>NC_141396.1:50662291-51361875 GCF_034619465.1 Leptosomus discolor | reverse complement strand
GCTGTGTGCTTCGTGGTATTGCTGGTTGCAGTTTCACTTGAGTACGTGAAGGTTTTCTGCTTGATTGCATACAATAGCTCCCTATGGGGGAGAGTCAGAAGTTGTAACTTTTTTTTCCGTGAGTGTGCTAGGTTTCTTGGCATTTGAGTAGATTTAACGTATGTATTGCTTGTTTTATTAGAGAAGGTAGCATAATCAAGAGCATGGATTATTTTTTTTCCAACAAAAAAATAAGTAAAGTAGTGCAAAAAAAAAAAAAATGCCTGGGGAAAGAGAGAGAGAATTAAAACCTGTCTGTTAGGGAAGTAATTTACAGGAGAGAGAATCTTCACCAGTAATGGGAGAAAGCCAGAACTGAGTGAAGGAGCACTGAGTGCATCGATCCGTATTGGAAGGAAAAGCAAAGAAATGGAAACGAACTGTTGGTTCTGTTCAGATCACTCTGTGAACTGTGGTGGATAAAGCAAGTGGTTATTTTAAAGTCAGGAGTAAGCTTCAGTAATCTACAAGAATGAGGCTCTAGGATAAAAATGTCCTAAGCAATTACTGAGCTAGGCCTGTTAGTGCTGATCCAGGTCATGCAGTTCAATTCTGGGGGGGGGGGGGGGGAAATCAATAAAAATTAAAAAGTTGTGATGCCAGAAGTACACCAGAGATGCAAAAGCAGAGCGGCTTGACCCGTTAGCCTGTCAGTGCGGTGGAGCTGGCGCAAGAGCTGTGCCAAAGGGCCCCCGAGAAGGGGCAGAAGGGTTTGCATCTTGCAGAAACCCGGGTGTCCGATGCTGCTCTGAGGTACTTGAGCTCCGGGGCTGGTGAGTTGCCGCGGGTGCAGCAGCGGCGGAGGGAGGGCAGCAGTCGGGCTGACGAACGAGCTGGTTCCTCGCCATTAGGTGGCTGTCTAAAACCGCGGGAAGGGAATTCTGGCTCCCGGTTGAGGTTTTTGGAGCAGCGCGAGAAGCTTCGCTGCAACTCTAGAGTGTAACGGGAGCTATTTGTTCAGTGGAGGTTGGTGAAAGGATATATTTTAGCATTAACTGTTCTTCCTTGCCCATGTTGGGTTAGTGGGATGTGCCACGTCCTCGTTCATCGCCTGCTTACATGTGCAACAGCAAAACCACCTATGTCCTGAATTCTGTTAAAGCTTCAGTAGTCTGTCTGTCTTGTCCTGTTTTAACACACCTGCTGAGGGAATTTGAGACATTGAAAGAAAGAGATGTGTGCTTTCCCAGGGTAGAGAGATCCTCCATAGAGCTGGAATTTTTGTCATGGTGAAGGATATAGGGAGCAGTTTCCATTCCAGCTTATAAATTGTGTGTTAACCTGAATCTGGGTATTGGCGAGAACTGCTGTTTAGGAAGTGGTAGTAATGGGCAAGTTGGGAAGAAGCTAAAAATCATAAAAGTGGGGGTTTGATGAAACTACCAAAGCACTACATCACTGGTTTAGAACTAGTTTTGTAATTCTTTTCTGTTTCATAGTATAAGCATTTTGAAGTGTTTGCATAGAGAAGTCATCCGTCCTGGTCATACTGCTGGCCCTGTGGCTTTCTGCTCTGGGGACTGGCAAGCGGAGTCCCGTTGTGATGGAGGCTGATGATAGCTGTTTTTCAAAAGGCACGTCCTTCTCAAATCTAGCCTAAGTGCAAACAATGATGATGTTTGCCTGACCGTTTGGGAGATGGGATTGCATAGGTGTTTGTGGGATGGGATTGCTTACCTTGCCAAGGCTCAGCCTGTGCTGTCAGTAGCTAAGGAGTACCGTAAATGCTGCAGAACTTACATGCTCTTCACTGGTTTTCTACTAATGGGATGGGATGCGATGACCTAACAGTGATAAAAAGACATTCTTTTTCTCTAGGTTCCACTGTGATTTCCATTTTCCTAGTGTCTGTTTCAGTGTTTAAGCAATTCAGTCCAATGTATTCGTTCCTATTCAGCACTAACAGGCCTCCACTGATCCCAGTACTGGACAATAAACACGAATTTTGGTACCATTCAGCCAGAGATGATGCTTAGTGTGTTAGGTGCTCATTTTAAACCCCCATCAGCTGTAAAAGCAGCTATGGGCTACAGGCCGATTGGCTGGTTTTGTATGGGAGCATTGTCGGTGCCATAACCAGCGCCTTTTGGATTCAGTAGAATTTCAGTTTGAGAGATGTGAGACATTTGCAGCAATCCTTTCATCAACACTGTTACCTCAGGTCTTCAGGGATTATAAACGAGTGGCGCTGATACAGATAAAATCCTTTTCACTGAAATCTGCAGACTTCCTATCCTTTCACTTGTGGTTTTTTGCATTGCCAGTGTACATCAGTCTGTAGCTGTCAGTAATACTTGCCTAGCCAATGTTCCTCTTGACAGTTTCTGTTCGGGAAAGATTATTTCATGGAGCAGGAACTGTAGTGAGGCAGCCAAACCAGTTAATAGGGCAAACATCATCTATCTGCTAATGCTCTGGCACTAGCTGCTGTTGACTTCTCTTGCTTCTGGGAGATGGTACTTCCAGGGATGTCCCAATAAGGTTTTTATCCTTGAGATATTTAGTTTTTAATCAGCTTTAATTTTCTATGTAGTCTAGTTTTGTAAAGATGCGTGCAAAAAAAGCAAGCCTATATTAATGCAAAATCGTGTTCAAGTATCAAAACCCCATAAATCCTTATGGAAGTGCAAGACCCAAAGCTAAAAAAGCAGATTTTGTCTGCAGCGGCTCACAGTAAGGAAAGCAGTAGGTGAAAAGCCTCTAGCTAACACAGAACAAAAATACAGAGTTTACAGATTCTTCACAGGACAGGTACCATTGCACAGAAAATCAATAGTGTACCAAGAATTTGGTGTCCCTTCCAGCAGTAACCTGTCACTAACTTGATGCTTGACTACTGTTACCATGAATGCTTTCTGCTTGTGGGCACCTGCCCAGCAAACCGTCACCATCCTCAAGATGCTTCCCTGAGACAACAGTCACCTTGAGCATCAGAGATACGGTGGAGGGGCAGCAGATAAGAATACAATAAGAAAATAATACAAAAGAAACTTCCAGTGACTCAAGTTTTAGATATTATCCTTCTCATTATCCTTCTGCTTCCAGAGAGATAGGGACTAATCCTGCTTCAGCGACTTGCTCCTCTGCCCAACTTGCCTGCCAGGCCAGTGGGCAGGCTGCCTTCAGGTTCCTGAAAAGCCCACAGCACATTCAGTACTGAGACTCTCCAAAAGTTTCCCAGTGTGCCCTTCAGTAATCCATTTGTTCCCCTCAGGAATAACATGCATAGCGTGTGTCGGATTACTCATGATCAGCTTTAATCAAGCTTTAAGATAAAGCGATAGTTGCTTAGAATTGTAGGCTTGTAAAACGGAACAAAGTTAGAGCCAAGCAAAGCACCAGCATGCATCGTTAGAAGTCTATTTACAGTTTCTCGGGGGCTGCTTGTATCTTGGCTGAGTTGGCATCGTGAGCCAGCCCCACAGAAACTGTCCCAAGTTCAGATTTGGCCTGAAATCCTGAGCTTGCACCTCTCCCAGCTCTGCTGCTGGGCCTGACTGCTGGTGTCCCTCAGAGCATCTGCTCTGGCCAGGCCAGCCCTTCTCCCTTCTCACCTAACTGCACTGAGACATCACAAAGAAAATGGGGGACTTTGTGTTTTCCCTCCTGCCTGTCGCTTTTCTGATCAATGCCTATCGTTTCTTAAAGAGATCATGCTCTCGGCTTCAGCTTCGTTTGTAATTGGGAGCAGCTCGTGTACCACCCTGTAGCTTGGCTAGCTGAAATAAATGAGGCAAGAAGGGTCAGAAGATCTAACAGGAAGGCTAAAATAATTCTTCTACATGGGCGTCAGCAAAGAGAGTTGTGAGCTTACAGTTCACAGCAAGCTGATTTTCAGAAAGATTTCGCGCCAGACAGTCCGAGCACACCCCCAAGGGTTCCTGCCAAACCGCGGTAGCAGATACCGTGTCAGGAGCGGCAGCAGCCTGTCTGACTGCAAAATGGCTGTCCTGGCTTGCATTTGCAGTGATGCGACATGCCTTGTAACGAAGATCTGCACTCGTTTTCCATGAGTTTGTCCATGTGAGCAAAAGCTCTAATCTGCTTCTCTCACAGGTAGCCGTAAGGGCTCTGCGACAATGGTGTTTGTCACCAGTTCAGCTGCTGCCAGGGCACCGCAGCCCCCATTTACAGGGAACAGTGCTGCACTCTGAAGGATTCTGAGAAGAGCTGTGAGAGTAGCCAAAAGACTGAGACACGCCTGATAGTGACATCTATGGAACTCAGCCCGTTTCATTCAACGTGCTACGGAGACCTGAGCACAATCTCCAAGTGCCTACAAGGAGAACAATGGTAGGACAATAAAACAACCTTGAAGCTAATGGAAAAACGTATCATTTACCAGGTATGATCACTTATGCTTAGAATTACGAGAAGTTTGGTGGACTGTGGTTCCTAGTAAAGTTTAAATCAGGATTGGATGTTCTTCAGAAGGAGCCACGGATTAGGTTAAAGAAGATTCAAGGGCAGTCTAGTGGCACACAGAGCGTAGCAGAGCCAGTGCCTAGTGACAGGATAAGAGGGGACAGGCACAAACTGAAAAACAGGAGGTTCCCTCTGGACATTAGGAAGCACTTTTTCACTGGCACAGGTTGCCCAGGGAGGCTGTGGAGTCTCCATCCACAGAGTTATACATGGTCCCAGGCAACCTGCTCTAGGGGTTGGACCAGATGACCTCCAGAAGTCACTTCCAACCTCACTCATTCAGTGACCTTTTCCTGGCTTCAGGATCTACTGACAGAACTCAGAGCAAGTCATCATTCCCTACTCAGTTTCTTTTGTGAAATCAACAGCAGTTCTGATTCCCAGCATGCTAACATGCATAACAGAGAGCAGGATTTCATTCTGAATAGGTTCCAGCTCAGCTGCTGATTACCTTCCAAAAATCACTATTCCAGTCACATGCTGCTGTTGGTTAAGGCTTGAACACATTCTGATTCATTGTTGGTGAATCCAGGGCACTTTGTGGACAAGTTAATATTATCTAATTACAATTATCTCACATACCTCTGGTGCTGAGCTTTAGCAATCAAAATGGTGGTTTCATTTTATGTAAATTTTCCTTATATAGTTAATGTAGTATGAAATTATTTTGTGCTATGAAAAATTATATGTAACATACACTAGAAAAGCAGAAAGAAATTATACCAGGGTGTTGCCTACATGGACCTAATACATGCATTTTTCTTGCCACATATGACAAATTTCACTGAAAATTGATGTGTACATCTGAAAAATAAACTGTGTCTTACACTGAGTAAGGATTAAGGTTAAAAATTAATTACTTTGAAAACAACGCTATCAAAACTACCTTCTTTAGCACATATTTACTCAGAAATAAAGGCCTTAAGATCGTTTTATGGGTTCCTGTTGTGTTTGCAGGGTTGATAATGGCTACAAACCCTCTCATAACAAACCTGGTTAAAAGTTATATATGGTTTGAGGCCAGCACAGAATATAAATATATGCTTGCTGATATCCTAATTTTGTCTCATTTCAGAAAGTTCTTACAGCTTAAGGATTCCCCGTATTTAAAATGCCATTTTGCTTAACCCTGATGGAGGAAGGTGATCCTGGTCCATGGTCAGTGGGAGCAGAGTCATACAGAAACAGAGGGACAGGAACAGGTACTTGTCAAAGGAACAGACCCATGTCCCTGGGGAAGGGGTTTTACTGCATTTAAAGCCAGGAGCAACTTTCAGAGGCGAGAGCCAACCTGTGGAAGGCCCAGGGATTCCTGGCCTTGGCCTGGGAACTCTTGCTGGTCGTGGAGACAAGATATAACTTCTAAGGAGGGACAAACCTTGCTAGATTACAGCTCCCATTAACTCCAGAGCTCACCCTTCAAATCAAATCAAATCGCGTCATGTCGGAATATCTCTGCTTACAGAGACTGAGGAACCATGGCTGCCTTCAAAGAGTGTGGACATAGGCTGGCTTCCAGGGGTTCTTCCTTCTGAATGAGTCTCTCTCACAGCCTCTGTCCTTCTCTCTGAGCCGTGGAGGTTGTTACACCCAGTTACGTTGTATATAAACAAACAAAACAGGCAACTGTCACCCTGTCTTCACTTTTTAATATTGTGACTGACCTATGCAGAGCGTATAGCTTGCATAAAACAAAGAACTGCACTGAAGTAAATGAATACTATGAATGGGAGACAGGATCTTTTGAGCTTTAGTTGAAGGCATCACAAATATCCCTTTATAGAGATGCATTAGTTCCTCACCTCTGCTACATTTTCTCTTTCAGTGAAATGAATGCAGTGGTACTGCTCACATGAGAAAAATAACTGGTGTGAAAACCTGGAAACTGGTGTTGAAACTTAAAAAGTGCTCCAGGTTTCATGCACTAAAGATCTTATTGATTTTGCTGTGTGGGTACATGGTAATGAAGTCAATTTTGATTTGCAAGAGTGAGTTACACTATAAAAGTGGCATAGCAGTGAGATAGAAAACGCTTTAACCGGAGCCACCCTCCCAAGAATACCAAACCCTTGGCTGGCCTTGGCAGCTGTCATTCCTCTGTATCTCAGCGCACAACCGCTGCATAAGCAATGGAGAAACCTCGTCATTCAAGATGAAAGCAATCCTTATTTACAGTTACACCCAGTGACCATTGTGCACAGGAAGAGCATGATTATAAGAATACAGTTAGGACAAGTCTTACAAGTCTTCCCTACCTGACTGTAGCAGGATACATATTGCCCTCATTGGATCAGATAACCTGCAGCGATGCCCCTGCAGCGATGCAGAGCAGACTATACCTTTTCAAAGTATGTGCAGACTAGAGCTGTCACTTCTAGGGGCAGAGTCAGGGTCCTGAGAGCTCTGATGAGCCTCTCTAGATTCTTGTAGGACTTGGAGTCTCAGAGAATTCCCCTCTCAGTTGGGGCATTTTCCACCAATCAACATCTTTTTTTACACCAGGTAGTTTTAACAGAGAGTATCTTAGAGGATGAAACAGAGATGTTATTGGTTCGTAATCATCATTCTTTGAGCCAGAGGGCTTGGTTTGCTCGATTGAACAGCACATCCTGGCCCATGTGACACCCTCAGGTGTTCCCAAGATAATCCACACCAAGCTGGCAGACGTGACACACAATCTATAGGAGACTGTGCTGGCTGCTGGCCAGGCTGGCTGCCCAAAGACATTTATCCTGACTCTCTACACATTTGAATCTCTTCTGCAGTGCCTGTCTGAACACCCACTAACCACTCTCCTCCCCTCACTGGGTCTCCTGCTGGTGCTGAGGCAGTGGATGGCTCAGGCATCACCCCACCCAGTATGGCCACAAGGAGGACGGGGTCTGAGTGCACCTACAAGTGCAAGGTAAAGCCAAAGAGGATGTGGCTGAGAGTCTGCAGCATCTGCATCACAGATGGATGTTCACCTACAGCCTGAGTACACACACAGGGGACACATCCCACGTTTCTTTGCTCCACTGATCAGAGGCGTCTGTCTCTGCACTAGCAAGCTCTTGCACTAAATTCAAAACCCTCAGTTTTGAAGCCTTGAGGCTACATTGCAGCAGACAGCTTAAGTTCAGAGCAGAAAGCACTTCTCTGTAAAAACATACATATGGTCAGCAAAAGGACAGTTCTGGATAAGATGGAAGTGGATACTTGTGAAGCTTGGGAGGTAGGATGGTATTTAATCATTGAAACCAGAGCAGAAGACATAATCTCACAATTTTCCAATCAACCTGAGACAGAGATTAAAGGAAATGGCTCCAGTGAATCCCTCCATTCCCGTACAGCAGTTTTGTAATGCATTTGGATTTTTCTAGTCCCTCCTCCAAAGACAACGTATAGTTCTGCAATATTTTTAAGTAGCATCAAGGACATAATGTTCCAGTTCTGCATCCCTGAGGTATCAATTAACTTGAGTGTCTTGGAAAGCTTACCTTGAAGCTGTGCACATAATGTTGACATTAAAAAAGAAAACGCTGCCAACATTTGTTGAAGTGCCAAAAGGAAAGTGCTCTGTTCAGGCTCACCCCAACCACCTCATTGTTCCCATCCAATCTCACAGGATAATCAGAAAGTGTCTGGGTGATTCTCCACCCTTTCCTCATTTTCTCTGCAGGGAAGCATGAGATCAGCAGCTTTCTCCTTTTGTGCATTTTTGTGCTTGGTGTGACTGCTATTTGTTTTGATTTACTAGCATTTATTTTCTTAAATAAAAAGAAAGGATGGTGGTGTATAATACAGGGCTACCTGCAGCCTAGGGCAGCTGTCTCTTGAGAACCCCTATAGACAAGTCCACTCTACAGAATTGTTTAGAGCACTTAAAGTTTAGGTTTCTGTTCTGAATCGCGCTATAGAAATTGCCTCTTGACTGTACAGGCAGCACAGGGTGATTAACCTGGCTGGGCTAAAGAAAGCCTTCATGAATACCACTCTAGTGATTAGCAAGTCTATAATTGCTAATTTGGTATTCCAGTATTTAGTGATGTCTCTGGAAGCAGGAGGTGTTAGCAGTATAGAAATGTTTACATATATCTCCCAGCTAGCTAATAAACATTCAAAGACCCAAGTCTGTTACTGCCAGGAAATAAATTCCCTGCTTTTAACATATAAATATAAGAAACACAAATAGCAACCAAAACCAAGAATACTGTGGTCTGCAAGATTTAAGAGGCATTTTAACAAAATAGGAACCAGTCAGGACAACTACATCATTAGTTACTCACTGTAACTAGTGGGACTGTTACTGATTTTAGAGAGTTTGGTCACCATTCCAAATCAACTTCTTCTAATCTGGAAAGATTTTGGCAATGTCAGAAGACAAACCACATATATATTGTATTTATTTCCTCATGTAAAATCAGGAATTGTATCTTTACCTATCAAAACCACAAGTAGTAGCCATAAAAAAACCCTTGTTGGTGCAGAATTCCTTTTGGTAAAACTTCCTGTGCTTTACTCACATTAATTCTGACATCTGTTGTCAATCCCTTCCTTTCCCAGCTGTATAGCAAATAGACTGATGATATAAACTAAATGGGGTAAGAGCTTCTGGCCACAAGCTAACTCACGTTGTCCAAGGCACGTCAGGCCAGCAAGAAAAGAGCCTGAAGTGAGGCATGGGTAGCCACTGTTCTGGTAGTACAATGTGTACTGCTGGCAGAATGACAAAATGAAAGAACTTGAGGTCAAATCAATCCCCAGCCATGAATACCAGGCATCAACTTTAACAACACTTCTTTGGCATATCTAATGGCAGAATGACATAGAGGGTGACATTTCCATTATGAAGCATTTTTTCAGCCTCAGAGGTACCTGTCATTGCTACCCTGTATTGCCACATTTCATGGATTCCCATTATTTTGCACCTTATTTCCAACCATTTCTGGAGAGTCATTATTATTATTACCCTCTCAAGACTGCTAAGGAATACATCCCACATAGGCAGAGTAATCTGAAGAGACCAGCAAAAATTACAAACTTGGAACTGTTAAACTTTTCTGTGTTCATCTTCTCATCTTTAAGAGCTGGCTTCCTTTCTCCCCGTTTTATAGTCCTTCCCTCCATGTGGGAATTTAAGCAGAAGGGGAGGCAAGGCAAGCTTTCCACCCGCTGGTTGTACCAAGTGTTCCTGTGATGAGCAAGGAAGTCGTGTGTTCCCCAGCAGTGCCTAGGACTCTCTGTCTATGGCTTTAGTGGATTTCAGTTGCACGCCATGAGGGATTACCCTAATCTTCAGGTACATATAGCAGAGGTAATTCACCTTTTAATCCATATTTAGCAAAAGCCTTTCAACACGCCTCTGTAGTGCAGCTGAATACTTTTAGTATTTTAGTACCAAATACTATAGTGGGTAAAGAGTAGAATTACACTGGAGTTGAGAGCCCAGGCATGGTACGGATTCCTGTCTGTATGGTACTGCTGGGCACTGTGAATGGGTTACAGGGAGGAACTGTAAGCAAAATGGTTAAGTAATGATGAATGAAACAGTGGTCTCTAGATAAAAGCTAAATTAGTCTACTATGATTGTATCAAAACAATCTCATAGAAAATAAGTTTTACTAGAGCAAAGAAGAGGAGGCATACTTTACCTCTGTGAACATGCTCCCCATCATACACCTGAAGGAGGCAAGGTAACATGGTAAAGAACAGGAACAGATGGTGTGCCAAAAAAAAAAAAAATCAAAGCATCAGCATCTATTGCTATGTGATAATAGCATACTGAATGATGAATTCTACTGAATTCATGGTGTGTTCTGCATGAGTTTCTGATGCTTCTTCAGTTCCTTTGGACATTTACAGTCGCTCCTCTGAAACTAGTAAATTAGAAGGTGGATGAAGCATTGTGCTCTCTGCTTATTTAGAGATGCAGATCGGCCCATTTTAGGCACAGACACAGTTATCACTTAAAATAGTATTTCAAAAAATAAATGCAAAGAAAGGCAGAATGAGATGAAACAAACAACAAAAAGCAAGGTGGGAGGAGGACCAAAACTGAAAACAAAATGAACTTCAAACCCAAGAGGCTGAGGAAGGTCACAGATATAGCTCTTGCTTTAGTGCAGGAGATTGCCACATAGAGTTGGAAACAGTGGTGTGTTTTACTATTTTGTTGGCAATATGATCAAAATGAAGAATTGCAGAAGAAAAACTTCCCAAGTTCTGTGTGACTTAACATTTTTCTTGTGCTCTAGAGATAATCTGTATAATTTGTGTCTTGGAAAGTAAAGCATATGTTAAGAAGGGCATTAAAGCGTGCCCGTCACGAAATCACATATTCCACTCCTTATCTGTATGAGCTGGCAGGAGGGGACTAATGCACCAGCAAATACCTCTGCATATTTGTGTGGGTAAGCGCTAGCATAGCCTTGGATAACCACTGCCCCTCAGGGTCATGGCCGGCAAAGGAAAGAATGCAGCGTCCTTTCAGCAGAAGGCTTGTGTCACTGTATGTGGGTTGGGGAGGGAGGGTAGGAGGAGAAGATTGCCCCAGGATGAGGAGATGGGTCTGGGTAAACAGTGAACAAACATTGAGAATGAAAATTAACAGCCTCTGTTGCAGTTTCCGTGGCGCCAATGGTCTTCTTGCTGGAGCACAGCCTTTGGCAAGCCACTGGGATGAGCACTTTGTCAGACTGCTTGTCTTGGTGCTCTGGAGCAATGCCTGACTGCGGGTGGTGACAGCAACCAGCTGCCATCAGCCAAACCCACTTTCAGGCATTTTCATATCTAGTATATTGAACTGTTTGTCCTTGTTTCTCTCCTGGTGTATAGTTCATAGTTCTATCCTCCCAAGCTGCTCATCAGTCATTGACTCTTTTTTCCTGCAGTTCCTCTAGATTTCTCCAGTGTTCCAGGTTGCCTATTGTCCTCCTGCTTTACCTTGTTGTTTCTCTTGACATAAACAAAATTGATATGGTTAAGGTGTCTTCTGAAGTCTCAAAAGCATTTCAATGGGGTACAGAGACTTGCTTGAGGACATTTGTCTGCTTACTGCACAGGCCAGAGCTTAACAAAGGACATCTTTCAGCTGTTCAGTAGCATAAGAGTGTACAGTTGGTCTCAAGCCAGGTCCTGACAGACATGGATCATCATTATCATGAAACCAATCACCACAACTGCAATTAATTTGGACCTCTGTAAGCAGACATGTGAGGTTTGATAATTGATACAATCTCAGTCCTGAAAAAAATGACAAAAATGTGCTTCAATGCTCTGCACTGAAGATTGGGTTTTTAACAGAGCCAACACAGGATGTAACAGCTCCCTTTCAACAGGAATCTGCATTTTAATTTCCCACCTCAGATTTAGTGGTACTAAGGTGATCCTACACCTTTGCATCAAGCAGGTATAGGAAAAAAAATTAAGTAAGTAGAGGCACCAAAAAGACGGGTTAGATGATACTCGGAATCCAGTTATGTAATTACCTTCTTGCTGGTGGCCTCAAAAAAACCTTCCCACAGAGTTAAGTCAAGTGATGACAAACATGATTTCTCAGGGACACAACGCCTTCTTTCATTCCTTATAAATCAGAGTGACAAGAGAATTGTATGGAATTCTCCATAGAGAAGAAGTTGTGGTCTCAGCAGAGATCCACAGAAAGAGGCAAGAAACAAGACTAAGCAGTAAGGAAACTAACATGCACAAAGCCTCTACCTAATATTGAAGTACCAGAAAACAAGATGTAATTTGGATTAGGACTCACTTTGCTTATGACACTCCGTGCTGGATTTGTAATGAGGATAGGAGGAATCTTGCTAACACTGGGGCGCCTTACACTGCTGCTGATCCCAGTGCAGACTATACTGAAAGAACTTGGATGTCTGTGTCAAATGCTGTACACCCAGTCGTGTCTCAGTAGCAAGAACAATTTGGTTGGAGATGCTGAATGTCCAGACCCTGCCTTTTCTAACAAGACTTCTACATTTAACCCGTAAATTTCAGGGAGACATCCCATAATCCGTCTTTCTAAAATATATCCAGCTCTGATAGATCAGCTGAACAAACAGCCTTCAATGATGAGATTATTGCTATAAAAACGCCATTAAAATTGCACTCACTGGTGTACGGGAACGTATTAAGGCTTCCTGCCTTATATGTTTGAATATAAAACATGACACAACACACAGCCTCTTTTTCAATTGCTACAGAGTTTTGTGGATACTGGGAAAATTTATCTTTCAGTTATGCTTGGTCTAACAGACATTAGAATGAAAATATTTGACTTGGATTAGATGCAGAAAAGAACCTTGCTGGTTACTTTCCATCTTGTCAGGAACATTAAGCCCATTCCCTGAAATAAATTGCATGTTCAGTTTTGCATGGCTGCTGGAGCTAAACACCCTGTTACAGTAAGATGGAAAAAGACAGACTCATCAGCAACCATAGAGACCAGGCCCAAAATAATTCAGCAGAGATTAGGCCTTGAGCTGGCACAGTGCCTGGGTGTGAATTACAGCCATGCCACTGGACTTAGTGGCCTTTCTCATGTGGCTCTTACTATAAATTCCTACAGTGACGTGGTATCTAACTCAATTTATATACTTTTTTTCCTCAAATATCTTCAAAATACCAATACCATAACTATTAGAAGATTTCTAGTGATGACATGTTTGGCACCCAGAAGCCGCATCTCTCTCACTTAGTTTGGCTTCTATGCCTCTCTTCGCTAGTCACTTTGGATTAGTTTTGCTGTTGTTCATCCTTCCCACGCCATTTCCTGGTACAAATTTCTATCCATTCACTGTGAATGTGGCTATTCGGCCAGCTCTCAGGCTTGAGAAGACTTCAGTAAAAGTATGTGAAAGTGAATTCTATTCAGAAAAGTAGAAAGATTATGTGAAAAAATATTTAGAACTCTGACTTTTTGCCAGAAAATTGATGTGACGCTTCTCGGCAATGGAGCTCCACTGCTTGATAGCAGCTCTCACACCGTGGAAAGAAAAGAATTGCTCATGATCAGGGGTGCATAGCAGGCCTTCATGGGCTGTCATTCCCTGTGTAGACACAATGGGTATCGTGACACTTCAATAGAGAAGCTATTGCACGGGGTAGCAGCATCGATCACAGTAACTTGGTATTTGTTCAGAAAGCACAGCTGTCTTCATAGTAATAGCCAACACTAAACTAGGCTGTTTTAAGCACTGGTGAAGTATCTTGTGTAATTTTTTTTATTTTAATTTTGAAAGCTTTTATTCAGGGTATGGCAAATGGGATTGATGTGACCTCCACTCAGCTCCATCTGCTGATATAGACATTATTTTTGGCCATAATGTCACTATTGCTTTAAATAATTTAGACTGAAAACCTTCAGTATGAATTTCACAAAGAGGTGCCTGCAATGGAAATCATAATGTTTCCTGTAGCATCCTGCTCTGGGATAATGTCTAGAAAGAAGATGAAAACCTGAGCTCAGCTCTCCCTCGCTCCTGCCTGTAAGGAAAGGCTGTGCACGGCTTTGTGACAAACTCACCTACTGTCCGCAGTGCAGTACAGGTTTCTCAGCTAACTTCACATTAGCTGGCTAGGACCCCACTAGAAACCAGGCTTTGGCACATGGGTCTCAGTAGGTAGGCTTGTCCTGTCCCACCAGCTGTTCTGCCACTGCGGTGGGAGACGCAAAGTGGTTTCAAGGTACTGAGGGCATGTGTTCAGGGGAGAGAAAAGCAGAGGACAGAGGAGGACAGCATAGTGATGCAAAGTGTACAGGAACCAGACCAGGGGTCTTAAATCTGCTTCCTGCTTAAGTTAACTTGCAATTAACACCTCGCATTTGAAGAATAGATCTTACCATATGCTTCTATTGGTTCAGTCCTTAGGCTGAACTCAAGCAACCAAAAGAATCATGACAGACTGAAAACAAATAAAAACCCCACAGAT
Source organism: Leptosomus discolor (assembly GCF_034619465.1). Classification (NCBI taxonomy): domain Eukaryota; kingdom Metazoa; phylum Chordata; class Aves; order Leptosomiformes; family Leptosomidae; genus Leptosomus; species Leptosomus discolor. The sequence goes on along the minus strand of NC_141396.1, from coordinate 51,347,490 downwards.
TGTGCCCATTGGCCCTGAGCCAGTAAAATGTACACTCGGCAGTTTTTCAGAGACTTGAGGCATGCTTCTTAGCAAGAAAATCCCTGAAAGTGAAAATTCCCGTATACCTGTCAGACTCCAAGAATCACAGGATGGAGAAAAAAAAAAACTAGTCTTGCAAATCTTGCTGTAAACTGGGGGCAGCTGATAACATTCGAATTGCAGGAACCCCGGACCCTGTTGAGCCTGGATTGTTTTGCTTTTTCATGCTACAGACAATGGCCATTACAGCCAATGTCTAGCCCATTTCCATCCACTCAAAATACAACATGACTGCTGTTACAAGTCAGTAATTGTGGGTTTCTGTGTCAGTTTGTAGATAGGTCTCTTGAAAGACAGATGGTTTTGGCTTTTGGAGGACAGCCAACACTCACCGAAAGTACTTTACAGTTTCTTAGTGAAACAGCTTAGCAGGTTGCCCATCCTAATCCCAGTGCATATTGCCCTTATCACCGAATGCACGACCATATTGGCAGTATAACTAAGTTTCGACAGAAAAAGACTGAAAGGCTACAGGCACCAGACTCACATCCCACCCTTGGAAATTATTTCTGCCTAGTGAAGCTGGAAATAAGAGTTGTGAAATGCACTGATGAAGAGGGCTGTACAGCTGCTACCCATATTAAACATTTCAGTGGAGGAAACCTCACTCTGTAAAAGTCACTCGTGCCCTAAGAAGCTTTTTTGATGAGGAACTCTCACTGAAATTGCCAGAGAGGGAAAAACAGACTCAGTTAAGGCAAGGGATATATGTTTATTGGAAGTAATCCTAGATTCACTGAAATTACTTGCAAATTTTCATTCTTTTCAATAGGATGACCACTTTTGATGCAGAGGAGATGAACCCCATAGGATGGCAAGTCATTTAACATTTCATACGGCATAGTGCAGGAATTTGAAGAAGGGCATCCTTTCTGGCATTCATGTAGTAATGTGTAGTCATTGTTGTACTGGTCCCAGCCTCTTTATAGCCTACAAGTTACGTAGAAATCTCAGCTGCTATCTGATCTTACGTGTTGTCTTTGATGCCTAACCTATATTACATGACTGAAGGACTCAAACTCATTAACAATTACAAAATGAATTAACACAGATACAATTCAACATAGAACAATTGGGGTATATGTCAGTCTACAAACATCTTAAGTTTTTTCATGTTTGTCTTAGCCTCAACTGCAAAACTGAGGCCAAAGGAAGAAAGAAGGAAAGGAAAAAAGGAAAAAACCCACTTAATTTCTGACAAATCAAATAGTCTAATCAACTATAGTGAGGAAAGACCCTGCAGAAATGTATTTATAACACACAGGATGTTAAAACAAACAGGTCAGTGACAGAGGGAGAATGACTCAAGCAAGTTAAGTGTCCAAACCATGCATCAAGCTTTGGGTTGGCAAGAACGCTACAGAACCAGATGTAGGCTGTGAATCAGCAGCTTTGGAATGCCAGCACAGAAAGAATGGTAGTAATGATCCAAGGGGACACAGAGGCATGCAGAAACTGTTCCAAGACCATTTTAGCAAAGCACATGTCTATAATACCTATATATTCCTGTGACAGTTTAGTAATGTCTTAAACACTCATCAACGTAGGTCCTCAAAGCATTAATTGAGGTCAAAAACAGTTTCTGAGCTCCTGAAGAGATGAAATCTTCTACTAACCGGACACTAAGGCAACATTTTAAATAAAAAACCCTGTGCTTTAGAAAGACCTATTTGCTGGAGGGTGGAGGCAAAATGTGGAATTACTGCTGCTTAGTTTCCAAAATCCAAATTCCATAGGCTGACTTCTGCTCTGGCTGGCACTACAACGGGCTGAGGAACAAGCAGAGGGCAGTGATCCCGTGCTCCCGGCAATCTGGTGCCAAGCACAGGATTCCTTTCAGCGGGTGGGGACAAGAGACACGCTGTGGGCAAGAGCAGCTTTTGTCCCCAGCTAACTTTGGCTGTTTGCTAAATAGTCTTTGGATAGATGCAGGTCCAGCAGGAGGGCCTGGCATGTGTCTCCACCCTCACCCTGCTGATTGCACTCTCTTCTTGGCGATGGGGGATGCAGGATTATTGCAGTACCCAGAGTTCATTACTAAAGATCTTTTGGACTCTCTGAAAAGACACTTGTACAGGTCAGTGAGAGTCCTCATACCCTTTTCTTTTTGGCTGTGTCACTCATTTCTTCACTCCTGTGAGAAGTGAAGGATACCAAAGCACTGCTTGGTCTCCTTGGCCCACTTGAATTCATAACCCCTGTGCAATCCTAGAGAAAAATTAGATTGGACTCACTAGAGAAAGCAAATGAAGTTTCTGTTTCTGAAAAGAGGAAAAACACATGGTACTGCTGGAAGAATTTTCTTTCTTTTAATGAACTAAGCCATAATTCAGGAAATTTTGTGGGGGTTAGAATACATCTACTTAATTTCAAATGTCACTTACTGATTCTATGATTATTTTTCCTTTTCTTTCCTTTTTTACATTGAACATAAATCATTTATTTATAAAATTCTAACAATAACCTTTCCTCCAACTTTCATCCTGGAAAAAAAAAAAAAATTCTCTTGGTTATCCCTATCAGCTGACTGACTAAGAGTATACCCTGCTTTTCTCAGCATACAGAGAGACCATTGTCAATATTCAGAAAACAGCTCAACACTTCATACAGAAATCACATGAGAGGACCTTCATGGTGAACCAGATGGGTCAGTTGGCAAGAGGAGGGCTGATAGCAATGAGAAGCCTACTCTGTGTGTGTTTATAATTACCACACAGGCTGCTCGGGATATTTTTACTTCTTTTTTTTTTGGTGACTCTGCTGTCAGCAAAGTCAAACATCTTTGCAGCTTTCATAATCTACCTGAAGATGCATTTTCCTTGACATCCATTTCAGCATTACAAGGCAGGAACAATCGTCTCACCAAGGAACCAGCAATTGTTTTCTTCTTTTGATTAAAAATTAGTTCTAGCTTTGACTAGTTCCCCAAATTACTTCTGTCTAGTTCAGAATAGCAATGCTGAGTTATTTTCAGAAAGCAGGATAGTAAATCTTTTTTGTCTGTGCTAGTGAAATCTCTGGATGTAATCTGGATGAAGACAGTAGAGTAAAAAAACGAAATATGACGAGAATTTCTAGTGTTCCATTCTGCTTCTCAGCCGAAAAATCCCATCCAAGATGGTAATGCACTTTCCCATGGCTTGTGGTCAGGAGAACATTGTTTTCAGAGGACAATTGCAAAGCACCATTCCTTAGTCTGGCACTGTACTGTGCTCTGAAGCATATAGTTCAATTACATTCTTTTCAGTCCCAATATGCCCAAACTAGGACTTAAGGGAAATTTAATAGTAGTCGGTGTGGGCCCTCAGCACTCACTGCAATTGTAGCTGCAATTGTGGGACCGAAGAAAGCAGCAGCAGCAGTTTTCTTCCACTGCTAATGTATCTCAGTCCTAACTTGAAAAGACCACTGATAGGATGAGAAAGTTACATTACTCTGCTGTTCATCCCTCGCTCGCTGCTGCCCAGGTCACTTACCTGTGTGACAAGAATGGCAGTATGGGCGCTGAGGACACCTCTGTGCTGGGAACTGACCTATTGCTCCTTGCAGAACACCAAGCAAATACCTGGCCGTAATATGCTGCTGATGGTGGGAGAGCTGACTTGAACTGTTTGTTAGAAGCATAACGTTATGCATCCCATTGCAAAGCACCTCGGCATTTTAGAAATTTGGCAGGGGTTTTTTGTACTGTTTAAGCACGAAAGGAAACTGCTCAAACCTCTGCCTATTTTTGCTCTAATTACTGAATGGGAAGCCTAATCTTGGCCTTACAATGTAAAACCAAAAGTGGTTCCTGTTCAGCACCTCTCCTCTGATAAAAAACTTGGAATAATGTAAATCAAAATAAATAAATCAGAATAAAGAACTGACACATGTATTTCACAAGCTGCTGACCTGCTATGCCCTCTGAATACATACAGACAGTGTGTGATCTTTCAATTCATGACTTGTTTAGGTAATACATATTTTGGAGGTTTGCTCTCCAAAGTAAAAGGCAGAAAAGACAAGGTAAAACAAAATGAAAAAAAAAAACCCAACCAACTGTATGCCTAATGGTTTGTATTTGCAGATCAAATAGCAGAACTGTTTGCAGCTGTTTCTGAAAAGCTTATGGGTTTGGATATTATCTCACCACGCAGAAAATCACCAAGAAATGGAAAAATTAAGAAAGACTTAATTTGCAAAAGTATGAGGCCTCAATAAACGCATTAAAATAAGATTATCTGCATCTTGAACTAGAGATGAGGGATATGGCTCTGTGTTTGATTCTTTGCCAGTTGTGCCATTGGGACTCTGTCTTTGCACTTGTAACCTGGGCAGAGAAATGGCATGCAAGGGAGAAAAGTGCTGGAAAGGCTCATTAGTGCCTATGTAAACAGGTGTTCTTGCCTTGTATGGGCACTGGGAATGCTTTTTTTACAAAGATTTGGTGAATACCTAAGTGGCCTCCACACTGCTGGAGGACCCTATATTGCTTTACAAACTTTAGACAGACACACAAGGTAAGATTTAAATGCACCTGAAAAATAGCTCAGACTGATCTGCAGCTGGAATTACCCTATTAATGAACATTTTGATATTGAAAGGGTTTTTTTTACAAGCAGCCCAAGCTAACCACTAGCTGTAAAAAGCCAATACTTGGAGTCTGTTGGTACAAAATACAGTGGATGCGGAGCAAACACAACGATTATGAGTTTGGCTGTGGCTACAGATTCTTTCTGCAATTTTACCTGGTTACATTCCCAACCTGAATTGCAAGATCATAGATGACAATGATAATTTCACATGGAGAAGCAAAAATACATGCCCTACAAAAACAAAACAGTTTGTACCCTGCAAAATCAATGAAAAAGTTTTCTGCACAGACTTGCAGTAGTTTATGCTCACAGTAGATTGTCAGACAGCAGGCAATCAGCATATTGTGAAAATAATATAATACAGTCAGTTGCATTCATTTGCACAGTTGAAAGTCAAATCATCCGTCATCTGACTGATTATCTCTGTGACAGCTCTGAAGCTCCATTAACAGTATTTGAAAATATAAGCAAGCGTAATGCAGTCAAAGAGTTTGAATTTTGGCAGTGTGTCATCCCACGCATGTACTGTTAAGAGATGATACTTATTCTTCAGTCATCAATTTGACTCATCTAAAAACACAATATGGCAAAGCAGAAAAAAAATCGAAAGGAAATCTATTCATTCAAAATAATTCTTTCATATTTTGATTTCAGCAAATAAAACTTCCATAGTCTTATTCATCAACCTTCTCTAATTCTTTATGAAATCATAAACATTATTTCAGAGTTAAAACTGGACCAAAAAATTCATAGAGCTTGTTTGAATGAGGACTGTTGCATATAGATGGATCAATCTGGGAGCACTTGTTCAGGAGTCTGGTATTAGAATACTAAACCATTTCCTGTCTTCAAATCCTACATCTTGAATGATGTGGAATTCATTATGTTCCCTTATAACTCAATTGCAACAGTGAAAACATTCTCTTACTTGGAAAAATGAACTTGAAAAGATTGCAGAAATTTTCAAAATATTGACACTTCTATTTAAATCTAATTTTGATTGCACATGCTGAGAGTTTTATGATTTTATTCTAAATTATTGAAATACATTAAATGATAATAAGGACCATTTTATACGCTTTCATAAGCTGGAGCTTATGAAAATAAACTATGTATTTAGAGACAAAAACCCCCCAGGATAAATATCCCCTAACATAACAAATGGTAGCTTATTTTCAATGTGATTGTCTTTATTGTCCCTTCCAAAAAAGATAATCACTCTGATACCCACATAAAACAATACATAAATTAAAAGGAAAATTGTATGCTGTGCTCTGCCAGTGGAACATCTGATTTCGATCACTGCAAAGCGTCAATTATGTACATACAGTAAACCAGTAGATCAAATTTATTAACCCTGTGTGGGCAGATAATGTCACTACACAATTCTATACTTAAGGCTTTTTTTTCATTCAATTTGACATGCGTTCATTGATAATGATGTTTCTGTTCCCACCTGGTGGGAAAAGGGCATAGCAGTCCATTACTGGCAGGCTCTTTAGTCAATCTGTAAAGGATTCCATCTCGAAGCTGATTGATCCTTACTTTTCTTTCAAATATACCACAGGCATTTGCCAAATTTGTCTCTTTGACATAAAAATAAAATGTCTTTAAAACACTTAAAAAGCCAGTTTCAGGTTTTGGGGTTTTGGGCTTTGTTTTGCTTTGTTTTGCTTTGTTTTAATAGAGAAAGTGCAATAATAGGACAGCCAGAGCAATTGAGAAGTCATGGCACTGGGGGAGGAGGGGAGGGGATGTATGTACATACGTGAGTGCCAGAAGTGCAATCATCACAGAATGACAGAATAGCTGAGGCTGGAAGGGAGCTCTGGAGAGCACCTAGTCCTACCCCCCTGCTAATGCCCTACACCTTTCACTATGTCCACAAATACCATTTGGTAGCTTCTATACGCCCATAACTCATGTCAAAGTCTAATCAGCCCTTTCAGAGGGCTAATGACAGGGCTCTTATAGAGAGTACTTCAACACAAAGTTTGAACCAATAACATTTTAATGGATTCTATTTGATCTTTGCAAAATATAGAGAACCGATCTGACTTGACGTCACTTGGACACTTTCCTTCAAATGAGTGCCAAATACAGCCTCTGCTTTGGAAAAACTGTTCTAAAAAGTGTACTAAATACGTGCAGCACATCTGAGACGATCATGTAATTAAAAAGGATGTTCTGAGACTGATGCGTTGCTGCTATAGGCAGTTTTCTGGAAATCTCCTTAAGGTGGATTCAAATTTACATTTAAGAGCTCCATGAGTAAATTTAAGCATCTGAATAAAATTCCCTTACTTAGGAGTCCAACTCAGTATTCATGCTACCTAAGCTTTAGGCATCTAGGATTTGGCTGTGCAAAGCTAAGTTAGTTTACTTGGGCTCTTTTAGAGTCAATAGAAGGTACATGGGCCTCTCCAAAGGACAATTTGTCTGACCAGTCTTACAATGACATAAATCACCTTCTGGGGTATTTAAATTTGTCCATAGACTGTGAGAGGAGACTAGGAAGACTAGACTAGATGCTAGATGCTTACGATAGGTTGGGTGAAATCCTCTCTAGGTTTTAACTGTTCTGGTTGTTTAACTCTTAAGAAGCCTCCTGCCCCAGGCAAGGTCTAAAAAGTAACATAACACCTCTCTGGCAGACCGAACTTCAGCTTTCCCCAGTCAAAATGCTGAAAAGACTCTCCTAGACACCAGCCAGATTACAGACCACGAATATCAAGGTTTCTGTATTCTATGGTATATGATGTTTCCTTAGACAATTTGTTTTCTCTTGATATTTATCAGAAAAGAAGTTATTAGCAGAAGAACAATATTGCCACAGATAAAAGATTAGTATTTCAGCTGTTTTTATTTCGTAGTAGCAAAATAATCTGGGAAAATTAATAATCAATTAACCAGCTGACAGCAACTTTAAAGTCTGGTTTATATGATCTTGTTTATTTTAATGTTGAACCTTGAGGACAGATCAAAGCCATGAACACTCGTAATCTCGTGGGAAGCCTGTCTGAAGCAAACCAAACCTTTGCCTCTTTTTCAGTGTTCTCATTAAGTTACATAAATATACTTGCTAGCAATGCAGTAAATTCTGCTGACCATGTATAGAATGGAACAGAATTCATCTTATAACCTAATACGTAACTATAATTCAATTTATAGTTATATTTAATTATATTTATGTATTAAGTAATCAGATGAGTTTATTTATATTTAATAAAATACATAATGTCTAACAGGAATAAAAAACAAATCAAAATTACTTCTGTCACTTGTGTGTTCAGATAAAATCCTTCCAAATAAATGGATTTGCTAAGTAAAAATATGTCATGTTCATGTATTTTTTTTCTCAGAACAGAAATGCTACATAAAGTAAAAAACTTCTATGCATCAGAACACACTGGTGTGAGGACTCTGCTATATTTTTGTTAATACAGATGAGATTTTCTGAAAAGGTTTCCTCTACAATCTTGTACATCTCATAAAGCCTTCAATGATCTTAGTAAAGATTTATACCACATTGGATTTTTTAGTTAATTCTAAAGTGGTGCAACCAACATGCTAGTACTTGTCGTTCTTAAGACCAAGTCATGCTGTTCAGCTGTGAAGTACAAGAGAGAAAGGGAATGCCTACCTCCAGGGAAAGAGCTGTGCCACTTCCCACATCTACATGCAAACCGGAGAAAGCAAAAATGTACTTTGTACTCAGAGCAAAAACCAGCTCGTTATATATTCAATGTCCACAAAATGCTCAGCTGGGATTTCTCAAGAAATCTTTTATTTGGCCAAGAAAGAAAAGTCCTAAGCCATTCAGAGCTACAAATGGCCAGCCTTCCAAGCTTACAAGCACTGCTTCTTACTTCCTGGATTCAGATCTTAGCACAGTCTAGAATATAGCAACAGAGGCCTGAAAAGACTACTTAGGTCACTGAATGATGTCCCAGGCAATCCAAAAACAACTGCAGCAGGTATTTAGTCTCAAAAGAGCTGTACAACCGCTCCGTGAACAATCCCATACCTCAGAGTGCACACCATTTTTGGTTGCCTGTAGACCTGAGACACAGAGAAAAAGGACAGAAGCTGTACCTCTGGTGCATCCTAAGAAAGCAGGAGTGATCATTTCCCAACATCCTTACAGTAGTAAGAATTGGAAGTAAATTTACCAAAAGATCCTAAGATGTTCCAAGAGCTTCCAACAGCGGAAGCAACAGCAGTGTGTCTGGCCAAGCACTCAGCCCGTCTCCCTACCGACTCCCATAACTAAGCAACAGAAGTCCTGTAACAGGAGCCTAAAACACTGCAAACACACAGAATCTCCTCTCTAACATGCATTTGGGTAGCAGCCCTAATAATAAATTGGATACAAAAGAACAGTTATCTCAAGCTTTAATTCTAACTTCAGAGTCATTCTTATCTTGTTTTGCGATCCCCATTCATAAACTTATTAGCCTCCATCTTAAAATACTTTGAGTTTCTTACAACAATATACCATTGTTGCCTATCTTTTCCCAGGGAGATATAGCCGTGGAGAATACTACAGGAACCTAACACATTTTTTCTGTTAAAACAACACGAACTTGTGTGTTAACCCTTACGTTATTCTGCTAAATGTCGTATGTCTAAAATAATAGCACCCAGTGCTGCTTCCTGTAGACCAGGCTGTACCTTCCAGCAATGGAAGTAGGACTGATGTATGTGTAATCAGCGTAATCTGTAATCCTTACACAGAAAGGACAGCTGCTCCAGATAATCAATTCATGCATAAAAGACTGATACAATTAACCTTGCAAATTGTAGATTAAATGCAAAACACATATATGCTTTTTTTTTTCCAAAGCATGCTAGGTCTGGTATTCACCTGTGCCACTGTGAATCAAGAGATGAAGATAATGTTAGAGAGGGAAGATTTCGAGAAATTGTGAAGGGATTAAAGAAGTGTTTTTTCCTCTTCCATTTTTAAATGAATTTGCGGAATTATATCTGCTCTGGATACTGGATCATCAGCACTTAATTTTATTAACAGTGAGAAATATATATATGATTTAAATACCACACATAAAATACTGATGGGGCAGGGAGGCTTCTAGCATTTACAGTTGGACTCTATGATCTTAAAGGTCTTTTCCAACCTAAACGATTCTATGATTTACAAAGTAAATAAATAAAAATTATTTACTTTTGAATAATGACAAATGCACGTAACAACAGAAGTGGAATTTTTCTGCACTAAAATTACTTCAGTATGTTGTTAATACTGTTGATGATATATCTGAAAATAGGAGAAATTCAACTGTTGAAAATGGAAAACACCAACATTATTGACTTGGAAGTAAAAAGGAAGATTATGTTGATGAGGCTTAGAATTAACAGGTAAACAAAGATGGAATTTTGTAACAGAAACATAGAAGGGTTTGTTCCAGGGAAAACACTTGAAAAAGGGCCCTGATATCCATACAGGTATTTGTTGCAGGGATGCTAACTCTCACCAGCATTAAGAACAATGTAAACTGGGCCTACAGCATACAAGGACTCTTGATGTCTCTCTCATACTAGAAGTTTGACATTAACTCAATTAATTCAAACACATCTTAGCTTTAAAAAATATTCTTAAAGTCCATCTATAAAACTGCTTTACAAATTATTCTAAAAGTATTTCACTGATTATGATGAGTGAAAGTATTTCCCATCAAAGTTTCATTTAAGGTTTTTTCAAGCATTTTAAATTTGCTTGTATCAAGACACTCCTCCATCCCTTTGGGAGCTAATATAGCAACACAAGATACCAGTACTGGAAGGAAAAAACTCATGATACTCCTTATGCAAATGAAATTCTCACTGTAAGAATTTCATTTCAGAACAGGCTACAAAACCAGTGCTCACCTGTGCTACACTGTGTATTTTGAGTAAACATCTATATATATCTCAAGCATGTGAACAGTAGCTCACTTGGGTGCCTCTAGTGATCACGGTATGACAGCATGAGGGCCATGCAGGCTAGCTGTCCTGCTGAGCCACACTGGGTAGAGGTCCGGTGGATGAGATAAGAGGAACTAAAGGCTGTACAAGGCTTCAACTCTACACTGGCTTTAACAACCTTTTACAGGCTGATCTGCCAAGCTGCAATGGCCAATGAACCGTGTGCTTCAGCTTCCTCCCTCTCAGCTCCCAGCCCTTGTCTTCTGCCCTAACCCTCACATACTCTTCAAGGTAAACCTTTAATTCCACATCATTGAACCGTATTTGGAGGGATGGAGAGACCTATCACCCGTGTGTGCTGCCTGTTAAACACTTGGCCATCACAAAGGACATATAGAAGATTCTGATTTTGCTCACAATATGCTACGTAAGTTCCATCTACTGCAAGGGGCACTGTTCCCCATTTTAAAGGACTTAAACCTTACTGAAAACTTTATTACATTTACTTCCGGTTTAGGTGGTGGCAAATCTAACGCTTTTGGGGGGTTCCAAAAATGGAGACTATACCAACCAAGGAATCCATGTCCTTATTTTTCCATCTAAGTACAAACCCTGTCTTCACAGCTGTAACCAAGGAAGGAAGCATTCTTTGCCAGGAATGATGATACTATTGTTTCTGAAAGAGGTGCATATGGACAAATAGGAATACAACTACTTAAAGAGGCATGGAAATCACAAAGGCAACTGCAGTTTTACTCTTCCATTTTTTCTCTTTATTTCTGGCAATGCTTTATAATGTTCTCCAAACAATTAGGAAAACAACAAGGTCATTGATGTCTAGTGAAGAAGAACTTAGAAGTACTGTGGTCAAAAGGATGAATAGCTTTGAAGATGGATCCATGTCTTCTTAATAGCAGAAATAAAAGGGGTTTCATAAATTGGTCTCATTGTTCTTTTGTCTTTGCCCATAGTATTCACCATTTTGTTAGGCAGAAGTGCTTGTGGCAACTCTGGGAGAAAGAGAAAAACTTATCCTGTGATCACTACCAGAGAAAAGAGGACAGGAAAGCCATGAGCAGAGGCAAGGACAGATACGCAAACAGGGGCAAAGTCATACGAATCATGGAATGCAAAACCAATAATCTTTAATGCTGTGGAGGTACTTAAAGAAGAAAGAATTAAATATAATTAAAGCAAGGGGCAAGAAAGGTTATATTAGTAGCTATTCTTTTTTTGAACTGCTTGGGATGCCTGCTGGACATTGGGAAAGCAACAAATAGATCAGGGAAAACCATTACAGGGCTGGACAGACAGGGTAGGGCTATATAGAAGCTGGAAACTGACAACCGACAGGAATGAAATGTGGACGTGATGGAAGTTTACTTAGGATGACAAAAGCTCTTTGGATGTTGCCAGAAAGTGATTAGTACCTGTCTTATCCTTTACCTGATTTTCTTTTCTTTACTCAGCCACTCCTTAGTGTGCTAAATCAGCACTTTCGCACCAAAGCTTCTGAATAACCACCGAGAACTGCTCTTTCCCACATAGTAACTCCATGTCGTAAGATCTGGCAAATACCCAGATTGAAGAAAAAAAAAAAGAAAAACTTTTACTAAACATCTTGAAAAGCTGATGAAACCTCTCTACTGTATCCTGTGGACATCATGGTAAACATGAAAATATGACTGATGGAGAAAACGCCATGAACTGCACTATGACAAATACATGTGCATGCCTGCACACACACACACACACACACACACACACACCCCCCAATTAATTTCACTTAGGGCAGCTCTCCAGCTAATGAAGACTCTAACTTTCTGCATGCGAGGCACACATCCATTTATGGGAAGATTAGAAGTCAGGATGGTGAGTCTGTGTGAGGTCAGCAGAAACTTAATATAAAAGGCTGGTTTTGAAGCACAGTTGTCCCACCCTCTCACCCCCTGTGAATGGTTTGTTTACCATTGCCAGAGAAATTTCTTCAGCTTATAAATTGAAAAAGCGCTTTCAGCCTAGCAATTTCAAATTGAACTCTGCAAGTCAGCTCTGTTCTGCATATCTCATGTGCTGTCACCAACAATAAATGTCAGAATTGAGATAATTCTGCTGATAAAAGAACTAGAAAAAGCATTGGATTCCTCTCCTCCAGCATTATTTCTGCAGAGCTTATAAAGGAGAGATTCATAAAATATATTTTTGCCAATAGATTTCAGGCGTGATTTTGAGTATAAGCATGTTGCAAATTTGCTGTGTATGGTCATCTTTCTGAACAGAATGACACTTTAAAAATAAATATGGATTTTACAATCACTTTGTGTGTGTGTGTAACCACCGTGAAAAATATCATTTCCTTCAACAGCCATAGACCACAACATTTTTTGATGCACGAACTGGACAAAAAGATCTGGCCAGGTATAATTTTTTGGAACAATATCAGTGGGAGGCAAACCCCATACATCTTAAACCGATTCTGTCTTTAATTTTCATTGGCTGACAGAAGCGTGACAAGCTTGGCCAAGTAGCTGCAAGAATTAACGAAAAAGGAGGAAGGCAAGATGCTAGCTCTGCCCAAGCAAGCTTTTTACGTCCTTCCCTAAGAAATCAACTACACCTTCACAAATACTAGTATCTTCTGAGCTTTAGATTTTGAAGAAACATATTAAAAGGGGGGGTGCGGGTGTTATTCCTGTGATACCTATAAATTTAAAACCAGAAAAACACATGAATTTAGATCTTTCTTTTTTTGCAAGTGCCTGATCAAGTACTCTTAATTACAGTGAAGGCAAAAGTGTCAGAGAAGAATCCACAAGCTTCATCAAAACTTTTTTGAATCACTGAAAATAAGATAGTGCTGAATCACCTGCACAATCTCGAGACAGAAGCTCTCTCAAAAAAAAAAAAAAAAAAAGACACAGCGATTTGTTCTTCCACACTCAAGATAGGACATTGCATACGATTTCTGACACTCTTATAGCCAGCTATATAAGGCCACTGGAGATATTGTGATGTGCTTTAAACTACACAAGATATATGATCCTAATGTATTTTGATAGATAATACATATCTTATAGATATATGACCATAATACAAAGCTTGACATTTCCTTATCATTCAGCCTTCTTTCTGGTCTCTTCTTTCTCTGAGTCTTGGGCCTGAAGGAAGACAAATTAGATATGACCTAACCTGGACTGTATTAGAGTGGTGTTTTCTGGCACATAAAAGCACTTAGATTAATAAAGTAAGGTGATCTGTACATCATATCAACAAGGAGCTGTGACTGACACTGTAAAGTATGCACAATATTGTTGACTGTAAAGTTCACAATGTAACTTGTGTCCCTTAAACTTTTTTGCCATTTACAGATGAAGAAATAAGCAGGGCCGTATTTTCAAATTTAAATCTTTTTTTCCATACTTTTGCTACTTCCAGGCAATATTACCGGGATACCCTCCTTCAGAAGAGCAATCCTGCAGTGAAGAGGAAGAGAAAACAAAATTGAAACGAAATGGGGAGGGGGGCGGGGCATGCGGAAAGCAACTCTAAAATGAGGACAAAGAAAACTGGAAAACCGTTATACTGAATATGTATATATATATGTATATATAATGAATATACTGGTGTTACACAGTTAAGGCTGACTTCCACTTTGCACTTCAGGTAAGGATCTCGTCTCTGCTTCCTATGAAATGTTGCTTTCACCACCAGCTGAGTATGTAGCAGAACGAACATTTCAGTGGGATTTCTTGTCATTTCTGGAGGCAACCTGAGATGCAAAGTAACGACGTTCATAGCCATCACTGCTTTGAAATCAGGCTATTGTGAGACCACCACTCCTGTCAATACTATACCTTTACAGCTGGAGTAGCCAGGATTATTCTTCAGTGTCCTTTTTAAGCATTTGGACAATAATTTTTGCAAAGCTTATCCACTGCATAATTTCTTTGTCTGTTAAAAAGCCTGGAAATTTCTCTATCTTGCACCATACTGGCATCGATTTTGTCCGCAGCACCTGAGCCAACTCTTTAGTGCAGTATCTCGGCTACCACACGGACACTCTCATGCTTGCGCTACAGGTCCATTGCCCCTGCTCCTTTCACTAACAAAGCATATGGTAGCTATAGGGTGGTGTCCCTCTGCATATGCCAAGCTCCACCTCCTTTTCTGAAGGGTTCCACATCTGATGCTGACAGTAGAAATTGAGGGATCTTAGGCCCCACTCTTAATGCTGAGTGAGCTCCTGCAGCAATCACAGACTTTTCTGCCTAGCTCTTTTACACCCCCCGACTTGGCTCTTCTGTTCCGCCTCTTCTATCCCAACTACTTTTCTTGACTCCTGTGAATAAAGCACCTTCCTTTTTCTTGAATTCAAGAAAGTCACGCTCCTTGCCTTCAGCTCCAGCTCCCAGATCAAACAGATAGAATGCCGAAGGAAAGCCTGCTAAACCCCTGTTGCCTAGACATGGAGCAAGTTCATTTGTTCAGTGATTCATGCCTATACAGTAGTCGGAGACAGCAGCTGTGATGGGACGGAGGTTTTACCTCTAGTAAAAGCTTCAGCAGGACTCTAAAGAATATGTTCATACGATGTTTTTTTCCCCCAAGGTCAGCCTTGAGTAGTTTTACATAACCAAAAGCAGAGCCCTGACATGGGTTTCCCCACCAAATTTTGATTCTTAGGTTCTCTACTTTGACATAAAATGATTGTAAGATTTTTCCTTTGGCAACAATGGCAAACAATGCATGTCTAATTTCACTCTTTGAAACAGCTAAACCATTTTTGCCACAACTGTAAAAAAGCCGTTTCAGTCAGGCACCCAGCAAACTAAGATATGATCCAGTGGTGAGTTTAGTAAGGGTTATAACGAATGAAAAACATCTGAGAATAGAGATTTATGATGGGATGTTTCAGAAACAGATGCCAGATTAAAATGTAAACAAGGTCCAAAAGTGTGTTCCTTCTTCAAAGAGAACTCAGAGCCTATGCTTTAGGTAGCGAACTGACAATATGTTTGCATGAATTTGCACAAATTAGCTGAAATAAACATCTAAAATGTGATACTATTCCCAGAGCTTGCTTTTGCTTTTAATTAGCTTCACACTATGAGAAATAATTAAATATAATCTTGGTGATTTGGAACAAACTAGAGGTTTTACTAGGTTTTATGCATTTCCAGTCAAAAAGTAAAAATAAAACCGATTTTTAGAATTGCCCATGTTTTTTGTCAAGAAGTTAATGTGTATCATCAGATGCATCCTCAAAGTATGTTTCATTCTTCTAGTTCATGTAAAAGCCCAAACTTGATTGTGACAGGAGATACTTTCCACATCAGATTGTCTGCTGGAGTGAAAAGAAGCTTTAGAGTTCTGTAACTGAATGACAGCTTCAGATAGTCTAGTCGGACTCCCAACAGTATCTTAGGACACTAAACTTCATCCGCCAACCTGCTGATCTCAGTCTTAGTAATTTACTTAGTTATTGAGTTCCTCAAGCTGAGCTGACCAAACACAGTCTGTTGCTAAAGAAACTTCAACATGTATTTGAATAAGCTATCTGAAGCATAAAACTTTGTTACTTTTAACTATGCTTTTCCAGTGTCAGGCAACAATGCTAGACTTCATAAATCATCTCAATAGCCTTTATTTACGGAGTGTGTTACAAGCAACAAAGAATTTTGTTTGAGGTACACCATATCTAGCAGATTAACCACTCTTTTGTCCTACAAATTGACTTGCAAATTTGGAATAAATTTGACCTGGAATGCACCTTAAATTCTCAGAAGATGTGTGCTATATTTTCTCAGCACATTGCAAATTAAAACGAGAAGAGCACTTGTGTTTGCATTAGGAACACTGAACGTCAACAAGTACTGTCAACTGATGAATCTCAGGATTTAATTCTTTAAAGGGCAGGAGGAAGCAGCTTCAATTTGCTTCTCCACAAACACCTGGCTTAAAGAGTTAGTCAAATATGTAATATTCTTTTAAGACCAAATCAAGATCACTTTTACTCTGCTGGAGCAATTTTGATGGATAATCATATCACTACCCAGATACAGCTTCACTGTAAAGCTCAGGTTTGCCAATTGCCTTTGCTTAACATGCTTTTATTACTGGGAAAGACTGGACATGTAAAGGAGCCGTAAATCATGAAAGAATTTATAGAGGTTTATTGCACAGATCATAAATGGGAAGAAACATGGTTAGTGAACTAACAACAACAAATTCGTTAGATAAATTACTTTTAATGAAATACATTGGTCTTTACTGAGAAACTTTACCAAACTTCTTTGTCAGATAAAGAAAACGTATATGATTGATGTGATCACACTAGGCGTAAACACCAAACAGAAAGATTAACTTTTTATGACAACTGACATATCATTTTTTGTCACTACAGCAGATTACTTTTAAACAGAGTCTTTTATACTAAATGACAAAAAATGTATGTTGCAGACATTACATAATAATAGAGAAGACAGCAAATGTATTTCCAGTTGGCAAAGAAGAAGCATTCTGTAGCTGCAACAAAATGGGAAACTTACAGGAAGTTTGGTCTCTGCCCTGTTTTCAAGAAAGAGACACCACGTCTTTCAACACAAGTCCTCCAGACTGCTGTTTTGACATGTGTTAGTGCCAGCAGAGGTAACATACTGCCCTCGCCGAGCACACTGCATCCCTGTGTCAGGCTTTAAGTAGGTCATGTGAAAGAATGGTTGCTGAGTGTTTTGAACAGCAGATCAGAGAAACCTCAGGACAGAATCCCTGAAACAGATACAAGAGCACGCATGTTCAGTTCAGCAGCGCTCATTTAGTAAGGGCTCCCACAGCCAGCATGAGAGATACCATCAGTCAGTTCTCCTATGAGTTTGCACAGAACCAACAGCTTCAAAGTGGGCAGTTGCTTCTACATAGTTCACACATGATGACATTTTTTGTTTCCACATAGTTAAAATGAGTAATTACCTATGCATGTGTCTATGTTGTCTTTGTGGAGTGTCTGCTGTTTGAAACATTGAAAGGGTAAGCAAGTCCGAGCATCTGTTTCTTGAGAATCTTGTCATTATGAGGTTTCTTCCTTTACTGAGGTGTTCTTACACTGGGTACTCTATGTCAGCCAATGTAGATAATGATACACCCCCTTTGCTCATGGATAATGAAAACTAGAAGTTTCTTAAATAGATTGGGGTAAAAGATGTCTCAGCAGCTGAAACATGCACTTCTAGGAGTAATAATCATGAACTTGTTCATTTTGCAGCTAACGTTTGGTTTTCCTCACGTATGAAAGCAAATTAATTGAAAAAACTAGTAAATTATTTACACACCTTTCATAAAAGTAATAACCTCCTATCATAGGAAATCTGTGAGGATCCAAATCCAGCAGCTGTCTAAGAACATTCCTAGCTATAAGCATGCGAATAATCCCAGAAATAGTTTAGATGCAAGAATGTATCTTGCTGACTACGATACAAATTAATAATTTCTAAAATAGCAATCAACAAAAATAGGCTGACACTTATAAAAACTAACAACATTTATGGTTAAAGCATTTTATTGAAAACACAAACAGAACTGTAGACAGATTTGTATACATATTGTATGCTAGATGTTGTGGAGACGCACTGCACCTTCTAAAGGTTGAGCTGGCTTTTCCAGACAGCTATTTCCACATGTACTGATAGGTGGGGAGGTGTAATTGCTGCTGCCCTGGATAAGACAGCAGAGTCCTGCAGAACATTTAATCACAGCGGAAAAATAAACTTGCTACAACATGAACCAATTTAAAAGGCTTAGCTTACCTCATAAGACAAACTAGGCACAAAACTATTTCTTGTATTACTGTGTGAAAAGCTGTAGATGAAACTAGATTATAAGGTAATTCTTCTGTCATGTGGAGTAGTTTTGAAACAGCTTTCATCTTGTGCACCTATCCTAAGTGAAAACACACCATTGAAATTCCTAAACTGAGAAGGGTCTTGAAAATGGAGGATCCCGATTTCAGATGGTCCCTGTTAAAACTCACAACCTTTTTCCCTTTTTTACGAAAAAGAGTACTTTTAAGGGAAGGACATTGCTATTCTGAGTCATTCTGGCCTACTAAAGTTGACTAATTTAAGAGAAAGGCTCCTTCTGTTTGTTTTTTTTTTCTTTTTTATTAACTTCAAGGCTATTTGAAAAATTTGCAGCACAAATCGTGATTTCTTTCAGGAAGCAGACTTAACTTAGCCAAGCTGTGAGTTTGTACTTTGTCCTGATTTGAAAGTTCATACCTGGATGTAGCCCATACAGTTGTAAACCCGTAAGACTTGAGAATCTGATCGGAATCCCTTACCCGACAACATTTTTGTCTGGATACAGTCTGTAAGTTTTGATTGACTAGAATTAGAGCCCCCTGTAATAAACAGATAAAACTTGCCATAAACTAAGCTTTTCAAGTTACTGTGCAGACTCTTTTGAACTGGGATGAAACTGTGGGGAGAGATCTGTCACTGCAGGGCACTCCGACCCCGGCTCGTCCCGGGAACGCTCTGCTACCTGCCTCCGGGGGACACGCAGGCAGCAAGGCCCACGGGCACTGTAGAAAATACCCACAGTTCCCCGACATCTGTGGGGGGACCACCTCATGGAAGTGCCTTGTTTCCTCTTCCAGCTCTCCGAGTAAGGAAAAAAAAAAACCCGCCACGAAGAAACACCGGCGGTTTCTACCTCAGCCGTCTTGCTTTAAGCCTTTACTTCACGCCCGGCTCTACAAAACTCCGCTCCAAGCAGAACCGCCCTGCCCGGGCCTGCAGCTGGTGACAGGGCCGTGTCGCGACCCCCTCACCGCCACCAAGGCCGGCGAGGGCCCGGCCCCGGCCGTGAGCGCAGCCCGCCGCCGCCGGCCTGAGGCGGGACACCCCGCCCCATCGGGGGTACCCACTCCTGGCCGAGCCGGCCGGACGAGGTCTCGCCCCCCCTTGCAGCACCGTGGCCGAGGTTAAGCCCAGTCGTGTGGCCGCACAGCCGCTCCGCGCCATGCGGCGGGGCAGCGGGGGCGACAGCAGGAGCAGGCGGGCAGCGGCCACCCCACAGCTCCCCACCGCACCTCCTCCCGCCACCTGCGGCGCCCCGCCCCTTCTCCGGCCCCGCCCCCTCAACCCAGCGGCAGGCCCGGAGGCATCGAACCCGCGGGCGGCAGCTGCCTCTCCACCCCAGCAACCGCTTCGCGCCTGCGCCGTAAAGCCCCTGATGGAGCCGGGCTGGCCTCCCGCACACCGGCGCGCCTGCGCAGTAGGTCCTTGCCGAGGGGGCGGGCCTGGGCGCTGCAGAGGGTGACGTCATCCTCCCTGTCCTGCCGGCGGCGCCGCCTCTGCCCGGCGCGGGAGGGCCGGGACTTGCCGGCTGCAGGCGCCGCCATGGCTGCCATATTGGGGAGGAAGTGAGAGCGGGAGGCGGCGGCGGCGGCCAGGAAGGAGCCCTTCCCTTTTCCCTTCTGCCCGGGCGGACGCAGGCTTCCCGGGAGCGGCGGCAACGGCGGCTTGCGAGCCCCCTGGAGCGGGTGGTGTAGAGGCAGCAGCGGGTGGCGGCGGAGCTGAGCGTCCCGGAGGCGGCGTTGGCCTAAGATGGCGGACCCGGCGGAGTGTAACATCAAAGTGATGTGTCGCTTCAGGCCCCTCAACGAGTCCGAAGTGACCCGTGGCGACAAGTATATCGCCAAGTTTCAGGGCGAAGACACCGTCGTCATCGCGGTGAGGGGCCGCCCCGGACGGGGAAGGCGGGGGAAGCGCCGGGGGGAAGGGGGTGTCAGGGGTCGGCGGGGTCAGATACCGCGGGGATGGGCGCGGTGTGCGGCGAGAGGGCAGCTGAGGCGCTCGGGAGCGCTCGCGGGCGGGGACGCCTCTGGAAGGGGGTGGGGTGGGGTGTGGGGCCTTTTTGGGGTGGGGGTGGGGGTGAAGGGGAGGAGGGCAGGCAGAGGTGCGGACGGGGCCGGCTAGTGTGGGTGCGGGCATGGTCGGGCACTGAGCAGGGAGCTGGTGGGGGCAGAGGTCCCCGAGGAGCGGGCGGTGGGGACACGCCGGTGGTAGCAGGTCCGGAGACCTGCGACAAAGGCTCTGGCGGAGGGCTTGGGGCGCAGCGTGAGGTCTGGCCGCCGAGCCCCAGCCACAGGGCACGGTTCGGCGTGACCACGGGAACGCGTGAGTTACGAGGTGGGGAGGAACAGGGGAGGCCTGCGGCGTGTCCCCCGGCGAGGCTGTCCCTGGGTTTGGCAACCGTGATGAGTTCGACCGCTAAATGCATGCTCAAAATGCATGCATTTGGGCTGTCATCGAAGTCACTGGCTACAGGCAGTTTTTTGGGAAGAAAACGTGCAACAGCAGTGCAGGCTCCAGTTCATTGGTGCTTGAGATGTGTAAATCCGCCTTCGGCTGGTAACTTTTAAAATCGGCGTAAACAGACCATTTGGCTTATTGCATGTTTGTAAAGGTGTTTTAACTGAAGTCACCTTGCAAAGTATGAGGCCTGTTATAAAACAATCTGGATGCGACAGGGTAAAAGGTAATCCTTTCCTTTTTGTTCAGTGTGCCACCAGCTGAAAAGTGAAACTGGAATATAAAATTAAAGTGCAGTAGCTTATTGTCTGGTTTGTTTGACATTGTACAAACACACTTTATTCCCCATGGTTTATTTTTGCGAACTTTTAATTTGTGTTTTGATATAAAGACTTTTCTCTCTGGAAACAGTGCTGGTTCTGAATTGCTGAAAGTAACTTAGAAGTCAGTTAATACCTGTCTTAATTTTTTTTTTATATTCTTGTTTCTTGAAGCTACCAATAATAGCTTTTTCACAGTATCTGAAGTTGAAGGAGGTGATTTAATAAAATACTTTTTTAATATCCCTTACTAAATACTAGTGCTCTAGTTTGTTAATATTCAACTGAATTTGTCAATAAAATGTGGAATTCCATGAGACCAGAGCTACAAGAATGATAGCATGCTAGTGAAATGTGGTAATTTGAGCTTATTTCAGCTGGCAAGTTAGTGTCTTGGAGTATATCTCTTCTTCCTGAGGTTGTACAGGTAAACTCCTCAGAGTAAGGAACCAAACCTGGAAAATGTAAAATTTAACTAGAACAAATTCACTTCCATCAGTGAATACCCATTCATTGTGACACTACCTATTTTCTTTAAAATCCACGATTAAGTTAAGAAACCTTGATGTTTTATGACTTCTAAAAATAAATTTTCCACATCTTCTTTCAATAGTTCTAGTCTAAAAGAAAACTTACATTGCTTAAATACTCTTTAAGTACGCTTTGAAAATATCTAAAATGTGAATTGGGCTGAGCTGATACTATATCCGAGTAGAGTAGCTGATGCTGTGCTCCTGAGGGATCATGTGGGGCTTCCTGCTCGGGGTTGATATTTAGTGTTACAACTGTACTTTGGTGTTTTTCTGCCATAGGAAAAATGACAAAAAAAATATCCTTCAGTGGCCCTTGCTGTGACTAAGTTTGGGAAAACAACCTTCAAAAACTATTTGATTGGGTAGCAGTGACAGTATTTGTGTTCTTTTTCACAAAATCTTAACAAAGGATTGATATTCTGTGATTTTGTTTTTATAATGCTGGATGTATGACAAGAGTGATGTTCTCAAAGTTACACCCCGATTGTCTAAAACTGTTGAGACAATGACTTTAACTTGTTTTTTAAATTTTTTTTTTTTAACAAGCTGACTGAGTTTTTACGAAGTATAGACTTTCCCACCTGAGACTGTAGCCAGCCAGTGTGTGTTTGTAGAATTGCCAAGGCAGGATAGTAACAGAAACAGTCCTTCTCATGAAACAGTTTCTAAAAACATCCCTCAACAAGCTGTATGTTTGGTTACTTTCAGCTGTTTGGTTTCTGTATTTATTGCTACGTGTCATATAGGCTGCCTATTGAACAGTAATTGAGCCACTTTTTTTTTTTATATAGCTGCTTTCCTCAGCTGCCTGAAGGACTTGCACCTTCTGTGTGCACCTAGGTCTGTGCTGAAACAGTGAAGGCTTCTTTAATAGTACTTGGGAGTTGCCTGTAATGGTAGATAGGAGGTGAAAACTCCGAGGCTGTGGAAGCAGAGCTTATACCAGACTGCAGATTTGCCTCATCTGTGGAGGAGGGTTCGGAGGGAAATCAGTGACTATAACCAAACCCTCCTCCTTCCTTGACTCCCCTGTCATCTCTGAGCGAGCTATCCTCCCTTCTGTTCCTAGCTCCTGTGTAATTACTGGTATGGTTGTCTTTCTGGACAAGTGAGTCGTTTTGATTTCTGTTAGATAAAATACTTGTTTTAATTGTGTAGCTACTGTGTAACAGCAATTCGAGGGGACGTAATGGTGTTGGTCTGTTTTAAAGAGCAGACTTTGAAAAAGTATTGTCCTTCCACAGAACAAAACTTTTTTTAACTAGTAAAGAGCTTTTAAATTATTAATTAAAGGTGGCTTCTTTCCATTTTAATATTTTAAGTATTTTTTCTAATGTCTCTTTCTGTTAATTAAATAAGGGCTTTATTAAAACAGATAATAGGGTGACTTGTTATGAGTATATGGCTTTTATGTTAAATATCATAAATGTACCTATATACAAAAATTGATAGCAATTTGCTCATGTATTTCAGGCTTTTGAGTAAGATGAAACCATGAGGAATAGCAAGCTTATATGTGATTGTCCTTTATTTTTTCAAATGTAAAACTACTTGCAACTGAGTAGCTTTATAGCTCTGCATAACGTATCTATACTACTTTTTAAAAAACCTTTTTTATACCTAGTCTTGCTCATCTTAAAACTGTCCAAAAGATAAGATAGGTTACTGAACACAAGTGACACTCAAGGATTTCAGACTGAAGCATAAACTGAAAACATTACTACCAAATGACTGAAGTGGTGAGGTGTTATGGGCATTCACACACATGGGCAGTATCCCTCGGTTGTCCAAATGTTTCTAGTAATGATCATAGTATAGTCCTTATTTCTACGGCTTTTAAGAACGAATTGTGGCTACCTGCTTGTGTTTTCGTGTTTGTTTAGAGTACTATTTATTTTTGTGTGTAAGATGTAACCCCTGTGATCCTGGGAAGAGCTTGAGCCATTTAGCTTGCTTTTTTCATTACCTTTTAAACTAGTGTGGGATAGTAAATGAGAGCAAGGTGAGGTTTATGTTATGTTGGAATCAGGTTAATGAAGATCACCCGCTGTTACTGCAGATACTGAAAGAAAGGATGTTACTGAAAGAAAGGATGTGCTGGGATGTATAAATGCAAGAAGCAAGGTGCATTCTTAAAACTTTTGTTTACTACTATTTGCTGGTGTGACAGAAAGCACTATTTAGTTGGAAACACTAACAATAAAAATGCTTCATGTCTACTACACAACTTTAAACATGAATTTAGACATGAATCAGAGATTGCAATCTGTAGCTGAAACAATAGTATTATTTCTGTGTTACTCATTAATTTTTTTTTACTTTTTTTCCATGAAATGCTGGAGAATAGAGATGTTTTTCAGATGGCACTGGTACTATGATTTAACAGAAAGCAAATATTCTAGCTTACAGTAGTATATAAAGGGAGAGCTATACTTCCTGGCTGCTGTACCACTTGCTTAGAAACACCTCACTCATCTCATATTTGTCTTTTGTTCTGAAATTCAATGACTATTTTTATGCCAGCAGTGCTTGCTTTTCTCTTTCTTCAAGAAGAAACTTCTTACTAAAGCAAAGCTTGGCTGAAACTCTTGTTCCAAAATTGCTCTCTGTTTTGATGCTGGAAATTGAGTTTCTAGTCAAAATGTTTTAAAATAAAAGTACATGTTTTAGTGTTTCTGTAACAATAAATTAACTGCTGTAAAAGTTGATACTTGAGTTGTAATATTTGCAGAGAAATAAGACAAATAGAGCAGAAAGAGCTGATATCCACTACCCATTCTCTATCGACTGTAGTTTTGTATGCATAGAGCTAGGACAAGAAGAAAATCCTTTTTCCTTATCCTAAAAATAAAATACTAATTTGGAACAGTGTGTTTTCATTCATTGGCAATGTTGGACTCTGTTAGGTGTGTCAAAGCAGTAATACCTTAGCTTAGTAACAGGAAGAACTGAGTCAGGTATTTGACATCATGCCTTCCAGAAATTATTTGGTGTGGGATTTTTCTTTTAATGTATTTTGTGCTGATGGGAAGAATGTTCTTTAACAAACATGCAGAACTTAAAGGGAAGGTGAGCCCGTTACTTCAACCTCTCACCAAGAATAAGCTAACCATGGGTGGTATAGCATGGCTTTAACTGTCCATTCTAGCAAAAAACAGTAAAGAGCTGCTGGGTGTGTTGTGGTAGAAAAATACGCTACTGATTTTTTTTGAGTAAACTTTTGCTGCTACTTTGCTTCAGATACTTATGCATAAAAAATAAGGTGAACTCAGGTAATCTTATGCATAACCAATTCTGTAGTTTACGGGAAGTTACAATGGTAAAAAGTAGTTTTTTAAAAAATATTTCTATGAAGATAAGTGTTTCTCAGACTTTTGAGGTAGGATTTCAGTTTAGTTGTGATTGCAGATTTTTGTGTAGTCCTCATTGAAGGTACTGACAAAACCCTAAGTTTTCCAAAGAAACTCATGCATGTTCCAAATCTTGTATAATTTAGATGGGATGAGCATCCTTTTATATAAGGATAGTGGGCAACTAATCTTCAAGTTAGCTGCAGAACTGTGTACTTGAACAGAAACCCTTTATTAAGATTCAGTTTAGCTACTGCTAAGTCGCTAAGTCGTGTTGGCAGATGTACTTTTTTGAGGGCTGAGGGAGCACTTGCGAAGTCTTCGCTGTGGGACCACGTCCTTTCAGTACAAGAAACTACAGGAGCTGAAGTTGTCTTGTAGTTCATTATTGATAGAGCAAATGCTAGGCAAGGCATGAATGTACATACTGAATTCTCTCTATCTGGAGAGAGGAAGTCAGAAGCTCTGCTTGTTGCCTTGGTGTTTTATGTGTGGCATACAGGTCATGTTAGATTTTTATTAGGATTTGAGCACCACTTACTGAAAATGTCTAGAGTATGTCAAAGCAGCATCATATCCCAGTAGTGACACTGCTGCTGCCACTGTTAAGGACACCATGTGGTAACGTTGCTTGGACCTTTTGTGTTTACAGTTCATAATATCTGATTGTTTACTACTTGGGGAAGAAAAGGCATCTGGTATAGAAAAAAATATCTGACACTTTAATCTTTCTTGATTAATCTCTTAAAGGTAATGAGGAGGCTTTCTAGGGCAGGGTAATCTGTGTAATACTGTTTTAGCTTTGTTTACAGCAGAAAGTAGACTGTAAAGAGAAGTGGTAAGACATAGCATTGCAGATGTTAAAGATGTGAAACCATACTGAGTGGGAGCAACTTGTATTCTTAAAACATAATTATCCTGGATCCTGCTTGGCTAAATGTACTTGATTAGATATGGATTCAGTGATGGAGCATGGCCACACCCCTAATCCTGGTTTTCATAGGTGTGATAAATGTAGTGCAACCTGGGAGAGGAAGGAAATACGTAATTGGATTTTTGAGTGCTTTGAAGTTGTGGCTTCATCTAGGAATGTATAATACTGAGGACAGGTAAACAAACATTCTGCTTTCCAGCTGCAAGGGATGAGAAAATGACAAGTGGTATAAACAGGACCCCTTGTGAGGTATTCTTTTGGCCAGAATTATTATATTTTGTGGATACATTGGTAGTAATTGTTAACTTGGGGGAAATTGGAATGTCATGTGCCTAGAAGCTTTCACTGTGTAAATAAACAAGATCAATTAAAGGCATTACTGCCTGAGTGAAGTCCTTGCAGCTTGATTTTCTGTTCTTACTGGTCCATGGCATTCATCGTACTGCTATTCTTTATATTAGCATTTTGTAAAACAAGAGAGGCTATAATTAAATGAGATACTGTAATTTGGCTCTGTTCTCTTACGAAGGCATTTGGATGGCAACTGGAGAGTAGGTAGTCTAAAAGTATTCTGTGCCTACGGATTGCTCTCAACTTAGTAAAGATAATTTTCCTTTAACACAGATAAAGAAGAATCATTCAATTTGGTCAACCTTTGCTTGGCAGAAGAATTAAAAAAAAAAAAAACCCTACAAAAAACCCACCAAAAAAAGCCCCAAACAAAACAAAAAAACCCACAAACCCCTCTAAATGCTGTTTAAAAATTTAGAGAAGGAAAGCTTTTTCAGAACCTGCTGCAAATACCTGTAGGTTGTAAGATGGTTGCAGACAAGTGCACATTGTGCCTACAGTCCTTTCTAAACAAGGTGGTATGCTCCTATACAGCAAACTAGGCCTGATTTTTTTTTTTTTACATTTCTTTTTTTCTTTGAAGTAAATAAAAATACTGGTTATTTTGCATCAGAAATATTCTGTAGTAATATATAAATACATGACAATGTATGTTTATACATTCAAACACATGTACTATGCAAAATAATGTTTGCATTTTAATGGACTTTTCTGTTGTCATAGTTGTCATGCTCTGTTTGGAACAGCAAAGATCGGATATGTTTGGATCTGTGAGAAATAGTGAGTATTGTTAACAGTTGCTGCATAGACTGTCAGAAGACTGTGCCTAGGAACTTTCCCTAATTCTCCTAAAATCAATTTAATTGGAATAATTGTCACCTATATATTTTCTGGAGCAATAATTTGAAGAAGAGTCAAGATCTTACAAGTACAAACATGCAGATTGCTAATGCTGCACAGGTTGTTTGCAGTTCACGTTGGATACTATCACTTTTCTCACTATTTTTCTAATGTGTAATGGTAAATATGATCCTCCAAAATGGTAGTATTTTAGTGCATATAAATATGCACTCAAGCATGAAACAGGTCTGATGAACCTTTTGTGATGTAGATGACATGCAGTGTGTAGTGTAGCTGATTGGTATTTGTGAACTTGGAGGCTTTTGGAAAGTACAGCTGCTAGTGAGAAAGAAAATGTATAGCTAGTGTTATCTTTCGTACAGTGACTTACCTTTTCATGTAACAGGTTCTCAGTCTTCCTTTTCTTGCCTTAGAGTTACTTTACCTTGTTAGTTGTTTGCCTTCTGGTGTATGTGATGGCCTCTACCTGTAGAACATAGGAATTTGAGGTGTATTTGAAGCTAAAATGAGTAATTGAGAAGGCTTGTGATTTCCCCACTGTGAAACAAGCATTCTGACAAACTTCAGCACCTTAGGGATAGTTTCTGCCCTCAGAGTCTTGTGGTTTCTCCAGCATGTTTACACAGTGAATGCTGTAATTATTTTTTCCAAGAGGGAGCTCATCCACCTGAATTTAAGCCATCTCAGCAGATAGATTGTGTTGAATCTAAAAGGCTTTGTTTGGTGTTATGCTAGACATTGTTAAAAGAAAGACAAATGGAAGGTCAGGCTGGGGAAGGGAATGTGGTGGGTGGGTGAAAGATGGAAGCTATACTTGTTTCTTTGCCAGGAGGCAGTTCAAGAATATCTTGGGGGAGGATGATAATGAATTAAATTCAGGCAAAATGGAGCACTTGACAGTTGCAGTGAGTTTAGCAATGGTGACTGACCTAGGTCCCTTGTAAACCTTGCCTGTCTGCTTGGCTGCCTGCTAAATCAAGTTCTGAAAATGTTACAAAAATTTGAACTTTGTAAGAACATCATAGTTCATATCCTAATGGATTGTCAGCTGCTTAGAACTGAGTTATGAGAACCTCTTCTTTAAAACAAAGCAAAATCCAACAGTCCTTTGAAAAAGCTATGTCAGAGCTTCCTCTTATAGTGTCTTCCAAAATGAGCTTACTGTGAAAGTTTCCTTTCCTTCTGATCATGGAGCTTTATTTGTAGGACATATGTATGGGGAACTAGTTCTTGTGCTGCTGACTGTAGGTGATCTGAATGTTTCTTTTTGGTTTGAGGTTTTTAGCAAATATTACCAAGACAGATATTCTGTGTGAAGTGGTATAAGCTGTTTTTTAATAATTTGGGTTTACCAGAGTAAACCTGCTACCAGAGTAGAAAAGAATACGGGGTTCTCAGATGTACAGACTAGGCATTGGCTTACCTTGTAAATCAAGTAAATTGAGGTCATGTGGCAAAGTAGTTTTGGAGAACTATTTAGATTGCACTTTGAAACCAAATATATTTAATTGAAGGCCTTACTTGTAGACAAGCATGTGAAGATTTAGGCAACACTATGTAAGCTAATTTCCTTGCTACGGTCTTCGGGTGCTTAAAATAAAACAAAAGATTGGGCTGAGATGGTATAGGCTATTTCTAAACTATATGAACGAACACCTTCCAGTTCTGCTTCCAGCACATGGTTTTTTAATAGCTCTCCTGAGTGTCTTTTTTTTTTTTTTTTCCAGTCCAAGCCATATATATTTGACCGTGTATTCCAGTCAAACACATCACAAGAACAAGTATACAATGACTGTGCTAAAAAGATTGTCAAAGGTAAGGTGGAACAGCAACTTTAACTATTAGGAAATGTCTCATATTTGTGTGGATTTCAATGTTGGAAACTGCTACTTCTATTGCTCCCTTTTACCTTCTGAATGTTTAATAAGAGCCAATATGGATCATAGCAGTATAAAATCAACCTGTAGTTGATAAATTACGTCAATGCTTAACCTGCTGTTTTAGTTGATTGCAACATTTGATAACATTTACCTGACATATTTTAGTTTTTTGCAGTTCTCTGCAAAAGATTGTTTAAAACAATTTGTCAGAAATTAATCAAAATAACTTATGAATTGATTTGGGTTGGATGTCGTATCCCCCAATTTCTTGGCAAAAGCATCCTAAATTAGATTGTTTGGAGGAATGTAAGAGGAAAGGAAAGTTGTGAAATCATGTGTATGCTATGGATCTTTTCTAAGCTGCTTTATTTAATAACACAGTTTAAGGAGAATATTTTTTTTTAATATGATTTTTAGCTTCACATTTAAAAGTTTAAATGTGAATTACTGCTGTGAATGTCAGGGTTTCTCCAAACCCGAACTGTCAGAATTGGCGTAGTAACTTCAGAAAATAAGTTTTATTACAGAGAAAGTTCTACTCCACTAAGTTGTTGTAGTAAGCAATTAGTTAGTTTGCTGAAAATAAAGTTGATTAATTTCTTGAGGAGATCAGTAATAACTTCTAGTTGACAGAACTTTCAAAACAACTTTAACAAAGCCTTGTCAGAAACCCCTGAAATACCAGCTATTGGTGACAAGAGGAGATTGGGTAAATGTAGAGGTTTTTGATCATTAGAAAAATGAATTGCTGTGGAAAATCCATGCTGCTGCAAGTATTTAACCCTTTAATGAGTTAAATAGTAATCAAGATTAGATCAGAAGTTTGCTCCTTAAAAACTGGAGTTAACAGAATTGTAATGTTGCCCCCTTCCTCCATCTAAAAACCTGGTCTCTGTTTCTCTGTGCGGCATTTCTAGGCTGTGGCATCATGTGAGCTCTCGCGGTGGTACAAATGGATTACAGATATGATGGGGTGGCAAAGACTTCCCCCTTTGGAGTATCTCATGCTTGTCTTTGGAAAATAAAAGTTTGCTTACGGGATGTGATTCTAGAGTAGCTGAACTGTAAACAAACCAATCCACCAGCCCCTCACCCCTCAATCTAAAACTTTGGGTTGGTTCATTCATAATTTAAGATGTAAGCTTACAGCCAAAGAGTAAGATGCTTGAAACTTAGGGGATAGCCCATTCCCTTCACAGTTAGTCAATTAAACTTTCCTGAAGGCAGAAAACATTATAGCGTTCCCATGTATGGTTTCTTCTGAGTGATCAAAGACTATCTGTTCAGCCTGGCAGTTGTATTGATTTCCTCCTTGGTCCTGACTCTGAAGTCCTGACTCTTTTGGTTGAAGGGAACGGGTGCTTCTAATACAGTAATCTTCTAAAACGCAGTCAATGATGACTTAATGCATTAAAAGGTGTGGGGAGGAACATTCCCTCCTTCCCAACTCTAGCACAGAGTTCCTAAACATTGAATGATTTAACTTGCTGAACACTTTGGGAACTGCCTGCTTGCATTCTATTTAATTTGACTTTCCTTTAGAAGCAGGAAATTAACACTAACAAAAATACTCTTTTCCTTTAGATGTACTTGAGGGATACAATGGTACAATATTTGCTTATGGGCAAACATCATCTGGAAAGACACACACTATGGAAGTAAGGAATCTTAAAATAATTCTCAGTGTCACTGTCATCTCTTTTCATCACACTAGTCTTATCTCTCTAGAAATAAGATGTCTACTTGTTTTCATCTTGCAGTTCTAATTTTCTTTCCCTTTGCATTGTGACATTTTGATACCCAAAATGTTTTTTTTTAGGACTGAGAATGGCAGTTGTGTATTTTTCAGCCCTCAGTAGCAGGATGAGAAATACAAGAATAATGTTGATAGTACATTTTCACCTTAGTAGTTTGAGAGATTTCTGAGGCTGTTCTTTTCACTCCTGGCAAACGCGGGGTCTAAATGCATGGTCAAGACTTTCCTTTATAGATAAAATGAGTACATCATACCTGTCAGCATTTAAAAACTAATTTGTCTTGTTAACTGTTTGTTTTGCCTTTGGATACTGTTTGGTGTTGGGTTCAGTATGAATGTTTCATTTTATTGTATCTTCTTCTAATAAGGGGAAGCTTCATGACCCGGATGGAATGGGTATTATTCCAAGAATAGTGCAAGATATTTTTAATTACATTTACTCTATGGATGAGAATCTTGAGTTTCATATTAAGGTAAAATTTTCTTTGTTGTTACTTACTTAATCTGTGTTAAAACTGGAAGTAGTCTATGGGCAAATGGATGTTCTGTATCCATTTCAAATGCCTGTAACTTGGAAAATCTAATGTGAGTTATTTCTGAAGTAACTGACTCTTCGTAAAGAAGAATTACGTTAACACTTTAATCTTGTTTCCATTAAACATTGATGGTAGCTGTCCTGATAACCTGTGGCAGTGCTGATAGTGTTTGAAGCTTTTGATCAAAATAGTTTCTTCTTAAAGGTGTAATTTAGTTCAGCCTTAAGGACTTGAGCTAGATGTGGTAGTATGTGGGAGGTCATAATCATGCTGGATCCTTCTGATCAAAAAGCAAAGCATTTTTGCTTTCTGATGCCGTATCTTTATTCCTCTTCCTACTTCTAGGTGTCATATTTTGAAATATACTTGGATAAAATACGGGACCTTTTGGATGGTAAGCCTTTTATTTATATTGAACATAGGAAATAAATTGTTCTGGAGAGAGATAAAAAATCCGACCCCCCTTGTGGTACTAAGATAGGTATGCAGTATGCTAATAACCTACGCATGATAAGGGTACATCAAAATGGGAAAGTGCAGAGCTAATCTAGATAATATTACTAAAGCTGCAGTAGTGGTCCTTGCATGTATATTGAGTTTTTATAAAGTATTGCTGAGAAATAACATCTGTGACTTGGACATGTGTTGTACACACCTCATTCATTTTGCAAAGAAACTGTGTATACATTAGCGTTAAAACTGTTTCTCTTCCAGTTTCAAAGACCAATCTTTCTGTTCATGAGGACAAAAATAGAGTTCCCTATGTAAAGGTGAGCATCAATCTGATATGTTTTCATCTTGCATGCCTTTAGTGTGCACCATTTACTTCTGGCTTGTTGGTGTGGTGGTTTTTTGCCTTTCTGTTTTTTTAAGGGTTGCACAGAGCGTTTTGTATGTAGTCCAGAAGAAGTTATGGATACTATAGATGAAGGAAAATCAAACCGACATGTAGCAGTTACAAGTAAGTATTGCTTTTGTGTCCTTTTAGTGCTTTATTGATTTGCTGCTTGTATGCCTTAAAAAGTGACAAAGGCAAAAATAATGAGCTAAATAATTCAGGTTTTTGAAAGGGCGTAGCATAAACAGTTTCAACCTGTATTTCAGAAACAATTATTTCAATTGATTTCTTATTAGATGTTGTTACTTAGACTTGGATTGAAAGGAGGAAGTAAGTGATCAGTGAGGAGCTCTGAAACCTTGGAGAAAAAGGTGTAGTTCTGCCTTAGGAATAGTGCAAAATACCAGTTTGTGGCATTTGTTTCAATTAACCTATGAAACTATAAGTAAGGCACTGGGGCTTGTCTACAGTTTGGCTGTTCTGTTGCATATTCTAAGAGCTAGTCAGAATATTATTTAAACGTGCTGCAGATTTAAGCAGCATTCCAATGTCCCAAGCTTTTTGGCCTGTGGCATGCAACTGTGTTGCAAGGAGCTAGGTTTTATGTCTCCGGGTTCCCACAAGAAGCAGGATTAGGAAGTGACAGGGTTTAAAAAAAAAGACAAGGAGAGAAGAGGTGCGTGCAGAATAGTACTTCAGTTCTTAGCAACTGAAGTGACTGTCAGATCTCTGAGAGACAATTTGAGGGTGAGTTTCACTATCTTCCCGTGTCTAGCTCTTTACTCAGGAAAAGAATGAATATACAGTCATTAAGAAAATAAAAGATTTTTCTCATTCTTTTGGTTAAGGATCAAAAATAAAAATACAATGTTCCTTTTTTATGTCATGACTCAGTCCTGCACTTCCACCTCATTGCTCCTAGGTAGTAAGGTTCTGAAGTGAGGGTCAGACTAAGCAACAGAGAAATAGCAAAAAATTTGGATAGAAGAATGTTATTCTACGTTGAGCTGCTTCTGTGGCGTCAATAAGCTGGTCCTTTTAGGACTGTGAGGGATTTATGGTTAAAAGGAAGAAGAACTAGGCAGACATTCTCATTCAGCTTGCAGTCAGCTTAAATTTTTTTAAAGGATTAAGATCATTCTTTAAATTCAGTAAGTCTTGTTTACTCTGCATGTTTCACAGCAGAGGGGGCAGTAGGTATTTAAACAGGAAAGGGCTGAAAGGTTTTGGCCATCTAGTTTAAATTTTCACAAGAGGATAAAGTGATACATTGTAAATCTAGGAAAAAAAAAAAAGATGGTCTGGTATCAGACTGTAAATGTGCATTCTGTTCTAATAAAGTACATTAAATGTGTGAAATCCATAGTTGACAGGCTAGCAAATCTCATCAGTGAGCTTATATGATATTAATAGAACCCCAAGGGAGACTGGATCTTTGTTACTCAGTTAGACGATACTGTTGATTTTGCTGTCTGTAGTTTTATTGTCATTGAGAGTTTGATTACTCTATGCAGTTTCATTAACTTTAGATCTGTCGCTTCACTGTGGGAAGATACTGTTTTGTTAAGTTAGTTTGGTTGTAAAAATATTTTTGACAATTTGTATATTTTGGATTCTAGATATGAATGAACACAGCTCCCGAAGTCATAGTATTTTTCTTATTAATGTAAAACAAGAGAACACTCAAACAGAACAGAAACTAAGTGGAAAACTTTACCTTGTGGACTTGGCGGGTAGTGAAAAGGTAATTCTAAATTTCTTTTTCTGCTCTGAAAAACTCTGGTTTTCTTTACAGTCAAATATTTTACATTAATGTAATACTGATTGTTCAGTTGTCGTCTCTGAAGTGGTTTAGTTTTGACTTTGAAATGTGGTTTCTGAGTCCTGGTCTGGGCTATTAGATACTATATCTTTAGCTGATCTGTATTTCTGCAGTGAGGGTTTGTAAATATGGACTAGGGTGGAGAAATAGGCTAAAGTTTGGTCTTGGTATCTGTGAGCATAAAAAAGTGTACAGATGTGTTTGCTAGCTAGGTACTGGCATAAAGAGTTTTATGGGTGTGGAATATCTGAATTTTCTTACATAGTGCTACCAAGTTTCTTAATTTGAAATTCTGACTACCATTTTTTAAAGTGACAGCTTGCTTTCCTGTGTTGCTGGCTTAAAGCAGTGAATGAAATATGTACCATTTTGCTTATTCTATATCACTTCTTATAGACTGTAATTAGCCTTTTAAGAGGTAGATTTTTTTAATGTTCTTTTCATCTTTGCTTCTGGGTTTATTCTCATCTTTGTCTCCAGCTTTTTTCAGTCCTTTCTGCTTGCTGTTGTCTTTCCTCATGTCACTATTCTATGGCCTTATCGTTGTCTCTGATCCTGTGTTTATTCTGACATGTTTCTTGGTAATGGTCTTTTTTTTCCTCTTTTAATGAAACTGGAAGCATTACAGTGAGAGGAAAGTTAAAGAGAAGGGCTGGGTTGCAGGTCTGCTTTCTCTTCACTCTGTTTCAAACTTTGCTTTTGTGCTTTTCCCGGTCTTTTTGAAATACAGGAGGCTTTCTGATGCCTTGTCTGGGATTGGTTTAAACATAACAAATAGTCTGGCTGAGTTGTAGTCATGATTACAGCTTGGTGAGAAGAATAGTAAAGGGAGGGTGATAGAACTATGAGTCAAATTCAGCTCTCGAGGCAGAAGACCTAATGTAGGTAGAGTGGTGTAAGGGTAGATCTTTTTTCACACTTCTGCTGATACCTACTTAAGTTCCTAGAGCACTCGTGCAGCCTCTAAAATCTGTTCTCCCAAATTCTTGCCGATACAGACTCAGCCATATTTTCCAGAAGGGGGAGTGGGGGTGTGGGTTTTTGGTTTTGTTTTGTTTTTGAAGGGGGGGTGGGTTGGTTGTTGGTTTTTAAGGATGACCTTTGGACAAATTATTCGTATTGTTTATTTCCTTTTACTTTAAGGAATTCAAACTTTTTGACAAATTTAAAACAACTTTTGAAGCTGTTCTTGACAGAATTTTTTAATTATACATTTATCTTCCATGAGAAGGTACTTTGCAGGGAAAATACTTCAGTTTAAAAAATCAGAAACACCTTCAAACACTGAGCTTTGAATGAAAAATTGATGATGGATGAGCGAAAATCTGAGGAGAAGTTTGCTTATTCTAATCAGTGTTGCTTATGAGTATCTCATAAGGTCAGGGAGACTGACTAAAAAGCGGAAAAACTACTCAAGTCTTACGTTAAATGTGGAAGGTGCTTTTTGAAGATGGGTTTAGTAATTTACTGAAATATTGTATAGGTTAGTAAAACTGGAGCAGAAGGTGCTGTACTGGATGAGGCAAAGAACATCAACAAGTCTCTGTCTGCTCTTGGAAATGTCATCTCAGCTTTGGCTGAAAGCAGCGTAAGTGTTCTCTTTTGTCTTTTTGTACTTCAAGGTTAAAGGTTTGCATCTCTGAACATGGTATTATGCAGAAATTATGCAGATCCTTGCTGATCTCAGTGATACGTATGGAGTCTTCTAAACTAATCCAGTTGCATTAATGCATTGCAAATGGCTGTTACTTTTGTACTGAAGTTACATTTAACATTGAGGCACCTAAGCATCGTACTGAAAGTTTTCTTGTGCTCTAGAAGTTACCATACGTAGGAGTAATGATTTTATGTCATCCCATACCTGTTCAGTCTTCTGATTTATGAATTAAAGTGGAATTTAATGCCTAATGAAGTTATACCTAGCAAAAGCATAGCTCTTATTTCAACAAATTAAATAATCTGTCTGAAAAACCATGACTAATTCATTTAACCATTTTCTTGGTAGACTTATGTTCCATATCGTGATAGCAAAATGACCAGAATCCTTCAAGATTCACTAGGGGGTAATTGCAGAACCACTATTGTTATTTGCTGTTCTCCATCTTCATACAATGAATCTGAAACAAAATCTACTCTTCTGTTTGGCCAAAGGTGAGTAAATGACTTAATATTTTGCTCTTACTATGCTCAGAAATAAATGTAGAGTGAGAAATAAGTAGGTTACTCTGTTAAGATTCCTGAACCAGATCAATTAAAATGTTTACTTTCTGTAATTTTTCAGTGCACGTGTGGCTGAGTGTTGTGATCTCTCCTATCTCAATTATATAAAGATCCTTAAACTGGGCAGGATCGTTAATACTGTGTATTTCCAGGAGGACAGCATAAAGTTTGGTTCAAAATATGGTTTAATGTATAGTCTTGGAAAGTAATTAATACTTTCTTCTTTTTTTTTTGAGTGGAAGGAGGGAGGAAGGAGTTGTCCTCTCAAGTTGAATCCTTTATTTGCTGGGAGAGCCTGTCCTCTGCCACTCTTTCCTTGATAGCATGTTGAATTAAATCTTCTGTTTTGTTTCCTGTATCTAGTGTTCCAGTAACATTTGAGTTAATACTTCTAAATTCCTGTGTCATTTGTAATTGAATGTATAAGTACTCATTTCAAATTTGATATTTTGTTAGATATCTCTTCTTTACCGCTCTATTTTAATGCTTCATTGTAATACTCCAGTTCCTGACCACTAGATTTAATCACTTCATTTACTGGAGCACATTACGAAAGCTGTCAGCATTTTACTTAGGTCATCTGGTCTTCTATGTTAGCGTACCTCTTCCACTTCTGTTCAACAAGATAGTTTTCTACTGGCCTTTTCAGAGTAGTTCTTTATTGTGGAAAGTAGACTAGATAACTTCAGAACTTCTTGAAAATCTGGCAGAATATAGGTAGCTAGTGGGTGTGGAGTGATGACTGCATTTGCAACAGTGAAGGTTTTTTGGTCTCTTTTTAGAATCTAGGAGGTGTTTTCCTTTCCACTTGGTATTTCTTGAATGAGCTATCAGGAAATGTCTTCCAGCTGTAGCTCTGTAGTTTCACTGCCTCATGCTCTTGACTTCATCAGGAGTTAACAGAGCATGCTTCTATTACAGCAACCATAGTTAGTCCGATACATTTATTCAGCCTTCTAGGGATGGTAAATTTATGCTGAAACCTTCAGCTGTAGTAACTGAAGGCTAGATAAATAGAGCATAACTTAGTAGAAAATCGTGTGCCTTTTGGTAGTAATCGGTCCCAGTAAGACTTTCCTCAAAGGAGCTTATAGGAGTCGTAATGGGGGTGGGGTGGGATTTTGAACCACCATTAAACTTTTTTTCTGTTTTGATCTTCACTGAGGGGTATTTGGTAGTAGGAGACTATACAGAAAAATTACTGAGGTAAGTGAAGTATAGCACTAAAGTAAAAACTATACATTAACTTCATGAATATATGTTATCAGTGCCTGTAGTTTCATGTCCAAAGCTAATGTCTTTGGATGAGATTCACCTGGCTGAATGTAGACAATCACATTGAAATGTTATAGCTTGCAACACCTTTTCAGTTAATAGAAATCTAATAACTGGATTTTTAGGTTGAAATGAGTTCTTAAGCTAGATGGTTTACACCCTAAAAGTATTATGCTCTCCATTGGAGGTTTGCTAGGTATGGTGAATGCTCCCCTTTGTTCAAAGCTGTGAACTACTGTCCTGACTCAAGTTCTTTTGGATAGAAGTATGCAGCTGAATTTTCCAACTCAACCAGCTTGAGATTTTTCATTCTTCCCAAAGTTTTTTTTGTATTGCTCTGTCTGTTAACAGTTGTATCAATCCAATTGAAAGAACAGTGAGTTGACAAAGAGTAGAAATAAGCTTTTGCGAATTGTAAACATTCCCACATCTCCACCAGTGATGTGTAGAAATTTTATTTAAAGCCTTTAATTTCTTTCTTTAAAAATGCAGTTTCAGAATTTTTTGCTCTTTCCATGTAGAGCAAAGACCATTAAGAACACAGTCTGTGTCAACGTGGAGCTTACTGCAGAACAATGGAAGAAAAAGTATGAGAAGGAAAAAGAGAAGAACAAGACTCTGCGTAACACCATACAGTGGCTGGAAAATGAACTCAACAGATGGCGGAATGGTGAGAAGCAGTTATGGTTTTGTTCTGCAACATTTAGGCAAGACAGAGACACTGAATTAGTCTTTAGGATACCAAAAATCACTAAGAGCGCTAGGCAAGACAGTAGTAAGAATATTAAAGCTAGGATATTAAGTTGACATTGGAAATTCATATTTTTCACTGTATTGCATCTGGAACAACTTCTAATAACCACATAATGGCAGGAATGTCTGAAAGTATATTGGTGCTAGGTTCTTCAACACTTGGTTTACTAGCAGAGCTAGAGTTACCTATGTTCTAAAAATTTTATTTTGGGGGAGGAAAAAATTATACTAATTGTAAATGCAGAAACTGAGTGAAATATTTCCTCTGGTTTGGCTTTCTAATTCAAATCAATATCACAAGTTCTT
The DNA here is from genome assembly GCF_034619465.1 of Leptosomus discolor. Lineage (NCBI taxonomy): Eukaryota > Metazoa > Chordata > Aves > Leptosomiformes > Leptosomidae > Leptosomus > Leptosomus discolor. The sequence continues at coordinate 51,308,859 of NC_141396.1, read as the reverse complement.
GTCCTTGTTTAAAACTCAAACGTGTTAACAGTCAAAAAACCCACCCAAACTGCAGACTGCTGACAGTACAGAATGTGTGCCTGTTCCTTCTTCCTGAGTTATTAACTTCTTATCAATTGAAGGGTCTGGCAAAATGCAAGTTGTATACGAAGCCTTACATTCAGGAAAGGAGGAACATAGTTCAGAACTACAGATGTATTCTGGAGTTTGGCAGCTATAGAAGATGATTTTGCTGTCTTGTAGACAACTGTACCACATTCTGGTGTAAATCTGAGAAAAATGGGCTCACTTAAGTAATCTTAGTAGCGTGTGATTTTTTTAATTTTTTTTCCCCAAGTCTTTTATAGAGATGGTATGAGGCTGCACCTGAAACATTAAGTATAGTTCTTCCAGAATATTGACATAAGATACTGGAGTGTTGGAAAGAGCCCATACCTTACAAGGACGGCATAAAATGCTTTGTAGTAAGACGCTGAGGAATTTAGTTTAGTTTATGAGAGAAGAGTCTTGATTAGTGTGTGGTATTTTTTTCTGTGAAGTTAGTCAAGTCTTTTTATCAGAAAAGGCTTAATGAACATAAAATGGTCAAAGTGTAACTGAAAAAATTTAAAAGCAATTTAAAGGTAAATATGGCTACCTAGCAAAAAAAGACTGCCGGGGGAAAAGAAAGGATTTTCTGTCTTCAGGGCAAGTTAGTTGCCTTTCTAGAAGGTAGGATTTGATGTGAGATTTGGAGCTCATAGCAGGATAACTGGGTGAAATACAATCTTCTGTGGTAAACAGGAGATAGTTTGGATGATCTAGTGGTCATGCTTTTACCATGTAATCATGTGAGCTCGATTGCTTGTTAACCATAGAGCAGTACTGTTAGTAGGGAATATGTAATACTTCTCAAGGCTAACTTTGTGGAAGATACTTCATGGCTGGCCGTACTAAAACTAAGTATATACTTTGCTCGAAGGGGAGACTGTACCGGTTGATGAACAGTTTGACAAGGAGAAGGCCAACTTAGAAGCTTTTGCAGTGGACAAGGATATTACTGTTATTAATGATAAACCAGCTACCACAATTGGAGTAACTGGCAACCTCACTGATGCTGAGAGAAGAAAATGTGAGGAAGAAATTGCCAAACTATACAAACAACTGGATGACAAGGTATACCATTCTTATTTAATGTAAGACCTCTTGGAAATATATCTTGAACTATATTATGTAATTTTTAATTTGCCAGTCTTCATTTGTTAGTACAGCTTGGTTAAGTATTTGCCGGGAGTGCCTACTCTAATTCTGAAGCTCTGATTAAGAGAAATCAAAATTGCCTTATCTGGTGCTAAGTGAGTATCCTTTCTTAGTTGTTCTCCCTCCCTTGTTAAAACTACTAAAAAATGTCCTGAAAACGATAAAGTATCAGTACATAGGAAAAAAAAAAAGATAAACATGAAAGTTAGAAAGGAAAAGTTAATAGAAATACCATTCAAGATTCTTACTTTCTGGGTGTAGAACATTCCTAGCTGATTGTTTGGAATGCTGTACCAGAAAAAGGAAAATAATGAGAAAGTAGGGGAAGGAGTAATTTGAAGACAGGATTTTTTTTTTCCTTCCATGTTATGCATATTGTATTTGAACATAATTTTAAATTTAAGCAGTACTACTAGATTTGGAAAGGAAAAAACCTTTTAATTAAAATTTAATGGCTTCTTGGAAGTTAGAACAACTTGGAGAAGACTTGCAAAAGCACAGGTATGAGAGTTTTGTTTAAGTGTGGTGTTTTACACATACATGCCAAGTTAAGAGCCTAATGGATCAGCCAGTGAAATCAAAAGGTTTATTTTTTTTTTACTTTTATTGCTTCCAGTTGTGTAATTGTCTTAGTATATGGAAAAGCTAGATGCCTAACATCTACTGTTTCTTAGATTATTTTTATTGAGAGGTATTTGTCAGTTTACTGAACAGAGTCTTACTTCACCTGCAGGATGAAGAAATTAATCAGCAGAGCCAATTAGTAGAAAAACTGAAAACACAAATGTTGGATCAGGAAGAGGTGAGTGTCACTCTTGCATCTTTATTCTATTTTTGTTTGGTTTTCCTTTAAAGAAATTGGGAGATGTTCTGAATAAGTCATGGTTTATGACCAGGGAGTAGAATAGTGGCTTACTGCTGTTACAGTACTTCTCTTTTATTCCTTATCTAAATGATCTGCCTGTTCGTTCCACCCACTTACACTGTGCTAGTGGTTAAACCAGTTTACTTGAACCGTAAGCATCTATCAATATTGAAGAAATTGAAATATTTTATGCAATGACATTGACAGGTGTTTTCCCCATGCAAAGTGAGCAGTTTGTCAGAACTGAAAGTACCTTGATTTACTGTAGGAAATCTGTTTTAAGGTTCACTTTTGGTCAGTTGGTGTACAGAGAGAGAGAAGGGGAAGGAGGGGAATGTAATGGTCAATAATGAAAAAGGAAGTATTTATGTGTTACTTCAGACCATACTTGCTAGAATATTCAAAGGAATTGTATGCACATGTTGCCAGTGATGTAAATTAATTAAATGGGGAAAATACCTATTAATAATTACATTGTGAAATTCATTTAGCCAAGATACTAGAAAAAATATTTCTATATAGCACAAAGATTAAAAAAAAAAAATCTTTGTGTGCATGGCAAGAAGGAAATGGATTGAGGACTCAGGAAGTTGGAGCTACTGTTTAGTCTTATTTAAATAAATCTGCCTCTTTATCAACTGTTCGCTTTGTCTAGTTGTTCCTCAGCAGCTAACGGTGTTAAAATGCTGGAAGTTTAGTCCCTAGCCTGCTGACAATTTCAGACTCATGACTAGCCTTCAGTGGCTTTTTTGAGAACTTGCAATATTCCATGTGCGTTTCCAGTTGCTCTCCTTGTATGTCTTGATTTGTGAAAATACTTTAATGGCTAAAGAACTATGGATTTAGATAATAAATTTAATTGTTCATCATACTCTTACTGTACCTGCTCCTGGCCTCCTTATTGCATGACACAAAAAATGTAGATAGAAGCTATCATAGTAGCTAAAAAGCATTAACAATATTCAACTTATGCATGGAATTTTCTTGATGGTTATTTCTTGTTGTGATTTTAAACAAATCTCTATCAATATTGTAGCTTCTAGCATCGACCAGACGGGACCAAGACAACCTGCAAGCAGAGTTGAATCGCCTTCAGGCTGAAAATGATGCCTCCAAAGAGGAGGTGAAAGAGGTGTTACAAGCCCTTGAAGAATTAGCTGTCAATTATGATCAGAAGTCTCAGGAAGTAGAAGATAAGGCAAAGGAGTATGAACTGCTCAGTGATGAACTCAATCAAAAATCGGTACGAAATAGGGATAAGAAATTACTGACACTCTTCAATGTAACCTTTCTTACCTTACCTGTATTTCTTGCTTGAAGTCATTTAAAGTTTTTTCACAAGGGAAAATGGGAGCCAAAGTTGTCTTTAGTTTTTAGCAAAGGATGATTTTCTAAAACCAGTAAGCTTCAGAAAAATGCACAGTGAATATTGACCTTGATAGCTGTCATCTTTTCAGTACCTATGGCATTTTTCTACCCGAAGAGTATTTAGAAAAATCCTAGATGTCAGAATTTACCGCCTGCATTACTGGTAATCTGAGTCAATTTTGTTTGTCTTTCTGGTGCAGTTGGGGTAGTCCTTAATCTGCCCCTTCCATTCTTGAAATTGCAGTGAGCATGATACAGCTATTCTTGAAAGGCACATGTGTTTGCATGCTGTATTTATGGCATGTAAAATAACTTTTCTTGAAGCCTTCAAAACAGCCACTTGTTTTACTTTCTGAAAGGAGTAGTCCTGAACTCTGAGGACATATTCTAAAAGATCACCCTGGTTAAAATACAGATGCAGCATCAGTCCCACAGGATGAATGTCGTATGCCTCCTGACACACCTGCATAGTTTCTGAATTGACTGACAATTTTGGCAGCCAATTATTTGGCAGGCTTCATTCAATCAGTTTTAAACAGTTAATACTCTATCCATTATCCTAAAACTGTAAGTACTGGAAAGGGTCAGCATGTTTGCTGGCATCACAGACAGAATATGGGATGGTGCAAGTCTCGTTCTTCTCTGTTTGTGAAGATGAAAATTGAGTGGGTCTGGGTCTTGCAGTGGATGTGGCTTTCAATTTTCGGTTAGTAAGATTTGACTACATGGAACACAGGTATTAAAATTGATGTTCACAAGATCGTGAAACTTCTCTTTAAAGTTCTAAGTATTCTGAGCTGAGTAACCTTTATTGGTAACTTACATCATGTGAAGGTTGACTGAAAGATGGATGATCTCTGGTCTTCCTGTTATGAGCAGCATTTAAAATCTGGTGCAATAGGCTAACTGTATGTGTATGATTCTGAAGTGTGTAGGTTTTTTTTCCTGGGTTTTTTGTTTACTTTGTTTTTAATTAGTTTATAGATAGTCAAGTGACTCTAGATATTATAACTAACATCTATTGAGTGTCATGAATAACTCAATCCACAAGAAAGCAACAGTTGTTCTGAGATGTAGTAAAATTGAGACATTTCAGTGTTCTTAGTCTGTGTTGTGGTTTAACCTGGCAGGCAGCTAAATACCGCACAGCTGTTTGCTCATACACCCCCCTGCAGTGTGGTGGAGGAGAATTTGCGGGGGGGGGAAAGTAGTAAAATTCACGGGTTGAGATAAAGACAGTTTAATAGGACAAAAAAGGAAGGGAAGATAATAATGATAGAATTAGAATGTGCAAAACAAATGATGCACAGTGCAGTTGCTCACGACCTGCCTACTGATGCCAGCCAGTTCCCAAGCAGCAGCCCCTGGCCAGCTTTCTCCCTAGTTTATATACTGAGCATGACATCATATAGTGTGGAATATCCCTTCGGCCAGTTTGGGTCCACTGTCCTGGCTGTGTCCCCTCCCAGCTTCTTGTGCCCCCAAGCCTACTGGCTGGTGGGGTGGTGTGAGAAGCAGAAAAAAGTCCTTGACTTAGTGTAAACACTGCTTAGCAACAACTAAAACATCAGTGTGTTATCAGCATTTTTCTCATCCTAAATTTGAAACACAGCACTATACCAGCTACTAGGAAGAAAATTAACTCTGTCCCACCCGAAACCAGGATGGTCTGTTGTAGCTAACCTGTGCAGTAACTGTCCTTTGACATGACTGGCTGAAACTCTTGTGGTGTAAAACTTCTGGCATTTCTTTAAATCTGGAGGGCAAAGAGCAGGCAACTTCTGAGCATGCAAGCTGCTGAGCTGCAGCCATTACAACCACAGCAGCTCAAACTAGGTGGAAAAACTGCTCTAGGATAAGCATATTTGTTACAAACTCTCAGAACTGGGTGCCATTTTTTGATTTGCAAGTAGGAAAGAGTTAAGAGCTCTGCAGGCAAAGCTGAGATTATTTTCTTTTACGGAAATACAGTGGAAAGTTTTAGACTTGCAGTCCATGTACCTTTTTCCTAGAAATGCAATTCTCTGCAGTATTCAACAGTACATAACTCTGCTGTTTAACAATGTTGACGTGAATTTTGTTGCAGAGTTGTAAGATTATATTTTGTGAGCTGAAGGCCTCTGTTCCCAGTATTCCAGATTTTCTTTCAGAAATACTGTTACTCTAGGACTTCTACATTTTTACTATATTGCATATTCATATAGGTTGATACCAGTCTGGTTTTAGACATAAAAGTGAGACATTTCAGTAGGCAGCCACGTGTTGCTGTAGTTAAATAAACAGTATGAAACTACTTCTAAAAACAAGAATGTGTTTTGTTTATTAAAGTGTAACTTCTTTTACTGTAGGTTACTCTAGCCAGTATAGATGCCGAGCTTCAGAAACTTAAAGAAATGACCAACCATCAGAAGAAACGAGCAACAGAAATGATGGCCTCCTTACTAAAAGATCTTGCAGAGATAGGAATTGCAGTAGGAAATAATGATGTTAAGGTAAGGATTTGTTAGTGTGATTTTTAATGCCATGTATTGCACACATACATTGTGGATAGGAGGGGGCAGTTTTCCTACTGTTGTAAAAATAACCACCATAGGAAGCCTCATGTATATTAATCTTATGCCCAAATTCTTATCCATTGTTTATACTGCGACTTAATCAGGTCCCAAACAGAATTTGATTATGCAAAGACAAGGAAGAGCAGGTATGACTTTTCTGAAGCAGCATTTTCATTCATGCTGTTAAACTGCTGTATGAAATGGTCACAATCAACAGCATCACCTTGGAAATCTAACGCTGACCTACAGTGGCAATCAGGATGATACTTAGTAAAAATGGTAAGAGGAACCTAAATATAAGATAAATCTAGAAGATCACTAAAGAACAAGAATGTGAGCAGTGTTAAAAATCTATAGTGAACTGTATTTCCCTCTTCAAGTGACTCATTACCTTTGTGTAAACTTCTAAATAATCAGTTGGGAAGCTTGAAAAAAAAAATTGTATTTTGGTGTTTAAGTGCTCTGATTATCAGTTGAGTTGTGTTATGCGTTGTGGGGGTTGTGTGCTGGGCACTAAGTTGCTCCAGCTCATCTTTAATTCTGTTTCGTTATCTGAGCTTTCTAAATATGTCGTTCCACACTTTTCAGCAGCCTGAGGGAACTGGCATGATAGATGAAGAATTCACAGTTGCAAGACTGTACATTAGTAAAATGAAGTCAGAAGTAAAAACAATGGTAAAACGTTGCAAACAGTTAGAAGGCACACAAGCTGAAAGCAATAAGAAAATGGAAGAAAATGAAAAGGAGCTGGCTGCCTGCCAGCTCCGTATCTCACAGGTAAATGTTTCTTTACAGTGTATTTCCTAAATGTTCTTCTGAATTCATTAACCTCCTGGGGGGCAAAAGTTGCCGTTTCTGTTTGACAACTGACAAAGTACATTGTGATTGAACAGCCAGAGGAATCAGCTGTATCCTCAATACTGTCTTTGGTTGGGATGCTTCTGAGTAACTGTGTGACAGGATGTCAGAATTGCTACAGTACCTCTGTAGCCTGGTAATGCTTTTGTAGCACTTGTATGAAGTACTAGAGTCCCTATGTTCTCTGTCACAGGATCCTTTACAAATACAAGTCTTACAGAAGCAGTGGCCAGTGAGCACTCTGCCTGCTAATGCAGCAAGTTGGAAGTGGGAGAGGTAGCAGTAGCACAGGAAAATTACAGTGCGCTTCCATAGCAGGTTAAATTTACTTCTAATTTGAGAAAGGCTATTTTAATGTGATTGTTAGAAAAGGTCAGAAATGTAACTTCTAACACTTCTGAAAATTGTGATCTACATGCGCAATTTAATTTTTCTATATTTTGTTTTACATACAGATGGTATTTTTTTTTTTTTACATCAGGAGATGCATATTTCAGTGCAGTCTTCTAAATACAGTGGGCCTGTCTTGCCTCTGGTAGTATTTAACATTCAAAAATCTCTTCTTCCAGACAAAAATGTATTTTATTCCAATCCAGAATAAAGACATAGTCTTACAGGCTACGTTACAGATATACTTGAGTAGTCATGTTCTTAGAGCTTAGTTGGCACCGTTTTTGTCTTGAGATCAGGTTACTTTTATAAAAATAAGTATAAACTGTTTATGCAGATGTAATTCTGTGCTACCTAGTTCCAAAGTAAATGAATCTTTCCATTCTACAAGCATGAAGCCAAGATCAAGTCGTTGACTGAATATCTGCAGAATGTGGAACAGAAAAAGAGACAACTGGAAGAGTCTGTGGATTCCCTTAATGAAGAATTAGTTCAACTCCGAGCACAGGGTAGGAATTGCCAACCCCACCCACCACGACTATTTTAAGTGTATAGTGATAAATAGGGAATTGTTCTGTTCTATTTAGATTGAAGAGCAGAGCTATAGAATGGCTTTTTGCTGCTGAACGTGTAGAATTAATCAACAGGAAAGTGTGTTTGTTGTTTGAAAGAATGGCTATAGATAGGATTAAAGATGTTACTGATTTAATTGATCTTTGATGGGAGTGTGACTTTCTCCAAATTTTAAGGTATTGGGAAGGGAAGGGGTTAACTCCATCTTCCCTGTGATTGCCTGTTACTTGGCTGAAATGTGTTTTCTCTCTATCCCTACTAGAAAAAGTCCATGAGATGGAGAAAGAACACTTAAATAAGGTTCAAACTGCAAATGAAGTCAAGGTAAGTTAATTTCATTGGTTTTTTAAAAAGCAAAGTGAAGTATGACAACTTCTTAAAGCATATAAAAGCAAGTTCGCAGATGACACCAAGCTGAGTGGTGCAGTTGACACGCCTGAGGGACAGGATGCCATCCAGAGGGACTTGGACAAGCCCGAGAAGTGGGCCCGTGTGAACCTCATGAGGTTCAACAAGGTGCAGTTCAAGGTCCTGCACCTGGGTCGGGGGAACCCCCGGTATCAATACAAGCCTGGGGGATGAAGGGATTGAGAGCAGCCCTGCCGAGAAGGACTTGTGGGTGTTGATGGATGAAAAGCTGGACATGAGCCAGCAATGTGCGCTCACAGCCCCGAAGGACAACCATATCCTGGGCCGCATCAAGAGAAGTGTGACCAGCAGGTCAAGGGAGGTGATTCTGCCCCTCTGCTCTGGTGAGATCCCACCTGGAGTGTTGTGTCCAGCTCTGGAGTCCTCAGCACAGGAAAGACATGGACCTGCTGGAACCAGTCCAGAGGAGGGCCATGTAAATCACCAGAGGGATGGAACGGCTCTCCCATGAGGACAAGCTGAGAGTTGGGGTGGTTCAGTCTGGAGAAGAGAAGGCTCTGGGGAGACCTTCTAGCAGCCTTCCAGTACTTAAAGGGGGCCTACAAGAAAGATGGGGACAGACTTCTTAGCAGGGCTTGTAGCAACAGGACAAGGAGTAATGGTTTTAAACTAAAAGAGGGTAGATTTAAACTAGGTATAAGGAAGAAAATTTTTACAATGAGGGTAGTGAAACACTGGCACAGACTGCCCAGAGAGGTGGTAGAAGCCCCATCCCTGGAAACATTCGAGGTCAGGCTGGATGGGGCTCTAAGCACCCTGATCTGGCTAAAGATGTCCCTGCTCACTGCAGGGGGGTTGGACTAGATGGCCTTTAAAGGTCCCTTCCAGCCCAAACCATTCTATGATTCTATATAATACATACTGTTTTTTCTAATAGCAAGCTGTGGAACAGCAAATTCAGAGCCATCGTGAGACGCATCAGAAACAAATCAGTAGCCTAAGAGATGAAGTTGATGCAAAGGAGAAACTTATCACTGAACTTCAAGAGTAAGTAATTGTCTTTATTTATGTCTTTAATTGTCGTTATGTTAGTAGTGTCTCTGGACTGTGTGAGTACAGAAGCACAGTATGGTGGGAAGGAAGTGGCAAGGGTTTCCTCCAGCAGTGTCTTTCTGCTTTGTGTTGCTTTGCTGAATGTTGTATCTGACAGGTTCAGTTGATGCAATGTCTACTTTCTCTGTTCAGCCAAAACCAGAAGATGATGCTTGAACAGGAACGTCTTAGAGTTGAGCATGAGAAGTTGAAAGCGACTGATCAGGAAAAAAGTAGAAAACTGCATGAACTTACGTAAGTGATAATGGTGCATAAACCAAATGTGTGTGGGAACCCGTAACATTTTAATAACTAGTGACCTAATATGATGAAGTGGCTCTCACTGTATGATATGCCTGTTAAGAGAGAGGCTTCAGAGCCTTCTTGAACTTAACTTTTTTAAAACCTTTGCAATGCCTTTATTTAAAATTGGAAGTAAAATGATGAAAGATACAAAGGTCACAACTTTTTCTTTATTAATATGCTGTGGGTTGGAGTAATTAACTTTTTTCAGTTTGCAGCTAAGTATTGCATGCTATAAGATTGGAATAGGCGTGTGACAGTTCCCTTTTTTTTTTTTGCTTCTCGTCTTCCCTTACTCTTTTTGGTTTTTGTGTGATTTAACTAGTTAGGTGGTTCTAATAGGTTTATTCTCGAGATTAAACAGCTGCATGCTTCATTGAGTAACTAAATACAGCGTATTAGTGAATTAGAGACTGAAAAGTTAATGCAAAAATGAGAATTGAGTTCTGTTTGCAGGTAAGTAAGTGTTCAAGGGTTGCGCTGAAAAACAGTGCTCAACTTACAGAGATCTGACCATAATCTCCTGGAAATTTTTCTAGAGTATCGGTAGCGACCCTATTATGGCACATTTATCTTTACAGAAATTAAGAATACGTTGTACTTAAAACTCTTTCAAAAGTGTATGCTTTTTGGCCATGTTTAAAAACACACAGTGACTGTGTAGAATTTTAAATAATCAGAGGGACCTGATTGGTCTGCACTGGTAACAGTACTCTGGTCTTGTGAATCTGTCTTAGCCTGATGTATCTATGTGCCACAATGATTACAAAAGTTACATTAGTTGCAGGAGGTTTTTCTTGTCTTATGAGAGTTGATACATGTACCATGTTACTGCTTCTTATTTCTGTTTGCAGGCACCTGTGTATAGCATTGATCCCTTAAAGGCACTTGCTATATTAGCAACTTTCTGCTTCAAAAGACTCGAAAGAAGCATTAAAAATTAGTTTGGTATTCTGTGTCCTCCCCCAGCCTCTTTGAATCCAGTTATTTTCCACTGTATATTATAAATGTGTGCGGCAAATAACAGGCCAGAAACAATGCAGATCATTCACATTTTATTAATTTATTTTTTTTTACTCACAGTTATATAAAGTGCCTGGAACTACTTTGCCAGTGAAGTCTGGAAAATGAAAAGAATGCTGAGATATTCTTTAGAATATTTTATTACCTCAAATGTTTAATCACTTAGCTGTCAACTAGTAGTGGAACTGGCAGAGTAAGGAGAAATTTCAAGAGGAAAAGAAGCTTTTGGCTACTTAATAGGAACACTTCATTTTCATGCAGTCCCTGGCCTTCCTATTCTAATGTCGAGTCATAAGAAAAAAAGTCCATGTTCCTTTCCTGTATACTGTCATCTTAGTAATTGCATTGCCTAACAATCCTGGGAAAGAACATTAGCAGTGCAGTAAATGCTTTCATGTTAAATAGGAAGACAGAAGCTCTGTAAAGTGATAATCATGAGGTTATATTCCTGTAAACTGAGATTGTTGTTTATGATGCTAGCTTTGGCAAATGTGTTGGGGCTTGAGGTGGTAGAACAAAACAAAGAAAAAATCCTGAATCTGTCAGTGATACTTAGCTGGTCAGAGCTCAGGACATTTGTAGGATAGGATCTCCCCAAGTATTCATCTTGAACCTGACTCTGAGACTCTTTCTTGACATATGCATAAATTGTAAGTTTCTAGAATCTGAATATATTGTACTCCTTCAATATTAAAAGTACTTTCTTTTTTTCCTTCTGCAACACCCCTACTCCCACCCCGCCCCATATGGATTTCTGAGTGTGGTGTCATCTGTTGGTTACATTTTTAATTGAGGACCATAGCTGAAAGACATTTTTCATTTGTACCATATAGTGTATATCACTCTAGTCTTCTAAAACATTAAAATTTCCTATTTTGCTCGGGTGTTTCAGGATGAATTTGTTCTCTTTCAGGGTTATGCAGGACAGACGGGAACAAGCAAGGCAAGATTTAAAGGGTTTGGAAGAGACTGTGGTAAGATAATCAGAATATATTCCAAAGCATGTGTCAATACTTGGTGTGGTTTTTTTTTTTTCCTTCAGAGTTATTTTTTTAATTAATTTATTTCTTGTCCTTAACTGTAGGCAAAAGAACTTCAGACTCTTCACAATCTTCGGAAGCTGTTTGTTCAAGATCTGGCTACTAGAGTGAAAAAGGTAACATGCTATAGTGAAACTTGGTGTTTCCAAGAATGCTACGTAAATTTCAGTTTAGAACTAAATGAGGAATTGATCTTTGTGGTGTATTTTTTTCTGGCTTGATCGTAATCTGCAAGTTCAGATTTGGTACTCAGCCTTCTCTCGCTCTCCCCATGCCTTTGTTACTGCAGAGTGCCGAGATTGACTCGGATGATACAGGAGGCAGTGCTGCACAAAAACAGAAGATTTCCTTCCTTGAGAATAATCTTGAACAGCTTACAAAGGTTCATAAGCAGGTACAATGAGGCTTAATTTCAAGTTTCAATTAAAACCAAACTACTTAAGATGCGTTATTATACAAGTGGCTGAATGCATATTGGTCATGAAGTAGCTGTTTTATAATTAAGTACTTCTACATATTGGTGTGTCTCTTGATATAAAAAAAAAATAGACTAATGTTTTCCTGTAAATTAATGCCTATTTTAGGTACATGTGGGTATGTAACAAAGGAGCTGCATTTAAACAGGAGAAGGTCCGAGTTAGTATTCAGAGTTAGTATATCAGTCTAGGTGATGCTTGCCTGTCTCTGACCGAAGAATGTAGGCTTTAAGTACCTTGTTGGGTAGCGTGTTCTTCCACAGTGACTGATTTTCATCTTACTGATTAACTGTTAGGTTTACTAAAAGCCCTACTGCTTTGCCTCTTTAGGGGCAGGGAGGTGTTTGGTTAGCTTTCTCTGTGATGAGAGATACCAAGAAAATAATCTATTCTGGTTCTGTAGCTGGTACGTGATAATGCAGATCTTCGCTGTGAACTTCCTAAACTGGAGAAGCGACTTAGAGCTACAGCTGAAAGAGTTAAAGCTTTGGAGTCTGCACTGAAGGAAGCCAAAGAGAACGCTTCTCGAGATCGCAAGCGGTATCAGCAAGAAGTAGATCGTATAAAGGAAGCTGTAAGATCCAAGAATATGGCCAGAAGAGGACATTCTGCGCAAATTGGTTAGTAAAGAATCCCTTGCCCCCTGAAGGTTCATCTGTCCCCTGATATTTTTGATCTTTCAGCCCTGGTTGGAACTGCATGCATGAACATGATGTATTTTGGTTAATAGACTCTGTATGGGGGTGGTGGAGTATGGTTGGGGGTTTTTTATTTATTTTAAATGGGTTTCTTCCTGCTAGCTGGATTTTTGCACACACTGGGAAACACTTGCCAACCTGGAATTCTAGCCTGAATGTGTGTTCCATTTCCTAGAACAAAGCAGTAGACTGAATGTGAGTCTTAAGTCTGCAACATCACTCCAATTCTATTCTAATTTCTATGAGTAAGTAGCTATTCCAAAGCAATGAGAGAGATTAAGCCATCACCTTAAACAACAAAACCAGAATTGTCCTGCTGTCTCTTGATCTTGTGGGGGAGAGAGGCAGACAGAAACTCACAACTAACATCCTGAGATCTGTGATTACCTTTTTGGTTCTTTGTTCCAGAAGATGTACTACTTCATAGCCTTCCCTAGGGGAAAAGAATGGAAAAGACAGCTATCTGTAGTAGCTAGTAGTGTTTCTTGCTATGTGGTGGGAACAGCTGTATTGCCCTGGTCCTCCGCCTGCCATTGTGCTGTCCAGTGCTGAGGGCCAAGAGGATGTGTGACCAGTGGAGGACGTAACTGTGCCTATTACGTTATTGTTGTAGAAGTAACGCTATGTTCCAGTCTTTTTGTTGTCCTGTATCAGGACTGAAGTAATCAATATGCTTCTCTTAAATGCTAATGCAACTGAAATGAGCGTTTAATACAGTTAAACTTCGCTTGTATTCTGTAGGTCTGCAAAGAGCTGTTGCAGAATAAAGTTATAATTTTTTTTGTGGTCACTTCAAAAGGTAGCTTGAAGTCAGGTGCTTTCCTGTCTTTCAAGTGATCTCCAGGAAGACAAGTGGGATTCTCTAGTAAGCTTACCACGGCTCTAAAGCCTCTTGTACTTAAATGCCTAGATGAACTAGTCATGTCTTACTGGAGATCAGTGTCCTATAAGGCAGAAATTGAGAAGTGTTTCTCTGATGCAATTGCTACCTGTAGGCACTTTATATCCACTCTTACCTGCTGAAACTTTAAATGCTTCTGTTTAATATTACAGAACTTTGTAAAGCCATACTGTTCATGTCCTCGTAAGAGCTAGTGCAAAACTGATGGAAAATACAGTTTATCAAAGTGTATGCAGCTTGCGAATTGCCTGTCAAAACTACTGGTTTTGAATTCAGTAATAGTAAGTTTTATTTTTATACAGTGGTAAGAAGTTGATGAAGCAGTGTTATCTGTGAAGTATTGGTATGCAGAACCAGTAGCTAGTGGCTTATCCATCAAGCAGATGAGGGAAATACGGCAAGGTATAATGATTCCGTCCAGGAACCCTCATGAAACTTTGTCTAGCTGTGTGTTCAACTCTGGTTCAACTCTTGAGTTCTTATTGCCAAGAAATAGGACTCTTACGAGGAAATGCGTTAGGTGGGGCAGATAGTACATGTGAAGATGATAATAATCAAAAGCCTTCCCAGCTTTAATTCTAATAGGGACAATAAAAGCAAAACCTTGTCTGTTTTTCAGGGCTTGCTACAGTTGCCGCTAATCTGCTAGGTTCTCAGAATACCATCTCCTAAACTTGTTTTCTTATTCAAAGTGTATTCAATTTTGATTATTAAACTTGTGATACTGCAAAATAAAGTATTAGTATATTTGAATAATCAGAGGTAAAATTGTGATGTATGTATTTGTAAGTCATGTTTCTTTTCATGCAGCTAAGCCTATCCGTCCTGGCCAGCATCCAGCAGCTTCTCCAACTCATCCAAGTGCAATTCGTGGTGGAGGTGCGTTCACTCAAAACAGCCAGCCAGTTGCACTGCGTGGAGGCGGAGGACGGCAAGACAAAGTGTAAGTTTGTCTCGTAGGATTTTTTACATATGTGATTAAACTTGGTATTAATTTTATTACAGTTCGTTTTGTGGTATAAAATCACTCAGATAATCAGATTAACTTTTTTACAGAATTTTATAGTTAGAGGAGCAGTATAGAGGTGCTGCTGCTTTTTTTAAGGCTGGTGTTTGTTGTAAAATGGTACTTCTGGAGTTGTTCTGCTGGAGTAGAACAAAATGTGAAAACAGTCAATTGGAGATAGTTGCCAGTCACAGCCAATAGCTACTGTATCTTTCAAAATCTGGTTTTCTTCAGAAAACATTCAGCAATGAAATAAAAAATGACCCTATTCTTATATGTTGTTTATTTGCTGTTCTTCTAAGTTTGCACACTGCTTCATGTGTCAGTAATTTGGAAGCATTTTACAGAAAAATTCATGCCTTCATCCAGTAAATTTAAAATTTACTCCAGTTAAAACACAGAAATTGAAATTAATTCGTGCATTTATTTGAAAATCTCTCTAATCTCCTCAGTAATTACATGTAGTCTGGTACTTAGTACGCTTAAGTTGCTCACAGAATCACGTCTCTTTAATGAACGCCTGCTGTATAGTTGATCTCTTGGTCACCTAACAGTAACGCTTTGCTGTATTCTCTGTCCTCGTCTTCACTTTTGAGCATTTGTCTAAATTCCTTCTAAGCATTCCCTTAGTTACGGTTATCTGCATCTTCAGTTTGAAAATAATCCTAAAATGATTGTGTGGTGATTGAATCCTGGGTGCTTCTCTTCTGAAGGGCTCCAGAGCAGCTTACGTTAATCTTGTTTCCATTTGTTCCTTTTCATTAGCTGACTGACTTTTCAAAGCTTTCTCTCCAATTTAGAGAAAATCAGGCTGTAGCACCAGTTAGGGTACCTGGTTCTGTTCAGTAGTGTCTCTTATTTACTAAGAGGTTGAAGTGATATGTACTTTAACCTTGAATAGTATTTACCTTGAATGACTAAGGAGCTGGCAATTCATGGATTCTTAGTTATATTGATATTGTGAAATAATCTTCAGATAGCTACTTTGCCTACAAAGGCAGTCTAGCTCAGCTGTCCAATGTAGAGACATTTCAAGCGGTGATTGACCCAATTTATTTTCGATGCCTACTTTAGCATGAGTTAGCACATGCTATGATGTTGCCTAGAATTCTAACTGAAGAGAGCCTGTTCAGCCTCATACTTCAAGAGGACTTACAATAGTTGATAAAACCAGCAATAAATAACTACATTTTGAGCTTGCATCTTGGTTTGGAGAAGGGCTTTCGCTGTTGGTCTTGGGGAATTTAAATAGGAGACTTAGCACTTTGACTTTTAGACTATGTGTAGATAAATCACGAAGGAGTGGAAAATTGCTGAGTGTTGGCTAGAACACCTTTTAACAAACCAACCAGAAAACTCCCACGTGATACACCTAAAGAATCCCTTAAGCAGTTCTGCAGCTTTCATGTAATTCTTCTAATGTCAGCACGTTGCCTATTGCTGTAGAGCCAAGCAGAGTTTAGCACTTAAAGGTGGGAGAGTGGTCTTGATTTATTCCAACTTTCCTATCTTAATTTTGGAAGAACCTGTCTGTTATGGAAGTAAAGGAACAAAACTTTTTTGAACTTTATTTTACTATTACATATAAATTGGTTCTAAGCTTGTGAATCCTCAGGTAGCCAGTTTCCTTTTTCTCTATAGTGTACTGCCTGTTACACCTTTTTTGAGGACTAATGCAGATACTAAGCATCTGAACTTCTGATTAGACGAGAACTTTTGGTACGGTAGGAACATGATGCACTGTTTTACATTTGGAGACCACCATTTAACAAATTACTCTTCTGGAAACATTAAAGAAGTACAGAGATGGAAAACTTGTTTCCCTATGCAAATCAAACTTTTTTGGGATGATTAATGCCAAATGAGCTCTTCATTCCCATTTCATCTTCCCAAAACAGCAAAGTCAGAACTTTGCAGCTGGTGGTAGGTGGTATCCAGAGAGTTCTCACTGGCCTGGAAAAGTAGCAAGTCATGGGAAACGGAGCTGGGTTATCATTGGTTTGTGTTTGTAATGTTTACTCTGTTAAGGCAGTGAAGATTGGCTACCCAGTCTGTTTACTGTGCTGTAACTTTGTTGGTAACAGACAGCATTGCTTAAATGCTTTGTGTTGTGTAATTTCTTACTCTAGATGTTTTACTAGCACTTATCAGAGTGGTCTAAGAATTGGGCTGTTAAAGGCTATGTGAGTAGTGAATATGGTCTACTGTAAATGCAAACATCTTGGCTTTTTTGGCTTATGAGGTACAAGCACATAACTCTTATTTTTCTCATTTACAGTTGCTGAAAAGTAAATGCAGATTGAGGAGGATTGGATAACGTGTAGAGGGAGTCATTCCATGACAATAATCTCTCCCTTTGGGACTGTAGGATTATTTTTTGAAAATGTATAAATTATACCTGGCCTGTACAGCTCTTCCCCCTTCTACAAATTCTGCTAACTGATTCCCACCCAAAAAAACTAGAGTGCAATTTTGGCGTCTTGAGAAATTATGTGTTACTTAAAGTGTAGCTCTGCTCATTACACAGTTTGTCTTTCATGTCTTAAATTTAGTCTGCACTGTGCCAAGCTGAATGTACGTTGAGAAAAATCTTAGTTCAAATTTTCTAGCTTAATTTGTGTACATCTTACTGTCTTAGGGAATGTGCAAGTGTTTAAGTATACTTTCATTTTTATCACTTCACATAACACTACATGTCCCACTGAATTAGAGCAGCACTCTACATTACAGTTTTCTTTTGGAATGCTACATAGAGCATTGGAATTAAATTTATTTGTACAGTGTAAGAATACTGAAGTGTGCTTACGACAACTGCCATAAGGCACTGCGATCGCTACACCACAGATCTAGGGAGTTCGATATGAACAAGGCTGTTTAACTGTTATCTGATTAAATGCCCATTTATCGGGTAATTTAAATTAAATATTGTACAGTAATAAGAGTAAACCTAAGTTTACAAAAAAGACTTTGGCAATGTATTATCCCATCTGTCTGTTCCTGATTCTACACACAGTACAGTCTGGTGGAGTGAAAACATTCTGCTTCATTCTGATGAGCCTGTCTGTCCATTTGTCTGTATCTGTGACGGTTCACTCTCGCTATTTTATAATAGTGAAACGAGCCAATCTAAAATTCAACTTGGTATTTCACTACATATACAGTACTGGAATTTTTGGCTAAAATTTTAACTTTCAACTAAAATCCATTTTTTTTTTCACCAACTGGCCAATGAATTCAGATACACTAATAAAGGATACAATTTTTTAAAACTGATGTATCTGGAAATCCCAGAGATGTGTTTGAAAAAATAATAAAGTGCTACCCTGAATTGTATTTGTAATCCATTTGTAAGTAGGTATATGAAATGTCCAAAGTAGTAGTTGTGGAATATTCTTCTTCTCTTTGCAATAAAGTCCTGTAAAGTAGCTAACAAAATGAAACATGGGGGTGTTGTTTTTTCTTTTTGAGCTCCAGTACTCCCACTGAGCCAAACCTGGGTTTTAAAATTTTATAGTATAATTTACCTAACTTATTCATAGGGTTTAGCCACTATAATTTTTGGAACAACCTTCTTCTGGATAGAAATTAGTTGCCAGGTCTTTGAGAAGGAAAGAACTTACTATTACTGAAAGAATTCAGTGAGCTTTCCAGACCCACTTGGTACCACTTTGTGTGCTGGCTTGAATTTTTTGCTGGGTATTCATCAGTGATTGTGGAAACAGTTGAGACTCTGACTGTTCAGACAGCAAATCACTTTCAACTTTTTATAATATAATAGACAAAATATTTATATTATGATGGAGCGTAGTCAGATTTTAGACCTTGAACCACTTTTTTCTATATCTACAGTAGTCTGAATTTTTAATAGTTTGATTTTTAAAGGTTGAGTGTATCAGTCGGAAATCTCACTATTTTGGAGTTTTCAGCTTTTAAGACTGTTGTTCATTAAGGCTGCCAAACACTCCAAACTTGCAGTTCTTCTAGAGCACGATTAAAGACAGCATGCCGAGGAAAGAAAAACAAAGGAACAGCCAATTATTTTGAATGAAATTTCTCATAATGGAAGCAGCACTGTCCATTATCTTTCTTAATGTTAACTACAGGTTTTCAGGCCTTCATTTGTTAATATGCAATCATAAAAACAAAAAAACCCACTGTCTTTAAAATACATTCAAATGAAGCAGGATTTTTTTCTCAAGCCTGTGAATGGGGGTTTCATTCCTGTAGGCAATTATCATGGAGTTTGGTGCTGAAAATTGCTGTGTTTAAAAAAAAAAAAAAAAAGAAATTAAATGGTGATTAGCTTGTAGCTCAGTGTACATCACCTTTTTATATTTAAACTTTTTTTTATTTTAAACCTTTTATGAAGTTTACCAAGAACTGCCTCTTAAAATGTATTAAAAAAAGACAACTATTTTGTTTTCTGGTTTGGCTGTCAGGTCAGCCAGACAGGACAATTACTGTTTTTTGTAAATTAAAATATTCAGTCTCTACAGGGAATGTTCAACACTGCTCTTTCAACTTGCAGTCTTTGAATGGTTCTTATTTTTATGTTCCTCTAGATCATATTTTTTAAAAGATGGTTTAGGATAGGAACTTGGTGAAATAATATTTATTTCTGGTGAACAACTAAATTATTTACATAAATGCTGACTCACTACTGTGTGTAACTCTAAATTTGACATGAGGACAAGTCTACCTGTGGAATATGATTTAACTTCAGTACACTTAAGATGCATTAAAACAATTGGTTTTGGGAAGACGCCATATAGTTTTAACTTACCCGCATGCTGTAAATGTATTTGTGTTTAAATAAAGAGAATAAAAATCTTTGAACTTTGTGTATTTATTCAGTCTCTACACCTGTTTGTTAAATTGTCTACATATGATACTTTTCACTTTATAAGTTTCAGTTAATAGACCAGTTACCTCTATGTAAATTGTGATCACTTGATGTCTCTAACCTCTTATTCCAGTGTTTGTTAATACAAGTAAGCTTTTGCACACACAAATATTTAAGTCTTAGTCTAAGACCGTTCATGATAAACAAAACACACAAACAAAAAAACCCCAACAGTTGATGCTTGTGGAAATGTTCAGAAATTGATTACAAGCACAGTATCTCAGAGCTTGAACCCCTTCAATCTGGGATTACTCTGACTTCTCCCAAAGGCATATGCTCTATGCAGCTCATAAATATGCCAATTTAATAGCCATTTGAAAGGGCTTCTCTTGGTTGTGTAAGTTTTGGGTTGTTTTTCTTTTTTAAACATCATCTTCCACCCCTGTCTATCTTGGATACAGTAAGTGACACCCTTGAAAGAATCCTCCCCTGGCCTAGGGTGTAGGCACAGGCATTCTTGCTCTCAAAGGAAAGCTCTCTTTTGCTCAAAGCAGCTGTTTTGTTTCCAGAACACTGATCTCTGTCTTACTATTCAGCTGCTTGTCAAAAAAAAAAAGCCAAACAAAAAACCCCCCCACAAAACCCAAAACCAAACCAAAACAAATACCTGAAAAGCAAACCCCAAACCCCTCACTCAAACCCAACCATGGTCTCCTTTAAGCTATGTCTAGATGTAGCTATTTCTTTGCTGTAATTGAGAGTTAGAGATGTAAGGTTATTGGCACATCCTATTCACCAAGGTATTTTTTAATTTTTTTTTTAAATGGTTGCATTCTAGAGTGAGCTGAAGTGAGGTTAGAGGCAGCTGTACTTTCTTCTTTCCAGGAACAGAAGGAAATTTAAGAACTAGAGGCTATTGCTGTAGTTCAAGCCTACTGGCAATCGAGGAAGCATAGATGTGCTCATACTCCACATCGTTCTTTAAAATGAAACAGTGTAGGGGCTGATCAAGGGTTTGGGTACGTGATGTGCATTTGATTTAGTTCCTGAGCAACTTGAAGTCCAGTTTTAAAGACTTTCTAAGATGACAATGCACTTACTGTTTGGGATGCATGAAGAATGGGTGCGTGCTTGCAGCAGTTCAACCTGCAGATTACAAATTCTGAAAACTGCCAATTCATCTGTAGCACCTGATGCTACTGTATTTTCAGCTTGAGCTGTAGCTGCTTGTGCTTTATGTACTGCCAGTT
This sequence comes from Leptosomus discolor, assembly GCF_034619465.1. Classification (NCBI taxonomy): domain Eukaryota; kingdom Metazoa; phylum Chordata; class Aves; order Leptosomiformes; family Leptosomidae; genus Leptosomus; species Leptosomus discolor. The sequence goes on along the minus strand of NC_141396.1, from coordinate 51,288,010 downwards.
AGCCAGTGAAGGAGGGAAGTGGAATGGAGCTCTTGTGTTCTGCCAGTCCAACAGAGCAAATGGTTCGGTTCAGACCAAGAGCTTACCTAGCTAAATCTGTCTCTAGAGGTGCCAGGTTTATGGGTTGCCCAGAAAATCAGTCAAATATGATGATTTCTCTCAATAATCTTCTCTAGGTGTGCCACCTCAGGAGCCTTCCCAAGTATGGTGTCAGCTGTCTGTAAGGTGATGCTCAAAGTTCTTTTATGCACATGCTGGGACAGTCGTCTTTGGAATCAGTGTAAACTTGTCATTTTGGTTGGAAAGGAGTTGCCATGCATTACCACTTGCTTCATGCTTTTTTGAACTTGGCTTCTGCTGATTTGGTGACCTCTCATTCTTGTTTGCGAGAGATTAATCTCTTTCCATCATTTCTGTGCCACCTAGACTTTTGTAGACCTCTCTTTTTTTTCTTTGTCAGGACTCATTTTCCTTTCCCAGTAATTTGTAACAGTTGATTCTACTTTTTCTGGATGCTATTGAACTGATGTTTTTTATGGAGCAATTTAGTTATGTGAGGCTGCAATCATCTTCTGGGTATTTTTTTCAGAGCAAGATTTAGCTAAATTTATAGAGCTTTGATATATAAATACATATATATAAGCATAAAGGAGGACTAGATTTAAGTCTGTCAGTACAGTTCTGTAAAAGAAAAAGATCCTAGGAGGAAGAAATTGCATCTGTAAAATTTCTCAATAATGAGCTAATCTGATGCTATAAAATAGTGTATCCTATTAGGGGAAAGTGGCTCAGTCACAGCAGTGAGGTGCATGCCGGCTGCCTTGCTGCGGGTGTATGTTTCGCTCCCTGTCGGGTCGTTGTGCTCTGCACCGTGTAAGCCTACCGGTGTTGTGTCATGGAGCGAAATCCATCAACTGCCTTCACCTAAGGTACCGAGGGAAGTGTTGGTAAGTACCTCCAGCAAGTAAGAGCAGCATAACCCACATTCTCTGCATTCCTGTTTCCCCAAAACTGGGTGTGGAAATGACTCAGAGGTGCCCCCAGGTGTGTGTTTCATAGAGCTATTTCCAGAGTGTCTGTTGTGAGTAACAGATACCTGGGAGCCCCTGTCCTTGTCTCCTGCAGTTGGAGACAAATACCCTTAGCAGCTGATAACACTGTATTGGAGATAACTGTGAAGCCATTTGCTGTTCCAGTGAATGCTTGATTTGGCTTTTGTCAGCAGCAGCATTTAAAAGTGTGTTAAAAAGTAAATTAGCTCAGCGAAGTGCAAATGTTGGTGTTCTCCTGTCTGCTTATCACCTTCATCAACAGGTCCAGTTCTGATCAGCCCTGGGGGTGTTGTGCTGCCAGGATGGGCGTTTTCCATCATCACTCACCATCCTAGTAACAAGCAGGTATTTGCAGAGTATTTTGTGCTGGCCTTTTCCTGAGAGGGTGTAAATGATTCTTTAAACGTTTTGACTGCAAGAAACACCCTTCAGCAGAAACCATGACAGATCTTAGTCTGCTCCCTAGGAAAGCTCATTTCCACCACAGCTTACTGCGAGGCCTTTCTGTTTCTAGTGTCAGCTGCGTGCAGCAGCCTGGTGTTCGTCTGGACTTTCCAGGGCCTGGTTTGCAGTGGAGGCTGCAGCAGGCGTCAGCACCTTCCTGCTCAACACAGAAGAGGGAAGCTCCTTTGGGAGGGGGTATTCTCTCATATGCTCTCTCAGAGCTCTGCCTTGTCGGGTTCCACGCCCTGGTGGGTTATTTTGCAGAGACAATGCAGCTCCCTTTGCTCCCAAGCGTTCAGACAGGAGTCCTGGTCCTGTGGCCGCCAGCCTCAGCCCTGCGGCCTTTCCCCGTGAGACTGGAGGGCTTCCCCTGCCGCCTTGGAACCCCGGCAGGAGGGATTTGTTGCTGTGCTGGGGCAAGGGAGGGACTGCCTGCTTTTCCTGAAAGAGATTTGTATTTGTGCTCCTGTGGGTCTATTTTCCTCTCTAACGGTGAGGCCATGTGCTACAGGGCCCCGAAACAGGAGAGGAGCTGAAATGCAGGTCCGCGGGTGGAAGAAATACAGGCCAGGCTCTGGAGTAATAAAAGTTTTGAGCTTGCTGTGTGACACTTTCTAGATCTGAAGTTCAGCTTACAATAAAAAATGAAAAGTTCTTCCTACCACTGTCTTTCAAGCTGTCCTGGAGAGGACTGGGGTGCTGATGAGCCACGATGGAGTGTGAGACGTGCCTGTCGTGTCACTACTTGGGGCAGTAAAACCAGAATTGCCCAGCTGGGGTTAAAATTTCAGCTATGCAGAGCTAGACTTTACCAACCAGAAGCTAATCTACCCCGTGCAAGCCCCTTCTGTGGTGCCTTCCATAACGCAGACCCCACGGATGCGGGAGGGGAAGGAGCTGCCCCGGCGGGGAGGGCCCCTGAGCACCGGGAGGCGCAGGCCCGCGCATCCAGCTGCGGAACCTGGCGGGCTACCAAACCCCTGCCTTCGCCCGCGGCCGGCGCCCCCTCCCCGCCTGCAGGCCCAACCCCGGCTCGGCCCGCGGCCGGCGCGGGGGCGGGGCGCTGCGCGGGAGCCCCGCCGGCCGCTGTCCCGCACCCCTCGCCAGGCCCCGCCAGGGGGCGCGCGGGGCCCGCGGGGCGCCGCAAATGGCGGCCGGGGCGCCCTGTCCCTCGCTGCCGGCCCGCCCGTCTTTCGGTGTCCCTCTTCCCCCCCAAAACCCTGCGCCTTCACACATTCGCTGGCCAGCAGACAGGCGGCCGTCTCGTCGGAGGCCTGGAGCTTTACCGGCTTTCTTCGCGTAGCCGGGTGTTTGTCTTCCTGTAAACGTGTTTGTATTTTCTGCGGGTCCTTCCCGTCCCACAGACCTCTCTCCGTCTGTTATTCAGAGGGGACGCTTCGCCAGGTAGCAGAACAACCGCCTGCGGCCTCCTCGGCACTGAGGGCGCGGCAGTGCTGACGCCCGTAGGGAGCCCCGCGTCCCCCAGGGCCGCGGCGGCCTTGCCGCAGCCCTGCTGCTCGGCGCCCCGGCTCCCGGCCAGTCCCGGCGCACCCCCCTGCCTGCGGGGAGAAAACCCGTGGGCCTTCGTCCGGTGTGGCGTCGCTGCGGACTCCCCCGATGCGTGACCTTTATAGTCACTTAAATAAAGCCTGCAGAATTCATGCTTACTCTTAATACCCAACTAGCTCGACTGCCGTCATGCAGAACAAGTGCCATTTGTCACAAAGAAATGCACCGGGAGCAGATCCTGTGCCTTTCAATACCATGATATGTAAAGCACTGACTGTAAAACTCTTCTGTCCCACAGAGCTGCATAGAATTGACTCTTGACATTAAAATACTGTGAAAAGCTGCATATTATGTTTCTGAGTAAGTACCAGAATATTCTCCTGGGCGTTTTCCACTCTTTATTTAAAGTATTTTTTTTCTGGAAGATATGTGGAAATGTCACAAAATTTGGTATCTTTATTTGAACTGCAAAATAGCGATATAACATGCAGAAAGTCAGGCCTGTGCAGTCAGTGAATCATTATCAAATCCACTCATAGGTGAAGCTTTGAGACATTTTTGTATTTTTCTCTCATTTCCAGCTGACTTCTCTCCATTGATCCACAGACACATGAGCAGCATGAGAGAGATGGGAAGAGTCATTCCTGATGAGAAATGGATTTTTTCCCCCACCCTCATTATTGTAGAGGACTGTCAGTTTCCCTCGGCAGCCCGTACAATGGGCTCACTCTCTAATAAATGCAGATAGCATTAAATTAATGTTTCATTCCCATGGTGACAAACGCTGGCATCCAGTTCCAGCACAGGATAATTCCATGACAATATGGCAGCAAACAAGTACCTTGCCTGTTACAGGCTAATCAGAGATGCGGAGTGTTCAAATTGGACTCAAAGCATCCATATAGCTTGGAGTGAGTTTATTAACCTGGAGAGACACTGGTGAAAATAAGCTGGGAACTGGGAAATAAGAGACTATCTGTAAAAAAACAGCCAAAGCACATAAAAATAAGCAAAAAAGCATGAGTCAATTTTAATAAAAATTTTCTCTTCTATTCTTCATCCAGCTCTAACAGGGACCTGTGCAGGAGCTGTCAGGGGAGGAGAACTATATCCACACCCAAGTGCAGGAGCCTAAGTATGTGTGGATGATGAGGATCCTCAGTTCACATGCTTGGTTGATGAAGCTGGTGGAGATCAGGCTGCCAGCCTGGCGAACGGTGGATTTTGGCTTTGTCATGTTCTTTGGCCAGAGTTTGGCAACCCAGGATAAGGCAAGGCTGTAGAGAACGAGACCCAGAGGTATTTGGAAACTGTTTCACGGAAGAGCTCCAACAGACAAGAGCAGATATCCACAGCAGAGAGACTCTAAGGGCAGTTGAAGCCTGAAGGGTGACTGGAGCCCTTCAGCACCCTGCCATGCTGCTGGGAAGGGAGCTGCTGGCCCTCAGGCAAGACCTGACTCTGAGGCTTCTCTGCTTCTCGACTGCTACTTTTGTCCCCTCCCACTAGATGCATAGCTGGTGGGCCTTCATTAGGCCCAAGAGTGAGTGCATCTTTCTTTTGAAGCTGTGATACACGTAGGTAGGTACTCTAGAGGGAACAAGGTACTGAGCTCTTGAGACAACTTGCAAAGGAGAGATTTTGCAAGGATGGGGAATTCAGCCTTCGTTATTATGACTTGCCCCAGGGTTTTGTTCTGCACATCAGCAGTTCTGCGGGAGGGGAAGGACCAGTGGCAGCCTCTTACAACAGAGGGTTCCCCTTTCACTTGTGCTCAGCTGTACATGCTGCGTGTTTCTGAAAGGCTATTTTGCTGCATGTGTTCTCAGGGAGAGCAATGCTTCAGTTAGTGCTTGGGTTAAGGTCTTATGGGTGCTAGTTGTTTTTTTCTTTTCATCAGATTAGTTATTTAAAAGCATCTCATTTGTGTCCCCTGGAATTATTCTAAAGATTCTCATCACACTTGTTTTCTTTATTAATGAAAGCTCTTGGAGCCACGTCTGGCATGTTTTATTGATCATAATCTCATGGCTGGAAGCTCATCTTGGTAGTTATAGCAACAGAACTTTTTTTTTTCAAATGTCAACGTAACTCCACAAAAAGTGGAATAAGGGGGAGCAGATCATTTCAATTACTGAGCAGCTAATAACTCATTTTTTCTGTAACCAATTCTGAGTTTTCTAATTTGATACAGTAAATAATGGATAGGAACAAAATCTTTTGACAGCTACATCTGCTGTGGAAGCTCGTGAAAGAGAATAAAGTGAATGCACATGTTGTCTTGATAGTCCTTTTTGCTGGTTGTGTGTTGCTCTTGTCCTCTGCTAGGCTGGGGCAGGCTGAGGGCGCGGACCCCAGGGGAGCAGTACCACAGAGCACGTATTCGCAGCCCTCCCTCTGCTACCCAGCCAGGCAGGGGTCTCATCACTGCCCGTGGCAGCAGGGCTTGCTCCAGCTCTCGGGGGCAAGAGGCACTCCTGAAATGTGCCTAACAGTTAACGTGAAATGGTACAGACTGAAATTATAACTTTCTGTAAGTGCACTCTGATGCCTAAAGACCCCTGTGAGATTGGCACCACCCATTTGTTCTTGTGATTTTCTCAGGTGTGTCTGCTCTGGCACGAGTCACCTCTGAACCAGGGGACCTGCAGGTAACCTGGCCTGCATTGTGGGATGGCTCTTCCCTCTGCTTCCAGCTCCCATGTCTGGCTCTTCATCCTGCCTACTAGGGGCATCCTGCCAGCACTTGAAAATGGTGATACTGGGACAGTCAAATGAAGCAGTGGGTGGATGCTGTTTCCTCCCTTGCTTCCCCTGAGGGCTTCCCAGCAAGGCAAGTGGAGAACTGCCCTCAGCCTCCAGCCAGAGAAGAAAGTCAGTTCCAGCTGTGGCTGCCTGCCTTTTTCAGGTCTGCAAAAAACTACATATGGGTGTAAACTGCATTTCTAAAACATCTCTAGAGATTCAACCCCTGACATCATCTTTTCAGCAGCTGAAAAAGATAGCCTTTTGGAGTGCTGGAGAGCACAGCTCTGAGATCGCAGAGGGCGAAGGGCAGGTTCCTTCCCTGGGGCCCCCACTGCACCCCAGGTAGGGGCTGGAGACTGTTCCCATCAGCTCCCTGGTGGGCTTCGGCATCCTTGATGTGTTCCCCCAGTTGGCGCTTGCATTCCCCAAGTCCCACTCCCAGCATGGGAGGTCTCCCTGGGGCAGGCAGCCTTGGGCAGGGCTGAGGTTCTTGGCAGCAACACACAAAAGGCCTATATTTATTATTATTATTATTGAACTCAAGCTTGCAGCTGGAGGGCAAGTCATCTGGGGGCTCTGCTGCTCTAAGTATTACCTATTTGTCCCCCACTTCTGTGCAGTTCTTCTGCCCGCAGCCCCACCAGCAATGCGGCACAAGGCTTTCCCTGCAGATGCCCTTTCCACCCGAGAAACCCCATGGATCAGCCTCTTCTTTTCACTCTGCTTAAAAACCAGGATGGGTTGGGGTTGGGGTTTTTTTGCAACGTCTTTCCTAGGTTATGTTAAATCTCCATCCCAGCGGATGGCGGCGGCTAGGTGTAGGTGGCCGGGGCAAAGGCGGCCTTTGCCCCAGCCACTCACGCCTGGCCACAGCCCCAGTATTTTTTCCCTGTGCGGATGATGCAGCCGCTCATGCGTGTTAATGCCAGCGCCAGGTCACTGAGCAGGAACAAGGCGAGGATTGTTCCTCCAGAGCCCGGGGGAAAGCGGGAACACAAGGCACAGGGAGGGGAGAGGAAAGATGCACCGCCCCATCCCAGACAGTGGCGGAGTGTGAATTGTGTCTCCGTTTCACTCTGGGTAATACCAAAGGCTGGAAGAGGTGCTGGAAGAGGTGCTAAGACCTTATTGCTGCTGAATAAAAGGGTGAGCTGGCACGGGTTGGCGCTGACCTGGTGAAACATGTTTCTGCTGCGCTGCGCCCACAGAGCACCCCGGGAAAGGAGATAACCATCGGGAAAATATGTAGCTACGGCGCTGCCAGGGATTTGACACAGCAAAATACTTCTGCCGTTATCGGTTTCTGCTGGTTGAAGCGCACCTCCCTGCTGGGGCAGGTCCCTCGCTGCTGTAACGCTTAGAGATTTGAGAAGGTGAGGTGGTGCGTACAACATCAGCGGGAAGAACCACGGGTGGGCTCCGTGATGCTTTGCTTTGAGTTCAGCCGGTCAAGTGCATCGCTGTGAAGAGTTTGCAGTTTTATATGGTGAGAGCAGAAATGAAAGAGTAAAAGTATGTCCATAAAAGTAGACAAAATCCAATGTGTCTGGAGAGAATTTTGAAGATGAAATGCTTCATGTGGTTTGGGAAAGTCAAGAGGACTTCTTCAGAGGAGTGGGTGTTGTGTTGGGCTGCAAAGGAATAAAGGTGTATAGAGCTTTTCTTTCCTCAGTTTATTTCTTCCCCTGTCCCTACATTTCCTGAATGCTATTCCAGGAAAAAACTCTCATCTTAAGCAAATATTTTGTTGTATTAGCATAGCTTAGGGCCTCTAACAGAGCAGAGCTGGAAGAGTTTGCCTGGTGCTGCTACAAGCAACGAGCAGCATCATTGGCAGGATCATCAACAAAAAATTCAGCATCCACGGAGAAGTTTTGGACTCATACAGATATTTTAGAAAAATTATTGAGACCACCTTTTATTTTAATTCCTGTGTATCTTTACAGCAGTACGGATTATGCACCACTGCACACATTTGAGAGGAGCCTCAGACAACATCAGAACCCAACATTTAGGTATACTCACAGCAACCTGCCCTGACCCTGTAAGGATCTAGTTCTGTCACCTCCTGCTTTTCTACATCTGCAGCCACCAAAGTCCCTACATGTCTGTCACCTCGCAGGCCACTGCAGCCAGGGAGAGCGGAGGTGCTGACTCCTCTTACACCCAGATTAGGAAGTCTTGGTGGCAGGGAACGTGCTGCAGGGAACGTTTCAGTATTTGGTATTCAATAATTATAGGAGTGAGGATGCGAAAGGGCTTTTCTACCTCTGCTGATGAGTGATGACCTCTAAGCCAGAGACTCACGCTGACTTGACCCAATAAATATTTATGGACTCTGTACAAAAAAGGGAGAGCTTCTGCAGGTGGAGCTGAGAGGGCAGCAAGAGCCTGCAACTGCCTTTGGGCGGAGGAAGGGGCTGGACCAGAGTTTCCCACATCTAGGCTGACTGTTTTAACCACTAAACCAGTGGGTGAAAGTTACAGCAATGAAAACAAAACCCAGCACCTAAATGAACCAAACCAGAAAGTCATGATTCATGTATGGGTCTACAGAGAGGATTCCCTGTTCCCACTTCCTATGTATCTTCAGAGCCGAAAAAACCTCTCCTTTCTTTTTTCAAAGATAGGATTAGAAAGAATATTTGCAAAGAAGTGTTTAAACCCTCGTGGGGCAGGGCTTGGCTCTACCCTCCCTGGCAGCTATTCCAGTGGTTGCCTGGGGCACTCTGCGCTCCCTGCACTGGCTTTTCATCTTGTGGGTAGTACCTGCCTCTTCTGTGCCCCTCTGGAATTGGCATGTTATGAATGCTAGCTGAAAAGTTAAATATCGCAGGGTGCTGTTGCAGCACATCGTCCCTGTGACTCTAGTCCGTGTCTGTAGCTAGTTGTGTGTGATGATTGTAGCAGGATTGTTTTCTAGGCTTGGAGCCTGAAAATGCCAGATAGAGAAGGAGAGCAGGGCAATGCATTCAGCTGAGGAGTTAGGTTTATCTTCTGTATGTATTACTGATACGATCATTTGTATTTGACTCAGCCAATGCTCATTTAATGCACATGCATTAACAAATACTCATTAAAGTCAGAGAAGCTGACTGCTGTCTAATACACCAAATACCTCAGGCTGCTCACAGCACTACACAATGTATGCAGCATTTATTCAGGTATATATATGTATAAAACAATACATACGTATGTACACATACCTGTGTGTGAATGTATGCACATATATGTATGTTTGGATTTCTTATTCCTCGAGACAGTTACGTTCTGCTGATCCTTTGATACAGAGAAGGCCCTGTGGATGCTCCCTGCTTGAAATGACCTAATTCAGTTTGCGCCAGGAGTGTGGGGTTAGGCAGGGCCGTTCTCCGCTGCACGTGCAGCCCCAGCCACACAGCCTGAAGTCAGCGGCGGCCCCACCAGTGCCCAGGGAGGCTGCGGCCGGAGATCCTCCTGCTCCAGAGCAGCCGTGGGTGAGCATCCCTCCAGCCGGCGGGAAGGGAGCAGCTACCCTGCCCCAGCAGGGCATTAGCTGCATAAAACCAACTCGGTGCAGGCTGGGCCTGGTGCCAAGTGTCAGAAACGCTCACGTTTGATTTGGTGCGGCCGCTCCCAAGGCAGAGCCTGAGTTGGCAATGGTCCTGCGTTGCGGGCTCCCTGCTGTGAACTTGCTGCCTGCTCCACGGAGCGCAGTGAGCGTTCGCTAAGGAGCACACAGCGCCCTGAAAATGCAGGATGTCACCCTGATGCTGTGCCTGGTCACACTATCCTTGCTGGCACCAGCAACCCACCGGCTGCTCGTGCAAGGGCAGACCGAGGGGGCAGCCGGCAGTTCAGGCACCTCGCTGTCAGGCAGCGTCAGTGGTGGCCACTTCTGCACCGGGGGGGACAGTGGTAGGGAGCTGCTTGCTGCCACCTCTCTTTCTGCACAAGCATCCTCAGAGCATCAGTAAAGTGGAAGATCTTGTCCTGTACTCTGATTTACTTGGAAAAAGATATGTCACTAAATATTGACTCACTGTACAGTGAGACTAATACTTTCCAAACAGCTGCAGGTCTCTCCTACCCTCTGAAATATTCTTGTGGGGGAGTGACGTGGAATATGTTCCCCTCTGAAATGTCAGTTTCATTTGATGTGTGTGCTAATGCGTGTGCAATACTGTCACTGAGATCACCCCAGACTGTCACATGTTGGAGGCTCTGTACAATTTGTTTCTATAATGGCACTTCGTACTGCTAAACATTTTCAACTATTTTTTAAAAACGAAAAGCAGACAAACAAATTTTGGGAAAGTCTTGCTTGAGACAGGGAAAACAGCTCCTCGGGGAAAACAATTTTTATTGCTCTTAGTTGATGAAACACTTCACAGAGGTCAGCCTTCTTTGCTGTGTAAAAGTCACACGTGGGGGTACAGAATGATTTTCTGAAAGTCTCGTAGTATGTTAGTAGCAGAAGTAGAATATCTGTTATTAATTAGGCATTAAATAATTAATAACTAAGATGCTGATGAAGGGGATGGGGTGGTAGGGCTGTATTCAGACTAAAGCACCTTGCTCTTAGTCTGCCTCTTAAACTGCTCTGAAAGAGATTTACACAGCATCTTGCCTCTGCCCGTATGATTCAGCTGTGCTAGCTGAGCTGTGTCCCCTCCCTATCTCCCGTCGCAAAGGAGGGCAGGCCTTTGCCCACAGGAAAGGGAATATTAAAAGAAAAAAAAAAAAACAACTCCCAAACCTCAGGAAAGGGCATTGTGCTTTGAAGGGAGCCAGCCTGCTCACCCGCTCCCCGGTGACTCACGTCCTTGGTGGCTGTGAGCAGCAGCCTCGGCATGAACCTGAATCAGGATGTTGACGGATGCCACGGGCAGCCGTGGGCATGTTTCAACTAAACGGGAGGTTTGGGTCTCGGGCAGCAAGGCTGTGGCACGTGTCGCCGTTCCTGTCACAGAACAGACGTAACCGGCTCGACACCGGTGCTTGGGAGGGGCACGCGTTTTCTTTGCAGACACTTTTTGAGCGCTCCTGGCTGTCTGTGACAGTGTCCAGAGCATCACCTGTGTGAGAGCCATACCCTCAATTGCCCGATGGTTCGGTAGCTCCAGAGGTGCGGGAGCAGGTGTTCGGCAGGGAGGAGCCCGTGGCACCAGGATGCTACAGGGAGCGGTGACTCAGTGGAGCATGCTGCCGGCCCTGCGGCAGGCGTGGGCGCACGCCGGCCGCCACGCTCCTTCCTGGAAGGAGGCTCTGCTGCTGTTCCTCTTTAAAAATTATGAAATTAGCTTGTTTGGAGGAGCGTTATTCATAGCCGCATTTCACTAGATAAACCTCCAAGTTGGGTGTGATGCCAGGAAAAGTGTGAGGTTAACAAGTCAGGGTGTCAAAATCCACTCTTCCTACTTGACGAAAGCACGTATGAATTTCACTCTCACACCATGACATGGGGATGTACCTCCAGCTGGCCCTCTGCCTTTTGCTGGCACTACTTGCCTAACACTGCCTTGCAGTTTTACACTTCTTGAATAACTGGCTTAGATAAATCAAATCTTTGATGTATTCCTACGAACTCTGTGTGTGCGAACGGGAGGAAGTACAGAAGCACTCATCAAGACAACAGTAATTAGTTGCAACTTCTGAATTGAAATGCACAATTAAAGCTGTGTCACATGCTGAGTATCAGTCATGCAATGACAGGGTTGTGATGGCAATTAGGAATTCCAGAGTTTTCGGGTGATTGCTGTGCCAAAAATCCTGCTCAGTTTGTACAAATTGTCGTGGGCAATATTAATCCATTGTGCAGCATCAGGCAGAGGGACTGTTTGCATCTCACAGTAACTGTCTTGAAACCTGATCTCCAAAGGGAAGGCAGTTCCTCTGTCCTGGAGCACATCTCTGGGTGATAACATAACCCTGAGCCCAGCTGAGGGCCAGCTCTCACTGCAAAAAACAGTCAGTGAATATTGAAGGTCCTCCTGCTCACCTTTCTTTGCTCAGAGTCTCCTCTTATGCAAACTCCAAGAGCCCCCTCCCTGCCTCAAGAGCTTCTCCCCTTCCACAGAGAGTGGGGAGCGGACATGCAACAGGTGGCCCAGGGCTCCAACCTGCCGACCCATTGAAAAGCAGGGGCACAGTGACAGCAGCGCCTAAGTAGCACTTCCCTCCACCACAGCCACCACCAGGTTGTGTGAGTATTGCACACACAAGACTGTCGGTGAGTGTCACTCCCTGACAGCACCTGGAAAAGACCTCCTCGCCTGTCCTACAAACGTGGAGCACAGAGAGCCCTGCAGCTCCTGTGCTTTGCCATGCCAGAGGGACTCAAAGCCTGGGAGCTTCACAAGATTGTGTTTTCTTGCTCTCGGAGGCGAACTTGCCAGTTTTACAAAACCGGCAGCTCTTACCTGCTGCCTACCAGTATGGGGAACAGATCTCAGACTTGCCCATGCCATCGGAGATGTGTGAACAAAACTGATCTGAGCCTGCCTCGGTGCCCGCAGCTCAGTAGTGCTGTACACTGAAACCACCGGGTTACGCAGCTTGTCCGTGGGTATCCTACCTTCATTGTTACACATCCAAAATATGTCCTGGATCTGAGACACCTTTGCAATGACTATGCTCATGAGTCGCCTACCAATAACATTTGCTGTTGCAAAAGTCATCCTGAAGGACAGCTCTGCCTGGCTGATGCCACTGTGTTCACCCCCTGGTCCCGTCGAAGGCTTCCAGCATCACAGAGGCGTTGCTAGACATGTTCAGTTTGGGGACCCAACCTGGGCTTTCCCAGTGTTTGGTTTTCCTCAGTCATGGTGAATGTTGGGGCATTTTCATGTTCACCTCCAAATGCAGGGAAAGGCCGAACTAGCTGCCTACTGAACAATGTGGGGGCAAACAAGTGGTGTCCCTAGTGAAGCTGAAATTTAAAATCATGCCGCTTTTAGTACGCTAAAGCACTTAATAAAAGAGGGCGCTCAGTGCTGGTGCAGACAGCACAGCGCCCTGTGCCCGTCAGAGGGAGGAGAGGCAGGAGGATGATGAGCTCCCCAGTTTCCCTGTTAGCGCCACTCCTGCTCACTCTTTTTGATTTTTCAAGAAAGCAAGTGCCTCCTGCCTCTATACCCCAAACTCTTCATGGCCTGTTACTGTTTTTCCTAAAGCATTTTCAACTAAATGCTGCTTTCAACCTGTCCCCAAGCCCTGCTGGTACTGCTGGATCAGCTTTTGTAACCCTTAATGGTCCTCTTACAATATTTATTGCTCTCACTTTGAATAATGGGAAATTAATTTCACATAGTAATTGTTATTAAATCTCTGAATCCTGATGCATTATAATCAAGTGCTACAGCAGTAGGGATGAATTCACAGACCACTGATTTCTTTCATTTTCTTGGTTGTACAGGACTCAAGAAGAACAAATATTATTTTCACTGCAGCCTTTCCACAGGTCACTAAACTGATGCTTGCACTAAACCGACAGCCATTATTATTCTGAACAGGGAGGCAGCCTCATTCCAGCATTATGAACTGGTTTGAGAAAATTACTGATTTTTTTCAGTTCAGCAGCTGAACCAAAATGTTAATAAAAGAAACAAAGGAACAAAGGTCAGCGTAAGCATTGTGTAAAATTTGTGGGTGTTTCTTTTAGGTTAAAAAAGCTTTGTCCACATAAACCATCCCAACTGACCCAAAGCAAAACATTTCCTTTCCTTGTATTTATAAAAACAAAAATAAGGAGAAGCTACATACACAGATCTCTTCCTACACACCCAAATTTATCCTTCACCAATAGTACCTCACACAGCAAGTGGAAAAGATGACAAAATAAGGGAAATATAAACCCATATCTGCCATTTAGGGTCAGTGGAGACTTCCCGGGAGTGGGCTGGCCCAGAGGGGTCAGGGACAGCCATATATTTGGGGGCCAAATGCCTTGGGAGAGACAGTTGTTCCTCTGGCTCTTCCCCTCCCCCCCAGCAGGTTTCCAGGAGATCATGTGAATAAAGGCCTTTGTAAGGAGAAAGGAGTGAGGGTCACAGAGACAGGCCGGAGCGGACGATGCCAGCCAGCGCCACGCTGACAAGTGCTCCCTCAGAAAGCAGCTGTGCCCCCATTGTGCTGGGTGAATGACAAGGCTCTGCCAGGATGTCACGCTGACCCAAAATCCAACTGACCAATAAATCATGCCTTGTTTAGGGATGCTTTCCTGAAGAGCTGGGTAATATCTGCTCATTGGCTAAACACTCCCTAAGGGGTGAGGTTTCATTTGGAGTAGATATGAGTCTCCAATGCCCAGGGATGAGTGTTTTTCAGTGGTGCGAACTGGAACAATCTCTGAGTGAGCCGGGCCAAGAGCATCCTGCAGCATCCCTCTTCTGTAGTGGGGAGAACTGTCACCAACAGTTAATCATGTTTTTGTTTGGTTTATTTTTTTCCTAGAAATAACTATTTGGGTCAAATTTATGAACAGTTTTGGGATGACTGTATTACTTTTGGGGGAGAATTTGCAATTTCCTTCCGAGAAACTGCTGAGATCTACCTGTTAATTACTATCAGCAGCTCTGGGGATCCTTTGGGTGGGTGGAGACCATGTAGAAGCCACAGAAGTGAGACAAAACATTTTCCAAGTGAAGATATAATTAGGGATTGGAGAGACTGATCCTACTGCATAGTATAATTAGGAGATTATGGTGTGGCATTGGCCTGGATTAGACCTGACAGAAAAATCTCTACCCTGCTATATAAAACCTTCCAGGTTTTGAAATGGAAATGTGTAAACAAAAGGTCTCCACTGTCTTAAACCCATGTCCTACAGCAGCCCTGCGCTGCTAAGGCTTGCATGTTGAGGAGTGAACGGAAACTTGTGTGGTCTCTTGGGTTAGAGGTAGACAAACCCGTGACAGGAGGTGACCACCAGCTCTGTCTGCTGTTTCCCCTTCCCTCCAGGGAAACTGGTCCCAGCTGAGCCTCCCCAGCCCTCCCTGGCCAAGCCTTTCTCTGAGCCCCTCCCGGGTGCTGGCAGCACGGGGCAGTGGGCTTGAGGACCCCCTGCTCTGGCTTCTGGGGAGATTCCTGCTGGGATCTCCCCTAAGGTTTGAGAAAAGGCTTGTAGCACTCGCCATGCCCCCAGCCCTGGGCATTGCGTAGGAGGGCAGAACCACTTCCTTACGAGGCAAGCGGGGCCAAGGAAGGCACCCTGCAGGCTGGAGGGCAGGGAGAGACGGAGAAACCCGCCTGCGCCCAGCCATGGTGTCACAGAGTTCTGTGTCAGCCAAGCCAGTCCCTAAATCAAATGAACACAAATAAAATTGTGAAAATAAGCTACACGGTTTATATTCCCTTACCTCCTACCCTAAAGCATTTCTAAAATCAATAATGCCAAAAAAAAATTAAATCATACCTCTAAATGGACCACCAGCAGGATAGGCTCTTGGTACACTTGTTGATTAATTCTTGCTAATAGTTAATAAAAATAGTGAAGCATCCCCCAAATCAAGCAGCAAGACCAATGTTGCCATTCAAACACAGTACTTTTTGTGGTGCCCAGAGCTGTAGATTCCCCAAGGAGAAGAGGGGAGTGGGAAAGCATCGTGCCCTCCTGCAGCTCCGAGCACTCTGCCATGGGTTACTTTGTCACATGCTACGGTTGCAGCAGCAAGGCTGCCCAGTTCCCACAGCATCTTCTCTCCTGTACCACTTTTTTCTTTTATTGATTAATTCTTCAGCACCGAAGCCACCATTTTACTGTGTTATATCTATTACTTGTTCATGGCAGTATAGACTGTAAATGCGAACAACTCTGAGTGCTTCACTTCCCTCATTATATACTCTCCAGCACACAGGTTGATAATAAAGTAATAACTGCAGGTCAGTTAGCAAGAATAAATCCGTGGATGAAATGCATGTGACAAAAGCCCTGTGTGAGGAGGCCCAACAGCCTCTGCAGATCCATTTCCTATTTCTCTTTCTGATGCTCAAAAATCAATATATAGTAAAGTTTCAACAGCCTTCACATGTAAGTGCCAGATAATAAGAGAAGATCTTGACCAAATCAAAGGCTTCTTTTACTTTGGGGAGCATTGATTTTAACAAGGTCATCTGTCTTTCGCTTGCTGTGCAATCACAGAATGAAAAATTGCAGAATTTACAGAAAATAGAGAGTCATCAGCAGATCATCTTGTCAGACTGTGATTTGTCTGGAGACAAATGACTGACAGATTTCCTCGGCCTAGGAAGCTAATCTGAACACTGTCTGTGGTCTAATAATTTTGCTAAACTTCCCAGTGCTCACACCAAGCCAACTATTCAGGATACTAAAATGAAGATATTTAAACATGTGATTTTAATTAAAAATTATCCCAGAGCAAGTGCTTGGATTCTCAGATCCATCCTCTTTTAAGGTATTTGGAATTGTTTTGTAATTTCATCTATAATATGAACTAAACCTTTGTGATACATCATAGACTTGTCTAGTAAATGTAATTGTCTCCCCTCTATATTGTATTTACAACTTGGTCAAGATTATTACCCCCTTGAGTACCTTACTTAGCCTTTTGCTATCTGACAAGCCAATTAAAAAGTTATTTGAAGTTGTAAGTAACAAAGTAAAAGAAGATTTAGAACTATAAAAAGTAATCTGTATACTTCTATAAAAACACCTATCTGGGGGATATTAAATGACTGCAATGCACAGTCAGGAATAGAAGGCAACACAGCAAATTGGAGCTGTCATTTCATCTCCCATGAAGAGATTAATTAATTTTCCTTTGACAGTTATAGCAGTTGAGCTTCAACATAGCGACACATGATACAAAAGCATAAAAGCTTCTTTTAAAAGTACGTATTGATAGTCATCTGCCTGGGATCCTACAAAGTACAGTAGATATTTTTTTCCCACATTTGGCCCAGTGGGACCATTAGGTGGTTGTCAGAAGCCACAGGAAGGCTCAGGAGCTCCTGAAATCAGGAGTGTGTCCCTATTTCCAGAGTGCTTTTTGGTTTTGTAAGATGTTGAAGGTCTTACTGTCCCCAAAATACCGGCTTGCTTAGGGGAGTTTTAAATGTGGGTCTTCTCACTTGTGTTTGGGATTAATTAACCCTCGGGATAAAAAAGTCTTCTTGTGTATCTAACGAAAAAACCAGAAAAGATCTGTATTTAAAAGAAAGCCTACCAACTGTCTGACAGCCTAGTTCTGGGTAATAATCTTGTTGGCACAGTACGGCAGTTGCTTTGGGGTTCACCCAGAGCCCTGGGGGCAACATGTTCCCCCAACGTCCCAAAGATGCCACTTACACTGCAGTGAGCCCCAGCTCATGGCTCAGCCACTCGATTTAAGGGGCCTGGCTTTACTTCCAGGAACAGGGATGAGTTTCTCTGGCAGTCCACCCTGGTTTTCCAGCAGATGGCAATAATCCATAATCAGTGAGCGGGAACCAGTGGGGCAGGAGCCTCCCCAGCAGCCCTGCCAAATCCCAGCGGCAGGAAGAGAGAGGAAAAACAGGGAAGAGAGAGCAAGCCAATGAATAATAGATTACTAAAATCTAGCCAGCTAGAAAGTGCATACACAAGAGAGGGGAAGAGTGCATAATTCATCTAGGATTGCTTGAGGGAGGGGGATTTTAAATAAAGAAGAGAGATGGGTTGCGTGTTCCTTTTGGTTCTTGTTTAAGTTTTCCAGCGATGAAAATGTGGTTTTGTTCACCCATCTTGGCCTCAGGGCTCAAAGGTGACCCAGCTACCGTCCTGCCATCTGTCAGGTGATGTGGTTGGCCACACACAGCATGCCAAGGTGCGACTGAAGCATGACCTAAAAATGACTGTTGTCTGGAATACTGCAGGCAAAAAGCGGTTAGTGTGGAGGATGCACCTTTAAAAAGCCAGGGACAAAATCCTGGTACTATCTTGTTGATAGCTCTTTCATAGCTCCTGAAAATACTCTGGAGGAATTTCTATCTTATGCTTCACCATTAATCACCCTACTCACTTTGCAAACCATCGAATTTATCTGAAGTTGGCTTTTGTCACAGCCAATGGAAACCTGATTAACTTTCTTGTGTTTCTCCAGAATAAAGAAGGAAACAGGAGAGAACAACATGGCTTGGCTAATGTGGAGTCTATAAAGGATGTTTCCTTGGGAATGGAGCATGTTTGCGTTTAGAAGTGATGAATTTATGTGATAAACTTACACCCTGCATTGACCAAGATTAAATGCCTCAAAATTCTTACTGCTGTTACAGAAAGCAACATAAATATAGAACCATGCTCTCAGCTTGGAGGTCTCTTTGTGCCAACATCCCGTCTCTGAAAGTCAAAAAAATCAGCTCTACTGGAGGAACAGCAAATGAGACAACATGCCCTGGTTTCCTATTCACAATGTTAGGAGGTACAAAGGAATGGTCTACACTTAAAACCTGAGCATTTACAACTGCCGCTGTTCCACAGCTACCTGCGTAAATGTCCTTTTGTTTTCTCATCTTGCTACACTCTTGGTTTCAGTGAAAGACTTTGGCAACAAGTTCCATGTTCTAGTTTGTGTGAAAACCTTTCTCAGTTTCTACTTTGTAACGTTTCAATATCACTGAATGTTCCCTTCTTTTTTCTTTTCTTTTTATGAAAGAGTGCACTTAGAAACTTTTGATCTGCTTTCTCCTTACCATGATCTTATATTTTTTCTTATAGGTTTCCTTGTACTGGCCTCTTCCAAACGCAAATTTTTTTCAATTTCTTAAAAAAGGGCATAATAAAGTGGGAAGAATAGGTAATGCCCACTCAAATAAAACACACAGGAAAATACTGAGCTACTCTTACACTCTTCCAAGAAGCAAATTAAAAGGGCTGAGGAAGATAATTGTTTTGGGTGGGTATGTGATCGAGATCTTAATTATAATGTAATTGCAAAAGCAATAGTTGAACCTATATCTGTTAAAAATTAGTAGCTGTTTGTTATTTATCCACCTCTGTTATCAGTGGACCTGCTTTAACTTCTGCTGGCATGACAGCTCCTCAGCCTCCACAGCAACAACTGCTTGATGCTTATTTTTGAATCATTGTGTGTTCAGCACCTAATGAGACACTCGGTTTGTGGCATGCATGGAGTACGTGGCCAGATTACCAGCTCTGTGTTTATTTTACTATTCTGTTATGACGAAGGTGATGCAGGGAGGTGAGCACTAGCATATCATTCAGTGCCAGACAGACTGGCACAGAAAACTGCAGTTTGAGAGCCCTGCTCAGAAGTAACTGACTTGCGCTTTATTTTCTGACCAAGAGACAAGATGCCTACAGATACCGTGTTTCTTTGAATGAAAACTTGTTGTTATTAATGCACTAAACAATTTCCATTAAACAAGAGTAGGAATGGATGATGTATTTCCCAGTGAATAGAAAAATCACAACAAATGCAATCTCATTCATTCAAAAACGTCATAGATTTAATCTGGATTCATTTGAACGATGCTGCCTAGGGAGAGCAAAGGAAAAGCAATGTCACTGTATTCCCATCACGGAGCTGGGGGAGGGGGCCGCCTTTCTTTGAACGTTCACTCTCAGCATGAAAGATGCAGGTTCAGTGTCTGATTGAGGGGATTTAAGCCCCCTCCACCACCTCTTTCTTAGTCCTTCATCCGTAACCACCATGCCATTAAATATTCTGGGGTGCTTGCAATCCTGTTGCTGCTGTTCCACTTAGCATTAATAATTAAATCTGCACTGGCAGAGGGACTGAGCTTCAGATATCTTCCATCCTCGAGGAGTGCTTCAGGCTGAGAAGCATTCACATCCTTTGTTGAAATGACTGCTCATATATTTTCCACACACCAAACTGTGCCAGCCAGAGGGACTGAAGGTGGCCCACTTTACAGTGACTGTCTCATGGTTAGGAATCTCTAATCTGGAAGAGATAGTAAACATGATTTTAAATTGAATTTCTGCTTCATTTGAACTAAACTACAAGGTCTTTGTTTTGCTATAAAACCTCTCACATTTAAATTTGTTTTGACCCAAGTCAGGGCCTGGTTTTAATTTTGCCCCCGCCCCCTGCTTTTTCTGTCTTAGCAAGAAGCCTGAGAACTCTCCCTTCCTTTTCATTAATTGCAAACATAATGATAACAAAACTCTGAGCCAGTGAACACTTCTCACTTGGCTTTGGAGTTTATTCATCCCTAAGGTATAGCTATTATTTCATAATTGGAAGCACCTTCTAGGTATCCTTTTATCATCAGTATAATAGATACTTACAGCTCTGCTATTACTTCCTTGTGAACCTGCCTTGCTGTTAACAGCTTTTATCTTGGCTCAGCTGTTTGCAACAGCTCTGGGGCTCCCCCATTCCAGGACATAGTTTCATCCTGGCCGAAACCAGCATCCTACACAGCGTCACTCTGTCGTTAGGGCAGACAGGTGCTGCATCATATTTCTTCCCACTCTGCAGGAAGAGAACATGACTTCAGCTATGTAAAACAGCGGATGGAGCATACATATTATGCTACAGTCATGACCTAGTATGCACAAGGCTTTCTAATTAGGGACTGAGCTAGTTAGAACTGGCTAAAATGTCCATGTATTGGACATGTTTTTATTTCACGGGCTTCAAAAGAGATATAAGCCGCTCCTACTTCCAAAAACGTTTATATTTGCCATCAACATTTCACTAAAAGGTAAAAAAAGCGTTTATTAAATTGAAACCTGACTTTTCAAATGAAGTCTGTGATAATAGGACTCAATGGTTTTGATGAAAATAAGAGAGTTTGGGGGTTGCCTAATGACAGTGATACAGGTAAGAAGTTCTCATGAACACGTTAGGGAGTGCCAGCACAGTGAACGGCTGAGCCTGGGGGAAAAGGCATTAGAAACAGCTATGGTGAAGAGGTGCAATGCAGTGTCACAGCTAACACAGTCTTTTTTTCCCTCCTTTATCATGGAGCAATCATAAAGTCAAACTATGATCTACCCAAAATGTTGCAGGGGATTCTTCACACCAATTTGGAGTGTAAACCTCTGCTGATCCAGACAAAATACTACAAGTTTCCATTCTTTCTAATGACACATCAATTTTACTACATAAAAAAAATTACGAATAACGAAGACCCAGCCAATCCCTTTTTATGAGTTTCTCCCATAGTTTGCTCTCTAGTGAAAAACTTGAATGACTCATTTCTGGCTAGAAGCAGCTGAGACAACAGAACTAACAGCAGCATTGACTGCATCACCTACAGCGCTATTGCTACACCAGACTTAGAGCAATGAAATACTTTGTAAGGGTTTCTTATCCTTTCAATGGAAAACAATTGGGCAAACAGAAAGAGCATGGAAAACCAGCAGAGAAACTTGCAGGAAAGCAAACATAAGACAAAAAGTGGACTTGGATTCCTGAAGATATCTCTATTTGAAGAAGGAGCGACAGGATTGGAAAGGGTTTGGTCCCTGAACTCCAGTGACTCCTTGAGAATGGCTATGAGAAGCTGAAATTACTAAGAACTCTGAGCCAGCACATAGTTTCCTTCATACCAACCCACTCAGGGACTTGAAATAACTTTTTTGTCAGAAGCCAAACACAGAGCTGAGAGAAAGAAACACAGCATGTCATGGAAATGTCATAACCTTCTACCTGACTCTTTCTGTAGTAGCTATTGGCACAGAACGTTTGTTTTCTCTTTCATGGAGCAGAATTAAATAGAGAAGAGTTGGTGCAGGGGCTAAATGGAACTGAGGAACTGGAGAAGGGAGAATAAAAGGTGGCATCTGTACTAGTAAATTAAACATGGTCACAGGCACTGGAACTTGATCATCTATACTGTGAAATTGTTAGAACAGTCCTTCCCGTGGTTTTGGTCAGAGGATAGCTTGCTGTCTCCCACACATGTCTTGCAATGAGACCTCTCCCAGTAGGTAGTTTAGGTGTGAATGCCAGATTTAGAAGAGTAAGAGCTCTATGGCTGTGGGCCCTTCTGTGCTGGCTGGCCTCACCCTCTGAGAGATGCTCAGGCCTGTTTAACTCACTGGTATGGGCACAGCCATAGAGAATTCGGGGACCTTCACACCCTTCTTCCTTTGAGATAAGCAACCAAGTCACATCTTTTCTCTAAATGTATCTAAGAGCATCTTGAATTGAGAATATTTTTTCTGATTCTAATGCTCTCTCTGAAGCCATCCAAAATCTCCACCCTCCTAATGGCAAGGAGCTTGGGGAAAAAAAAAAAAAAAAAAAAAAAAAAGAAGGCAGCAGCCAATTTGCATCAATTTTGCTTAGAGAGAAAAGCTTCTGTTGATGTTTCCCGTGACATATTTACAGAGAGGAATCAAAATCCCTCTTCACGTTTGTTGTATGCAACTAAATACAAGGGTATGGAAGTGGTTACAGACCTCGCAGGAGATGCAGTGCAGTGTTCACATATTTCAAATAGTCTCTTCCATGCCGAACGATAAAAAAAGTATTTTTTACCCTTGCTACTACTGGCTATTCTGGTTCTTATTTCTACTGTGGGTAGAAAGCACCTCCTAATTTCCAACTCACATCTCTTCACAGCTCAGATAGGAGAGCCATCCAGCACATAGAGTATTTCATGCAGCAGCAGCTTGCCCAGTCACATAGACAGCTCTGCACACTGAAGCTGTGCCTGTACTAGTGAATAAAACAGGCTAAGTCTGTCCTCTGGCCCTAGGGAACTGGCAGCACCAATCAGCTAAACTCTTTCACCCTCAAAACCAGAGTGGATGCATCCAAACTGTGTAATGGGAACAGTCTCTGGTCCGTGCTAATTCTCAAACTGCTTGAACATGGAGAGATTCAGTTTGGCCAAAACCACGTGCCAAAACCACGCCAGGGAGCATGCTAACAATTTAACACGGTGGGTGGCCCCATTTGTTAACGAGAACAGCCATAGCCTTAGAATGTGATTTGAAAGATTGTTTACTGAGCTGAATATCACAGTTACCAGACAAAATATTTTTCTGAATCACTGGGATCCATAGTGTGAAGCCTCTTCCATTAGGATTGCTCTCTAGCTCTCTTTTTTGTTTGAGACCAACCCCATGGTGACCAAGCAACCCCTTTAAGAGAAAATATCATGCTTACAGGATAAAGGATTTCAGAGAAAAACTGAAATATAACACATGCATGTCTATTTTTCTGAGGATAGGTAGGATTAAATTCACTTCAGGCAGCTGAAAATTAAAATTCTAAGTTGCTCATTTTTTTTTTTCTCATGAATTTGTCTAATTCCTTTTGAACATTCACCAATCCCAGTAGCAATGATTTCCACCATTTAGCTACATCAACAGACTCTAGAGCACAATTGTTCTGATCATGTGCGGGCGCCTGCTTTAAGATGAGATGAATTATTCTCCAGACTCCTTTGGCTGTAACAAATACAACTCCGCTGATTCTCAAGGGAGCTTAGCCATCTACCTTTGATGTAGATACATACTAACAGACACCCGAAAAACTTGGGCAGGATGAACTTCTCCCCTGACTTTTCGCTATGCCTGTCAAGCTGAGATGAGTCCCATTCGGTCTATCAATTTCTGCTGTTTCTCAGAAATAGCATTCAGAATAAACTGGATGACCTCATATAGCTTCACTTTGACCATCCGCTGGGAACTTCACTGGACCTTGTGAAGCCTCTGTGGTCGCATGGGATTAGCAATGCACGGTATGAGTTTGAACTTCCAGTTTCAGAGCGCCCGGAAGCGAGCACGTTGCTCGCTGAGCCACGCCGGGCCCTTGCACTGGAGAGAATTCTGAACTTGTGTGATTTGGGGAACCACAAACTCCCTTGTGTATCTTCTCTAAGCTTGACTTTTGTGCAGTATAATAAAATTAACTTCAGTAAGAATAAAACATTTAACACACAAGGGTTTATTTCATTCTTTTTGCGCAGCTATGTAATATCTTTGCATTTACTTTGATTCTGCTTGTCAGTGGTTCATAAACACAATTCCTTCATTTTCATTAGACAAAAAAATAAGCTACTTAGGAATTAGAGACACCAGTGCAGAACTCGCCTTAATGCTCCAAGGTATAAATGGACATTTACATTGTGCTTTTTGAATATCAATACCTTTCGTTGTAACTTTATCCTAGGAAAGAGATACCATTTACAGGATTAATTGTGCCTTTTGTATGTTTTGCCTGTTAGCTCAAACCATGGTTAGACCAAGACACAACTAGTTGTGCAGAGCTGACTAAGATTTAGCTTGGGCAAAGGTCTTAAGTCAGGGTAGCACAAAGAAATGTCCTCCTTCGCCATTGTCAGCTTTAGCAATTCTGTCAGAAAATTATTCAATACCTTTCTTCACCTTTAATTCTTTGCTGTGACTCAGAGGTATATTTTCATGCTCCATGCAGAAGTGACACAGTTTGGAATACTGTGCTCAAGAAGAGAAAAGCGATAAACAGCATCATCTCACAGGTAAGCAGTGAGCCTGGGCTTGGCAAGAGCAGA
This sequence comes from Leptosomus discolor, assembly GCF_034619465.1. Lineage (NCBI taxonomy): Eukaryota > Metazoa > Chordata > Aves > Leptosomiformes > Leptosomidae > Leptosomus > Leptosomus discolor. Next base: position 51,263,822 of record NC_141396.1, on the reverse strand, counting down.
ATTAAAGGATCAGTTTGACCACAACAAATCTCACTTTGTTCTTTAGTAGTGCTGACAATCAGATAGTTGTAAAAAATTGTTCTGTACTTGCAAGCTGAGACCGCTAATGCGAACAATAGGCACTTTTGAATTTTTGTCACAGCTTCCACTGGATGATGTCGGAGAGAGATACAAATACTGAACACCACAATGGCCATGTGGCAAACGAACAGAGCAAAGTAAAAAAGCATGTGTTGACTGCAGCCCATTCCGGCTAATACGATTTACAAAAAAAAATCTGCTGGCAAGATGGAACAACCTTACAAATTCCTCCCCGATTTTTCACAGTAAAACAAATCATCGTCTCTGAGCTGTGGATAAAAGTTCCTCCTCAAGGCAGAGAACATTCCTTTGTAGCGTTATGGTGAAAGAAGTTCTTCACTGAACTTACGAGAAATTTGGGTTCCTTTTTCTATATCCTTTACTTCTTTTGTTCCCTCTTCAATTAATTTTCCTTACAGCATGCAGTTATATAAATAAAGTGGCTCATCTGTTAGTTGAGTCAGGAGACGGGGAGAAAATTGACAAGTTCATGCAAAAAGCCCACAGTATCTGCACTTTGTTAAAAAGTGCTTTTGTAGTGGTGAGAAAGAACAGAAAGAAGGAATTGATTGTATGGATATGTGTAGGTGGTAAAGGTATTTTTAGATAGAGGTGAGAGGCTAGAAGTTGTCAAAAAAATGAGAGTAGGAGAAGAGTAGATGGGAGATGCCCCAGGTAATGTGCTTTGTATCAGGCAAGTTGAACCGTTTGATAAAATACACTTGTAAGTGGTATTTGAAGGAAAACAAAAATATTTTCTATTTATATCAGAACTGTTTGCTTAATTATGTGCATTTCTTTGTCTAAATTCAGAATGGTTTCTCGAGTGCATATCACTACTGAGGCTGTAAGACCAAACAAAGAGAAAAAGCCTCTGAAAAAAGGCATGAAAACCCAAGGAAACAGCAAAATGAGCAAGGTGGATATTTGCAGTATCTGCCTGTTAGATGTGAGAAAGCTTTTTGTATTTGCCTTAGTCATTTCTGAAAGAAAGATTCAACACAGCTCATAATCAGATTAGTCTGGTGAGGGAGGGAGGCAAACAATGAATAAACAACCCAGATTTAACACCAATCGCGTTCTAAGCATCACATTTCTATTGGTTACCTAACATCAAGTCCTGGCATTATGAGTAACAGACAGCAATGTCCAATCTCAGATATGCATCCCAAATTAATTAAATCATGGCACGCATCTAGAATTACTGCAACTGAGACATAAAATAACGGACAGCTGAACTTGCAGAGATTTGAAATAGAGGACTCGGAAGCAAAAAAAATAGCAAAACAAGTAAAATGGGAATTTGCCCTTCAAATTTAATAGGCTCAGATTTTTATACACATGACCCTAGTATTTCAGAACTTTGAATCTAAGGAGACAAAGCATCCTTTCTATGTCTAATTCAAAAATGGATTTTTCCAAGACTGGATTTTCAGAACTGTGAAACTTGTTTTCTATGACTTTGTGTTTTATGATAGATTGTAAGTATTGGATCAACCTTTTCTCCACAAATGTGTCATTTATAATGTCACTTTCTTAGGTGGCTTCTCCTGCACCTCGTACAGTTGCCCACTTTCACAAAACTTGTGGGAGCTTAGTTACCTTGAGACAACTCCCTTTTGTCAAACACAGTTAAATTTGGACAAATGTTTTGAAAGTTTGGAGTAACAGGACAGCAGAGAGAGTTCAAACACTGGCTTTTCATAACAAATCAGTTTACAAAGGCAGAGATTGATGTCTTTGTGTGTGAGTTACGATATAAGACATTGAGAACGCAACAGCCACATGAATAGAGAGTCCTGTAGTTTCTACCACAGCTCACATATACTACAGAAAGCAATGGTAGTGGGCAATTCTTGCAATCTGAGATTCGTGAGGTCACTACGTGTAGTGGATCTCTCCACCGAACATATATACATAGTCCCATCTGAGGTGTCAGTGTGACAGACAGCCTACATCTCCAGGAAAACCAAATCATGCTGAGTAGAGGTTGTGAACTCTAGCTCTTTCTACTCCAGTGAAATTATAGAGAAATCCTTCATAAGCAGAATATGTGACAGATGCTGAAATTGGACCTTGGGCTGGACAGTTAATTTGTAATGTGGAATCTTTCATGATTGCACTTGGGCAGGGACTCAAAATTACGTATATTCTGGCACCTTTGGCTCTATTATGTGTTGATATTGTGTGGGACCATTGGTTCAACACTGACTCAGAGGGAACAGTGCCTCAGACTGAATCATAATGCTGTATCCTGCAGCACTCTGGTGAAGCCTTGGCAGCAGGGAAGGATAATTACACTGTGGTTACTATGATTGATTTTTGAGATGCTTTTATGTATACCTCAGGCGTGTCAGTAGGTAAAATGCCATCAGCTTGCTCAGAAATACCCAAGCATATTATTTTCTACCACAAAACTGGGCATACAGATAGAATCCTATTAGATAAAAAACATCCAGCTGATCACCACACCCTGAATTGCCCTGTATATTTTTCACAGATATATCATTCACAAAAGAATATGTATGAATACAAAACTACTGCCCTTTTACATGTTTCTTTTGCCTTGATAAAAAATGGACTTCTATATACAAGATGTTTCCCTTACAATAGAAATACTAGTGTCTAGTCTGTTTCTCCAGACTCTGTAAATAACGGCTGAGCAAGTAGGTGCGACAGTGGTATCAGCCTTGCAACAACAACAGAATTTTAATAATGATGTTTTGTGGACAGCCAGCCCAAACTCAGATGATCCTTGGTGTCCAGGGCACATTTTCACAAGTATTCAGACTAAGACACACAGAAGCAAAGCTTTAAGATATTTGCAGCATTTACTACTTGTCTTGCATGTTGTCACATACCACCTGATATGAGGCATCAAGGAAATATCGATATTGGAAGTATCATTCCACATGAAAATGTGTCCACATGTTCAGTTATACCTATGGATGCTATTTTTATCTTTTCCTCAAATAGAGTCTCTTTCTCTCGTACTCTTGCTTGCACTCCCCAGGTCTCCTCCTATTGCCTTTCTTTCGCTTCAGCAAACCTGTTCTTCCCACCTTTTGAGGATTTTACTGTCTCCTTCCTTCTTCCGTGTCCTAAAATAATCAAAGAAAAAGTTAGGGCCAACATTAGCTTTGATTAGATTAATAGAGCGCAGAGAGTGCCATTGTTTCAGGATGTTTGCAGATTCATTCAGATATCGTGGTATCAGTTACAGTCAGTTCCTGCTTTCAAGGTTGTCTTTGCAACCATGAGGACTAGATACCATTATTTTGGAGAAAGATAAGATTACAGTTTGAAAATGCTGTGAAGGCCACATAAACGTGCCCAAACTGGATGCTTGTTATTAAGAGATACCAAGCAAGTTAACTGAATGGGACAGCTCCTCAGTGTTTCTTTTTGGTCAGACTATTTTAAAAATCGTGGTTTCTCCAGTTGTCAACTGTTAAGCACTCGGACAGGTCCCCGGTTGCAGCGAGGAAGGGGTGCAGTCTTTGTTTTCCATATGTTCTTTTCACGACGGGCAGAAAGGCCTAGGTAGTTGACATTACCGTGTGAGCTGGCCAAAGACCCCATCGCTCCGGCAGTCACACAGGGTCACTTCAGCGGCCTGTAACGAAGACGGGCGGCAGAACGGACGGGCCGGCCTGCACGGCCACCGATTTCGCACCATGCGCGACGTCCCCTTCGGGGCCAGGGCTCGCTACCCGCCAGCCTGCAGCTCCTCCACACTACCTGGGGCGAGGGGGCTGCTCGGCCACCCCCGGGTCCCCCCGCGCCCCGCCGCCGCCCGCACTGCCCGGCAGCCCCGGCCGGGGGAGGGACCCTCGGGCGCGGGGCAGGCGAGGAGCCGGGCTCAGCCGCTCGCCCCCGGGCCCGCTGCTGGGGGCGGCTCTGCGGCCCCCCGGCGAACCCGCCCGCCGGGACGCCGCCGCCAGCACTGCCCGCACTCTCCCCGCAGCTGGCCCCGACCAGGCGGGGCTCTGCGCGCCCGCAGCAGGCCCAGGCCCAGCCCGGGCCCAGGCCCAGGCCCGGGGGCGTCGCCCACCGAGACCCCGGCCCGCGCTGCCCGCCCGCCGCTGCGCTGGCAGGACCGGAGCGGAGCGGCGGGACCCAGGGTCGACGGCGGCCCCCCCCGCCACACCCACCCGCCTCCGCTTGGCCCCGCCCCCGGCACGTGACGGGGGAGCGGTGACGCCGCCGTGCCCCGGAGCTGACACTCGGCGCGGGCGGGCGCGCGGGCTGCGGCTGGCGAGGAGGGGAGCGGCGAGCGGGAGCCGGCCGCCACCGGAGCGGGGCCCGATCCCGGCCGCGCCGCCGAGGCAGGTGAGGGGCCGCGCCGCGCGGCCTGGCGGGGGCGGCCGGAGGAGGAGGAGGAGGAGGAGGAGGAGGAGGAGGAGGAGGAGGAGGAGGAGGTGGTGGAGGAGGAGGGTGGGGAGGAGCGCGGCGGCGGCGGCGCCGCCGCCGGGACAATCGGGCAGGGCAGGGTGGCCCTGCGGCGGGCGGAGGGCTCGTCCGCCCCGGGGCCGGCTCACGGCGGCGGCCCCGGCCCCCCGGCGGCGCCCTCTCTCCCTTTCTGTGGTGCGCCTCCCGTGCCAGGCGGCCGGCGGGGGGTCTGGGTGGCGCTGCTGCCCCGCGGTGCCCCGGTCGGCTTCGTTCCCCAGGCGCCGCCGGGAGCGCCGAGTTGGCGGCGGCGGGAGGCAGCTCCGCACCTGGGCGCTGCCGGCGGGCCCGCGGTGCCGGGGTGGGTGCGGAGGCCGGGCGTCGGGCCGCCTGACCTGCCTTGTGCGAACGGCGCTTACCTGCTGGAGCCGCGGCCGGCGGGAGACAAAGGGAGGCGGCGGGCAGCGGCGCCTGGGCGGCCTTTCCCGGGCGCCCCCGCCGATCCGGGGCGGGGGGGTGGGGACGCCCTTCGGGCATCTTGAACGGGGCAACTTCGGGGGGCTGGGCTGGGGCGGGTCGGTGCGGGCCTGCTGGGCGGTTTGTAGCCGGTGGTTGGAGTCGGCAACTTAACAAAAGCCCGCAACGAGGAGCAAGTGGCTGGTGATGCGCTGGAAGCTGGCGAAGGTGTGGGGTGCTGCAGCGTGGCTCGAAAAGTTGTCCTGACAGTTGTTTAAAATGCATTGCTTAGTCGGTACTCGTGAGTCATAGGCGATTAGTAAATGGGTACTTACTGAGCCTTTAATTTTTAAGGACGTGAGAGCTCTGGGAAGCCAGTTTACTTGGAAGTAGTTCTAGATTTCTAACCTATGCCAGTAATCTCTGAGGAAACGGTAAAGGATTAAACTCGTAAGTTGTCTGTGTTTTGTCTATATATGCTGTTTGCATTTGCATCTTTGCATCTATTTTTATACAACTTTGCATGCTGTACATGCACACGTTGCAGATAGTGGTTTTTGCAGGCACTGGTGGAGGCTGGTTGTCTGCACGAAAATACTGGCTGAGGAGTTAGTTGTGCTAGATAAAGAGTGGTACCCCTTGGGAAGAGAAGTGTGAATCGGGGTGAGTTCTGACAAGGTTACAGTGGGAGCAGTCTCCCCAGCAGTGGTTATGCGCTGCAGCTTGAACCCGTAAGACGACTGCTCGGGGAGAAGCAGAATCGTAGAATCTAGTGAGCCAGGGTATCTCATCTGGCCTGAACTGGTAAGAATTTATCCTAATTTAGCTTCAGTAATTGAGTTTATTTCTGTATCAGCGCTGCGGAAGGGTTCAGTTCAGTAGCGGGTGAAGTTTGATGCTGAAAATGGAAAAAGATTACACAAGGCAACTGCTGCTGCTTTGTAGGGCACCGTGAACAAGGTCACACGAATTTTAAGGTGATCGGTTAATATTCTCAGTGGCATTTTTATTAACTTATGTGTTTGTATTATAAAGTAAGTAACAATTCCATAGCTGTGGTAAGGGCTTTTCCAAGAGGAAAATAGAAGAAATATCAAAGTCTTTTTAGTATATCTCGAGTCTCAGTTACCTGGTTTTAGAAGATCAGATGAAAATACTTTGCCTTATAATTTCAAAAGAGAGGTATGAAACACTTGTCGTGTACCTCCTGATTTTTATTTTGGTTTTTATTTTTGGTCTCGACTTCTAGGATAATGCTGAAGTTAGGGGTGATCCTATCTAACACTGTACATGATCATGTTATACATACATGTGACCATACTTACGATGAGATGTCTGTGTGTGTTAGGACCATGCTTCTTTCAAGACCATTTCCATGTGCTTCAAGATCAATTTAGTGAGCATCCTTCTGTAGTCGAGATGGAGTGCTGTAAGGAGGTGACCGTGTTGCTGTAGGTTTAAGTTGCCCTAGGAGAGGCTTGCCTCTGAGCCAGCCTAAAGCTCTCCCACCCCACCCGTCTAAGGGTGGCTGGAGCTGTCGCACGGGGGCCTGGTTAGAAAAGGTCTCGTTTTCAGTGGACGTGCCTAAAATCTAGCCGGAGGCAGCTGTTTGCACGCAAAGCCGCGATGCTAGGTCTGCACCCCGCCGGGGGAGGGGACCCCGGGCCGGGGCTGCGGGGCGCGGTGCGGGCCCGGCCCCGGGCGCGGCGGGAGCGGAGGGAGGAGCTGACCTCTGCCAGCACCGAGGTTGCCAGCCTGAGTCAGCGGAGACTGAGTAAGAGGTGGGAACGGTTCCCATCGGAAACCGGAGCCCGAAAGGATCCTTGCGTGGGTCCCGAGTGCAAGAGCCGCCCGCTGGCCGCCGCCGGTGTCCTCTCCCGCCCCGTGAAACGGTGGGACGAGCTCCCACGTGGGGATGTGGCCCACCGTAGTTACCCTCTAGCAACCGGGTTTTTCTTCACTGGAAGAAAAGCGTGGCCCGAGACTGTTTTTGGTATTCATGGTTAAGTTCCCTTAGGTCGTTATTGTCCGTGTTATTAATCTCTTAATCAGGTATTGAGACTTTATTTAAGGAATGAAAGCTTACGGATTTTCTCTGTGGAAGTAAATAATTTTTCATGCTTATCACCCTCTAATTAGGGTTCTTCAACCTTCTTTACCAAAGTGGGTGCCATCCACCATTGCAGGTAATGGTAAAGAAAAAAAGTACAGTGAGGTTACAAGGTCTGACCTGCTGTATTGCTTCAGCTGTTGAACTGTAGCACAATGAAGTCAGTAGTCCAAATGTCAATATTGTGCATTCACACCTGAGTTATTCTAAGCCTCTTACAGTAGAGGTTTGGCCAAGGCTTCTGTGGCACTTTAACCCGAGCTCTACGAGATGGATACATAGACCCTTGAAAGGGCATTACAGTTCGCTGTCCCTGGGCTGCACGTAGGGTACAGGCAGCCTGCCTTCTGTGGCACAACAGCTGCCTTAAAAAAAAAAATCAAACAAAATAAAACTTAATGCATTTGGATCTGTGAAATCAAGGCCATGGTAGTTGTTTGCAGACCTACAGGGTTAATGTTGGTATTTGTCAAACTTACTGAGGAAGATTTCCCACCTATATAGGTATCTCTTGCTTCTCTGTTGCAGCAGAGAATTAGAGCCTTGCTTGATCCTGATGATGTGATCTGTTTATAAAACTGTTTTAGTGTTCAGGCCAAACACAGAACACAGCCTGTCTCTTTTTGATTGTAAGTTCTACATTACAAAATGTTTGCTATTGACTTGATAATTTTGCAGCTTGGATGAAAGAACAAAAATTGTGCTGCTTATTTTTGTTGTTTCTTTTGTCTTTTTTGTTTGTTTGTTTGTTTTTTGGAAAAGGATGAGGCTGCAAAACTGACTTCAAAAGTGGCTAGAGCTATTTTTGTAGCTACTGTATTTTATTTAACTGTATTTCTCAATTCTGTTTTTTTTAAGCATAAAAGGCAACTCACTGAAGCTGTCTCTCTTGAAAAAATGTTAAGCATTCATTCTCAATAAATAATTATATGGAATTAGCAAAAGAGAGATGAAAAATCCAGGCTTTTAAACACTTGGAAACCATAGGCTTGTGTTCTCTTTTTGGTTTCTTATATGGGAGGAAGAAAACCAGTGTGGATGGGTCCTCATCCTATGTTTCAGCTTCCAAGGTAGCAGGCCTTAGAGGTAGACTGTAACTCAAACACTTCAATTTTTCTGGTATATGACCTTGAAGCCGTGAAAGGGGCTGGTAGCAGCTTTGAAGAAGTGTTGGGAGGAGTCAAGTTTAGTAACAAAGACAAAAAAACATGTGTATGGCAGAGCTTCCAAAACTAGGAAAGGAGTGGGAATGGCTGCAATTCGTTCATGTTTACGTTCTGCTACAGTTGCTAAACAACTGCACAGCTGCACTTAAAAATGCCTCTTTATGTAGAACAGCAGGTGAGCAAGTTGTTTTGTACCGAGGGTGTAAATAGACTATAATGCTGTGAATTTCAATGTACCGTTTCATGGTAGAGAGAGTAAACACCAGAATCCTAGCATTCATTTTACTGCTTTGTGTTCCTACTGTCAGCTTTCATTCCGTCTCCCAAATCCTCCATAAAATTGTAAGTCTGACCTTGTGATTCCATTTGGAGTCTTGTAAAGGATGGTAGCTTTCAAGTTACCTGTAGGAAATACTTCCTGGAAGTAAAAGAAGATGAGCTGTGGGAGACACAGTTTAAAGATGGGCACTTCTGTCTTTTTGTCATACTTGAGCATTTTAGCTTTTTAGCTGTTTCTTTTCTACTGAGTTATGTGGGAAATGTTTGGGTTTTTTTTTTTTTCGAGGCTCAGACCAAATAGCAGAAATGGTGAAATAAAAATTCCAGAACTGTTAGGGGTTTCTGCTTCAGCTCTCCCCAGAAGTCCTTTTTTTTTTGTTGTTTCTGTCCTTAGTCCCGTTTAGGGTAGCTGAGTTCATTCTGCGTGTGAGTACCTGCGTGGAATTGCATTAGTTCCACTCTGTGGCAGGGTAAATGCTATGAATCTCATCACAAAGTCTGAACTTGCAGAGCTGCAAGTTTCTACATAATTTTTCTCATTCATGAAACATGCATTTTTTTAAAAAAAAGATTTATTTGTTAATCTTTAGAAGATTAAATGTGTCAGCATTTTACTTGAACTCTCCTACATTCTGTTTGAATGCTATAGATCTTCCCTTTTACTTACATGCTTTGATTTTTCAAGATTAAGAAATAATACATTTCATGTTAATTTACTATGTTGTGTTCAGTGTAAGTTGGCAAGACTGATGCTTATCCACTCATGAATTGTGACATTGATGCTACATGATTAAATATAGAGAACTTGTAGTTCCTGAGTGTGGATACAATGATGGTTGTCTGGATTAGAAGATAATGAAAGTCCTTTTCAAATTTTTCATGTATTATCCTTTCATTTATTATTCGGTTTTGATTTTGGCTCGTAGTCCTGTTTTATCATTGGGTTTTTTGTTTGTATTTTCTGTTTTAGCCCTTAAACTTTTGATTAGATCAGGTTTTCTGTAAGGTAAATACCACAAAAATTTCTCTTAAGAGCAAAGTAAATAAGTAGAATTTAAACCATTGACACTAAAGGATCTTGGAAACATTGAATGCTTTTGCTAATACTGCCATGGTTATAGATGAAATACTATGTTGCAGTTATACCAGCAATTTAAAGAAAGAAATAAAGAAGTGATTATACCACCTGTTCTATAGACAGCAGCTAGATGCAGAGGCAACATGATCTGCCATGTAGGTCAGATAGCTCCCCAGCCACCCCTTCTCTGCTTAGGTGGAGGTTAGCAGGCTCTGTGGGGCAGGCAGCCCGTGCGGGTCAAGGACTGCCAGCCCATGCTGAACCTGATGATGGAGATGTAGCATTGGAGGAAGATTTTAACGGATTCTGTAAGGAATTTTGAGGGACTGTTGAACTGAAAGAGGAATCAAAATAAATATTAATCTTCTAATTTTGAATATTTTGATTAAAACTGGTTTAGTAACACACTTCCATGAAGGAATTAAACCTGTGTGTAAGAAAGATTGACTCAGACTAGTCCCCCCACCAAGCCCCTGATGATCAATCAACATTATGTGGTAATAGAAACAACAGGCTTACTGAGCCACTTGATAGCAGGAGGCTTGTGTGAGTAGGAGACTTAAGTTGGTGACTAAGTTGTTCTACTGACTTTCTGTTCTATCACTGAGGAAGGTATCTGAAAATCTTGCATTTTTCCATCAATTAATTAGTCTGAGGTTGAAATAAATAGAATAGGCAGGGTTGTTTTTGAAATTATTTTCCTCTGAAGAGCTCTTAAATAATCACTTTATTGCATACAGATTGTCTTTTTTTCTTACAGCTCTGATTATTAACAGGAAAAGAACACTTCTGAAACAGAATGTGGCTTACCTTTTGCCTGAAAAGGTGAAATCTTTTCAAATAGAAATGGCTGATAAAGGTGGGAAGATCCTTCCAGGACAATTGTACATTGAAGTGGAGTATGACTATGAATATGAGGCCAAGGACAAGAAAATTGTGATTAAGCAAGGGGAGAAATACATCTTAGTGAAAAAGACTAACGATGATTGGTGGCAAGTCAAACGAGATGAAAATTCCAAACCCTTTTACGTGCCAGCACAGTATGTGAAGGAAATACCACGAAAAGCACTGATGCCACCTGTTAAGCAGGCCAGCATGCTGCCAAATAATGCTTTGAAGTTGACACATGGATTACAGAGATCAACAGAAAATGTGAATAAGTCACCAGAGCTTTCTAGTTTTGGAAAATCTTCTCCAGTTCAAGTATCTTGCTTGGTTCGAGATACCAATCAAAATCTGGGACCGAACAATAGCCCTGGTCAAACTCTTGGTTTGAGTCTGGACCTTACCCAAAACAATGGAAAACTTAACAATGAGTTGCAATCTCCCAAGGTTTCCAATCAGTATAGAACCATCTCCATGGGTCATTTTCCATGTCCAGAGTTCTTGGAAATAGAGAAGACTAGCTTTTTGCATGAACAATCTTGTGATTCGGCAGGAGAAGGCTCAGAAAAAATTCACCAAGATTCGGAGTCTGGAGATGAACTCAGTAGTAGCTCCACAGAACAAGTGCAGGTAAGCTAAACAATGATCTCTGTAGATTTGTGTGTGTGGTTTTTTCCTTTTATTTCCTTATTGCCATAATTGCTTGCTACTATTTTGAGATTTATTCATAATAAATTCAGGTTGTTTCAGTAAAAATGTCTTATCTCAGCATAAACTGGTTATTGAAGTCTAAACAGTCGATGTGTATAGCTCTTCCTTGCAGAAATACTTTGCTTTGGGGATTAATTCCATTTACGTTATCCTGTGATTGAATGTTACAGTAACACTTTTGTTCTTTCTTTCTTAAGGTCATTGTGAGATGACACTGAATTTGGGTTATATTTTCTTCCAGAGGAAGGCAGTCTACTGTAGTAACTCCTCACTTCTTGGCTTGTTGAAATAATAGTGCTAGTTGCTGTCAGCTTTTCCTTAGTACATGTATAGATAGTGTAAGAGCTGTAAATTGATGTATTAGTGGGTTTAATAGTTTAGAAATGGTACACATATTTATATGGGGTTCAACTTCTGGCTTGATTATTTTATTTGTAGACTCTTGTTGTAATGAGTCAACCTGCCAGTTCTGCTTCTCACAACTTTGCTCTGGATTAAAACTCAAAACATGTGAGTTTGTTAATTAGTATGGAAGAATCTCAGGAATGATGTATTCCTACTTCAGGCTAAAACTGAGCGTTGATGGCCTTTTTCCTTAGTAAAGTGGTTTTTCTCAATCAATTTTTTTTTTTCTAACAGGCCTCCCCCACCCCCAACAAAAGATTAGCACTCTGACTTAGATAATCAGGTCACTTCTGGTACGGGTAACCAAGTTAATTAGTCTATTGTAATCCAGGTTTGTTCTTGAACCAATGATGCATGTACATATGCATAACTATGTATGTGTGTATATAGGTGATTCCCCCACCTCACACCCCCCACATCCCCCATCTTTCTTTAGGGAGATGTTAAATTATTTTAAAATTGTAAGGTTAAAAGCTCCCTTGTAATGTGAAACTGTCATTGCTTGGGTACAAGCTGATCATTATAGTAAATCCCACTTGACAGCATGTATTCAAGGTACCAAAGGAACTCACTCAAGTGTGGTATTCAAATAAAAGTTGATGTTAACTTTAGAAATAAAAATCTTATCATGGAGAGCTGTGAATCAGTACTTTGCTAATAAGACACAATTAAGACAAAGCTGCTTAGTTAATGAGTGAGCATGGGAAGATCTTAAAGATACAAGATTGATTGGGTGATTTATGTAGTCCTCAACTGTATGAGCTCATATATATTTACTGAAATACTCAGAATCAGTACTTTTCCAATATCTTACTCTGTTCTTGGCCTCATTCTTGAAATTCAGAGTTTCTCTGTTTATGGGACTTCATGCCTTTAATATTTGTATCTCTTATGACAATTTTATTTTAACTTTCCTTCTCCTGCAAATAATAAGGAATAAATAGGATTAATGAATTTAATTTCTTTTTTTTTAAAGTAATTTCTTGCTTATGTAATGTGAAGATTCGTCAGTTTTCTTGTACATTCTTTACAGCAGTGTCCTAGCTTACTGTCATTGATACGAGTCACTTAGAACTTGGAAGGATAACATAATTATTAGATAGTTATTTTAGAAGCATGTGTAGTAGCCCGTCTACTGCCATAGTAATTGATAGCCAAATTATGAGGATACTAAGGAATGTTTAGAAAGTATATCCTACTTAAAATAGTTTACCACACTTATGTTTATACTGCATGTTAAGACAGTTCCTTCTACTGTGTTGACTAGCTTGATGCATCTCCTTCTCTAAAGTGGATGAAATTAGTGTTACAAGGATGTCTTGTGTCCAGACAATAAGAAATATATGGCCTGCTGCTCAGTTTCCACTGGACTTTGTGACTGTTAATGTAGTGACACTTGGTCTTTTTGCCTTTCTCCTTCCTCCCACCCTCCCAAATATACTTGACTCAATGCTACAACCTGTTTATAAGTTTGGATTTGAGTGGGGCAGCTATGCATGTATTCATAGACTTCTCTACGTTACGGAAGGTCTGAAGATGGGAGTTTTCTCAGTGCTTAAAAATTGCAAATCCTAAAAATGCTACATTTCAGCTGTGGAGAAAGCATGGCAGTTTGACTGATGTTGCTAAAGAACTTGCCATTATCGTGGTCTTGGGCCTTGCAGTTGTCTTATTTTAAAACTGTGAAATAACTTAATCTCATTGTGCGCAACCACAAGCTCTTTAAATAAAATGAAAATGTTTGACATTTAGTAGCCATAGGGATTAGAGCAGTAGTAGCGCTGATGTCACCGTTAGCTCAGTCTGAATATTCAGAGTGCCAGCCTTCTCACTGGAACAGCCTCGCTTTTTTTTTAGAATTCTTTCAATAATGAGCATTGTTCAGTAGAAATCAGCTGTGTAGAAATTAATGGCTCAGAAAGCTGTTTTTATTGCTCTTAGTCTGTAGTGAGAACATCAAGTTCCCGGCTTTCACGCCGAAACAGGATTTCACTTCACAAGACTGACTGTGGTTTTCCCTCCCCTGCCTGCTGTGGAGTTCAGTTTTATGCAGCCTGCATTATAATAAACTGTAAGCTACAGGTATTTTCTCTTAAACTTGTAAGATCAGAAGCTGGAGTGAGCTTAGTAGTAATACCTTTGTGTAGGGGATACTATTCAGCCCTAGCCCAACCTTCATTGTGTTTTCAGTATCCTGACTACAAAGGTATGAGATGCAGAGGAATGCTTCTGTTATGAGATCCATCTAAGAGGTGGTCACATTATTCTCTGAAGATTATCCTCCTTCTCCTTTCCAGTAATGAAGTGCAGGTTCTGCAGCTGAACAGTCTCGAGGTCATAGGCTTGCTGGCTGTGGAAATACTTGAAGATCCAGAGTCTCCAAAGTACTCCATAAAGGAAGGTTTTTTTTAGCAGATGAATTATTGTATTAAATGAAGGATAGAGAGGTCACAGTGTGAGCAGAAGAATTTGCTAACGAAGATGTAAGCAAATTATCTGGTCAAGAGAAAGATCAGAACTGGGTATTGAATATTCTTGACATTTTATGCAAAGAAATTCCAACCATTTGACACAACTCTGGTACATAAGGCATTGTAAGAATCAAATGTTAGCTTATGAACTTGAACTATAGGAAGGCTGGAGGTAATTAGAGGAAGTAGGGCTTGAGAGGAAACAAGCTCCAATTTAATCAGATTTAAATCTCTAGTGGAGACAGTAAGTGCAGGTAGAATTGGAATTGAATGAAATGGTTCAGGAGTGCACAGCTGGGCATAAGAATCGCTGACACGGTGATGGTGCTTGAAGCTGTCGGAATTGATGAAATTCAATACAGTTGTAAGAAAATGGTGTAAGGTGTTGTGGTGTCCTGATCCCACAGGAAGGGCAGAAAATACTCCTCAGAGAGGCTAGGGATGTGGGAAAAAGAAAAATTTTGAAGGAGGAGAATTCTGTAGCAGAAGATGGGCGATACATGAAAGAAGCAGATGGGAGGTCCCAGCAGTATGCAGTAGAGCCATGAGTAATTGTTGTGAAGAAAACATGCTTAAACAGGAAAGAAGTTGAAACGAAAGTGGAAGACATTAAAAGTGATCTTGAAAAAGAGCTTTGGGCAGTGTTTGCAGGTAAAATCTGCTAACAAGTTTGCAGGTAAAATCTGCTAACAAGTTTGCAGGTAAAATCTGCTAACAAGTTTGCAGGTAAAATCTGCTAACAAGTTTGCAGGTAAAATCTGCTAACAAGTTTGCAGGTAAAATCTGCTAACAAGTTTTGAGAGAGAAGGTGTGCAGACAGGGAAAGAGTTGTGTAAGTTCAGAGATCATGTCAGGAATGATTAGGTGTTGTCTTTATGAGGATGATACTTTGGAATAAATTCGTTACAGACAGAAATTAAAAGGTGTTTTCAGCAATGCTAATGCATAACCTATGCAAAATATCTTTGTTTCTGATGAGTGTTACTTTCTCTTCTGTCATAGGAGACAGAATATATTTAAAATACATGCACTGTCTTAATGTTGCTTTTTATGCTTATTAAAAGTTACTTTTAGTATCACACTGGTTTTAATCATTATAAATATAGACAGTGACCTATTTGCAAAGATTGTTCCGTCTTTCATCCTCTTTAGTAATTGACTATTGCATAAACTGTGAAGCACTAAAGGGGATTATCACTAGGATGGCTGTTTTGCTTTGATTAATGCTGAGTAGTAAAGGTCTTGAAAAGAGATCTTTTTGTTTTACCTCTGCAGTTTCTGTGGGATTGCTGTAACTTTTTTTTAATTGAGAAAAGAATTTTTTGTGTGTTTCTGTAGAAGATGTGAGAGTATGTCTTCTGGAGATCTTAGCATTCTTGACTTTGTCACTTAGTGACTGGTGGCAAACCATTAGTGTTAGACTGTCTTGTTGGTCAAACATTAAACCTC
Source organism: Leptosomus discolor (assembly GCF_034619465.1). NCBI lineage: Eukaryota > Metazoa > Chordata > Aves > Leptosomiformes > Leptosomidae > Leptosomus > Leptosomus discolor. The sequence goes on along the minus strand of NC_141396.1, from coordinate 51,248,342 downwards.
TAACATAAATGGCTGTTACTGGTTTTGTGGGGCCCAGAATTAATTTGCTTCTATTGTAAGAAGTGTCATGCTGGGTTTTTTCATTCATTTACACAAGTAGTAAGTCCGTTCAATAATACTTCTCAAAAATTTGACAGTATGAAGGAAGCACGCTATGTACAAGGTTTTTTTTTCTTAACGAAACTGATATGTTCGCAGATTCATAGTGGTATGTATAATGTAATATTTTGAATTATGTTTTAAGTACCATCTTTTTAATCTCTTAACTCCTAATCGGCGTTTGTTATTCTAATGATGTTAAATGCTGAAATATGCCCATTATAATGAGGTGAAGAATAGTTTTGAATGGCAAGAAACGAAAAGCTTTATAATCTAAGGAGTTTTGTAAAACCTTAAAACACTTTTTTTTTTTTTTTGTAATTCCAGTAACTGCTGCTAGAACTTTGTAAACACCTTGAAATGTTTTCTGAGTTACATCAGTAACTCTGGATGTTGTCTGTCCAGAACCTTTAAGAAATACTTTTTCGGGCATTTTTTTTTTTCTACCCAGTGACCACAGGTCTGGATAGTTTCACTTTACAGTGGTGCTGTTGTGATCAGCTCTCTCTCAATATTTTTAATGTGTAAGTCAGCTAGCAGATAGTTATCCCTCTCGGTCTGAGTGAGTAATTCTGGATTTGGGTGCCCCAGAATGAGAGGATGCTGTGTCCCACTATCACTTCCTGCAGCCTGTATGCTCCTCTGAACTTCCCTGCTGCAAATCAGATTGACCTTCTTTAAAAAAAAAAAACAAACCAACCAAACAAAAAAACCTCCCAAAACCAAACCCCAAAACCCCCCACCAAAATAACACCCTAAAACCAAACACGGGTATTTTCTATGTGAGACAACTGTTGAAAAATCATAACCTGGGAGACAGCCTGGTTTTAGTCAACAGGCTTGTTTGAATGCTCAGCTGAGTAGGCTACAGATTTACTTGGTACATGCAGTTTTGTGTTGTGCTTTCGGAAATGAAACAAACATCTCGAGTACTGTTAAAATTCTGCAAGTGCTGACACAGTCTTCTGACTTTTCAGCCTCATTTACCTTAATTTCATGCAGAAAATGATAAAGTGGAACTTGCAAGGCATCAACTTGCATTAATAAGCCTGTGCCTTTCATCCTGGTAGAACTTCTTACTAGCTCAAATGAAGCTCAAGCTGCAGTGCTTAAGGAGTAACAGTCATAATATGGAATTGATTTTTCCTTTTTCATCTAGAGGAGTGTAATTTCTAGTGTGCAATATGAGTTTTAGTCCCTGCTGTCCCACCTGCCTTTTCTTTTGAAGTAGTGCAAAATACTGCCCTCAGCAGAAGTGACAGCAGAATCTTTACGGATGGTGGAGTAAATGCTTAAACAGAAAAGCAGCCCTAGGAAAAGGCTTGGGTGTTTTGTCTGACTGCTGCCTAAACTGAAAGCAGCTGGAGATACTGGGACTTGCTTGTTCTCTGTTGGCAGTGCTTCTGTCGGTTTTAAGTCGGGAACCTCCAGACAAAGAACAAAGTTAAATTGCTTTGTAATAAAGAAAACCCCATTTGAGAATATTTGATCATATCTTGTTCTTGCACCTAACTCTGAATATAAACAATTGCACTTGGTATGTCTTTACCTAGTTACTGTCTAGGCAGTTTAACATTGCAGTGTTTGCCTATGGAATAAATGTGCTGTTATTCTGTAGAATTCTAAAGAAAGTATCATTTGTTTCACAGCAGTGTGACAAAACGGTAGGGAACGTATGACTCGGTAGAATAAAATGCAGAATACTTTTCTTTTTAGGCAGCTCTCTCTGGAATAGTAGACATTTGTGCTTAAAAAAAGGAAAGTAAAATCTACATGTATCTAGTCCCCAAACAGCTGATATTTCTCTGACGTGCCTTGCCGCATATGTTTGATTTAAAAACGATCGAGAGAAACAGGTTTTGCCCTTATGTGGGATTTGTTCTAGCGGTAAAGGACAGTACTTTTGGACAAACAATCTTTCAGGATAGTAAGAACTGAAGATTTTGAAAAGACTTTTGTGATGGTGAGTAATTGGGCAACGTAGTATTAGTTTACACTTACAAGTTTTGAATTTAGTCTATCTTAATATGGCTTCTGAGCTAGTTCTTGGGAAAGACAGTAACTTTTTAGTAGCTTATTGTACAGCAGTGCTGGATTAGTGCAGAGAGGCAATCGAACAAGCATAGAGAATGTCAGTAGTAGGAAACAGAGCAAAACAAAAATGCAGAACTCAATTCCATGGTGTTTCTGTGTTTTAGATAGTGTGCAGTTGCTGGTGCCTTTCATCTTGAAAAGGAGATAATAGTGCTGAAAACAGCATGGCAGAGGTGAAAACTATGAGCAGAGACACAGAATAGTTTCTGTGCAAAGGCTTTGCAAAAACCTTACACGCTAGTGGGTGCACCTTTAGTTCTGCATACACAGGACTCCTGATTTTTAAGTCAGAATTGTAATTATCAATGCTGAAATGGCAGAGATTGTTGAGAAGTAAAGGAACTTTAATTTTAGTATTCTTTTCCCCTCTTTCAACAGTTTTAATCTGCTTGTGTACAATGATGCTTTGAAGACTGGCATACGTGTTTGGAGTCTATATTTCAATTAATTCTAGTTCTTGTCTGATAAAAGTTTTGTAAATGAAAGCTAAAAGTTGAGGAGCTGTCTGAATGAATTTAGCTTATTGCTTGTGTTGGGTTTTGATGTTACATTATCTGGCTTCAACTTCTGCTTGTAATCGAATTCATGATTAGAACTGGCTCCTGTCTTAAATCTGAAATTACATACTATGTTTTGAATTTAATTAACATAGTTTTAATTGTTCCCTTTTTTTAATGGTTTGCCTTGGACTTCTGGATGATCTTTGGATCATCCAGTTAAATTAAGTAGCTTCCCTGTGTTGTGTTTAAATGCAGTGCTGAAGAGCAGAGTTTCATGTATGTTTTCTGGTGTGTCTGGCATACGCTGTTGCCATCTCTCTCTCACCTTTGTGGACTATCGTTCAGTTGAATTGCTTTGCTGCTCTGGTCACCACCTGGCTCTACAAATATTTATGGCCAGTACAGCACTGAGATGGAGTGGTGCAGGCTTAAGTGGTATCGTGATCAAGTATGTCAGTAGCCCATACGTACTTCTTTAATGCAACTTGAATAGTCATAAATAGTCTAGTGCGAAGTCTGCAAATCTGACTCATTGGAGGACACGCCTTTTCAATGTCATTGATGTGATGGGATTTCTGCAACAAATGTGCTAATATAAGGAAATATTCTAATAAAATATTACATTTGACAAAACCAAAAATACTGTTAATAAACTTTCTGGACTCTCAACTGGTTGTTCAACATATCTAAGTGTTTTATACACATTTCTTCTCTAGACAGCTTGATAGATTGCCAGGATATTGTTTAGGAATTATTCATGTTACAACAGAAACTATATTGTGTGGCACACAACCATATCTTGTTCTTTAAGTATTTAGAAGAAGCTTTATCCTGTGATTAAAGTGTTGTAGCACTAAATATATTCTTGAGCGAGGTTGATTTGACTGCTTTTCCTGTTGAAATTGAATATCTGCCCCCTCCCCTGCAGCTGATGTATCAACATGCTTGGTGCTATCCATATCAATTCCTGGTTATCTGCATCCAATTGGAAGAGCTAATAGGTGGCTGTCATGCATAACTGCATTGTGCTTTAGACACAGGGGGCTATATATATATGTGTGTGTGTGTATATACATACATTCTATAAAGAAGTATATTTATAGAGAAAATCGGGGATCACTGTTCTGTTTCTTGATAGCACTTTGATCCTGATTTGTACCTCATATAATGCAACTTCTAACTTTACACTCCTTCACAAAAACTTCATGAGATATACTGATCAGTATTGTGGGTTTGGTTTTTTTTAAATCCTCCAAGTAAGTCCATTTGCCCTGGCTGTGACTTTGTCCTTATCCTCCCTCCCAGGTGCTGCACTCTAGCTTTTAATGGCATCTTCATGCTACCCTAAGGCCCCGTGCTTTTCATACCATAATGCGTGTGACTCCTCAGCACTCACGCCCACGAGCTGTGCCAGAGGACTTCATCCCTTCCTCCCAGGCGTGCTTTTCACAGCCAGGATCTGTGGCTGCCTTGCTTTAGGCAGGGAGCTCTTGGAGAACGAGCAGTGTGGCCCTGCCAGTGGACCAGCTGTCACGCAGCGTTGTCCTTCCGAGCCTTTGCTCCTTGCTCGCTCCCTCGCTGGGCTCAGCCACTCATGCTTGTGCCCGTGGTAGATCCTAATCGGTCGCCCACCGCAGCCTTCACAGTGACTAGCTACAGCCTTCAGCTTTCCTTGCTTTCCTTCCTCTTGCCTTTGCCAACCTGAAGGCAAGAGGATTGTGCTTCATGTGACTTGCCTGGGAAGAGAGGACATTTAGGGTGAGGGAAGTAAAACTTTGAGATATTTTTTTCTTGTGATTCTTCTGTGCTCTTCTCAAAGGAGAGACCTGTCTCAGTTCCTTCTCTTCCCAAGTTTGAGAGCATTTGTTCCTATAGCAGGTTGTGGGTTGTGATGCACCAAGGTGTGAATTTTCCTTTAAGGTTTGTTTACTTTTCAGTTAACTCTATGTGTAAAAACTGTATTGCATCCCTTTTTGCTTTTTCCTAGTTCATAAGTTGCTGTTGTAACCATCAGTTGAGCAAAACTTGGATATGTGCTTCTGTGGTTTTTTCTTTTTTCTTTTATGGAAACCCAGAAAAACCCAAATCCCAAGTGCTTTGCTAAAATCTAGCTCTAAACTCTTTTATTCTTCTTTTCCTGCTTTGTAAAGCTGTAAAGCCTCAGCAGATTTTGTCCAAACTTACAGTGTGATGATACCCCATATAGCATTTGTGAGGGCTGTAAGACAGTGCTTTCTAGCTGCTGCATGTCTTTAGCGTGGTGTTTATTAAAACAAATAAAGAGAACATTGTGGGGTGAGAAGATCTTACACTGACAACTTCTTTCTTTGCAGTAAATTTTCTGAGTAGAGTTTATGACTGTAGCTTGAAGGACTATATTTCCATACTGTGTCCATAGGTGGTCTCAGGAATTCCATATGCTTATCCTGCTCTTGCTTCATATTCTCACAGTGCCTCCTTATTGTCTGTCCAGAAACTGCTGTTTTCCTTCCCAATTTATTATGTTAAACTGTGATTTGAGCACTGTGGACCAGGTTTCTGTGTTGTCCTTGCTATGCTTGGATCTGGGCTTGAGTGCAGTCTCAGAATTGTTGTAAAGTAAATAAAATACTACAATTTACTACAATTACTGGATCTTTTTACATCTTCTTAACTGTGATCTGAAAAAAAAAAGTTGGTTTAAAACCTGATTTTATTGAAGGAAAGTAGTAGTTTGCAGTCTTAGTTTAACATCTGTTTTAATGTTGAAACACAAAATTAAGTGACGGACGAATACTTACTTACTCTGGATACTGAATTGCAGAACTAGCTGTTCTTAAAAATGAAAGAAATTCTTGCTAGGGTAAGGAAAATAAAGGAGAAGAAAGAGTTCAGAAATGCATGGCTGTTTCATGCTTTCTGCCCTGAAACTGGGTGCCAACAAATTGTCTGCAAGTGAACAGACTAAGAAATACAGTCAAAGGACAAATGTGTCTTATTTTTAGTTGTTTTAGGGGGGAAAAAAGATGCAACCTGGTTCAGATTGCCTTGAGAATTTTATTGCTTTGCTTAGTTCTGCTGTAAGCAGTATATATAGCCTATTGCTGAGTATTTCTGGGATTGAGATGGTCTTTACTAGTACAATTGTGTACTTGCCTTTAACATTTAAAAAACCCAAACCTCAAAAGTGATCTTAAAATACCTCTAAGTACTTAGTTAGGCACAGTGGGTTGCATGTATTTCTAAAAATATTCATCTACTATTCAGTACACTTCTGCAAAATGGAAGCACGATGTTAAAGTTGGAGTGATTGTAGCCTATTCTAGCTCAGTTAAAAGTCGAGAATTGAAAAATACCTTGGAAGCACCACAGCGTAATTACTTACAAGCTTTTTTTTGTGGTCTTAAACAGCTACTAAAGGACACATTCCTGCTTTACTCAAATTTTGAAATAACTCTTGCATAGATATGCCGACTACTAACACTTATTTTGTTCATCCTATTATGTCTTTTAAGGCAGAATTGTGAAGTGAAGTCTTGACTTAAACTGTTGTGTATATGTCTTGTCTGGTATGAAGCTTGGCTTTCTACTTATTCTTCATTACAAAAAAAAAAAAGTTATGTGTGATGTAATAGTATATGTTCTTTGTCTTAAGTCATTAAAATACATGAGTTTGAGGGGGTTCAAGCAGCCCTAACAAAATGACAAAGTTTTGATTGTGTGCTGGAGCACATATATTGTAGAGGCAGCAATTAAAATTAAATTGCAGTCTCTGCTCTAAGTTGTTGTATGGTGACTTTGTCTTGCACCTTGTACAAAATCTTGCTGTCTGTCATGGAACCCACTAATTACATTCAGCATTACACAGTAAATGTGTGAGAGAATGCTGGATCTGAATGCAGATGTATAAAGGATAATCCAGTACAGGAACTGGTGGTTTTTAAAGACTGCTTTAAAGTCTAATCTGGTCACTGTTGGTTGAAACCTGCCAGGTGAAAATGAGTTTTGATGTTAAAATAATGAAATTTTAGGTAGTGTATTTGAATATTAAGCTAAATGAGTAAGTGGGAACGTAACATCTAATTTTAATTTAACCATTTAAAAGATTACTTGTTAGTTGAAATTATGTTTATGTATGTGAAAAATTATGAATAGTGTGAAAATGGCTTTTGTATTATCTGTAAGCTTCAGTGGTGCTTGAGGGTGGGTTTATGTGGAGAAAGAAGCCTATGGAAACAAGCTATCAGAAATGTATCAGACAGATTCTTGTTCCAAACCCTTTTCGAGTTGGGGAATCTTTTCATGTTGATTTATTATGCTAAGCATCTCAATAAAGGCGTGCTTTATGACAAAAGTGTTGTTTTGGTTTGGTGTGGAGGTTTGTTTTGGTTTGTTTTTTTTTAATTTGATAGTTGTAACTTCTTGCTGCTGCTTGAGCCATTTTGTTATGGTATGCAGTATGGCCAAAACCTCTGTACTGTCTTGGTGAAAGTGGCATAAAGATTCAGTTTATGCTCAGTATAGGTGATTCTGTATGCTAAAATGTAAAGTATGCACGTGTATTCTTAGCAGTGTTTAGCGGTTTAACATCTTCCTGTAGCTGGTCCTGCATTCTCAGAGAGGAATGATGGCTGTAAGGCTCACTGTACCTTGAGGCTTCGTTGAAGGTTTTGTTACAGCTGCTGTGTTGTCGTGGTGACAGAGTGTTTGCCCGTCCTTTAGTCCCCTATTTGGATGGCAATCTAAAGAGTGCAGCTATTAGTACTTCAGTAAGCATTACTTAGAAGATATAGCTAATCACCCTTACATACTCAAATTGCCACTCTTGTGAAGACAAAAGCATTTGGAGTAATGTTAGCCTAAAGCCTATTAGTTTATTTAAAGTTTCTCAATAAGCTTTTTATTTTTAATATAGCTGTTTTACTAGATGTGGCTGAACAGCGAAGTCTTAAGTATCAGCAGAATAAGCTCTATTTATTGACAGCAGTGTGCAGAAAGCTCTCTGGGCAGCTGGCTCATCTGCTTGCAGCACTGTTACTTTACAGACCCTCGTGGGACCTCGAACCTGGAGCTCCTACAATGCCTGCTGTTGCCCATAATTCACGTTTTTAGAGAAGCTCAGTGGAAATATCTCTAGAAAACACCATAGGAATCAATGGCAAAGTATTATTGTGAAAACTTGTATACAGTCATTTTAAATACATTGAAATCCTTGTTCTTCTGTATGCTTCATTCATGGCAAATTGTTGTTTTTTCAGAAATAGTAAGGCTTGTCACTTGTTTGTAATACTCTGCTTTAGCTAAATGATCAAACAAATGCAACAGACATCTAAAGGTGCATCGTTTACAGATGACCACAGTAGAAAAATAACACAACCTTTACCCTAGTATACGTTTTTCTTGGAGACTCCCAGAAAGTTCAGCTTCCATTGCAGCTGTGTTTTCTGCAGCTGAACAGCTGCTTTCTGTCAGCTTTCAAGAACAGCTTTATGTGCTGAGCTTTCCTATATACTTTAGCATAGAGATTTTTAGTGCATACATGTCCCTAAAAGTATTTTTTTTCAATAGCTTTGCAGATAGTGCTGCAATACTTTATTATACTTGTAGTTTCAATGAGAATGTTCTCTAAAGGCTGGTGGCTCCAGCTGATCAGCTGAATGCTGAGCACAGAATTATAATTCAGCAGCATGAGGGAGGGCAATGTTTGCCATAGCAAGCGGCAGGGCACCGCTTGCTGCATGTTGCTTAATCAGCACGAAACTATTAGCAAATTCTTGCCATCTCAGCTTTAATGTACTGCTAATAGGTTTGCTTTATTGCATAGTATAGTCAAAAAAGCCTGGAATGTTTTAGTAATTTTAAGTAGCATACCATTCCTTTTAATGAAGTTTGACAGCATTTTTCTTAACTCCCTCGCACTGTATAACAAAAGTACCATAAATGCATTCCTGTGTACGAAGTGCTGGTAACTTATTTGTGTCTTTTTTCCTAATGAAAGTTATCTTACTTGAAAGCTTTTGACATAATTTTAAATTCTAATGCATTACATAAAATAGTCTTGGCAACAAAAACAGCTGTATAATTAGTCTATTTTAATGTACTCTTGATTTTGTCGAAGTCTTATATTTGTCAGAAGATCTTGTAAATCATCAGTAAAAAAAAAAACCCACTCACAACCAACTTGTGAGGTGTGGGCGTTTTGTTTTTTGGTTTCGTTTTTGTGTGTGAGGTTTTTGTTTGGTGGTTTTTGTTGTTGTTAGGTTTTTTTTTTTTCATAACCCCTCACCCCCAGTATTTTAGGACATGCTTTGTAATCTGGGGTACACAATGCATGGGGTGGCAGGGGGTGGGTTAGTGTGGCCTCTTTCAGACCATCAGCAGTAAATTTCAGAGAGGGCTAGTGCTAGATAGCCGAATCTGTCTTTTTCCTCTCTGCCTTTTGCTTTAGAGGCAGTATTGATTTCTAGTTTTTTAATGGCAATTTAATAACTTCATTTTAATCATAAATTGGAATGGATCTCTGATATCTAAGGATTGGGGCAATTTTCATTTAGTTGTCAGTAGTGAAAAATGGTGTTGTACGGCAGAAAGCCAATTCAATTATGTCAGTTTATTTTACTACTTTTAATAATTTGTGAATTTCTCTTATCATGGGAGAAGTGGCAAGGGTCTCTATTTCCCCGCTTCCCACCTTAGTACCGGATGGAATGCATGGGCGGTCTGCATGGTGGGCAGGGACGGGGCAAAGAACACAGCTTCCTATTTTTATTGCAGGGTCTGGTTCACTTACAGCTGTGTTCACTCATTTCTGTCTTGCATCTGAGAGTCTTGCCTCTCTCCTGGAGCTGGACTAAGTTTTTTACGGGCTTAGTCCAGCAGTGCTGCTCATAGTCAGAATGACTCTAGTCGGAATGTAGTACCATACATGGGAAGACCAGATGCCATCTTTATGGTCAGTGCATCTTTAGCAGATCCTGTCTGGATTGATCTGACTGTGACAGCAGGCCTTTCGAGATGGAGCCTGTATTTGAAATAGCAAAATACTTGATTTCCACCCCTGCCCCCCCTACTTTCTGGCAGGCTGTACCTCTTTGTTTCGACTCTTCGTAAGAGGTGTTTCATCCTATGAAAACTTTGTTTGAGAAGGACCTGCAAACAAGCAGAGGGGTTTCTGTTAAGCATTTGATTACGATTAGTTGTTGATACTTGTCTGAAGGAATGAAATCAGCACAGAAAGAGAATAAGATTTTTTTTTTTTTTTTTTTTTGGTGTGTGTGTGTTTGTGTCCTGTTACTTAGTTGACTTCTACAGCAAACACAGCATTTTGTGTTGAACAAATAGTTCCAAGCCTTTAAGTAAGAAATTTCAACTTAGGATGCCAAAAGTTAGGTAGTGGGCTAATTTTTTTTTTTTTTTTCCTCTTTGAGTTGTCAAAGAACTCAAAGATTTCAGAGTCAGGGATAATTGTGGTGATTTCATAGTCTGATTTATACAAGTTGTAGAAAAAGTTACAGTTGAAACAGAGGAAATATTTCTGTTGACAATGTTAATTATCAGTCCAATCTCTAAATGTTTTCACCTGCATATACCCCTCCCAAAATAAGTGCTTAAAAAAAAAAAAAATCCTCAGCTGTGTTATGGGGAAGGATCTTGGCTGACATGCTGTGCTGTTTAACCTTCCTTTGTTTTGATTCTTGTACCAGTGTACAGTTGGAAATACTAAAGTGGAGCTGTTCCTATTAAGTAGAACTGAGGAGTCAGAAAATAAAAAATATATTTTAATTGGATTACTGAAAGCTTGATAAGATGCTAATTCTTGAAGCACCTAATTTCTTGTTTAAAATCAGGTAAGTTTTCTGTGGAGTAGACCTGTAACCTCTTGATTCTCATGGTGCTTGACCACTAATCCATATGGCTGTCTATTCAACAGCAGTCACGCTAGCCAGGCAGTGGAGGTACTTTCAGTGTTTTGTTTATGTTTTTGTTTGTTTGTTTGTTTGTTTTTCTTTGTTGTAATTTTTAGTTGGATATTAAGGTTTGATTTATTTTTTCGTTTTATTTTTTTTTGACTTGAATTGCTTAATAGTTCATGTAGGACATGAAGGACCATTAGTAGCTGTTTTGACACCTCTTTTGTAACACATACCAGCGAACATGGTACAACAATTTTCTGCATGAAACCTAGAACTGTTATGTTTAATGAAGATTCTTGGTGGAGGGGAGATACTCAGATGTAGTTTTGGCTTTTGAGGGTGGATGGGTGTGCTGAGCTTTTGGGGATAGGCTTAGTCTGTTGTGAGGAACCTGTTCGTTCTTATTCTTTGAATATTATGGCATATGCTTTTTTTTTTTAAAAACATAAGTTTCTAGACCATGTGACACTGCCTTATTCCCTTCACCAATTCTTTTATATAAGATATGGTACACATACTATAGTCTGTATGCACTGATGTTATTTCATGGTTCTTTCTCAATTACTGTAGCATACAAGTCACAGAATTTTTTTTATCTTAATGGCCACATTGAAATTATATTTGAACTGTAAAAATTACAACTAACTGCTGCTGAACAGATAAATACTGAAGTTTAGATTGCATTGCAGTTAACTCAGAAGCTTAAAAAAGCCAATCAAAAGCCCCAAAGCCTAGTTCACTTAGTTTTCAAGACCTCTGTTTTGTATTACAAAATGCAATGTGTTTCATCATTTGCTTAGTTGCAACTTCTCAGGGAAGACAAGTGACTTGAAGTTTCCTGTCAGTGCTGCAGCTGTGAAAGTGAACCAGGGGAAATGGCCACAGGTCTCAGTAAAACTGCTCCTCATTAAACATGTGGGGTTTGTCATCTAACTTTTAACATTTTGGGTATTGTGTCTTTTTTTAAATTCTATCTAGGAATGGGTTTTTCAACTCCATTTTTGAGGGCTGTGGAGTGATAATTCATAGTTAAGGAAGAATAATTGAAGCACAAGCATTTCCAGTTGTCTGGCACATTGCAGTATATTGCTTCGGGTGACTTAAATTCTGTGCTGGAAAGCTTTATAGTGTAGAGATGATTTCACTGCCTTTGTGATCGTCTCCGAACACAGAACTGGGTTTGTCCATTGTTGAACTTACCTGCTCTGAAAAATACTCACAAAGTATAGCATTATGTATATTTTCCTGTCTGGTTTGTTTCGTGTCTTACTAATTTTTTGGGTTAACCACCTCAGTGAACAGGACAGGAGCCACTATGGGGTTGATGTGACTGAGTGAATGGGATGTGTCCTTATTTTTCTGAAATCTGAGTATCTGAGAAGCTTGATTCTCCAAAACTGATCTCTCAGATCTGTGGGAATGTCTGAAATTGGAAGCATGACTAGATCTGGTGAAAACTTCTTGGGTTTTTTTTTATCCCTGTCAGTTTTGCTACAGGTTGAAGAAAAATGTCCTTTGTTTTTTGGGGGGAAGGGGGGGGTGGTGGTGGAGGGGGGGAATTTCTGAATGTTTTATGACTCTTCTGGGTTGTAACTTACTTTTAAGTACTGATGTACCCTTGAGGTTTGCAGAGGAGAGGAAAACAGCATCTTTTCTTGCTTAAATTGATTAAGGTACTCCCACAATACTTGACCCAAGACTTTGACTAAAAGTTAATATTAGTAATATTTTTTTTTAATTTTGCAAGAAGTGACTGTGAACACTCCGAACAATGTACCGTTCCTATTTTTCTTAAAGAAAATGAAAATTGACAGACATAGCAGTCAGCATAGCTAAGACTGTATATTATTCCTTTGCCTCACTGTGCTTACTATTCCATCTCATTTATGACAACTGTGGCAAAAATAGCACTTTTCTTTAAGGTAATATATAAGATGCAGAGTGACTGGCATTTTTTTTGTGCTTGTCCACGCAGACTGGTGGAAGACCTTCAGCATTGCCGGAATCGGTGAGTGCCTCGGTGGTAAGTGGGCAACTCGCACCCTGGTCTGTGCAACAGCCAAGTTCCCTAGACATCCTTATTTTGCAGTTACCTTGGTTTACTTGTTCCCTGAGACAGTCATAACAAGTAAACCTTATCATCAAGTTTTATCTTGTAGGTGTAGTGATACCCTTTTTCCAGTGGTTGGAAGGGCTTGGGTGGCTGTGAGGAAAATGTTTTATTATATATTGCATATATGAAGCATTGCATATTTTATGTTAAAATAGTTTTTCTCAAAATACTAACAAAACCACTTTCTTCAGAGATCAGTGTTTTCACTCCAAGTGGAGGACTTAAGCTAGTGAGCAAAATTGTATTTCTCTCTGTTCTTATCATTCATACTACTACTGTGTTCTGTACTCTGAGGTGACAGGAGGAGCTGTCTTTATTCAGCTTAATCTTTGTTATTCTCTTTCTGAGCTACTTGGGGTACTTCTTTCTTCCTTTGATGGCATGAGGTCTCTTCTGCTTCAGGTATGTTCTTTAATGCTCCGATCACTATGGTACTATATTGCTTGTTCTTATAGGCTGTTGATTTTTCTTATGAAAAAACAAGGACTGAAGTCTGACATTTCAGTTGTGCATACTTGTACAATAAAACAGCTTCTTACTGCACGTTTTTAATAGCTTGCCCCATTTGTTTCTAACTTCAGATGTGAATGTGCTGACTTTCAGGATGAGGGTTACAGATGAGTGAAGCTATACAAAACCTTCTGAGAGTAATAAAAATACAGAACAACCCTAGCGTGGTTCTCTCACTGTATAGGGACAGAAGCAGGAATACCAAAAGTGCTATTGAAAGTTGTTGACTGACCTGCACTTCAAGGACTGTTCCCTGTTTTCTTGATCAGAGTGTTGCAGGTTTCATTCCTTGTATCTTGCTTCTCCCCATACCTAGTAATTTTTTTAAAAAAATTATCCAGGTGGTTTTTTTTTTTTTTTTTCCTGGCAGAAATAGACAACTCTTTACTTATTGTGTCTATAACAGATTCCATTACAGATATTTGAAGATAATTCCTTCTCCCAGCCACCTTCGGGGTTTAAATGATGTAACTAAACCTCTTTAAGAGCTAACAGATTCTGAAAGAGAAGGTCTTGTTCTCCTGTCTCTGAAGTCAGTCAGATGCTTCAGAGGCAACTCTGACCAACCTTGCAGTGACCTGCCAACACCTAAAGGGTCTATAAATATTTTTTGTTTGGCTGTGTGGGTTTTTTTTGTCTTTAAAGTCTCGATGGGGTTAATTTACTGCCAGTCTAGTTTCTTCCATCAGCTTGCTGCAGAATCACATCAGCATCATGGGGGCAGAGGGGAAGGGAGTTGGGGTCGCTCCTCTTGGTAGCGGGTGGCCAGTAGACCAGCTTAGCTTATCTTAAAGCTGTGTCAGTAGTCTCAGTAGTCTTTTATTTTCTGAAATAAATAAATTTGTGGTTTTTCTTGTTTTCTAAACATTGAGTTGTTGGCGAGTTCTTTGAATGGTGTGCTTTATTAATTTGGTGACGTGAACTGAATTAGCAAAAAGCATTTGCTGAACTTTTGGTATAAGCAGAAGTGTCAGTGTGGCTTCTTAGGGTAACTAACTCATTTAAAATGGCAAATTACTTTTCTCTTGGCTTCCCTTTCTGTTAAGATGAGCAAACCAGTTTTTCCAAAAGGAAAAAGAGCAAAGCAGATAATTTTTTTAATAGCAGATATTCTGATGTGTTAAAAAGAGCTGTTGAAAAATTTGCCTAAAATTAGAAATGTGGAAAAATTTGGGACTTTGCATGTATAGACTTAAGAACAATTACATCCTGAGTTTCATGTTTCCCTAACCCTACAGTATGAATAAATTACTTGATGAACAGGTTTTGTCATGATTTTTCTAGACTTCAGGTGTATAATTTGATTTTTGGTTTGTAGAGTGAGCATATCAGTATGTAAAATGTGGTTCTTCAAATCATTTATTTTGAAACTGTATAGCCTGTCAGGATCCCTAGACCATGCTTTTCAGATGTTGCTCTCAGTTTATGAATTGGGCAGTACTGGAACTTGTTTCTCAGGTTTTTAATATAATGTTTATGGAAGTTCATGTAAATAGCTACACTGGCTGTTTTTCTGAAGGGATTGCCTGTTTATGCCCGAGTGAGACATTCTAATCATGGAAACTGCCCGCTGGAGATTTGGGGCACATGAGTAGCGCAGTACCTTGGGAATAGCAGTTGCAAGTAATAAACTCAGGGAAAGCTCTGAGAAGCAGATGTGGAGGGTAGCAGCTGCCTAGTAAACTGTGTGAAGTACAGCTGCCTGGGTGTTCAGGAAAGGGTAGAGCCTATGGGTTGCATGACAGAATATATTCTTGTTAATATATTAGTAAGGCAAGCCAACAGAAATTATTCTAGTGTCTGATTTCATACTATACCGTGGCTGCTTCCTTGGCCACTTAGCTCTGTTACTCACTGGGGTTTGCCCCTTTAATTTATTCCCATATCGTATTTCCAGTATACCAGTAAGTGTGCTCATAGTGTTTGAATACTGGGGATGTTCTGCAACTGTGTATGTTATTAAAAGCTTTTAAGCATTGCAGTTCATAAGCTCAAGAAGATATTTTGAAATTATTCTAACATGTAACAAAGAAATACTAGCATAACAAATGCTTGCAGAATTTGCTGCCACAAGCAACATTTAGTGAAGCAGAGATCCACACAAATGAAATCTGCTTTTACAGCAGAGTAAAAGGACAACAGCTGTAAATTGTGTGGGAGTTCTGCATTTTCTTGTCAAGTGTTTGGAATTAAATACCCCTTCTGACAGAACACAGATTTGATGACTGCTGTGTTTTAGAACTGTCTCTTGCAAAATGTTCTTTTATCTATTTTTTTTTTTGAAAGTTAATATTTTGAATGTGAGCCATTAATATACACATAAATAGTTTTAAAATTTTTAATGGCTCTGGCTTTTTTCTTTGCTTCCAAATAGTAGAATATTACAATTTTTGTTCTACTGAGTCAGGGTTTTTTGGTAACTGGCATGGTTAGATTTTGTTCTGTTTGATCAAATGGTACTCAAGCTGTCTTTTTTTTAGGCTTTTGAGCTTGCCCAGTAATACAACTTCAGTAACTTTCAAGTAACTTGGGAATCATATCAGAGATGATGTTTACTTTCCCATCTGGACTTTCCATGGGTGCCCAGCTTTACAATGCTTTGTTTAAGCGCTGGACCCTCAAAAGTACACCTAAATGCGATGGGATCAGTACTTTGGAAAATGTAAAGTGTAGAAAAAATTGCTACTCGGTTTGAAATGACTTAAACTAATGGCAACTTTTTCTTGACCTTTAAGTTATGATGAGTTCAAATAACACCATTCTACCTACCCCCCAATTATATTTCATAGGAGCTAACATTTTAGATGTGCTATTGGTACTGTAATGGTGACAGCATAGAAGTGTTCCATGAAGATATTAATAATCTGTCTTAAAAAATACTTCGACTTCTCTGAGGCAAACAAGGTGTACGGCTATAAATGAAATCAGTTAAAACAGTAAATGGGTTGTTAAGTGAGGGCTCTGCAGTACTTCTGAAACTTTTAAGAGGTTATTCTGTTGTATCAGTTATTCTGCTGTAACACAAAACAGCTAAAGAACTTGTGCTCTTGTGATGCTGCCCTTCTGAAAAGCAGTAGCTGTTGCCATATTACAGGACAGTGTTTCACTGGAGAAAGCAAGTTAGGTTTTTCTGCTGTTTTCTTAGTGTACTGTCTTAGTTTTTATAGAAAATAATCCTTGAGAGACATCACAAATGATTCCCAACAGCTTTATTCTTCACAAATCTGCATTCAGACATGTACTGTGGATTCCCCAGAGGTCAAGAATTGACAGCAATTAAACTAAAGCGGAGAATTAACTTGGTGTTTCTACTAGGACTGTTGAAACATCCTTATTACAGAACCAACTTGATACCACTTCCGTGAAGGTGGAGGAAAAATAAATGCGTAATTCTACTACTGTGTGGCATGTCCAGGTTGTTCAAGATGCTGGCTAAATTTCTGAAATAGGTTACAGATACTACATTATGTCTGTTGAAAGTATCAGTGTTTTATAGGGTGAAGTGAACAGGGTAAAAATGGAGTGAAGGAAATTTACTGGCTGACTTTTCAACGTTGTTAAATTTGGCCACTCTTTCCTAATTCAGGTAAGCTTGCTGTGTAAGCATGTATGAAATACTGTTTCATACAGAATTAAATTTTCTACTATAGGAAAAACAGCTTTGTCTATATCCTTGGACAAAAGCTTTTTTTTTATGGAAGGGAGAAGCTAGATTGTGCAAGTGGCGAAATGCGAGTACGGTAAACACTGTCATCTTTGTGCATGTTTTACAAAGGATCCCATTGTAAGATGTTACTTCCATTTTTCAAAATATTTGACATCACTGTTGCAATCCTCTGGTCAATTATATACTTTCTTTTATTGCTATAAATGTCCAGAGTACCTATGTAATAGTTTTGCTCACTGAGATGATCATGAGCACTACAGAAATGTGAAAGGGTAATCTGTAGAGTGTACAGGAAAAAAAGGGTTTCCATCAATTTTCCTTGATCAGTGGCTTATGATGGATGATCTGGGAGTGTTGCCTCTGGTACCTGGAGATGCAGCCAGTGGCTCCCCTCTGTAGCAGGCCACGGCGTACCAGAGAGCCCTCCTGCTGCGGCCGCTCCCCACTTCTATTTGTAAGGGCTTGTGAGTGTGACAGCAGAGGCCAGTCTTGCCTTTCCGTGCTGCAAGAGTCTTGCAGGGCGATTTAATGAATCATTGTCTTGGTCAGTATGAAAATAATTTAAGTCACTTCTTTTGGGCTACCAAGAAAAGGGAATGCATTTAGTTTTAGAGGCTTTTTGCTATCATCTAGTTTTTTGTTTGTGTGGGTTTTTTTTTTTTTAAATTGATAAGGCATAACAGATACACTAGATAAAGACTTATATTTTTGTCAACTTCAGAAATATTTTTTTTTTGTGTTGTGGGAGAGCTAAAGCAGAAGGGAACTTAAATGGCTGAAAAAACCCAAGTGCATTCTGGCAGAACATGATGTCCTATGTACTAAGACTATTTGTTTCATAATCTGGTTTCATAAAACAAAATATTAATAGATGTATTTATATTAAAATGAATTGTATGTAAATATCTCCAGAAATAGAAGAAAATAATAGCTCAGCCTGTAATTCAGTGTAAGTAAAATGTGAAATTGACCAAAGGATAGAATTAGCGAAAGTAAATCAGATACTTAATTTCACTGTTTTCAGTCTGATGGAAAGTTACTGCCTGGCCATTTAAAAAAATTATTTTGAGTGTATGAGCTTAATTTTTAAGTGGGACGTTTTAAGCATTTAACTGTTGATGGCCCTTACTAGGCAAATATATTTGAATTATTTGTATGGGATGATTTTAATTTTGCATTACTTTTCAATGTCACTTTTTCTTATCACTTTAATGGCAAATCAACTGAACATGAGAACTTCAATGCAGTTAAATAGTATTTGCACTACTATAGCTTGTCCAAAGTTTACAGTCAACTATTAACAGGTTTATAACATTTACTGTCATCTTTTTACGTGTTCCTTAGACTTAGAGTGAATTATCCAGTTAAGATTGGAGAAGGTTAGTGCATAAAAAATCGTTTGGGTTCCCATTTCAATTTGGCTTATTAAATTAGTGTGCTATCTTCACCTCTGAGGTAGTAGAGGACTTGCTGAAAAATCTGCCTCGTGGATTTTTGGTTATTACAGTTAAGTTTTAAATGCGCCTGAATATGTTAGAAAGAAAGTAGGGTGCGGAATGTGTTTGTAAAAACGTAAGCCAAGCGCAGAAGGAGGAAGGAGGAGACGAGCTAATTATTCCAGTTAAAGCTGTCACTTTGTGAAAATGAAACTGTAGAGTTTTTGAGATTGCTTTTATATCATTCCTGTTGAATAAAGCTGGTATTGAAGTCCCAGGCCTTCCTGAAAGGGCAGTGGCAATTCCTTGGCAAGAAGCTCGGTTGTTGAGGGAACTGGGATGCTTCGTTCCTTGTCTGGGGATGCTGTGGGATGTGCCTGTTCTCCTTTCTCTGTCTTGCTGCTGCAATGGTATTCCCTCGTTTTCCTTCAGTGTAATGCTGTTGTTTTGCATGAGTGTGGACAATCTGTTGCTTGTACCTTCATAAAGAGTATTAAGATGAGATTTGCCTTTTTTCAATTTTTTTTTTTTAATTTTTTAGCAGCTAGTTTCAGCAATCAATGCTGCTACTGAAATGGAAGCTTTTAATTTCAAGTTCATAACACTAGGAAAAGCTGCAAACAGAAGCAATTACTAAGGCAACGTATTTGTAAAAGAGGGAAAGTGACGCGTGGTAGGTCATGTTTTGCAAGCTAGCATTGCCGTCATTCCTTAAGCAGTAGTTATGTTCTGGAAGTTTTTGTATTGGATTTAAGTGCTGTAAAAAGGTAATTGCCAGTTCAAAGGAAACTTTGTTTTCTGTCTTTTAATTGCTGACATCCTCGATGTAATGTGCTCTTATTGCATGAAAATAAACCAGAAGCATTTTTAGGTGGAGATAAGGAAGAGATCTGTAGTCTTTGTTTCTGCTGGAACTGCTGTCTTGCCCTGTTGGAGTGGACAGAGCCTTTTTTTCTTTTCTTTTCTTTTTTGTTTGCTTTACTTTTGAATGCTTAAACAAATACTGCCATCTGAAAAAAGCCGTTTGTATATGGTAACATTAAAATTTAAGGTATCCTCTGAGAAGCTGATATGTGTTTTGGTAATGAAAAGTACCTTGTGAAGTATAGTAAGTTTGCTTTTCATTGCGCTGAGTTCAAGTGTTCAGAGGCCTGATAGTGTATCTGCGGCCTTTGTTGGAAATGTTGACTATTCATTCATGAATGATTAACAGGTGGTTTTATTTAAGGGCACGTATCTGCTTCCTACTGTGTCAGTATAAAAGCTATGTTCTGAAAAAGCTGTATACAGGCCCTGTTTGAAGAATGTTGCGTGTTGATCCTGGAAACTTTGTCCTGCTTGCATGAAACTCTCTTCCTTATCAGTTTGCAAGGGTTTAGTGCTAGCAGACTTTTCTGTGAGACTGAACTTAAATACGGCAGATTTCAGAAGTATTAAAATACAGAGCTTTATTGAGCTCAGGGAGAGGTCTTTATATTTGTGAAGTTGTCATAGTGCTTTATGGCCTGTACAATTTTCATTGAAGTAGCATCATAGAAGTAATTCTGCTTTCTAATTTTTATTAATCACTTTTATAGCAAGAGTCCTTCACTGCTCTTAGCAGGAGAAAGCAACATGAAAAAGTCTGAAATCTGTATCAAATAGCAAATGAATGTTGAAATGTTTTGAGTATAAGATGTCTTGTGTTTGCATGCATGGGCATGTTGAAGGACGTGTTCTTGTGATTCTGATAGTGAGAAGACAAGGAGTCTCTGTTCGTAGGTTTAATTCCATGCTTATGAGCATTCAGAGCTTGTTAGTGCAAAAATGAAGCTCAGGGAATGAAGTTCTAGCTGGAAGTCCTCATATACATACAGAGCTGTTTAGTGTTTGCCATATATTTAAGTTTTCCTTAACTGTGTTTGCCTGCTTTTGGGAAGACAGCCATGGAAGTGCTCAAACTATTTTGGTCTGGGTAATGCTTTGTCTATTTGAATTTATACATTGGTAATGAGTAATGGGTTTGGTAAATTTGCTTTTGAAAGGAATACAGTTAAATTAATACACTTTTTTGGCTTGAAACTATTAAAGGTTTTTGCAGAACACAGTCTTAAACTTAAACCAGTCGTCTGAAATGAAACGGCAAGGTGGTGCAGGGCCCGGGAGCTCCACAGGGACTTCTAGTGGGACCTGCCTCTGCAGCACTCTCCTTCCCAAGTTGGCGATGGAAGAGGATTGACCTTCCTGCCAACACTGATGTAGAAAGTACGCTAAAGTGAATTTCAAGAAACTTTGAGATTTCTAAAAGCTGGGTTTTTTTTCCATCGATGAGTGAGAAATTCTGCACAAAAGTAGCCTTGATAATGTTGGCTGTTGAACTGAGCAATATTGTAGACACAACATACCTCGTTGCGTGGCTTGAGGTATGAGGAAGTATTATTGTATGCTACGTGGTTATTTAAAATAGTTTCTGATAAGAAGGTTATATCCCTCAAAGACATACTTATGGGCTAAGCTGTGTGTTGTAGTTAAATTGATGGCCTTGCAGGTTTTTTTATGCTTTGCTGAAAGCAGTAACTTACAGGTGCCTTTCAAAAATCTTGCAATTCTCAAAAATTCTCAGAGAGCAACAGGGAATGAAAGTAGTTGGAGGCTTCATTGACAGGACAGTTAGCTGTCTTGTTCGTTGTTCAGGACAAAAGTTCTGGCTTTTCCTTGAAAACTAGAAATCAGTATATTGAGTTTGGAAGTACTAAGCATTCAGGAGAAAACCTCTCATGCTTTCATATCATGTTACTGTTTTAAACTTAACTAGCATGCTGCCTGAGTTCTGTGGCAGTATGTTGGCTGTGAGCTTCCAGTATTGGCTTAGCACATGCGTGTCCTGGTGTTTCATCTGGAGTTGTTCTGGTTATAATGCTGAAACCATTGAAAACCTCAGTGTGAAACCTCTGAGCCCTATTCTGAAGCATTTCTTGAGAAAATGTTCTAAAACTATCAAGCATTCTATGTCATAGGCTTTCTATTTCGAAAACACTTTTAGTAATACACAGAACTGTTCTTTTAATAATGGTACATCATTACCTTAATTAAAACAAAAAAGCAACTAGCAAATGCAGGCCAGACAGCAAAGCCTTCTTAGTGTCTTGTGCGATAGAGCAATTTTAGGAGGATGCAAGGGTTGTGCAAGCCACTGGCCTCCTGCCGCAGCAGCCAGGGTGCTTGATGGTGCTGCTTTTGCCACTTCCTTGAAATAAAGGAAGAACCTGAAGTTTTGTGCATTCCCCAGTGCAGGTGTATGTTGTTGCTTCAAATGACAAGACTGGTGGTTTAATGGCAGGACGATTTATGTGGGAAATGCAGCTCTACAGGCCAATTGGGAAATGAATGCAGAAACTGTGCTCTTGAATGAGGAGACCTCAGGGTTACTCTCCCAGCATCCCGGGGAATTGAGGTTCATCCCTTAAGATGGTGGGGTGATGCTTCGTTCATAGGAGTGTTCTTTATTCTATTAGTGCTCTCAAGAGCAACTCCACTGAAGGCAGCCATTCTGCCCTCCTCAAAGAAAAAAAAAAAAGAGGGCAGGGAGGGAAGGGGCAGACAGACTTGGGTAGTAGAAAAGTAGTCTTTTAGTGTTCCTCAGGTTTGTAACAGATTTTTTTTTTTTTTCCCTTTGAATTAGGTAGAGGGAGATAGTAATTGCTTTTGGTGCTCTGATTTTGCCAGTGTTGCAATTTTTCTTTTTCCTCCCCCCCCCCCGCCTTGTGGTTTTCTGTAAACATACTGTACTGGCTATATCTAGTAAGCTGTGTTTTCTCTTGTAACAGCTCACTAAACAAGTCCATGCCTGTTTTAATCTCATTAAGTTCCTCTTTAGCTGTTTCTCCTTTTGATTGCGGATATTGCCCATATTTGGCACTAGCTATAGTGCAATCAGTTTATATCTGATTGTGTGGTATGATATGCTGTCTTGCCTGAGCAGACCCCGATAATTTATGATTAGATGTGGCCTAGATTAGCAGCTTATGATTTTAATGTTTAAAAGTACATTATAAAAGATCTTTTATGTAATGCAATATATTATTTTTTTTTTCCTGTGAAAGATATCAATGAGAGTCAGAAGGACTCGCCTGCAGCAAAGCTTCTGAATTAACACCAAGCAGGGGGAAGGGTTGGTATAAATTACATAGTTCCTTCCTTTAGAGTGGCTAAATAATATGCCCTAAAATACAGAGATGGCAGTGCATTACCAGGAAACTATTCAATTTAGTTTAATAACAAGCTGCTTTCACAACCTCATAATCACAGCTCTCGTGAAAACACATGCTCTTATATTCTCTATGGTGTGTTTTACTTCAAAAATTGAACATCTGAAGGTGTATTTCTCTCCTAAATGGTTCAATGGCTTATTTCAAAGTGCTTATGGTTTCAGTAAGTGCCATGGACTTCCTGCTGGCCTGCATGTTAGCAAACTATTAATGAGAAGTTGTCATTAGTGTTTTGTTTCCTTGTAGATATTCATTCTACTTGTGTGCATGTATATGATTAAAATTAGGTGGGTAAGAATGTCCACTTAATTTCTGTAAGAGGAGAGTGACAATCAGAACACTTGGCGATACTGCCTAAAATATTTTTAAATAAGCATCTGTTTGGAAAGGCATACAGGTAAACCATCCAGGTGTTTTCCAGAGTTTTAGTCACAACATTGTGCTCGTCTTTGCAACTGAACTGTCTTGTAGATCTTGCCGAGAAGATAAAAGTGCTGCTTTACATTCACCATCTTCTGTATTAGCAGTTGGGGAGCCATCTTTGCCTAACAAGTGGCATCTCAGAAATGCTACATTTTTGACTTGAACAAGATGACATTACTTACATTTTCTGAGCAATCCTTGAACTGTAAAGCTGAAGTTTTTTAACAAGGCAGGCATATAATTATTTTGATGATTATTCCAGTATATTTCAAATCCACTGCAAGATGTAATTATCAGCTGTCATCTGGAGAAATGCTGAAAAATTGTTTCAGTATTAAATAAATACAGCTTATGATATCTACCTTATAGTTAACAATCTAATGTTTTCATGCCCCAGCATCTTGTGGCTGTCCTTTGTGCTTTTGTAGTTAACAACAAAAAAAGGAGTTTGTTGGTTTGTTTTACTACTGTAATACGTTCTGATTTGAAAGGGGGCATTCTAAAATTCATTTGCTCTTTAACAATACATTTCTTCTCTTGATAGCCAACTACTCCACCAAGCCAAGGGAGGCCTGATTCACCAGTTTATGCTAATTTACAAGAACTGAAAATATCTCAGTCTGCACTTCCACCACTACCTACAAGTGCTCCGGTCCAAATAAATGGGGAATGGGAAACCCATAAAGATACAACAGGAC
Organism: Leptosomus discolor; assembly: GCF_034619465.1. Taxonomy (NCBI): domain Eukaryota; kingdom Metazoa; phylum Chordata; class Aves; order Leptosomiformes; family Leptosomidae; genus Leptosomus; species Leptosomus discolor. Next base: position 51,224,663 of record NC_141396.1, on the reverse strand, counting down.
GCTGTTATTACTACAACAGAGGATCACAGGAACGAACCTGGAAACCTCCACGGTGGGCCCGAGATGCAAGCATTAACAAAGGGGATTCCCAGAGCCATGCAGACCATGAGGTAGTTTCTTCTGAGATCACAAGCAATGAGATTGTGATGCATATAAATGCTGTTTTGCTTTAGAGTTTGATATTGCTGAGTTTTGAGGTGTCAAGGAGTGTCTTTATTTGTCTTTTTGGTCATGAGTCTTGGTATGTAGTAGTAAACAATTGAGCTCTTCAATCGCTTTTGTGTAGAAGAAAACATATGTGAACTGTGTACCAGAGTAGTAAAACTGCCTTACAGTCCCTCAGCAGGTATTGCTTTTCTTTTAAAGGTAAAGGAAAAATAAGATATTTTGAAACTATTAGGACTATAAATGACAATAGAACAAGACAACCATCATAACTTCTCTGACATGGAGTGCATTCTCTTTCCCAGTGTATTTGCCACATATTTTGGGAAGAAGGAGGGGGAGTGCGACAGTGCTTCTAGAAGCAGGATTTATGGGGATGCGTTGAAAAAGGCAAGGGGAATTATTTATTTCTGTCAATATCAGTTAAATACAGAGTAAAACAAAGGCAGGGCTTATACAGGTGTTTGCTACTGCTTGGTTAATGCTGTGGCAGTAAATTTAAATATGAGGTGTTTTTCTGATAGAGAAAAATATTTTAGTAGAGGGGAATGAAGGTGGATTTAGAGATTAAGATGGATGTAGAGAACTCCAGAGTTCTGGACTCAAAACCACATTTAATAGAGTTCCTCAGCACTTTCCACTCACATCAAAAATACTGACATAATTGAGGCTTCTATGAAATTAAAATATATTGGGGGGTTTTGTACCTAGATTTATACATACTATTAATAATTCTATGTATTCTGTGATGCTTTTAAAATGTTTATTGTTTTTAAAGAGGGGCATATGTGACTGTTCAAACTCAAATTTTATTTAATTCACGAATTCTTAAAGAGGTGGAATAATCATAGTGAATATAAAAATTAAGTTTAGCTGGATAACTTGTTGCAGCATTTTATTTAACCGTTTACTCAGGAGGTTTGAATTTACGTATTTGTCAATGATTTCTGGCTTGGATAGCTGTAGGACAAACTAGGAGAAAGGGCAGTTGATGGAGCAGTATTTTGTTATCAAATTGACAAAATATTTTTCTTCATTCTGTGAATGATATGCTAGAGAACAGAAGACAAGAACATTAAAATTACTGTGCTAGAAGCTCTGCCTAGCCAAGAGTCTAGATCCAAGGGTAGCAAATGCTGACCGGGGGAGGGGGGGGAATCCACCCCAGCTTTTGGCAATTAGCTGTAGGAGCTTCTGACTAGTTTACATTTGGTCTGTAAACGTATTCTTCAGATTTATCAGTGGATTTTTTCATTATGCATTTTGCTTTTGCAGAATATTTTGGCAAAGCTTGGCTGCGGACCTTGCTTAAGAGAGTTGAAGCTTACCATGAAGTTATTTCATTCAAAGTTTATTTAAAAGATCATTTGGGCTAATATTTGAGGTGCCGATATATTCTGTGCAGCCAGTTGCTAGGGAGAGCCAGACAGTGGTGTGTGTTTATCTGAACTGCAGTGTTTCAGATAAAGCAAAGGAATAGTTGGGAGATAGATATTACTATTTAAATATGCTTAAAATAGTGCTCTTTTGTTCAAACAGTACTTAGGTTAATCAGTTTCCTGACTGAAAGAAAAAAAGCAAACATTTATCAAGAAATCTACATATTTCACTTATACATACCCTTTTCATATATGTGTAGTTTAGGTGGATTTCCTCCTGAGCCTATTACAATGTTTAGTTTTAAAATTTAATTGTGGACTACTCAAAAATCTTTGATTGCTGGAAGCTCTGTCATAGAAGTCTACCTCTGGGACAGTAGTGCCAGAAACAGAAGAGAAAGGAAAAAGGGACCCTTTCATTGCCCATTGCCTTTGGCATGGCCTTCATAGCAGCTGTGACATCCGCGAGCATTTAAACAGCCTTAGAGAGGGAAAAGCTGTGGATATGTCTACCTATACTTTAGTAAAGCCTCTGACGCTGTTTCCCACAGCATTCTTCTGGAGAAACTGGCTACTCATGGCTTGGACAGGTATACTCTTTGCTGTGTAAAAAAACCTGGCTGGATGGCCGAGCACAGAGACTTGTGGTGAATGGAGTTAAATCCAGCTGGCAGCTGGTCACAAGTGGTGTCCCCTGGGCTCAGTACTGGGGCCAGTTCTGTTTAATAGCTTTATCAGTGTACTGGATGAGGGGATTGAGTGCACCCGTAGTCAGTTTGTAGATGACAAAGTTGGGCAAGGAGTGTTGATCTGCTTGAGGGTAGGAAGGCTCTGCAGAGGGACCTGGACAGGCTGGATCGATGAGCTGAGGCCAGTTGTATGAGGTTCAACAAGGCCAAGTGCTGGGTCCTGCACTTGGGTCACAACAGCCCCATGCAGCACTACAGGCTTGGGCATGAGTAGCTGGAAAGCTGCCTGGTGGAAAAGGACCTGGAGGTGCTGGTTAACAGCCGGCTGAACATGAGCCAGCAGTGTGCCCGGGTGGCCAAGAAGGCCAACAGCATCCTGGCTTATATCTGAAATAGCGTGGCCAGCAGGAGTAGGGAGGTGTGTCCAGTTTTGGGCCACTCACTCCAAGAAAGACATTGAGGTGCTGGAGTGTGTCCAGCAAAGGGCAACGAAGCTGGTGAAGGGACTGGAGAACAGGTCTGATGAGGAGCAGCGGAGGGAACTGGGGTTGTTTAGTCTGGAGAAGAGGAGGCAGAGAGGAAACCTTACTGCTCCCTACAACTACCTGAGAAGAGGTGGTAGTGGGGTGGAGGTCGATCTCTTCTCCCAAGTGACTAGCAACAGGACAAGAGGAGGTGGCCTCAAGTTGCACCAAGGGAGTTTTGGATTGGACATTAGGAAAAATTTCTTTACTGAAAGAATGGTCAAACATTGGAACAGGCTGCCCAGGGAAGTCGTGGAGTCACCATCCCTGGAGGTGTTCAAAAGATGTGGTGCTCAGTGACATGGTTTAGTGGTGGACTTGGCAGTGCTGGGTTAACAGTTGGACTTGATGATCTTAAGGGTCTTACCTAACCTAAATGATTATATGATTATGAAATTTTCTTGCCACAGGCAAACTGGTGAAATGTTTGTGACAGTCACTTTGGTATCTCTGATGATGGTCTGTTAATTTCTCACTGGCTGTCCTGTCCTTTTGCTGGATAAGACTCTGTTTTTAGTCTGGATAAGACAATTTTTTTTTGGGTAGTAACTCCTTGTATTGAGTGTAACTTGTTTTCTGTTGTCGTCATTCTTCCTTCTTTTCATGGAAAGACTTCCAATAATTCTTTCTCCTCCCCATCTACAAATGATCCCTCTGACTCGCTCATACCTCTGTACCATGACTTCACCACATGGTTGCATGTTCAGAAAGCTTGAGTTTAAAAAAAAATTTTTTTATTGCTCATAACTTACTTCAGTTTAGTTCCTCACATTATTTGTGATGTCTGAGCTATCACAGATTGGCCTTCAGTTATATCTATCAAGTTTTCGGTCTCTGTAAGACCAATGGATGATGCATGTTTTGATTAATTTTTAACTAGACACAAGTTTATATTTTCAATAGTACAAGTTCCTTAAGTAATTTGTATCCTCTTTGACTGGGTTATTGAAGTTTGAGTCTAGGGAAATATATGTCACAAGGTCATGTCAATCCATTTTCCAGTAGTCGTGTTGATCTTGAAGCTGCCTCCCCCCCCCCCCCCCCCCCCCCCCTTTTCTGTTCTGCATTTGGGAGTGTACTTCACATTCCACTGTTCGTGTTCACCTTTTTGTTTATGACCTCTGAGTACTGAAAGCAAAATACTTGAGAATAAATGTTGAGACCCAAGCCTAAGCTACAGTAAAATATAGGACATCCCAAATTTTATCTGATTATGAAGACTTAGAGCAAATATGTCTTAGTAATTAGTAAAAACGGATTTAATTCATTATAATGAAGTAAAGTTGGCTTTTACACACTAGACTGACATATGCTCATTCCCTTCAGATTTAGTAATAAAAGGGCATATGCAGAAAGACTAAATGCAGATTTGTCTTCAGAGGAGCTGGTATTGTATTAGGTAGCAAGACGGCAAGTTGATGTAAAAGAGATAACTGTGAATGATGATATATTCTAATATATGTGTAATATACTAGAACATGAAATAGCTTATAGTTGGTCTTAAGAGCTTTGATTTAGAAAATTGAATTTTACTGGATAATTAAGAAGGGGCAAAGTTGTACCTGATTTCTCAAAGAAGTTGGTAACAGTTACGGCACAAAGGTTATGGCAGTTATTTGGATGGGGTGAGGGGAGGCAGTGAAGTCCTATTGACAGTGCCTCTGGGAAAATGTGTAAGATTTTGGAATTACAGATAAGATTTATTGGAGTATTTATTGGAGGACGGAGTGCTTAACAGTAACTGGGGGAAATTTGTCAGATAGTACAGTGATTTAATTAAGATGGACTGTAAAAGGTATGAGATGTCATCATATCAGAGAAAGGCGACCTTTAATACCTAGCTAGGAGACCATAATGTGAAGTAGAGACCAACAAATTAACCAGCAAGCTGTAGAAGAGCAACAGGATTTTGTTTAAGTTGAAAACTACATTTAAAACATGTGGCCAAGATGCAGTTGCATTCCCTGTTTTTTATTTCAGAATAAACAAGGGGTAATAAAGGGATACTAGCTTCTTTATTTAGTCAGTATTCTTTCTTATTATTTTCATTTTTAGAAGTAGTAGTAGCAGCAGCTTTCAAAACTAGACTGGTTAAGTGATAGAAGAGAGACTGTAGCAGTTTCTTGTTTTTATTAAATGCAAGCTGATAAACTGGTCTCTGCACTCAAGAATTTTCCAAGTAAACGGAAAAAAGCCAAAACAGACAGTAGAAGCAATGATGTAGGGGACCTCTTCTGTAATTCCGTTTATTGTCAGAGCAAAGTTCTTACAATGTGTAAGATTGGGCAGCTGTCTGCTTAAGATGGCTTTATTTAAATGTGGTATACTGTAATTGGGGATGAGACTCTGGGGAAAAAGCATGGATAATATGTAAAAAGCATATAGGCAGTTAATACTGAAAAAGTGCTGAAAGTTAGTTTGAAAGTTGGCAAGTGTGGTTTGGCCAGTGTTCTCTAACCTGTGTTGCTGCAGCTTTAGTAGTCTTCATACTAGCTGAGGGACAAGGAGTGCCTTGGCTTGGTAAACTTTGTAACAACTCAGGAATTCTGTTTAAGTTTAGGACTGCAAAGATACCTGAGATTAGTTAAGCCTTAAAGCATCAAGTCTATTATTATATGGGTGCCTTACAGGTAGACACATTAGCAGTCATTCTTACTTGAACAACTGTGGTTTTTCTAGGAGAATTTTCATTTTTACGTCTTCTGTTTAGTCTTACATGTGTACAGTGTTTTCTCAGTGTCAGAGTTGCTTGGAAGAGGCAAATACAAATGTGTTAAGTTGTTCAGTAGTAATAATAAAAAATATCCAAAGTCGTCTACTTCAATTGAACATATGTCAATGCACTTAATATTTAACCATTAAAACATAATGGAAACTGAAATTTGTGTATACAGTATAGCTATCCTATTAAACAGTAGTTCAAGTGGGGCCAATAGCACTCTTATCAGCTACTTGGTCTTAATTCTTCAAGTGTAAAAATGGGACTGAAGGTTCCCCACCCCCCCCAGTGGCTAGAAATTGGCACTTCAGAATTTCATGTTACACCACGTGGAAGAGAGGTGGCATTCTTTAATCCATAGTTTACATGCTCATGTTCTGTAGGCTGTAGAGGACGCTTATATTTTTTCATGTTACTTTATTAATGACCTGAAAAATTTCCCATGGGTTTTGCTGTGGTTGGTAAGCTGGCTTATGTCAGCGTATGGAGTTTGTGCCACACAAGTGGTGAGGTACTCTGAAAGGTAAGACTAAAAACCTATGTAGTGATCATTTGGAAATGTCACTAAACATGTAGTCTCTAAAACCACTGACTTTTAAAAACTAGTGAGTTTCGATACCTGGATATTTTTTGGTAAGATTTAAGTTCTTCAGAAGAGATATTTCCTAGTTTAAAAATTGAAATTCTGCCTTTCTCCTGCTTTATAGTTTTCCTCAAAACCTCAGCTGGCTGTGCGTGGCAGAAAGCCTTGCTTTGGCATTGCTCATTGTCACACGCCTCGCAGTGGGAAGGAGGAGAGTAGAAATTCCCAATATTTTAGGATTCATTGCACAAGTACTGTAAAGTACTGAGACCTGCAAAGGTGCAACTGGAGTTTCAAATTGTCCTTAATTATTGTGTTTCCAGATACTATTTGGAAAGGGAAGAAAAGGCTTCAGATATGAAAGTTGGGATGTTGCCAGAAAACCAAGGTAGCAGGTCTCAAGTTTTTTGAGGCAATGCAGATTGCTAAAGCTAACTCTCTTTATCATTCAGTAATGTATATTTGTGGGAATAAAATTTAGATCAGCAAAAAAGTTCAACTCAAATTTGAGTAGCTGAAATCCTGTATAGTAGAATTAAAAAAAAAAAAATTGTATCAGTATAAACCAGTTGTTCTGAAAATACTTTGCCTAGCAATTATCAAATATTTCTGTACTGTAAAAATGCATCTCCTATTCCCTGATGTAAGATACAAAAAAGTGAACTCCGTGGATTTATTACTATTTTCTTCCTCGTCAAATAATCTTTGATCTTTCAGATTTTAAAGCTCTTTCATTCTCAAAACTGCCTTGTATGTTTCTGACTACTTGTAGCCTCTTTCATCAGAAGAAAACGACCACAGTTCTTGTTACAGCCAGTCAGATAGTCAGTATGGTTCTCCTCCAAAGGGTTGGTCAGAAGAGTTGGATGAACATGGTCAAACCTTATATACCAATGACTATACTAATGAAAAGGTACTTTTTCCTTCTTCTCATCACGTGCTCTAAATCTTTTCCAGTAATTCACTGTTAGAAATGCAGATTTCATTTCTAAGTGAAAAGCATACCTCAACAGCATCTCCTTTCATTTTTTAAATATGCATGAAACTTTAGCAACTGACCTGACTTTTTTTAATGTACGTTCTTTACTATTTGGAAAAGGTTTTCTTATGTCCAGTTGGGTATCAGATTATACTAAATGACCATATTGTGTATATGTGTGTGTGTGTATATATATATATTTTTTTTTAAATTCCTGCCCTCACCTGTCTGCTTGGTTATACTTTTGTACCAATATAATGTTTTTCTTACTGTCTTTTAAGAGCTGTTCTTGTTTACATAGGCCTTCCAGTTAGGATGGTTTCAAGCTGAAAATAATGCTGCTTTATCAGTTTCATCCTTTACTTTACCAGAGATTTTAAGTACTGCTTTCAGATGTAGACAAACTTCTTGACTAAACTACAGCTGTAGTTTACAGAAGACTTACGTTCTGTTCTAATTATCTAATTGCTCCTGGCAACTTACTGTGATTCTGGGCACATCATAAAAATTTCTCCCATGTAGGATAAATGACAAAATTTGTTTATATTTGTAAAGCAGTCCATTTTCCTAATTGTTCACTAAATTTGTATTTTGTTTTTTTAACTTCAAAAAGTGTTCATTGAAACAGTAGTTTATTGTATTATAGCACCACCTCTTCTCCAGTTGATGTACCAAGGTTTTTTTGAAAGAAAGTTTTAAATAATTGAGTTTTATGGTAGTTTTGGAATTTTATCCTGCTTAATATATTTCTGTTAAACATCTGTAGAGCTTATACCTGTGTTTTAGCAAATATGCTACCTTTTTCTTTTAAATTGCACTGAGATTGATAGAAACAGCATTTCCTATCACAGTTTATTGGAAGGCGATCTTATGAAATCTGCTTGATCCAAGAGCCTTGCTGTGAGTGCTTCTGTGCATTTTTTTGTGTGATCTTAGACTTCTGCTCATTACAATTCTTTCCTTTCTGCGTACCTAGTCACAGTTGTCATAGTTCTACCTCTTTGATTGTGGGAGTTGCTTATAGAGGTCATAGAAATTGTATCATCTTCTTCACAATGTATTTAGGAGCTGTATCTCCTGTTCCTGATGACGTTTTAAAAAGGGATTTGTTCAACAAGTGCAATTATGTCTTAAATTATCAGCAGTTGCTGGTTGAGCTTCTTGTAATTCTGTAATTTCCTGTGTAAAATCCTTATACAGATCTGATGCAAAGATCGTTCCTCCTTAAACTGACACTGTAATGTTGGTAAAAGTGAGATATGCCATCTTCAGAAATACCTGTTTATCATAATCTGTTGTATGATGTTGCAGGACTATTTTCTGAGGAGTTAACAGAAAGAAAAAATGTTAGGGAACCCAATTCAGGAAGCTGAAAACCTTGTTGCTGTCATTGCTAGCTAACCTTGGTTAGTTAATGGAGTTTATGTGCTAGATGCTGCTGAAGTGGATGGCACTTTATTAAAAATTAACTTTAAATCCCTAGTATCAGAGATTTACTATGTTACGACTGTCACTCTGATTACATTTCCTGTCATCACATTTCTTTCTACAGTGGATAAAACACGCAGATGAACAAGGAAGACCATACTACTACAGTGCTGATGGTTCCCGATCAGAATGGGAGTTACCTAAGGTGAGTGACCTAAAAAAGAAACTTTTGACAACTGGGGGCTTTCCCCTCCTCCTCCTCTATAAATGTTCTATGGGGCCTTTGATGGGAGTTTTTCACAACAAGAGAACTTACATATTGCATATTTCTTGCATTTTTGTGGAAGTTCTGATTGTGAAGAGAAAAAAGATGTACTTAAGGACATGACAAATGGATGTATGTAACTATTCAGATGTCAAAGAAGATCTTGTATCTTTGCTGAACTGAGCTTTTCATGCAAGGCTGCAGAATAATATCTGTGATTTTGCTGTGGTGAAGAAAACCTCTATAGGAAAAAAAATTTTTTTTTTTTTACTACAAAATGTTCCTGAGAAACTGTAGTCTATTTTTAGTACCCTCCAAAATGCTTATACAGACAAGTGTTGAAAAACTGTGAAACTGATGAAACTTTTGTATCTTTGAGGATGACAGTTTCACTAGAAGCCTGTTCTGGTATTAATTTTGTAATAAAAATAGGTATTTGTAGGAAAGTGACAGAGCTAGGGACACTTTGTAGTCTGAGGATGTACATAGTGCTATTTAATTCTCATTTTCATTTTGCAAAACTATAGGACATTAGTTATAATGATGTAGTTGTATATGTCTTTTCTGCTATTAGGATGTTTGTTCAATCCTACATAGTAAGGTGACCATAAGAAAGAAGTTTTGTACTGAGTTGTCTGCATAAGTATATGAAAGAGCATGTTTCTCAATTACTGTTTCATCAGTCCAAAAATTGTGTCTTCAGTCACTTGCACTTAGAAAGGAGCAACCTTAATAGATGATGCTTTCATAATATTTGTGAGAGAATATTTACATTGAAATTTATGAATGAAGTTGTATATGGGACTGTTTTGTTATGTCAGTAAAAGAATTTGTATCTGATCACTGAAGAGTTGAGTTAACTTTGTGAATTCTCCTATGTTATTCTGATGTATTAGATAACTTAATTTTTATAACATACATGAACCTAACAATATAATCTAGAACTATTGGTTTTAAAAGCTACTTAGCTATTGATTAGTTATTAGATTAGTTAGAAGTCTGAAAATCCACTGCACCAGATTTTCCCAGAAGCAATTGTGAGTTCAGTATGTATAATTGAAGTTAATTTTGGGGAATAATGTCTTGGGTACTTCATGCTATGACTTCTGCAATGCAGAAAGTCCTGACTGTGAAGAAGTTGCTTTTCACTAAAATAGATTTGGTTTGGATTTGAACTAAATATCAAATTAAGTTGGCTTTAATCCAACTACAGTAAGTTACAAAGATAATCCAGAACTTTTACCTGAGGCGTATTAGCATAAAGGGATGGTGTCTAGTAAGTGTGTGTTAGTGGATGATATTCTGGTGGTTCTAAACAAACATCTGAGCTCTGCTGTATTAATAGCCATCTACAGAATGAAACATAGCCTCTGTTTCAGAGTTTGTGATCTGATATACTTTAGTTCTTGTTTATATGGAAATGTTCACATATTCCTGTTACGAATTTCCCTTGAAAATGATTTCTCATGAGCCCTTTGGGCAGAATGTACTCTTTATTCCTTCTTGAAAATAGTAAATCTTGGGTGGCAGCAAATACAAGGTTAACAGAAGTAAATGAGCAATTGACATTTGGATTCGTGATCCAAGAGCCTATGTATTTGCAGAAATCCTCATCTTTTAACTTTAAATGCTGTGGAATAGATTAAATATTTCAGCAAAAGATTTAGCTAGTTTATGTAACTACATATATGGAGAACATACAGCAGAGAGTAATTGAAGCGTGATTGAAGTAATTAGTCTCTTAAAAATCTTACTGATGCTGGTTCCAAAAGTGCTTAGGAACAAAGGAATTGGAAAGACAATGTAGACCGCAGAATGGCTTTGAAAAAAAATAATCTATATTGAAAACTCTCATGAGTGGGGAGAGAAAACCTTAGGAAGACTTCAGCATTGTAGCTCTTTCTTAAATGAAAATTAAGTTACTAGGAAAAACCCCTACTCTTGGTCAGTTTTTTCCCCAATGTACTTAGTTTAAATATTGCCTTCCAAAATTTATTGTGAAATAAAGTGATGGAATAGAATGGTTATGTAGTGCTGTTAAACCAGCAAAATAAGAGAATCCTTTTGTCAGATGGTTCTTAATAATTTGGACTTCATTAAAACTAAAAATCACCTGGAGGTTTCTGGAAATAGCCTATTAGGTGAGCTAATACTGTTCCGTTTAAAATCTTCACTGTTATAGCATTAATTGTAAATGTGAACATGCTGGGGAATAACACTTCCAGTATCCCTGTATGTGTTGTGAGGGTATATGTTGGGGAGGGGAGAACTACAAAACAAATTACTTTAGACAGTCTCATAGAAAGCCTTCCAGTCATGTATATTTAAATAATATCTAGGAATAGCTGAATGCCTCTGGCTAAAAGTGGAGTCTCAGATGGAGTAGTTCTGACAACTGCTGAAAAGTCTATTAAGGCTCACTGAGTGTGACCCAGCTTTTTGCAGTGGAAGAGAAGAACGTTCTGAATTATTATTTAAAAAGGATAATAATGTTTAACCATAATTTGTACTACATCTTGCAACAGACTTTGAGTTTTTTCCTATGCCTGTGCATTCTGCTGCATTCAGTTGTTGGTTCTTGCAATTATTAAAAAAAAAAAAGAAATAAACTAGCAAATAAAAATTCATTCCTATGTAGATCACTATGATAAAATATGTTTATTTCCTGTGTAGTGAATGAATAATATCTAAATTGTTTTGATTTGCAACCCTATCAGCCCTATTCCAGAAACCTAGTTTTCAAATATGAGTTTTATAATTTAAGCACGTGAGAAATCTTTATTAAAGGGGGGTGTGTGTGTGTAATTTAAATTGATCTCAAGAATGAGAATTGTCTAATTTTTAAAGTTTAAAAAAGGGTAATGTATCAAGATGTCAAAAAGTGAGGAAGACTATGTAATAAGTATTGAATAAGTAGCTCAAAGGGGAGGTGGAGACAACAGCTTAATAAAAAGTGGATATTAATAGTCTCTCAGATTTTCAAAATGTGTTCCTAGGCTGATACCTGGCATAACAGCGTGATGCTTGGCCGTTCTCTGACTGAGCTCTCTGATCCAAGAGTAGACATTGTAATAAAGTGTGTATGCTGTAAGCCTCTGGAGTGAACTCATAGTTTTGGTGTTAATATTTACAGACTGTGATATTGCAATTACACTTTCTCTTCTCAGAAGTTCCTGCAGCATTAGCTTCCCTCACTGTATCCACAGAAGCAGCGCTAGGTAGAGGAGCTTCACTTTTGGCAGTCTTTATAGACCAGCAGTCTGTTAATTCACTCTGTGCATGGTCAGCGTTGAGTATGAGCCTCAATTTTGGTGCTCAGGTGAATGATTTTGCTGCTGGAGACCTGAATGAAACAGAGCATGCTGTCTGAAAAATTATAAAACACAATGCAGGTAATATCAGGAAGATTTCATGCAATCTAATGGTGAAAGAAAATAAAGATGAGAGCATGTAAATAGGGCCTGGTTGTCTCATGGTAAGTTTGTCATGTTCTGAGTTGTGCTACTTGTTTTGAGGTAATATACCAAGTGTGGTGGCATTCATATCTGCTATAAGTCAATGGACTGAACAGTATCATTAGCAATAGTGAATCACCTTCACATTCTTGTAACAAAATTTGGGATTGCTTGGCAAAAGTTGAGACAGTTTCAGCTGATGTGAGTATCTAGATTTTTTTTTAAAGACAAAAATACAAGTGATATGACAAACCTGAGGTAAGTATGAGAAGGCAGTCAGGTTTGTGGTGTTTTTTTTTTTTTTTTTTTTTCTCTTTAATGTTGTGTGTATTTTATTTGTACTCAAGAGACCTGGTCTGGTCTTCCTCATTTGTCCTGGTGTTTGGTGGTTCCCACCCCCCTCCCCTCCTCCCAAATAAAATGAGAGGAGGGGAAAAGTGCCACAGCAGGTTCTGTGGCAATCAGTGCTGACTTGGAGCTCTTTGTCAAAGATCAGCAGTCTTAGTGATCCTGGGGGCTAGAAGGTGAAGCAATGGATGTCCAAGGCAGCAAAGTGAACAAAGTGGGTTATCCAGCAGTGTCTTTCAGTCACATTTGAGATAGAGCTGCTTGTCCTAGCGGTCTCCTTGTTCTGCTTAAGTTCTCTTCCTTCAGTACAGCTGCTGCCACCTGGAAGTCCTATGGCAGAGAATAATGAATCTTTTTCCTAGAGAAAGAAAGAGTGAAGTCTTTAAAAAGACACTGGTGTGGGTTGTTTTTTTTTTTTTTTTAAATGTATGTAGGTTTAAGAAAAATGTGTTACTGATCTTGTTAAGAAGAAAAGCAAAAGCTGTAACATAGGTCTTATGTCTATCGCAGTGCCAAACCAGTTTATTCAAAGCTAGTGACAATGGTAGCACTAAAGGGTGGGTTTGTTCGGAGGCAATATTTAATTATTTTTTTAAAAAGGGCTTTGATTTCAGGCAGTCTGTTAGCACAACTGCACATAACCTGGTAGAGTGTATAAGGTGCTAAAAGGTACTGGGATATCAGAATATTTTTAAATGTTGCTGTTGTGATCTTTGATTGCAAGAAGGGAGAGTAAAATGCTTAAGTTGGGTCTTTACTAACTTTCACTGTCTGTTGCTTCCCATTCTTTTATCCCTTTACCCACTCAGTTCCTTTCATCTGTCTGAGGATGTTGTTAATGCAACCAAGAAGAATCTTTTTTTCTGTTTCTTAAAGTTGACAGATCTGTGTCATCTCCATAAGAATGGGGACAACTACAAATAACTTGGAGGTCTTACATTTATTTCAGTCACAATTAGGCTAGGACAGAGCCTTGAGCCATGCCATGTTATCAGGTTAAAATTAAATATAAATCGCTTGGCCAGCTGAGAGGGTTAGAAAATTTTATACTGAGGCAAAGAAAGCTTTTAAGTAGCTACTGAACAAAGTAGCTGTTTGAACAAATTCAGCAATGAAAATAACCCTGTGTGACCTAAATTTACCCCACTGGTGTCCTTACCCTACGCCAAGAGGTGTTATAACAAGAAGCCTGTGTTCCTTGGTGCATGCAGTAAGAGTATGAACTCGCTTATGTCCGCCCTTCCTGATAGGAGATGCTCCCAATGAAATGGGGAACAAATTGAGATGATGTGCTGGAGGGGTTAATTTAATGGGACACATTTGAGTTTGTGGAGGATTTTTCAAGGAGCAGTAGTGTGTCTGTTTGGAGTTGTGTGCTACATTATCAAAAGCTTTAGAATTAAGGAAATAACATTGCACCCTAAGGTGGTGCTATTAAGGCATGTGGTGTAGCAGAGATCATCCTACCAGGCAATGTGTAGTCTTGAATGGGTTGGTTTTATTGCAGTGTGTGGCCCTTGCCTGATCTCTGTCTTCAAGATTACACCAAGGCTTAGGCATAGAAAGCCTGCTTAGAGTTATGTAAAAATAAGTTTTTGCGTGAGGGAAGGAGAGCCCAACATGTAATTGTAAACGCCTGTGGGAGAGGCAGCAGCTCTGCAGGTGGGAGTGTCAGTAAGTGACTCTGACCTGCAACTGTTATGCAAGGCTTTTTGAGCTCAGAAGATTGAGTGGGGGCAGACCAAAGAGTAGCAGGGGTGGTGTGATCAGACCTGGCCAGGCTACTGGCTCTGGCTACTTCCCTGTAGCTGGTGGACTCTACCTGATCTAGAGGGTGTCTAGTTCAGTTGGATAATGCAGAGTCTGAAAGTGCGTATCACTGTGATTCTCTTTGGAGATCACAGATCAATCCATTTATTTTAAAAGTGGAGGCTTGCCTGGAGCCCAGAAATATGTAAGCTTCCTTCACCCCCCGCCAAACACCAGAGTGAAAATGTTTACTTGATGCCTCTATTGTGAGAAAATGGGGTAAAAATGTCAAATGTTCCCTTTAAAGATTTGTCAGTTTACTAACACTGTTTGTATCACCAGTGCAAATTATTTAAGCTGCTAAGATGCATATAGCTCAGTGTTCCTGAGTTGTTAGCAGTGCTTTGTTAATGAACTACATATGCTGTTGCTTTCTTTCTTGTTAAATATGTTTTGTAAAACTAGAATTTCTTGTTACTTTACAGGCCCTTTCTCCTTCAAGATGGGGTTGTCTGTTAGATAAGTTAACTCCTGATGGCTTGTGATGGTATCAAAGGCACCTTTTAAATATAGATCACCTGTAATCTATATGGGCTGATGCCCATATCCTAACTCTTAACATAGACTTAAATGCAAGATAAATTACTTTAAGTCTTTGAGTATTTAAACTTAAATTCATTGTTACTCAAATGGAAAGTGCATGGAGGATTTTCATATATAATATTCATCAGTGTCACTGAAGTGTGAATCTATTTCTGAAATAAACGGTTGTGTTTCATAGCAAGAAATATTTTTGGATTGCCCCCTTAAATGCGTTGGAACTGCTGCAAGGGACGCTGTTTGTGGCAACCATCTGCAATTTAGACATAGTTTCACTGAAAATTGTTTAGATTTTAGTTGTAATATGGGCAGGCAATTTTGCTGTGTGTTGCTTAGCTTGCGGCCACAGTTTAAGTTGTAGGAACATCTGCAGAATGGATATTTCCACAACGAGAAAGTAAGCTAGTGTTAGATTCCTTGCAGCATGAATGATGGTTCAGCTTCTGGTTTAACAAGGGGACAGACAGAGTTGCTTAAACCTCACCGTTGTGAGGAAGCAGTTGTCACGTGAGGGTAAATGTGCTGAACCCAACACAGAATCAGAGCAATCTCAGAACTGAATTTCTGCAGTGATATTTCTGTCTCTACATGAACTACCAAATTTTATTCTCAATACTGCAAGATCTAGTCACCTGGGAGTATTTTACTGCTCTTGTGCATATTGAAATAATTTAATGAAATACGGAAGTTATTTACCTTTTAAGCTTCTATTGACTTACTGGAGCATTAGCTCTATTCTTAGTAAAATACAAACCTAACACAAGCATGGTGTCTGCCATGGCACTAGTAATGGTAGTTCTTTATTTGGGCAATAAGTATACCTGTATTATGCGATTTAGCGTAAATCCAGCATTTATGTTATTTAGGTTAAACCTTGCCATGCTTCATTGGTATGTGTGGGTATAGGTTATTCTGTCTTTGAAGACCTGAGGCTCTGAGCTTACACTAGGAATCACAGCAAAACTGTAGAATTCGGTGTGCTTGCGAAGAGTGTTGTGTTAGCCTTTTTAAATAAAAAAGGCACTTGACTTTCCTTTGTTACTTCTGACCCAGTGGATTCTGGTCCTTTACATGACTCCGTAAATGCTGCCTTGTGTTTCTGTGTGCAGACTTTGGTCTTCTGATGCTGAACAGAATGAGATTTTTAATGATTTAAAAAACCCTGTACATTGATGTTGTCTTTTCTTGTTTGTATTTTCAGTATTAAACTTTGAAATATTTCTATAATTCTTTGTAATGCCACCTCATTGTTGGTGGTGATGATTTAAAGTGGCAATGCTACAAATGATAACTATGCTGCAATGCTGAGATCTAATTAAATGCTGGGTCCTTCTCATGACCTTCACATTTTCTCAGCCTGTACATCTTTGGATGCTCTGGAGTTACAGGAAAACTGATGTTATGATAAATCAATTCTCTCCTTGGTTATTATGGCTCTGCTGAGTCTTAAAATTATGTCCTGCTAAATATTTGTTTTCTGTGCTTATGTACATTCCACAACAGCAAATCCTTTTACAGGTAATTTGATGTGATCTGAAAAAATCAAGTTCTCATACTCGTGTCTCCCCTCCTAGACATCCCAAACCTTTGGATCAAAGACAATCATATCTAGGCAATCATAACTCTTGCTGCAGGATAACAGGGTTTTCCTTTTCCTACACAAGAGCTGGCCAGGTGATATAGTACTGTCAGTACAATGTGAACAGTGAATGTTTAAATCTTGTATTTATTAATATTCCTTGGTGGTTCTCAATATGGTGGTTGGCTGCAAAACTAGCAGTAAGCTGTTGCACAAGAAATCAAACCTCTATCTGCCAATGGAGAGTATTATCCCAACAGGCCAGTCTTAGTTACTGCCTTGAAGAGGACTACAGCAGAAAGGACAGTTCTGAAGACTAAATGCGAAATAAAACCAAGGCTATTTTCACACCCATGGGTGACATCAGGAATCTGAAAGTTTGCACTGTTAAGGTGTATGAGTGGTATGTCCAAGTCTTGTTTGCATGAATTAGATCCTACTTATAGTTTGATTTTTCTCTTCTGTAGTATAATGCTTCACCACAGCAGCAGAGAGATATAATAAAGAGTAGGAGTCTGGACAGGAGGCTACAAGAACCAATAGTTTTAACAAAATGGAGGCACAGCACAATTGTGTTGGACACCAACGATAAGGTAGGAGCAAGTTAAACAGCATGCTGGAATACCAACTGTTTCTGATGCATGAAGTATTAATCTAACAGAAATGAGTATGCATGAATTTCTGAAATCTCATTTTTCTTATATTCTGTTATATCATTGTGTATAACATTCATCAAAACCAACGGCTGTTTGATACTTTTACTACTGTCACTTTGTGAGTAGTAGCTCTCTTCTTGTTATCCTTGAAGTATTTTAACTAGTATGAGTTAGGGGTTTGGCATGTACAGCCATTTTACTATAATTGGGAATCTCCCAATTCAGTTTAGGCTATGAAATATAATTAGGATTTAAATTCAAGAATTATAGATGTGGATGAGGTTCTCATGTGTTGTGTAGTGATACTTCATGCCTGAATGCTTTAATTGTAGGAAACACGAAGTAGGAACACACTTGAAAGATTGCAGATGACTAATGGAAATATTCTTAGACTTGAAATAAAAGTTGCACTTGCTAAAGTAAAAACTATGCCTTAAAGATGTAAATAGTAGTATTATATAGTGGAATTATCCCTTTTATGACTGTTCTGTTGATCTCCACTATAATATCTCAAGGAAAGAGGAAAAGCTTTGTGTGGTTACAGCAGGGTTGTAGTATTGTTACTGAAAGACAGAGGACAGTACTGACAGTGCTGAAACACTTGGCTTTGATCCTGTCCAGAGCTAAGCTGGGCGTTCAGTCTGAAAAGAGCTGCGGGTCACTAACGTCAAAAGCTGTTTCCTGCCCGTTCTTAGGGCATGTGCTTGATAGTCCGTTTTGAGCTATAGAGTAACAGATGCTGTTCAGGACAACAAGGAGACAGAGCCTCTCCCTTGCTCTACATCTGCCTGTCGCTCTCCAGTTTAATTTTTGTCCCACCTGTTTCTGCTTGGACTGGGACATTCTGCCCGTGGGTGAGGAGAGTTGATATGAGCTGAGTGGGGAGGAACTGAAATGGGTGTTAGAGGGTGGTGACTTGCTGGTTTCTGTAACTTCGAAGTATTCCATCCCGAGTTTCATGGAACCTGAAATAGCGTGTAATGCAGAAATCTTAGCACAGACTACTCAGAACGAGATACCAGGAAATGACATTCTAAGTTCCCTTTTTCTAATGATACAGGGGAAAAATGAAATTAATGTAGGTTTGGGAGTGTGGAAAAAAGCCTGTAAGTGGGCCTGTGTAATCACAGATGTCAAAGACAAAGTTAAATAGACAAAACACAGAAATTGTAATGAAAATGGATCTACTACCCAGAATGTTACTTGCTTGACCTGTTGTTTCCGGTACGTTTTAATGGCTTTCCTTGTTGAAGTAGGGTATAGGAGAGTGGGTTGTCATGACTTGACTTAGTTCCTCAGAACAGGATTTATTGGATTTGATCTTAAGCTTTTGAGCTGTCAGTTTAGAATATATCATACCGTGGTGCTGAGGAGGCAGTGGACTGTGCTTGGCTGGAGACTTTGCACCTGCATGCATTAGTTTAGCTGGAGTGATTCTGAGGTCCCTCTGCTGCTCCTTTCCCCTCCTTACTCCTCCTTACGCGTCCTTCTATATCCAGTGTGTTGTGGCACTGCATGAGACAGCCGAGACAGAGTCCTGATAAATCAAAGCTGAGTGGACACTTCCAGCCTCATGTGCAGTTTACACTTCACAGGTTTGAACAGTTCCATTGGACGTTGCTTAAAGTTTTGGCCTCGCTTTTGAAGGAAGACTTATATTTTTTTTATTTATTTTTTTTGACATACGATTTTCTTCTGTTTTGGAATGACCTTTACATAGTGCTGCACTAAATGAAGAAACTCTTGTAAAACGTTGAATACCTGGAGCTGTTGACTTTTCTTCAAGACCCAATGTTCAAATACCAATACCTTAAACCTAGTGAAGCAAACATAAAAGTGTACAAATACCTGGTGTAATAACTGAAAGAAACTGTATATATGAGCCACATTTGTGAAGTCTAAATCAGTAGCTTAAAAGTTCCTTTAACAGCTTGAAAACATGCAATCAGCATTCATTTCTTAATGGTAAAGAGACTATATAGTTCCTATAAAGCAGGATGTTAATGCTTTGAGAAAATTGAAGCTGTGTAGTGGAACAATAAACTAGTGTTTTGTGGAAAGACAAAATTTTAGTGCATTGATGCACCCATTTTATTGCCACTGACAGGCATGCTGTTACATATTCTGCTTTAAATTAGTATGTGGAAAGGGAATGATCACAAATACTGGATTTCTTGTACCAGAGCTGCGTAGAGTATGAAAGCTATCTCAAATGCAGAATTAAATAGGAAGAAGAACAACTGATATTTTTCTGGATAGCCACACAGACCCCAAGTTAGCTTTTTAGCTGACTCCTAGGGAAGCTATTTTCTGTTCACTTTCTTTATTTGTTTTTCATGGCGAAACCAACACAACTCAATTATATGAAAACAGGCCAGTCAAAAGAGTGCTTGAAATGTGTTGAAGTGAAAGTATGGGTTGCCATGGCTGATGAGAATTTGATGATATCAGACGTACTTGTTAAGTGATTACTGGCTGTGGGACATATCTGTATATAGCCATCAGCTAAAAAGTTTGTTAAGCAGAGGAAAAGATACCTTCCGGAGAGGAGCAACATTGATTTCCTTAATTTGAACATTTAAATTTTTTTTTTTTCTCTACAGATACCTGAAAATATGGAACATTTAGGCTGTACTTAGGATAGCTAGTGTTCTCTTAGGATTGCTAACGTTCTCTGTTATTATATTACTAAAAGAACTAGTGGGCTGCTTCTGTAGGTAGATTTACAAGTGAGTTTTAAAGCATGGGTGTGCTGGGTGTTACGTAATGCTGGAAAAGCAAACTGAATTTGCGAGAGCTGTCAAGGGAATTAAAAAAGGGAGGGGGAGAAATGTGTTAACAGTAGCAGAGGACAAGTGACGTTTTTCTTCTGTTTGAAATTCTTGACGAGATTTTCAAGTGGTGTATTTGTGCAAAGCCATCACCGCTTCAGAGGAAGCGCACATGCCATTTTTTTGTTCCAGATGGGCAATTTTTCTAGTTTTCAAAGATTTAGTACTTTCTTTTGGTCTGTAGTTAACATCTAGTTTAAAACAAAAACCTGAATCTCTAGAAATTTTCAGTGCTTCATTATAAGGAAATTACAATAATGACTCACAAAAACTAACAGAGCTGGTATGTGCTTTTCTACTTGTATAACAGTTCATTGTACTAACCTTATATTTACTAACCATGCAGAGGCTTAGTATGGTCTTTAAAATCTTGGTATTTATTATATGATGCCCTGTAATAAGTTAATATTATAAATGTGCTTTATAGTTTGATAGCAATGTCATACAAAAAATCTGCCCATTAATAAGGATGAAAGCTTTGCTTTAAGCTGATGCTGTATGTATTAACATTTTTTTTTCAAATGGATATGTGCTAATTAACTCAGTTTGAATGTTGTCTATAAAATTTGTAAGAACACTGTTTAGTAAGCACATTTATAATATAACTATCTGAGAATATAATGAATGATTTAAAAAAGTACTTTTTTTTTTCTTTTATAATGTGTGAGTGTGTATATATAGAGAAAGTATCGTTAGGGTTAAAAAATTAAAAGAATTGTAAGAAAGATAATAACTTATGTTGTCTATTTGAATTTTATAGGAATCATCAACTGCTTCTAAGGCCAGTTTTCCTGAAAATGAATCCTCTCCTTCTTCACCAAAGCATCAAGCCACAGTCAGTATGCAAAGTGTTTAAATAGATAAGTAGATGTTGTAGAAACTGGGCTATTCATGATTAGAGAATTGAGGGTGTAAGCCTGCTTGTTACTGAGAAAAATAATGGGACAAAACTATTTAAGGCTTTACATTTTAGGAGGAATGCATTGCATCCAACTGTGCTTTCAGAAAAAGTGTACATGTCTTTGGATTAAATTCAGTTTGGCGATAGCAGATTAAGTTAATCTGTGGAATAAAGTTATGTCAAATTATGTAGAGCTCTGTTTACTTCTTCCAATAGTCACGTCTTCTCTCATAGCAACTTGGAAGAAACAGACTCCACCTCTCCACAGAATCTTTCATTGTTGGTAGTAGTTTGTAGTATTCGATATCTTTATTTTTTACTCGTGTTTCAGTCTCCTTGAAAAGGTGTAGAGGACTTGGCAAAAATAAACTATGTATTTTTGATTTAGTAGAATAACTACTGGGAGGAAATTGTAAGCTTATTAAACTCGTTATGAATGTTTAACAGATTTTTGCTCAGTTTATATTTTAAATGTGATCAGTGCTTCTTAAACAATGGGGAATAATTTTAAAAGAAGGTTTTTTCTTTCTTTTTTTTTTTTTCCCCCCAAAATTTCAGACCTGTGCTACAGTAATGCTGAAATATATGCCTTGATCAATATTAGCAACCCTTTAGTGTGGGTAGCTCAGGGTATTAAACACACAACTCTTGTTTCATTCTTACTCTGTATGCAGAGGAGGGGTTCTCTGGTGTATTCATGTTAATCCATTCTTACAACTCTTCGGTTTTCCACGATGGAATAAATATTGTTTATTAAGCCAGCATAGTTGGTAGCCTTACAAGCAATTATTGCTGCATGTATTCTAATTTCTTTAAATATGGGTCAGACCTTGAATTCTTAAAATTGTATTTTGTAGAAGAACTTACTGCTGTGTTAGATGACAGAAAACAGTAATCTGTATTTTCCTTAGTTGTCCCCTTGGACTTAAGTATTACAAAGAAAGCTGGTGAATTTTTGTATATTTTGATCCTTAACTTCCTTTCCACTTTCTCTTCCTTGATTATATTAACTTTCCCATTAGTACCCCCTAGTGTTGCTGCTAAGTAGGGCATTATGATACTTTTTCTGAATAATTCTTTTCTGGAGCATTCCTACCGGATCCACCTTGAGTAACTTATTAAAACTGTAATTTATTTGAGAAAGTGGGCATGAGTTGCTCAGTTGTTGTGAAAGATGGTGACAGGCCATTCCACTTAATAAAGGCAAAGGTTTGTTAGAAGGGTGCAATGCATAGGACTGTTAGTGGTGGTCTGCATGGATCACAAATAAAGTAAGCTAGAGAATGGGATGATTTTTTGGGGGGGGCAGGGGGTGTTGGGGAGGGAAGTGACTCATCTGTTGAAAATACCAGTTTTAGAAAATAATGTATGTGTCACTGGCTTGGGAAAGCATTCCAGCCCAATGGAGAGATTAGATTGAGTAAGAGTAGAAATTACTGTTGACTGAAGTAACATCTGAACCACCAGCTTAATGCTATTGTCTTAGAAAAATGTCTGTGTTTTGTGCTGCGCTTGAAACATGTAGGTAGAATTTTTAAAGTTAATGAAAAACAGATCTATGTCTTTGGTAAGAGTGTGGTCACAGTATTCCAGCAAAAAAATCTCTTCAATGTTGTATTGGGCAGTTATGGTCCAGTTAAATTTGAGATTTAGAGGAGAATGCTGAAGAGATTGTACCTTCTATTTTCATTGGACCTAGAATTGAGGACATCTTTGTTATGATAAAAATAACTTGTATCCTTTCTCTAGTTGATTGTTTCAATTAATAGCTTAATTCTTAAATTAGGAACTATTACAAGCGGTTACTGAAAGGGAATTGATTAAAAAAAAAAATATTCCTTTAGCACCATTCGCTGGTAGGACAAGGCTAGGGTGACAGGAGAAAATGATAGAATTTATCTCATCTTGAGAGTGACAAATGATAAATTGATGGGTTTCCTTTTTATCCTAGAATATTTTTTCAAACATTCCTTTATATTTTTTCAAACATTCCTTTATATTTTATTATTTTTGCATCAAACCCAGAAATACTCCAAATATTTGAAACTTGCAAATAACTTTCTTGTTCAGTGGTGTTCTTTTTCCACCGTTCACTGACTGATCTCCAAATTTATACAGAGGCATACCAATATAAATGATTTTCATCAACAAGACATAACTAAGTAGTTTAAAATTCTAATATTTTGCTCGGGGATAGGAAAAAGCAGGACATCAAAGAAATGTTTCACTCATCTGGTTTTGAAATGAGTATGTTAATATTTTTGTGCATTTCAGCCATGTTTTATTTAAAACACAAAATTATGTTAAAATAACTTGGAAGAATTTTGGCAGAGAATTTAGGCTGTTTGTTTGTCAACCATCTCCTCCTTTAATAAAGGACACCAACACAAATGTGCTATTACACAAATCATGATAAATTTACATTTAAAATTTCCACTGTCTAGTACCACAAATGTTTTAGTTTGGCTTGTCCAAAGAACCTAGGCCTTGAAGGAAAGCTTTTTACCCTCTGAATGATAATGAGTACTTTCCCAGAGGAATTTTGATTTTGCTGATCTCTGCATATTTAAATATACTTAAGACAGTTTCTTGAAATTATAACATGGGCAAAGATGGCACATTGCCAGAAATTGATTATTTGAGGGATCGAATTTAGTGCTATGATGCTGTATAGTAGTTACGTCTTAGTCTCTCTTACAGGGTCAAGAGAAGTATGGGTTACTGAATGTGACAAAAATTACAGAAAATGGGAA
The DNA here is from genome assembly GCF_034619465.1 of Leptosomus discolor. Lineage (NCBI taxonomy): Eukaryota > Metazoa > Chordata > Aves > Leptosomiformes > Leptosomidae > Leptosomus > Leptosomus discolor. The sequence continues at coordinate 51,201,060 of NC_141396.1, read as the reverse complement.
GAAAGTTCGGTAAGTCTTGGACTTGTACATGTGCATAAGGGTTTGTGTAAGGTACATGATTTTTTTTTGCATTAGGGCTGCATACTGCATTTTGCAATTTCTTACTTTATGTCTGAATTTGCCTTAGAGGTTTTTGTGTAGGACACAGCATTTCCTTATCCCAAAGTATGTGTTTCTTCCAGTGAGCTAAAGATAATGGATTTCAGAGACCCAGAGGCTCATGTATGCCAGGTCTCCACACAGGGCAGTGACTTTATGAAGGTGTACAGATGAGACAGCTATTTAAAAAGGGATTTAATTTATTTAAGAGAAAATCTGTATAGCATATAGCCTGTCTTTGTACATTGGATATAATTGTTGTAAGAGGTGCTTTCAGAGTTCCACTTCATCCCCTTTAATTTCTAAGGAGTGTACATGTCATGTGCTCCTTAATGCTTCCTTCACTCTGCTTGTGAAGGGTTTGAAGCAGAATGTGTTGCCCAATGTTGGTCTCCCCGTGGGTGATGAATGACCTCATTTCTAACTTTCTCTGCCTCTCAGGCAGACATTACATTATAAAACATAATGTATAATCGAATAATGCTGTCTAACTTACATTTCTGGTGTTTTGCAAAGAGTCAGTGTTGAATACTGCCTAAGTGTGGCACAGCCTCAGATTTAATTTAGGTTTACTTTTTACTTTTTCTAATTTTAATTTTTTAAATTTAATCTTTTAGGTCTAATACTGTGTTATATCTAGTTCAGTGTTTCCCAGACTTTGGATAAATGAAGAGTGCTTTTCCTCAGGATTAAAAAGTCAGCACCCAGCTAATATTCCAGAGCCACCGTGACCTAGTCGAGTGCAGTCGGGCAGCACATCTGACCCCCAGTTTGGTTCCTATGAGTTTAGTAGGAAAGGGTGGACAGTGGCTCATGTAAGCTGCTATTGATAGTGTATACTCTGACCATTTATGTTGCATCTGTCAGAATCATTGATCTGGATGATGCATTGATCCTATTGCACTGCTGTACAAAAAGATGCAACATGGTCGTTCTGTCACTTTGAGAGTTGTTGAATAATAATTTGTGTTTGGGGCAATGGGAATAGATTGTCAGGGCTTGTCAAGGCTTACTTTTTTAACCTCAGGAGGACAGATACTTAGGCATAAAAGCAAATAGTCAGTCAGCTGGAACAACTCATTTGTTCTTTTTCTAGATTTTTGAGATAAGTAGCTAATATTTTATTGCCAATGTAAAGGAGCTTATTACATAAATGTGGGACATTTGCATCCCAGTTAGATGTGATCAATCAATTTCAAAATTATGCAGTACTTCGGTATAATCTACTAAGTATGCAGTAGGTTGAGCGTTCCAGATTAGCCCCTTTGAAATTATAATTGTATGGTGTTTCTCTTGGTGAACTGCTTTCACCGCTAATTAGCTTTGTTTGATTTAGACTTTGATGGTCAGGCTGGGACTGTTAACATATGTTCCCTTCTACAAATATGATACCAATTAAGACTTACTGATGGCACTAATGACTGTATATATGGTTAAATATATTAACATACAAGTCAGCTGGGCAACAGTGATCGACGGTTTAAATGTCTACTTTCAAAGTCAATTAATCTTATGTTTGTTTACAAATATTTACAGAAAGAATTGGATGTCATCTTGGGCAGTGTTACAAGGTTCGTCACTGTTGTTCACTAAAACCCAAGGAAGTGGAACTGGCTGGGTAAGCTCAGGAACAACCCACGCTCTCATTTAAGTGTTAATCACATAAAGCACAGTGAATTAAAGCCCTCTTATTTGTAGGGCTTGAATACGGATATGCATGTGCAATTTAGAAAAAAATAAGTGTGTGTAAGTTAGCAGGAAAATAGTTTAATGTACCAATTATGGTTTAGAATGAGAAGAAAACCAGTTGCATGTTCTTATATTTCAGAAACACTTATATATTTGATAAGTAAGAAACTGATGAAGAGGTATTCAGGTACCCTGTAAGCTTGACAGTTTTGGTCCAGGCCAAATATTTTTGTGTTCCTTACTAATGTGTTCATCTAAACAGTTTGTTGTACTATTCTTGGATATTTTTTTCATAAAGTCCAGGTAATTTTGAATGTGATACATGTAATAAGAAAATAGTCTGACACTTGGCTTGTTGCGTTGGACAATTTGAATAATGTAGTATTGTTGTCTATCATTTAGTCTTTGCCTTGCTGGATTCTGTATTTTGTTTTAAGTCTGCGTAGTGCATGGCAAGTGTTTGTATCTATTTTGATGTCTGATGGAGACATAAAGAGAAACATCACACTGAAGATGATGATTATTCAATTTTTATATCACCTCTAGTTTAATAGCACTATGATGAAATTGGCTGTATCCATCCAGCTGCATTCCTACATGAATACGTATAGAAATGGCTCTATTTACAGCTTATTTGCCTACTTTTGGAGGTCTGATGTTAAACTGTGTGGATCTCCTGTAATAACTAAAGAGAGGTCAGATTCAGTATTTGTTATTCCAGTGTGTATTACCATGCGAATTAGAGCAAAATTGTATCTTGCAGATATATGCTATCTTGCTGTGCTTCTTTTTGGGTAGAGAATTGGTATTGACAATTCTTCTCTAAAGCGTCAAGTTCATTTCAGAGCTATAAACATCATTTTTTTTGTCCTTCTGTTGCTGTAGAAGGGATGATTGGAAAAAAAATGGGTGAGGATGGATAAATAACAACGTTTAGGGTAGAAGAGAATGGAAAAAGAAAGTTGGGCAAGGTGGTCAAGCAAAAGCAAAAGAGAAGGGAAGGAAAAAGAATAAAGATTAAAGTTTGAGATAAGGTAAACTATGCTGTTTGATAGGAAGCAGACTTGGTGACTTCTGCAATTTACTCTTATAGCTAAGGACCCAAAAAGTACTTTAGTTTTCTACATATAAATATGCATGTTTGGAAGGTAAAACATTTTGGCTGAGTAACTACTCGAGTCCAAAAACTAGATTACAGCTACTAATACTCTTAATCCAAATGTAGCTGTAGATCAAACCCCTGTTATTTTAACTATATCTTGATATCCTTAAAACACATCGTGCTAAACTAAGATACTGCTTATGAATGTGTGATACTGTTATGAAGGAATGTGTGCCCAAATGAATTATCCATAAAAGGTAATCATGCCACTCTGCCTATTGCTTAGGGATACTAGTGTAAGTTGTGTTACACCTTCCAAATGCAGTAATTTGGTGGAGGAGGAAAAAAAAAAAAGGCATAAATTCTTTTGGTAATTTAAGTGGAGCAAAAGTATCATAGTCACAATATTTCTGTGCAGCACTGTCAGATATGTCAGTACTGTCAAGTATTGGAGTAGAGTCAGCAAAATAAATATCAACAGTACGAACAGAATAAGGTGAAGCTCAAAATATTAAGGACAGTCTCTTTCAAGGACTTTGTGTTGTATATCTGCATGCTCACAGTTGGCTTTGTAAATACATAATTAAATATTCAGCACACACTCTTTGCTGTCTGTGTTGGAAATTTTTTTGGGATGTTAAAAATTCCACCTCACCTCTCAAACCGTGATTTGTGTCAGTGTATTAATAAGGTGAAGTAAAGTCTAACAGTTTGACATATGATAAGAATTAATTTCTTCATCTTATGAGAAGAATATTTGTTTAGCATTCATCTAGTGATTGAGATAACCATATCTTTTTTTTGTACTTTGTTTTGTGACTTCATCACTCTTCCTTTTTCTCATCAAGTCATTTTGCCAAGGGGGCTCAATTCCTGAGCTCTTGCTCTCGCTGCTTTCTTCTTGGAAAAATGCTCTCAGTCGTCGACCTGCTGTCACCTATGTAAACTCTGACCAAGTTTCAACTATCACTGTATGTGTTCTTGTTGCATGCCTCTTGTCACTGTAAGGCTATTTGCCACTAATCTTGAAAGTAAATTTGAATTTTTCCAAGGTTTAAGTTTTGTCACTTCATATAACACCTTGTGTATCCTGTTTGCTGTTTCCTGAAAGTCTTCCAAGGTGCAAATTAACACAAGTGTATTGCAATAATCTTGTAATTGTTCTAATGGAACAAAGTAGAAAGAGTATCTCGTTCATCAGTGCCAGAATTTTAATCCCAAATTTGCTTATTTGAACCACTAGTGTTTTGACTAATAAACAGCATGATATGGTCAATTTTTTTAACAGATACTTTATGCCTAATTCTTCCTAACACAACTAATTTAGGATGTTTGTAAGGTGCCTATGATGCCTTTGATACAATGATGTACATGTTGTTGGTTAATTCTAGCTATAGTTGGAATACCCCAAAATGTAAATGTTATGCATAAAGAACTGAAAGGAAAAGAGTTCAAGGATGTCATGGCTATATGTCACATACAGAAAGCTGATATGAATTTGTAGGAGACTTATATATAAATTTAAGCGTCTGAGGTTAGTTACGTTTTGAAGTGTAGATGCCAAGCATAGAAGTGCTGCTTATCAGATACTGATAAAATATTGGTAGCTAATATGGCAGCTTGTTGCTCAAGGTGGATGAGGAGGAATTTAGATAATGATGCTAGTGTTAGAAGGAACAAACAGGCTTGAGTGGTCATATGACTGGTTTTTAATATCACTTTCTCAGCATTCTTATCAGAATCAAACTAAAGCTTTCATGAAAAAAATCATATGCTGAAGACATTAAAAGCAATGTTTCAATTTGACAACTTGAGGATTTTAAAGTCGTGGTGTTTAAAACTATTTTGGTATCTTGGTTTGTATTTCCTGAAGAGTGGAGAAAGACCTACGTGTTTTGAGTTTAGTTAAGATTCCTGAGACTTCTAGAATGAGTTTTGATGACCAGTACCTTAATTTTGTATTTTATATTTCCTGTAGGAGGGGAGTAACTGTAGGCTTATTCAATTAACCTTGTGCTAAAAATGATGCAAGTGCCTTTTCTTTGTCTGTCAAATTCATTGCTATGTATGTGGAAGCCTGGAACAGATAATTTGTACCCGATTTGGTATCCTTTAAAATGCTACTTTCTATAAGGAAATCTGGATTTTTAAAATACGTCTTTTCACAGAAATTCAAATTTTCAACTGTTGAAAGAAGGTGTCTCTCAACTTTTGATGTGAATGAGTTGTAATAGCTATTGCCAGATTTTAGTGATGTGGCTTCATAAAACATAGCAAATGGTAACTGCTTAGAAGGATTCATCTGTCAACCTTCTCTAATAGGTTCATGTCTTCAGTGTCGACACTGAGTGTACAGTGGTGGTAAAGTGAGTAAACTTCTGGAAACACCAAGGAAATAAATGCTCTTCAAAGGTCATCTGGGCAGTCTCTTGTTTACTGTGTTATACCACTGCGTTTATAGCCAAGCGTGTTATAGGTGAATTACAGTTCATCAATATTGCACAGCTGATATACAAGAGCTCAGATGATTATCATGAGAACTATTTGGAATGCAAATACTCCTATGAGTATGGTTTCAAAAAACTTACATCATTTTGCTATGACATAAAGGACACCTTTATGTTTTTCTTTTTTTTGTTAGAGCTGTAAGTTCTGAAGCTCCTCTACCAGCCACAAAGGAGCATCTGTCTCCTCAGCTCTATTTCTACAGTCCCTCTGAGGGTGAGAGGGACTTCAAATTAAAACGTTCTACCCAACTCTAATTAGAAACAGAATTACGAGAATGGCAGGTGTCGTTTGTACATCTAAAGTCTTCCCATAAATAGCATCCAGTTCTGGCTCCAAAGAACACTGGAATATATCACAATACAGGCTATGTGATTTGTCCTGTGGAGGCTTCCAGGACTTGGAGAAAACTCCTGAAAAGATTGAAAAATCCTTCTATTTATTGATGTCAGCACTAAAGTAAAAAAAACCAAACGCCTGTTCTTTCCAAAAAGTAGAAGTTCTCTGCCATGTAACTAGCGTAAGCACATCCCATGACTGTGCATTTTTCCTAGAAAAAGCTGTCAGAAGTGACTCTAGGACAGCCGATAGCACCGTGTGTAGACCTCTCTCTTTCTGTCTTACACTGCTGCCCTTTCCAAACTACCCAGACAGCTTAAAAGAGAAATCCAGTAAGAATAAGGTGTCTGCTCAGTAAGAGCTGAATTTATCCCAACTAGTGCTGACTTGGTAGTGCATTCTGTTTTGATAAAGCAGGCTTTATGTCTAGGTGTCAGCAGATCCTAAAGGGAAAGGTGTTCTTTTTACTGCTCTCAACAAAACCTGCTTGCTTCAGGAGGGTTTGACGGTGTTTAGCTAACCCGTGCTTGCAGAGCATCTGCACAGCCCTGTACAGGACTTGCTCCTGGAGGCTTTCAAGGAGGGAAATGGCTGCCGGCATCTCATATTTGAACAGCCAGGAGCAGAAGAGAACCTTGGCAGGAAAGCTCATAGGAGAGGCTGTGTGCTAAATGTAACATTTCCTTGAACAGAGAAATGAAGTTTGTAATTAGTATCTTGGTATACTGTGATGAGTATATTGGTATATCGGAGGAGCTTTGCAGAGAGACTGCATTATTTGCATGGGTTTCCCTGTCCTGGGATCTCTCACAGCAGCTTGGACACTGCTTGCATGAAGGAGTGGAGGAAGACTTCTTCTTTTCCCCCCTGAGAAATTTAGGTTCTAGTTTTTGGTTTCTTCTGTGCTTCTCTGAAATGCTGAAGGGAATCAGGCCAAAAGGATGGATATTGTGGGAAGGTGTTTGAGGTAGTACTGCAGTCTGTCAGGTGGGGACTGCAGCAAGCTAATGCATTGGAGGGCTTTTCTTTTGGTCAAAACAGCAGTGACTTACATTTTTTTTGTTGCTGTTTGTTGATTTCACCTGTAGCAGGTCATCTCCTGTGCTTCTCATATCATCTGGGTGGTGTTTTTAACAAATCCCTCTCCTATTCTGCAGACGATTTTGGCACTAGTCTCCTGCTCTCTGCAGTGCCAGACTATAAATTGATTTCCCTCACCTCCAACACACAGCAAGATTGATCTAGGCTGTCAGGAATTCTGTGGCTGGGGCACTTTGGTTGTATGTGAAGCAGTTACCTGAATCTCTTTTAAATAGGCAAGCTGCTGCATAGCTGCCTACAACTGCAAGAGCTGTAATCACCCGGAGATTGTTCTGGTGGACTCCATTGTTGGGTTGGGCCTCTCTCTCTGTAATTAATAAGAAAGAGCTCTACTATAATTAATAAGAAAAGTTCTTGGATGAGGTATTTGAGAATTAAGTTAGAAAGCAGAAGGTGGTGTTTTGTTTTGTTTTGTTTTTTTCCCAAGTGCTAGTTGGTATTGGGTAAATTAGAAGTATTCCTCTATTCTGATATTTTACGGGTAAAATAAAGAGGTTAAGATGCTGCTTTCCATTCAACGCTTAATTGCCCTTAGGACTCAAGGCCGGGAGATTTTCCAGTGGTAAACAGTCTTTCTAAAACACAATTAGCATTAATTAACATCCATGCTGGGAATTTAATCAGAAGCAGCAGATTAATTCTGTTTTCTGAACCGTTTTTTCTCCCCTTGGATATGGCTGTTCTTGTACAGGCTGGAAACTTGTATTCACAGCAAGGAGCTTGTCCTGGGGCTTAGTCCCCCAGAGCTGTCACAGGAACATCATTCGCACATCAAAGACTTTTTAAAGAAATAGAAAAGAACCTTTCTGATGGATCAGATGCTACAAGCTTCCCCTAGAACTACAGCATTAAATTTCTGTGCTACAGCCAAGTGACTTACAGCTTTCCCTGTCTGTGTTTTACTTATTTTGCTTACAATTAGAGCTTTTTGTTTGTATGGGTCACTGAACTGGTTTCCTTGAGGAATGATATTTCAAAGCTATGTGGTGTACATTGAAACCCTAGTAAAAGCACTTTATTTAAAAAAAAATTGTGATACCTAGTATAAATGTAAAACTAGTAGGTAAAAATAGCTCCCTGATGTTCTCCAAGTTGTTTGAAGGGTTACTTGTAGGTTAAATGCCTTTTTCTTTTTTTATACTCTGGTTATTTACTGTTTGTTTAGTAGCTAGACAGTGAAATTGAGTTCTGTTTACTTGCTGGGATATGCTCCAGTATTAAAATAGAAGCACTACAGAAAAATACAAAATAGTGTGAAAAGCATTGTTGGAAATACATATACAGACATATATTACAAACACGTAAAAACTGAAAGTGCTCTTTCAGTGTAGGAGGAATGTGATTCCTGTCTAGTAAAGCTACTATTTCTGGTTTGATTTTTGGTTTTATATACTGATTAACTGACAGAATGAGGTGTGTTTTTTTTTTGTTCAGTTACTTATTAGCCAGTTTTGTTTAAAGCTTGGGGCTATCTTGACTAAAATCAAGCTATGTATAAATTGATATGTAATATCAAGCTATGTATATCAAGATGCTGTACGGACTTGTACCATTTGTGATAGGGAAAAAAAGCTCTGCTGGAATCTAGTTGGCATTGAAAGTTATGGGATTTTAAGGACTTCAAGCTGAGCAGCTTTTAATAGGCATGCTTAAAGGGTGTTTTGTGTGTGGGTTTTGTTTGTTTTTTGTTTTCCTGGTATCATGCCTGTTGATTCGTGACAAAGTACTGTATTTGGGTTAAGTTGTATAGACTATAAATAGTATATGTTATATTTAGAGCATTGCAAGATGGTGTACCTCTTAGAAGTTTCTTTGTTTTCAGGTTTGTCATCGTTGTTCCTTTTTTTCCAGAAGTTTGGTGTCAATCAGTCTAAGCCGGAATTTACAGTGGATCTCAAAGGAGCATTGATTGACTGGGCCTCAAAGGACAAATCCAGCAAAAAGAATGTTATTGAGGTGAAATATTTTATTTAAATGCAGAATTAAATGTACTTTAATGACTTAAGAAATTTTCTCTAAACTTAAAATCAAAAACTTCAGTTGAGTTTTCTACATTTCATCATGCTCAAATGCAGATGTATCTTACCTTGTACCTGCAACAAATGTCCGGTTTTGGTATGTGTGTGTGGGATGTGCTTGCAAATTTTTGAGCAGACTGTTACTTACTATTTTCACTGTTAAGTATTCTCGAGTGGCTACATATTATCTAAAAGCCATGCCAGAGAGAAGTTTAATTGGATTTAGGTAATTTTGCTTTTGAATTGTACTGTGTCTATCAATTCTGATGATATGTGTTTTTATTTCTTTAAAGCTAAAAACCCGCCAAGGAACTGAGCTTTTAATTCAATCTGATAATGACAGCTTTATTAATGAATGGTATAAAGTTCTTAACTATACCATCAACAATCAGGTATGTGTTTGAATCGTGGAGGCTTTATTTTCAAGGTAGTGTTATTTAGTAAAAATAATTGATGTCATGACTCCTAATAACTTCATGTTCTCTTCACTTCCTGATTTTCTTGAGTGTTGGCAGGAGGTTGAGGATATGGCAGTTCCTGGTGGTGACAAGTGAAATGTAATTAATAGTGGCAAAGGAAGAAGGATGGTCCACTGGATTAAGAACCAGGAGGTGTGGGCAGACCTCCAGCTCAGAAATGACCTTCCTTCTGTGGCCAAATACTTGTTCTGTCTCAGTGACCTGAAAGGTCCTGATAGAGAGGGAGTAAAGGGGGCAGTCTGCCAAGAGAGTGCTTCATGACATACGTTAGTCAGCATTTGATACTGCTATTCACTCAATAAGGCTGCACTAAAGTGCAAATTAAAAGCCCTGGCAAAATACTGGTTTATCTCTTCCTATCAGACAGCATAATGCCAACTGTTTAATCATCAGAAAAGTGATCAAGCATTTACTGTCGATATTGCCAAACAAGATTTATCATCTTTGAATTCAGAAGATGTTGGAAGAGATCTTGGAGAAAATATTCCTCTTGTATCAAGTTGACTTCATGCGTGATCTTAATTTTTATAGTTACAGGCCTGCCTGCTGCCCGTGAGCTGCATTTGTGTTGCTTTCGATGTCAGTCAGTGGCCCTTCGTTTCTCTTAGCTCTGATAGTGTTCTCCACATGAAGTTAAAGTGCAGCTTAGTCGATGAAGTCATGCTTCTGCTCATTCAGTGCTCTGGAGTACACAACGTTGCCTTATTTTTAAAACATCCTTCCTTTTAACAGGAGGCACTGTATGGTCAGAATTTTGTAACTGTGTAAAAGTCAAGCTCACATGAGTAGAAGTGAAGAAAGAAATAAGCTGTTCTGGAAGAGAGAATGTTGCACTTAGACCAGAGGAAGCTTCTTTTCTTATTTTCCCGATATGTCTGCAGTCATGCATGTAGCATAGGTATGAGGTTGGAGGTGGGCAGTTTAACAGACTCTGCTATCTGCCTCCATACTACGTTTTCACTTGACTGTGGTTAATGAGAATATGCTGAGAGAGCAATAACACAGGGCAAGAATTTTAGATGCTGGTGTATATACTTTTTCAGAGTGAATTCAGTGCATGTTTTGACAGTGGTGAAACTTTCTAACTGATAGTTCTATTTTCTATTCAGAAAATTTTGATTATAGAGATCAGAAATAGCGGAAATGCTCTAGAAATGTTTCCTGGCCCTATCAATCAGGTGCTTCTATAGCAGACCGTGAAATAGCTGATACTTGTCCACTGTATTTGGGGAAAAAAAGATGATGTTGTTTATTGGTTGATGTAATGAAGTGTTACCATGAAAGGCCGGTTGTATATTGTTTAGCATCCAGCAAAACTTTATTGGGTCTTATGATCAAATGGTGTTTCTCAAAGTTACTCACTCTGACACTGAGGATGGTATCATCTCTGAAGATGTGTTTATCATGTAGACTTCAGGAAAGAACCAACTGAATATCATTATAGGGAAAAAAATGTATGTCGTAGAACTGTCTAAAGGAAATGTGTTTGTTAATGCTGTATGAGTTAGCAAGCTGATCACTGTGTATCTTTTTAAATCGAATAGGTAGTAGAGTCTGATGAAGCATTAGAAGATGATTTACCAGATTCCCCTGGGGTGGAAAAACAAGACAAAGAAAAAGAGAAAGAGAATAAAGACTCTAAGAAACTTCGTTGTGAGTTGAAATTTTTTCATTAATTGATTTTAGCAATGCCAATTTTTACTTTTTGCGACTTCAGTATTATGTGTAAATAGAAAAGAATTCAAAAGGATAGCTAGAAATGAAACTACTCAAGTGTGGAAGCAGGCTTTTATATAGTTCATTCTACATCTTGGTGCCAATTAGTAGATTTTTCTCCTGTGTTTTATTAATCATACTTAAAGGAAAAAAAAAAAAAAAGGAAAAGTACCAAATGTCTTCAGCTCCTACTGCATGACACATGAAAACATAGGAAAAAAAATAGGCATTAGTGAAATGGATTATTGTCAAGGTGTTGTCAAATGCACAGAAATAATTAGTGTTTGTTTTCTTTGACTTCTATAAATGGTTTTGGATAAGAATTCTGTTGTCCTTTTACATGTTCAAAACTGATTGTAACTGGTTTACTGGGTTTTTGTCTCTGGTACACCATCTGTAAATATTTGCCCTATTAACTTAAACTGCAATTTTGCTAAGTTGATAATGATGTTGTATTGGCTCATTTAGAGAAACTAAACATTTTTAATTATATCTTCAGAATTTTAGAGCTAAGTTTCTTTTAGCCGCAGAAATTTCTTCCTATGCACAGAAATATATTAATCAGACAGACTATTTTCTGTCTTTTACTTCCAGGCCTTATTATGTAAATGGCAAGAAAGTATTTATTTCTTTCAGAATAGTTAACTTAATGAAAGTCAGGACCGGTTTTGAAACATAGCTGTATTTTTTTAAATTCCATATCAATTCTGTATGTAAGCTACTGTTTAGTTAGTTTCACAGGCAACACTTGGTTTTACAACTTTTTTGTGACAGCATTGTCTCTTGGTGGTTTGAAAAATGGATGCTATTTACAAGGAGTTCCAAAAAGTTAAGGGAAAAAATGAAGATGCATTGCAAATTGGGATAGTTTTTTTATGTGGTTTTGAGCTTAAGTCTTTTTTGGGTTGTTTTGATGTTGGTTCCTTGGCAGATAAATATAGTGTTCATTTTGTAGCTGTTGATGCTAAATGCATTTCTCTTTTCAGCAGTGAAAGCACCTAGCAATATAGATTCCACAGATCAGAAAAAGACCAAAACGAAGCTCAAGAAGTTTCTCACACGGCGCCCTACATTACAAGCTGTCCGTGAAAAAGGCTACATTAAGGGTAAATGAACCTTTTTAACACAGGAAATAATTTGAAAAGCTGAATTTAGTAGTGCCGGTGTAAAATGGGGTTACAGTCGTCTAGTTTTAGAGTAAAACACTTGCATATAGCTGGTTTAACAGAAGTATTGGATGTATAGTGGAACTGGTGATTAATTGTCGTTCTTGTGAGCACTGCTGCTAGCCACTCAACTTCACGGAGGATGTCCTCTCCTTCAGGCAAAACTGCAGTGAAAATTGAGGGCCCAGGACCCTCTTTGGACTTGGAGTCATTCTTAGCTAGAGAGTCCACTTGGTCTGCTGTTCTGAGCTGGAAACTTCAGATAGCTGATAATCATTCATGCATACAAGGGAAAGAAAAGCCCTTTGCGTACCAAGCTGAGTGCATGTGCTCATCTGTTTCACAAAGGTGTTTTCGTCTGAGTGGAACCCAGACAATCATGTGCCAGCTCATAAGAAATGAAATATTTAGGCAAACCAGGATGAGGCTAAAGGAATCTTAACTTAAACATCTTTTTTTCCCTAACCTTTTTTGAATGTATATGTTTTTTTAATTGTTTCAGAAACAATGTGTCTTAAAGATATTCTTGAATCAAACTTATGAAAGAATTGACTTCCATTTGTTACACTTGTAGAAACATTTTTAGAGCACAGTATTTGCACAGGTTTAAGTTAATGTGTTTGTGTAAATTATTGACTTGGTACCCACTGTAAAACTTCATTTATTTATTTATTTGTATGCTTTAGCAGGACTTGTAGGTGGTGCTCTACTAGGGTCAAAATAGCATATGGGTAGGCAAATATCAGACCAAATCCTACTGTGATTTGTCTAACGACATACTGTAACAGGTGTGCTTCTGTTGCATGTGATGTTTGATATATTTGTGTATCTGCAAATATTATTTAACTGTAAATTATGGAATTTTTGTTTGGGATAAGGAGGAATTATTCCCAGAGTTTGACGTTTTGCTCTGCTTTACAGCTTAGTATTCATGTCACGGCTCAGTGACGTAACTTCTGACATTAGCAACAGTGAATGCTAAGCCAAGTTTAACTTGTACACATGCGTGCTGATGATTGGATTTTTAATAAAGATGTTAAGGAATGAAGAGTTTGTTTTTATTTAAAAACATGGTGTGAATTTTAAAGTTGGATCTGAGCTGTACAGTTTTACATTTACTGTATGAATGAAAAATACAAAAGTCCTTATTTAAAAGCCCAGTGTACATTTGTGGCTGCTATGGAACAAGTTTAGTAAATGGAAAATTCGGCAAACCCAGTATGAGCAGAAAAAGTAATGAAAAGGTCTAGAAAAAACCCCACTTGAAACAGCCTGCACTAAGCAGAGAACTAACTGTGCTAAAGTTTTGTTAGGTGGAAAAACGGAATTAGAAAAGTTACCTTAAGATGAGAGGAAAAAATACAATTCCTATGTGTGAAAATTATTAAAGTCAGAGGCAATTGTAGCAAGTCATTTGTTACGTACTAGTATTTTCTTGTACTACCTAATATGCCTTGCTTTACCTGCTGCAGCTGCATGCTAGCCTGGCTTTCTACTGTGTGGGCTTTTTCAATCCCTTGCTACTGATTCCTGCTTGTACAGCTGGCTGCGTGAGTAGCAGCAGCAGGACTGAGGTGTTTTGAGTCACTGGACTTATATGCATACAGCTAATAATACCATTATGTGCCAGTTTTCATACTGTATAGTTGGTTTGGTGTGCTTTTTGGATTTCCCAAAGCAGTAGTTAGATGCAAGTGTTTGTAATGAATCTACTCAAATTACTAAACATGAAAAATGGGCTAGATCCTATGCATGATGCAAATGCAAGAACAGTTTCTCTCTTGCATAAGCTCTGAAGTAAGATCTACTAGATACTAGATGGCCACTTCTGTACCTTATTTGAGACTTAAAAAAACAAACAAACAAACCAAAACCAAAATAAAACCAAAAACTTTCTTCCCTTTAAGAGTGTGACCTTTGCTTCTCTATCTCAAGACCCTATTTCAGTGTCATGCATCTGAACAGGGAAGGCCATCTATTATTTGGGCATCTTTGATGAAAACTGTAGAAATGGGTCTGAGAGAGATTTTTGGTGATAACATAATCTGAATAAGAGGAATTAACATGTTGCTGAAATACACTGAGACATAGCAAGAATCTGTTCTCTGCCCAAGCTGATTTTCATTTTTGCTCCAGTTTATGATAGAAAACACTCCCCCTGGATTGTGTAGTTTTGAAAACAAGACTCAAGATTACCTTTGCCCATAAATAGCTGTATTTGGATTCCAACCTTGCAACCAGGTTGCCTATACATAGTCATACTTGCATCCATTCAGAGCTCTGTGATGTGAAGATCTGTCATTTGCAAATCCATGTCAGAACTTAAAGATGTTAGAAGTTAAAGACTCTACATTAAAGTAAATTAATATGTCATGCTGGGTTAAACAGTAGGTGCAATGAAAGATGAAATTTTACAGGGCTTTTCCCCAAGCAATGCCAAAAGCTTTCACTTTGGGGAAAATAATAATAAAGTTTATTATTTCTGTTCAGATTTTTAACAAAGATTACAGTAAATGTGTTTTGAACTCAGAACAGGAATGGAGTGTAACAGGACATTTGAATCCATTAAATTTCTCATTATAGTAATGATGATATGACTCTTACAAGTATCTCCTGATGGATTAAAATTATTTCAGTAGCAAAAGTTCCTTACTCAGAGATGTTTGTGTAACCGCTTTCTTACTGGGAGCTTTTTCTTGCTGGGAGCTCTTTTCAGAACTTTCTTATTTTCACTCTAATACTGTGACAATTGTACCCAGTAGCCTTTGCCCTTTGTAGAGGTTTGTTTTAGCCTGAACTAGTTCTGTCACTTGAGTCCTGTTCCACTGTAAATCAGTCTCTTTACTTGGTTCCAGATCAAGTGTTTGGTTCCAATCTCACCAGCTTGTGTCAAAGAGAAAACAGCACGGTGCCAAAGTTCGTGAAGCTGTGCATTGAGCATGTTGAGGAACATGGTATGGTTCAAGTTTTTTGTTTCCGAATCTCTCTTGCTCATCACACTAATTCTGAACGGTTTAATCCTTAAAATGCTGTAGATTTATTTGGGGAAAAGAGTCTGAAACTTGTATCTGAAGTTGGCAAGTTTTTTTGAGAGTGAGGAGGTAGGTGGGATCCAGAATTTCGAGAGGGGAGAAAATCTTATATATGAGAAATTGATGTGCTTCAGTATATTTCAAGCTGAGGAGAAGGCAGGAAAGCCTCCTGGAAGTAAGGCCCTAAGGAAAGAGGGATTAGAAGAAGTAATAGAAGAGCTCAGCCCATCAAGTTTTTTTTCCCAGGTGGAAAGAGACAGACTGTCAAAACCCAACCATTCATTTTAGGGAAGTTTAGGCATGCTTACAATCGTTTATATTAAAACTTCCTTGAAACAAACTTCTAGGAAAAAGTTGTGTTCCTGCTCTGTGTATGTGCTGACTGCCAGAAGACAAGTCTGTTGGTTTGATGCCCTTCAGCCAGTTACACTGATTGCTATGTGAAGTTTTATGCAATTCTGGAGACTATCAGTGTCCACATACTGACTCAATTTGTGTTTGCTTTCATTGAAAATAAGTCTCTCCTACTTAATAACTGAGAAAGTTGTATGTTTGAAAGCTACATGTGACATTCTGGGTTGTCTGATGTAAAGGATATCTTCACATTTTTGTTGAAAATATTATGTTCGTTGCGATTCCTGACTTTGCTGTAGTCTGTGCTGGTTTTCTTGCTTGTTTCTTGCTGTTGTCATGGCCCTACCTCTTGGAAAAGATGACAGAGGGGATTATGGAATCTCCATAACCATCTTTTAAATATATACCAGTCTGTTAAACTGAGAACATTCTCTTGAGAATCAGGGTAAGTGTTACAGGGGAATACTACATGTGAATTTTAAATTATCTTCCATGGGAACTTTGTTTAGGATTTTGTTGCAGCCTGTAGTCCTCTCTCTCAGTGCTGTTATCTTACGGGCTGGGAGGGGAAAAATAACTGCTTCCATTGCCTGTCTTCAGTTCAACAAACTGCCACCTTGCTTGTAACAGCAGGCTTTATTCATTTGTGAGAAAGGGGTTATTTTGCTTTGTTCTTTTTTTTTTTTTAATTTCTTTTTTATTTTAAAGACAGGACTGCAGTGAAGATAGTGGTGAAGTTTTCCTTTTTTAAATACCTGAGGGGAAGCTGACAGAAATTAACAGGTTTTTTCCCCCCACTTCTCCAACTCTTCTTCCTACTGCCAATACACTTCAAATCAGTTCTTTCTGTAAAGGAATGACTAGTGGATTATGGGGAAAAGGGATATGTCAGATGGTGCTGGTAACTGTGCTGTGTTGCATCAGACAACTCCTTGAGAAGCTACAGGGACTTGCAGGTATTCTGGCAACACTCACCCTCTCAGTGGCACTGACTCACATGCTGCATTCAAGTGGCATTTCAATTAAATTCTTTACCTCCTAATCACTTTTGAGTAACTGCAGTAGCAACCACAGAGACACAGTTTTCTTCTTCTCCGGTTGAGTGTGCAATACTGTAAAGGCAAGGGCTACCTGTTTTAGTTTTGTAGGCTGCTTGGTAGTGATGAGTGTGCATGCACATCATTCCTTCTCCATGCAAACAACTTTGAGATACTCTCTATGCATGACTTATTTTTCTTAACCGTACATTAAAAAATTGAACATCCACAAAAAACTTGGTTCTTGCATGTTGACTCCCAAATACTCCCTGCCCACCCACCGAGAGCATCTTAAATGAGACCCCTAGTCTCACTGGGGAGACTTGGAGCAACAGCCAGGTTTCATTACTACTGTTCTGTTGTGTAGGAAGTTTTAGAGTCTTTGAGCTTGACACTACCAAACCTGTGTCAGCAGACTAAACCTCATGTGATGTATGCCTTGCCTGTTAAAAAAAAATCTAGTTTAACTCCTTTTTTTGTTGTTGTTGTTGAACCAAATATTCTTAGTTACAAGGTGGGTTTCTTTTGTCTTTAATTTTGCAGAGTAGACCTATAAAGAAGAACCTAGTGATTTCAATATTCGTACGTGTGTAAGGTATTAAAATGGATTTATCCCTTTGTTTTAGGATTAGATGTTGATGGCTTATACCGAGTTAGTGGCAATCTTGCAGTGATACAGAAGCTAAGATTCGCAGTCAATCATGGTAAGCTTCCTTCAACTGTTTGACAATTGTGTGTATTTTCAGACTGTTGAAGTTCATAGAAAGCTCAGGAAAAAAAAATTCATAATGTATAACTGCAGTCTTGAGAAGTGATTGTCATCTTCAAAGTGAAATTGCTTCAAAATTGCATAATTAGTGTGAAATAATAATTTGAAAAACCTAGCATCCTGGAGTTTTAATCCTATGTGGAGCATAGAGGCATAGCTAGAACATAATTCTAAAGAAACGTGATTAATAGAATTGGGGGGGGGGGGATTATTTCAAACAAAGTAACTTCATACCTTATGGAAAAGTGGTGAGCATATTAAGTTTCCACGAGCAATTAAAATTGCAAGTTAATGCTTTTTAGTGAGATTTCCTACTGCCTTTTAGTATGGATATGCTTAGCTCCTCTTCGCCGTGCTCTGTGTACAAAACCCTTTCATGTGGCTATGTCGTCGTGCTTTGTTCAGTGGGAATCAATAGGCGGCGGGCAAGTAGGCAGAGGACAGTAGCCTGTCTGCAGTCTGACCTCTCCTGGTTGACAGGGCCCGACAGGAAATTCTGCGTTACATCGGGCAGGTCCTGCTTCCCTCTGGGAAACGCCCTGGTGTAGGGGAGCTGCATGTGGTGCAGTAGGCAGAGTTTGGCCATCTCTGCATGTAGTGGTTGAGGTTTTGTATCCCCTTTTACAGGGCTGCAGCTCTGTATCCCAGCAGAGAATGGGCTGAAGTGGAGTAAGAGTATTCACTGCTTTAAAAGCAATAAGTACAGAAGAATAGTTAAGTTTATTTTTTAAAAAAAGCTTTTATAGTTTAATTAGTAACGTTAATTATCAATTTTTCTCTCTCAGATGAGAAACTAGACTTGAATGACAGTAAATGGGAAGATATACATGTCATCACAGGAGCTCTAAAGATGTTTTTCAGAGAATTGCCAGAGCCGCTGTTCACTTATAATCACTTCAATGACTTTGTCAATGCAATTAGTAAGTCTGGAAAACATACACGTGCTTTTTGTGTAAGCTCTGCTCGATATGTACAATTCATTTAATTATTTTGGACAGTAAAAAGAATGTTTTGGTTATGAATGTCTGCAAGGCTTACCTAAAATAGCCTGTCAGTAGCGCACGGCCCAGGAGGTGGCAGTGTGTAATCTCGTATCAGCACTGCAAAACGTTTGCTTTTATTCCCAGTCTGTTACATTTTATGACAAAGTTTTAAACAAAAATACTGAATTTTTGTTTCTATACCTCATCCTTCTGCAGAACAAGAACCGAGGCAGCGTGTCCATGCTGTTAAAGATTTAATCAAACAGTTGCCAAAACCAAATCAGGACACTATGCAGGTGCTCTTCAGACACCTGAAGAGGTAAGTAGCAGATAGAAGCAAAGGCTTTGTATTGCTGAGACTCCCTTAAAGCTAAATAATCCAATTAAAAAGTACTCGGTGACTTTTCCTACTGCATTTTTTTAGCCTATATTGGACTTGATGAAAACAATATATCAGTCTGTATTTATACATTTTATGTATATTTGCAGAGCACCAAACAGACTTGAGGCAGTACATCATAGTTGTGATGTGTGCTGCCAAGTCCTTATGTTTGAGGGATTGTGAGAGGATCAGGAATAGCATTTCAAAACAAAACTTTTCTGTAGAGAGGGGAATCACACCAACTGTATATCCTAATAACAAGAGTACTAATTAAATAAATACTGTGAATAGTCATTTGATTTGGACTCTTTTTCCTCTCATCCTGTTACTCTAACACTGGTAAGTCTCCTTTTGTGTATTTTTTTCTCTTTCAGAGTTGTAGAAAATGGAGAAAAGAACCGAATGACCTATCAAAGTGTAGCAATAGTTTTCGGTCCAACCTTACTAAAACCAGAGAAAGAGACTGGTAACATAGCAGTCCACACAGTATACC
Source organism: Leptosomus discolor (assembly GCF_034619465.1). NCBI lineage: Eukaryota > Metazoa > Chordata > Aves > Leptosomiformes > Leptosomidae > Leptosomus > Leptosomus discolor. The sequence goes on along the minus strand of NC_141396.1, from coordinate 51,181,796 downwards.
AGAATCAGATTGTAGAATTAATTCTACTGGAATTGAATTCCATCTTTGGACGCTGACATTTTTCTTGGAGTAGAAACTGGAAGTGATGGGTTGGCAGCAGTACTCCATCAGAAGGAAAATCTCTCGCTGTACATGATGTATTATGTTTGTGGACCAAGCAGCAACTTGTTTTTTGCACTTTTGGGGAGGGGAGAAAGAGGAGAAATGTTTGACCACTTTAATGCGAATTAAAGACAACACTTTGGATTTCTTTGAAAAGTTCAATGTAAAAAGTGAATTGAAAGGTTTATAGTTTGCCTTTTTAAAGTAGCATTGGAAAAATGTAATATAAGTTCATACACTGGATTTCTTGGGGAGTAAAGCTATTAATCTCAAACTGGATAATCTGGAATTTAATCTTAAAATTCTTCCACTTGATAGGGAAAAGTCCCACCAACTGGTATGGAAAAATTCAGTGAAGTTACATCTTAAGCTTGTGTATTACAGCCTACTCAGATCTGTATGACACTTTTCCAAGGGGTTTCTGCATGCAGTGACTGTCTTAAGCTTGTGCTAACAGTTTGGTTTAGTTATTCAAATCTAATTCTTCACTTAATATCTGCTGTCCTTTTCCCTTCCCTGCCTTCCCCCCGCCTTCCCCTTTTTCTTTTTTTCTTTTCTTTCTTTCCTTTTTTTTCCCAACAACCTTTCTGGAACTTCTTAGTTGCTTTATAGAACAGCACACTATTTCAAACACTGAACTTGTAAGAGTATCCAGCAAAGGATATTTGTCTTGTGGCATAGTAGAAGTCATATTTAATAAACATGTTAATTTTTTCAGGGTATTTCCTGAGCTAAGTTTTGTGTTATACTGATTTAAAGCTAAAATCCTAAGTAAATACCAACTGTAACACTGTACTGAGTTCTTGATATAATGCTGTGGTAGTGGAAGCTTCTTGATGTAAATACAGACTGTCCTTTTGATTCTTGTATATAATTCAGTTCCTGTATAGTTTAAGATCACTTTAGTCACACATTTCTAATCATGGGTAGATGAGCTACAGTAGCGTCATGTTTCCAGTGGATGTCTGGGTTTCAGCAGGGAAACAGGTTGTGGGGAGGGAGGGGGGACCTAACTGTGTGCACTTTTAGATGTTAATTACATTTGCGGGCAAATAACTGTAATGCAAATGGTACTGGAGAAATACTGAGTGTGCTTGCTAAATTGTTAATGCACTACAAGAGGAGCCTTCTAGGTTATTTAATATGTACAGGATACATTAGAAAAATGTATTATGAATTCTAACATCTACAAATAGTGAAACTCATGTTTTGATAGATAGATGTTTGATGGAATCCATGATGCTAAATTTAAGATTTTCTTTTTACATTAATGTAGAATAATTTGTAAAATTGGTTTTGAAAGATTTTGTTACAGGGAGCATGGTCAGCTGAAGATTTTTTTAAATGTATTTTTCTAGACTAACTGCTGTATCTGACATATTTGTTATGTCTAACCCAAATAAAAAAACTGTTAGTTCTTTTAGAGTTTGCCATTCCCGCTTCAGACAACATGAACCCCCTTTAAACAATAGGACCGGTGTATCTTACTGCTTAGTGTGGATACTACTTGTGGCAGAGAGTTGTCATGCTGGATTAAAAGACAAATGCTTATTTTATAACCTAACAATTTTAGGAACTCCCAGTCCCTTTCTTTAACAATATAAATTCTAACATAAGGTGCAGAGAGGGTGGAAGTAACTTATGGATATAGATTTGCTGTCTTAAAGCATATCCCGACTTACATGGAACCTACTGTACAGTAAGCAGATACATTGGGGAAATAATTGTGTTTTTCCCTCTGATCTGGTGCATACCTTTCGTAACACAGTTCTGGCTTACAGCAAAGGGGATGTGTGGTGAAGTACGGAGGTGAAATCAGATGAATGGTACGAGAATTCCATGAGCATAGAACTTGCATGAAAAGTCTTCAGAGATAAAAGAGAAGATGAGTTACCTTGTGGCTTTCTCACTGTCGTCTTGTGGTAATGGTGAAGTCTTGTGGTTTGTTGCAAAGCGACCTGGGTGAGAATTGTGAAAGCTCCATCTCCACGTTGTGTTGTCAGCCTTCTGGCAGGCTGTCAAATCGGAGCAGTGCCGAGTGGCAGGTGTGCCCCAAGCTACTAGAAAATATCACTTGAAATGTGCTGCTGTAGATTATTCAAATCCCAACTTCAGCTGTAAAATAAAAAAGAATTCGCACTGCTAAATGAGAGGGCTTATCCACACCTTTTCTGTATGAGCATTATGTTTTCAAAGAAAGAATGCCTTTTAAAAACACTTCGATAAGGAGGATGTCACACTTTTCCTTGTATTCCCCTAAAATAAAGCATTTTGTTATTACAATATATAGTATGGTTTTGTGCAGTGGAGTTGTCATGTTTTAGTGTTCTCATTGTTAGTTTGGGGAGGGGAGAGTATTCTTTTTAATTGAAAGAGGTGTAGCAAAATGCTCAAAACCTTCAGGAGGAGGAACAACTTGAAACGATGTATGTTACCACACTGGGTTTCTTCACTCCTTGAACTACCTTGTCTTGTTCCTGCAGTTAGGTTTCTTTTAACAAATCAAAACCAGATTTTTGCACAAACACAACAGGGGAAAGCTATTTGTATTAGGTGAAACATAATTAAATTTATATATGCTTCAGTTTGGGCTTTAAATCGGATTTGGTTCTGGTTTAAAATCAATTTAAAGACTGCATATAAACTTTTGCAGCCACTCAAAGATACTGGGCAACTAATTTTATGTATTGGTGACAGCTGAAATGTTGTTGCAGCGCTAGAGCTGTGTTCAGCTCTGTAGTTCAGCTCTCATGTGACTCTCAGATGTGCTTGATCTCTACCAGTTATGTGTTTCTTCACTTTTAAGCTGGAGAAAGAAGTAGACACAAAAAAAGACAAGGCAAAAGTACACAGCCATTTAATGTAAATACTTTTTATTAAAGTCAGAGTTGCATGTAAATAAAGCTTTCTGCATGCAAGTGAATAGGTCATGCTTATGGCCCAGACTTTCCTCCCCATCTTCACAGAAAGCCATGATAAATTCCCTTTGTACTGATCCCATTGTATCCTGGCAAGTGAATCTTTGACTCGCAGCGTGAGAGAAGGGAGTCTGTAGGTAATACGGTATCAGTTTATTCCTAGGTGGAGCCCTGACTTTTTTCCTTTAAAGATAACAACTTTATTTAGCCCCAAAGTAATGATATTTTCAGAATCTGTTGGTTAATTTGTAAGCCATAACGTAAGCCAAGGACAGTGGGGCATTCTGCTGGGCAAAGGGAGAGGTACAGCATGTCTAATGAGGCCTTCTGCAACTGCCAGGGAGAGGAGAGCTCCTCTGAAGAATCTTAATTAGCCTCCACAATTGCAAAGTTTTGTGGGCAAGCAGCTGGTAGGACTGGATCAGCCCTTTACAAAAGTAACCCTATGTGATTGTGGGACTTAAATGAACATTCCCCGCCACCCCCCACCCCCACCCCCCCCCCATCATTCTTGTAAACAGAGCACTTGTAAAACAAGATCACACTGTGTAACAAACCAACATGAAAGACATTCAGAGGCGAATTGGCCTCTTGGTCCTTTTACTGCCTTGAGAATTAAATGGCAGCTCTAATATTAGTTTCCTACAGCTCCCCACATGGATGAGTTTGTTAAGATACTTAGCTACTACTTTATTTCAGAAGAAATTTGTGTTGTATTCAGCAAACTCAGAACTGCGAAGTGCAAGAAACAGGGATAGCGTCAGGTTTTTCTCATAGAACCTCAACTTGTGGCTTGTTGTACTAAAATGTAGTTGGCTAGGGAAGGGGAGAGCAGATCCTTAGTGTGGGGATAAGTAAATGCAAAACACAGAAGACAACCAGACAAAGTAGGTGTGATGGACAAGCAAGACAGCAAAGAAACAGTCACTTAGAAAATCTGCAGGAATCCAGGCCAGAGACCTGGGAGAAAGCCAGGCTGCCAAGAGTGGTGGTGGTGTAGGTTTTTTTCTCTTTATCTACTTCATACATTACAGATGAAGGCCTGGCTATGTATTGAAAGGGTAAGTTGCTCTGTAAACAGGTGGAGTTCCAGTGATAGTGCAAAATGGTAGTGCCCACCTTTCTCTGGACTTTCCCAGAGTGGCTTCGATGTGTCAGCTGCTCAGTGATGCACTTGTGTCCAGGTTCACTTGACACAAACACCTGAGTGCTCATAGGAGGCAAGAACTATGTTCCTTCAGTGTAATCATAAATGCACAACCAGCTTCTGTGCCATACAAAAATAAACTTGGTCTCAGTTCAGGAACATAATTCTGGTGGTGGAGAGCCCCATCCAAGATCTGAACCTTGTGGCACAGGTAGCCTTGTCTGTTAAATATCAGCACACCAGGAGAAAGAAATGTATGAATCTGAGAAGAGGGAGCATGCAGAAAAAAAAAAACAAACCCCAAGCTAAAGTATCTTTGCAACCAGTTTAGATTTACATATATGGTACGAATCTGCTTAAATAGTTGCATTTGTAGTGTGAAAGAAAGAGGTGTTTTCTAAAAAATAAATACCATAATTAAAAGCTGTAATTTTTTTACATCAGGCATTGGAAGATAAATGTTAAAACATTGGTTAGCTTGTCCAGTTCATCATGTGCGGTAGCCAAATGGCTGGAATCAAATTGCAGGCAGTGTTACCTGCCACCCATGTGCCAGTGCTCTTTGCTTTTTCTTTACCAAGAGGGTGATGCTGAGCTGGTGGTGGCTTGTTGGCTTTCTGTACGTGAGCATCCTGCCTAGCTACTTGTTCCAATAACAGGAGGCGCCTAACCTACGAAGAGAACTGAAACCCACCTTTTCCCATGAAAAGCTTTCCTACCAGCCTGGGCAGCACTTTGTCCACAGGCACTTCTGCTGCACAGCGCTGACACCGAGCACACCTGCCTGCTGCAGGGATGCTCTCCCCCGGGACTGAGCAAGCTGATCTTCTGTGTGTGCTGGCCTTGGCCTGGCCCCTGCCAACACACATGCGTGACCCATTCACCTACATGGCTTTCTTCTGTGAAGAAAAATGGAGACGTGGTTGTGCAAGAGGTACTCTCCTCTGGCACGCCCTTAAAGCATTATGAACAGTGAAGGATGCCACCATATTTCCCACGATGAAATAGCTCTTTCATAGCTCAAGTGCTGTTCTTGCCAGTGAATTAGTCCTGCTCTAAATTTTCTTTGAAGTTGTAAAGATAAGACTTTTCCTATTAATCTCTCCTTTTCCTGCACCCACCCACCTGCTATTCGTGCTGCACTGAAAGTCAATCCGACTTGGACCGTTTACTTCCTTATTTGTACAACAGCCTGGATTTGTACAACAGCCTGGAGCCCAGGGGCTGGAATCTGCTGTGCTCTGCCCAGAGCACTGCTTTGCCTGCGGAGGCTGAGGCATAGGCCACTCAGCCATAGACACTTCATTAAGAAGAAGTCATCAGTGCTAATGCTAAATGGTAATGTAAATGGAAAAAGAAAAAAAAGCACAGACTAGCAGAATAAAACCATGGTGCTTTCCAGGTAACCGTTAAAGCAGGCTGCGTGCTGCTCCCCTGTTTCCCAGAGTGCCCATTCTTCTGTATTGCAGAAATGCACATAAGCTAAGCAATTACGTATATTTGGCATGAGACTGAGGGAAAGCAATGTAATTCCGTGCAACCATTGAATCACCATCCATACCGCTTGTGCAGGCTGAGCTGTGAGCCAGCTGTCAGGAGGACTGCACAATCTTCAGGTTTGCATTAGAACACCGCGGCTATAGGCCAGGGTCATACTCGTCCCCTTCTTTTCCTTGAGCTTCCCAGCCTGCCCCATTCAAACGCATGAAAATAAATGACTTTCTGTCCATCTTTTCTATTTGTGGAGTACAGCAGCTCTGTGCAGCAAGCCAAGTGCTCAGGGTGTCTATGCGTAGAGCTTCTTCCCCTGTATATACACAATTTAGTTAAGAGCGGGAGAAGACAGTTTATTATAAACATTGAACAGTGGGCGGCATCATTAGCTCTTAAAAATCATAACTAACTCCCCAGGTGGTTGTCCTAATGCGTTATGGGCTTTCTTTGCATCCCTGAGACAAAAAGAAAGCCATTGCACAGGATGCAGTGCAATGAAACGTTGAATGCTGCTGTTGCTGGCAAGGCAAACCCTATTTTGCCAGCATCAGTCTTGGACAGCAGAAGTGATGCCTGTGCTGTATGAGCCAGAGGTGGGGACTAACCCCTTTCCTTCCTTCCTGCTGCCTTTCTAATTTCCTAGGTCAGGAGCTAAGGCCTGCACCAGCATGTTGCAGGCTAGACAGCACAATTATAGTGGTTCTCTCTTTTTAATGGTTTTAAAAAGCCTACGAATGATGTTGGCATGTAAGCTTCCATTTAGCCATTAGCTTCCTTGTTCCTACTTGGCCATTCACATCCTATATCAAATGAAAGCGCTTCTTATGGCCAAAGCTTCATTCCCATTTCTCTCCTAAAGTAACGCCACTCTATTGAGCAAACCTCATCACCCATGGCAGCACTCGCAGCTCCACTGTGCTGGAGCGTTCCTGGGGACTGGGATGGCCATGGTGGTACCAGGTGCTGCCACTGTCCCCACTGGTGACCACAAGTTCAATGAAGTCCTGTTAAAGTTACTCTTTCCTTACTGTAGTCTGAAATATAAGTGTTTGGTTATATAGGCTTCCCTCTTTAAAGTGCTTCACACCAGACACAAAGAAATCCTCCAGCCACAAGCTGCTGCCAGGTGGTGTAAAACCTCAGTTACTGCTACTCTGCCGCCATGCAGCAGAGCCAGGCGTGAAGGGGCCCTGGCAGCCCCCACTGGCACAGTCTTGCCATGGGACGTGGCACCCAGCACCGCAGCCTCTCGCCCAGCCCAGCCTCTCTGGGACGAACCAGGCAAAGCAGCTAGCAGGCAGCCTGCCAGAGCACCCAGTGCTCCTGTCCATCCCTGCCTGGACACAGCCAGCATGCAGCACTCCCCAGCCATAGGCAGGGGCACAGAAGGCAACTGCGGGCACAGAAGACAACTACAGACACAGAAGCCAGGGCTGGGAGACATAGAGCTGTGTTTCTCCCAGGCCCAGCAGCAGCTTGGGCTACCTTGAAGACCTCCACTGATGGAGAGGGTAGAGTCTCCCAGTCAGTCTTACCTAGCAGGTAATTCTCATCTCACTCAGAAAGCTTTTCTTTTTGCACATCTCAGTAGCCCTTGCTGCAGTTTACTTTCATCTTTTTCCTTACTCTGTCCTTATCCATTGCTTTTATCTGCAACGTACATGGCAAGCTATTTTTTCCATGTGTCTCTACACATGCAACAGCAGTCCACGAAACTATAAAAGGTCACTGTGTCTCACTTCTCCCTTCTCTAGACTAAGCAAACTCAATCCTCTTAATCTTTCCTCAGATGTCACACAGCTGGCTGGTCTGAGCATGGGACAGGGAGGTGTGAGCTCACAGCCCCCTCAAGGAGATGCCTTCAGCACTCACCTATTAAAAAACCAGAAGTTGCAGAATATTCTTCACTTCCCTTTCACCCTTTGATATCCACCCTCCAGGCCAGCCCCAGCCTTTGCTTCATGAGCTTGTCCAGTCCCACTGGTGTGTCCTGGAAACTCCCACTGTTGGCTGACACAGAAGCTCTGGTCTGGGTGTCCCTGAATCCGTCCCTGAATCCCTGATTTCCAGCCCTTCTGGGACTAGAGACCTTACAACCCCTGGAACTACGCAGCAACCAAGGCATGTTTTGCTTCCTAAAGCAGTTATCCAGAACTCAGGCACCTATGCCCTGTTTTAGATATATTAGAGTGGCTTGAGGGCAAGTGTGGTAGCTACCATGCCTGAGCACTCACCGCAGGCTGGAGGTCCATGGTAGGGTATTAAGGAAGAAAGGTGTGCAAATCAGTCTGCTTGACATCTGTAGGGCTACGTCCTTGTAGGGAGCAAAAGCTCAGATTAAGAGCTGGTATATCAAAGTGCTAAAACATTTACATATCTACTCAGGATTAGCATTAAGTACGTAACAGGGAGGAAAGTGAATACCATCATGGGCAGCTGCACTAAGACTGTGCAGCTGAGGTCTCTACTCATTCCTTTCCAGAACAGTAGGTTTGGGCAACATCAATACCCAGGTGACTGCAACGCTTGCTGTCCATGTGAACAAAAGCTTTGCTGAAGCACCAGGGACCAGAGCACTGATAGAAAGTGCTGCTCCAAGGGCTGGGCTGTGAGGATGATGTAGCCTGAAGCAGCACTAGCAAGCTACCTCCCAGCTGTCACTAGGGCACTGCAAAGTGACCACACCAACCCCCAAAATACAGTCTCTGGAGGGAGAAGAGGAAGGATTGCTTTCAGAAGCCATCACCAAAAGCAGGAGCCCCAGCGCAACCTGTGTCTGTCTCCCTACAGCGCATTGCAAAGCCTTGCAAACATCCCAGGTAGGGCCAGTGCCACAAATTGGGGCAGGCCCCGGGTTCCCCTTCCCTGCTTTCTGCCAGTACCACATCCCTCTGTGGCTCCCACAGTGACTGGGTGGTACCCGCAGCAGCTGCCACACTGTCCTGCCCTAATTTGTGGCTTCAGTGAGTCAGGTTGTCTGGGCAAGGGCTGCACTGCCAGCTGCGCACCAGGGAGACAAGGAAAAGCTGGAATTACATTTCTGCTCAGAGCGTGGAAGCCAACACTTGAGGGACAGTGCTGTTAGCTACAGTATGGCAGCTGGAAGAGGTTTTTGGAGACAGAAACGCCAAATGCATTTAGCTTGATTATCATTTTCAAGACAAAGCTTGTGACAACGAATTATTTAACTTGGAGAGTTAATGTACAAAGATTTATGCACAAAATTTCAAGGTTCTGAATATTAAGAACCAAGATTAAAGAAAAAATAAGTTACGAGCAGATTTGGCCTGGTCTAGCAGATTTGTCTGACAAATTAAAAGTGCATACCTCTGTATTACTATTTCACCAGGGCTGGCAGCAGCACTACACCTGCATCACTGGAAGAACATGGCAAAACCTCAATTTCCTTTAATTTCCAGGCACCCATGAAAAGGCAGTGCACTACTGAAAAGCTGCAATTTAAACCCTGAAAAGAAAATACTGTAAAGCCATGCAGTGGTAGCTTGGGGCTAGTAAGGATTTCCTCCCAGGGCATTGCTGTGTGGAGGGCGTGCCTGAGTCTCTTTCCTGACAGATAGTGCAAGGTCTGCACAGCAGAGCCTCTGATTCCCTTTTTATTCACACCAAGTGTTCCCTAATCAAGCCACAAAACTCTTGGTGAAGTTGGAAGAGGTGGAAATTACAACCCAGGGCAGAGCAGATGGCAGACTCACAGTGACTGAGTTACTGCTCTTTTGATACCACCATCTGGGCCCCCTCCCACCTGCCCTCCAAACAAACCCTGGCAAAATTTTTGCCCTCCCCCAAAGCCCTATTCCCCACCAAGCTGGCTGACAGCATCTCGCACTACTGCAGAGAGCCACTTTTTATGGGTACAGCGCTGGAAAGAGGTGGAAGACATAATTAGGAGTACTCTAGTCCTCTTTTTGAAACCTTAACCCTGCTTCTGTTCAAGCCGGCAGAACAGCGCTATCACCTTCCCCCGGATAATGAACTCAGATCTGTCAGATTCTTTCTAAGAAGGTGAACTATCTAACAAATTCTGGCCCCTGTTACCCATTAAGCACAAATCTCTTCAGAATTGCCGTGACCTGATTGTATCGGTTGTCCTTGGTCCTGGTCATCATTCTCATTACCTCTCCTCTGCAGAACATACCCATGAATGTTACCAGGCTGCAAAAATCCCCTCTTCTTATCCCGCTCCTTGAGCTGTATGCTGGATGCAGCTCTGCGTGGACAGGAGGGCCCCGGCTCCGCGCCAAGCCAGCCACAACGAGTTGCGGTGAGGCTCCCGGCGTGGCCACAGCTTGCCCCACCAGGCCAAGGGTGGGCTGGATCCTCTGGCTGAAGAGTGCCTTGGAGAAGACAGACTGTGCTTGCCAGCCCAGGGGCAGGTGGGCTTTCCAGGGAAATTTTGGCCAAGTCCTTTCCTTGCGTGAGACCTCACACACTTTTTCCGTTTGTTCAGCTGTCTTGCAGGGCTTGGCTACCAAGGCAAGAATTAAGGTCACAGATCAGTCTGTTAAAAATACCCATTCAATTATCTGTTGGGCCATGTTTATCCTTTATTTTCGTGGGTGCAGGTAGTCCTGTAAGGCACAGGACCACTCACCTCAATGAAGCCAGCCAGTCTGGGTATATGGTCTTTTTATGCTAACCTGTTTTCTCCCAAAACCTGCCATGTGAGGGCTCTGATCTTCCCTTTAAAGGAGTCTCGTAGTGTTCCCTTTGAGAGCGCTGCGAGGTCTCTGCCACGCAGCAATCTGTTCACAGCATAATTATTCTCCGTTAAGGCCTCAGACACCGTGAGGCTCCAGACATTTTTCATTGCCTGGAGAGGGGCAATTTTTCATTGCTTTCCTGAGGACTCTTGCAATTGGGAACAGTAATGGAGCATCCAGCTACACTGAGCTGCAGCCTACAGTTTATTTTTATCTCTTGATGGACATAAGCTGAAGTATTACAGCTAAGATCAGGAAAATGGGGAGGTGTAAGCAAAGCTGTTAAGCAAATTATTGCAGAAGCTCATAGCAAACCACAGAGTCTTCCATGGTGGATGTAACATGGTTTTGAAACTGTACAAGATACACTTCACCAAATACTAAGCTGTAAGTAAAAAGCAGCAAGAGAGAAGGGATCTCAAGTCACATTAAAATAAACTCTGAAATACAATCGGCAATGTCATACATGCCTCTAACTTTATCTGTCTCCAGCTACAGACCTAGAGGCCAGACCCCCCGTTGCAGCTGGTATGTGGTTGTGTCAGCTGAGCTGCTGGTGGAGGAAAGACATTGCTTCGTCTCTGGGATACACACTAAGAAAACCAGAGCCTAGAAACCATACTTTGGCAGGATCTGCACATCTCCAGCTAGCTATTGCATTTTTTCACACAGTAATTGTAACAGAAATCACTCTTACCAAGCAGCTGGTAAAAAACCAGAGCAGAAATGGGTTGAAATTTTAGTTTGGATTTGAAATGCTGTTTCATGCAAGAAATGTTTTCAAATAATTCTAAAATTTAGCGTCTAATTTAACTTGCTGAAACACACCACCAACAACCTACAAGCCTGAAAAATAAATATGTCTGAGCTTTGCGAAACCTTTCCAGTAATTTGCCAAAGAATAAGTATTTTAATTTCAATCTCTTAAGGAGAATTAGCTCTGAGAATGAAACTGTAACGCAAAAAAAATTATTCTTTAATTTCTTTTTCTGGTAGCATTCCCAGTGGTGCTCAAGAAAGGCAGGCAGTCTGGGCTGCCTTCTCCCCCTTACAAAGAGTACAGGGGGGCTGAGAGTACAAACAGGGCTAGGGAACACTGCCCTGGGCAGGGCAAATCCCTGCTCCAGAGTCAACCAAATGCCTTTCTGTCCCTCAGTTACTTCTCCCTTAGGTTAGACAATCCGCACTTCGGTCACAGAGTAAGAGTCAGTCCATTTTCTTCAGCACAGTCTAGGGCAAAAATGAGTATGATGCTGTTTTGCTCCAGACGGGGGGCTTTTTTTTCTTTTTGAACCCAAACCTAAAATTCAAATTAGCCTCCAGCTCAAAGCCTCTACCACCAGGGCTTGAATGCTAAATAGCCTGCTCCCAGTCCAATCTGTTCACTGCCTGGCTAATGATTATTCTCCATAGAAACCCTACCAGAGTCGGTTATTATTCTCTCCTCATGCACTTGTATCTCTCTTGTATTTATATAAGATTAAGTAGCCCTGTTAGGTTTTTACCTCTCTGATTGGAGCTTATTTTAACCTCAATTAAGCCATCAGCCCGGCTTTCTGAAGGCAGAGCAATAGCATAGCCATTATCATTCTCTCCACCTTTTGTATGAAAATGATGCTGAGGATCAGTTGCTTTGGGGATTGCTCTGTGGCAGGTAACCAGCGCTGAGAGTCGGGGAGGATAAATGGTGCCAGACTCCCAGAGGTGCCGTGGCACTGTGTAATTATTGTTCCAGACAGCTGAAAGCAGCAGGGTTTCTGGTTCCCCTGCTTAGTTTCAGTCTGCCATGATTGCTGGCACAGAAAGATGCTGATTATAAGTAAACATTAATTATGCCCTGCTACCCCACTGCTATCATCGCTGGGCTTGCAAGCAACAGAAGCTCAGCGCTGTGCTTGGCTCACACTACTGAAAAATCATCTATACAGATTTTAGTGTCCAGATTTTCACCTCACTTGGTCGGAGGACATTGCTCCTAAATATCATCCTCATGCATACCTACAGTTATGGTGCTTTTTATACCACTGCTTGTGTACTGTACTTCAATGCTGTTGCTAAAATAATGACTAAAGTACTTTGAAGAAGGTGAGCTCAGGTGATGCAGCAAGCAATTCTGTTATCTGCTCCAGAGCAGAGGAATCATTTTAGTGTCTTTAAAGGAAAAGAAAAACCAAACCCCAAGGCAAATAAAACTTATCAATCTTCCTATATGTCAAGGTAATTTTTTTCAGATGATGTGTTTTTTTTTTTAAATGGCAGCCTATTCCTTCCTCTTTTTTATGTGGCTTTGGGATTTCCTTTTTTCTTTGGTAAAGAAGGCTTAAAAATGCAGAGCCCACAGCGTCGCAGATGGTAAACACTGCTCCTCGAGTCGCTTGGACAGTTACAAAGCGATTTCCGTGGCACTCGAAATGCAGCCTCCAACGCTGATGGAATTTCACTGTGCCATGATTGCACTGCACTGCAGTGAAACAGGTTCAATTTGATTATCTGGCTATTCCATTTCGCCTATATTTACAGCCTGCCTGACCTCTGGGGGAAGGGGAGGACAGGCAGCCAATCACGTCGGAGACATTTCAAAAGGTCAAAGCAATATAGCATTTACCACTATAATTCACAGGCTCTACAATTTGGAGATGGTGCTTGCATGACAAAAATTGGCAGAAGAACATAGTTAATGTGAAATACGTGTCCATTCCCAGAGCAAACACAGAAAATAGAGAATGTTTTAAAAATCCCCCCCCCCCCCCCCCCGCCCTTTCTCCTTTTGGCACAGGATGATGTGCCAGTGCATAAAAGCAGCACACAGAAAACACTGCATTTTTTAAAAGTTGCCCTTGGCTGGTGCCGAAAGGTTTGTGTTGGACTGGCTACCCAGGAGCTGCCCTGCCTTGTACACAGCCTCAGTTCTGACGTTAACACATTTACAGCCCCACGGGGATGCTTTTGAGCATGTTGCTGCCACCACTGCCAGGTGGGTGTTTGCCCTCCGCACCTCATCTCTGCCAACCCCAATCAGCAGCAAGGCCATACCGTCCCTCTTACATCGCACTGGTGGCTCGGGGGGCTTAGGGGCAGAAAGTGCTTTGAAAATTTTAATTAAGCTTCACATGCATTTCTCCCATCCTGAAGTACAGATTCATTAAGTTCATAAACAACCACCACCCATCCCAACTGGTTAGCTAATAAAATAGTGTAACAACTCCAAAGCATTATTTTAAATATCATCTACACTTAAAAGGCCCCAAAAGTCAAGAAGGAAGAAAAGCAGCTTCAGGCTCATGCAAGTCAGTGAAGCTACCCAGTTCTGATTTTTCCATCCCTCCCAAGCCTGGGTCATGGGTCTGGGTGGCCGTGCAATCTGGATCCACATTTTGTACCTCTTGTCTGTGTTTAAACACTGTATAGTCTCAAATCTCCACTGAAGTTAGGCTTGCCAGAGCTCCTGGGGCCGGAGGCACTGAGTTATAACAGTTTCAGTTTGAAAACTGGACTGGTTTTTGTTGGTTTTAAAGTGAACACTTCATATGACATCTCCTGAGAACTTCCGTCTATCATCTTGTATGTTATTAGATTAATACAAGAGAGAGTGCAGTCTGAAAGGCAGCCCTAATGCCTACTTCTTAGCATCTTTTATCTTTGCAGGGAACGTCTGTTTGAAAGGCAGCCTAACAGAGCAGACCTGCTTGAAATAAGATACTGCATCAGCTCCATGAGTCAGCACAGATTGGAAATACAAAGTAGTTCTTCTAGCAAGGTGTTTCATTTAGATGCTGCATCAAGTTTGAAAAGGATCACTTGAGGCTTGTGCTGCCTTTCCCTGAAGCTGCCATGAGTTCCTGGTCCTCCTCTTTGTCCCTAACAGAGGTGTTTGGTGACACCCTGCCACTGTGCAGAGCTGAGCAGATGAGGTTTCTGTCCAGGACAGGGGTGAGCACCGGCTCAACTAGTGCTGCTCGGACTGTTTCAGAGAGAAAATGCTTTGTTCATGTAGCTCCTCTGCTCCAGTGAGCAACACATAGCACCACCACCTTCTGCCCAATCTTAACAGGGGTATTTGATGAGACACCAAAATAACAGCAGCTTGCAGTGAGGGGAAGAAGAGGAAGGACCCCCCTGTGTACCATGGAACATGATGAGCCAAAAGAGCAAGGAAGAAAAGAGGAGTGTGCCAGAGACACAGACCATGCTTGTGAAGCGTGTTCACATCTTACACACAGAGCATCTCACCTGCATCCCAGCGCACCCTCACAGAAGGAACTACGCAGCTTGGGCCAAGGAGCAGCTATAGGGTTAGAAGGTGATTGAAAGAAGCTTCTGCTTACACACAGGGCTTAAAATGAAATTTGCATCAGAGGAGGTAAATACTGCTTTAACATTGCAGCACCTGGCACCAGCTGCATGTGCTGCAGGACCAGGACACAGTTAGGCAAGGTGCTTGGGGGCATTTCATCCAAGCTGAACCATTGGCACAGGTTTGGGAGCTTTTCGTACATGAAAAGGCTACAGTTTCCTTTTTCTTTAGTTCTTTTTAATCATTCTTGTTTTTCTCCATCTGCTTCCATTTCTTTTCCCTCACCCTCCATTTTATCTTTCCCATCCTTCAGCAAGAATCACTCACTTTCCCGCACCCCTTTCCTGAAGCATCTCAGTGTTTACAACTATAAACAGTTCAGGATGTCCAAAAGCTGAACACAAGACCATTTTCCAGTGGATTATAAAACCATCAAAAGTGGAAGAGTTTGGCAAGGTTTGCTATGTGGGATTTCTGCTTTGGTTCATTACCTTTGAGAGAAGCAGTCACAAAACCTGCCCAGAGAAGCCTCAAAAGGAGCTCAGGGAAAGACCCCAAGGTTACAGACCCTTCATTAGGGAGCGTTAGCACAGCTATTGTCCAAGTCAGAAATTTAGAAACTTGCTGAGAGATGACCCCCATGTTAAAGGTAAGTTGTTGCCATCTCCACACAGCCTGACCAAATTTGGCCAATTTTTGAGCCTCTGAAAACTCGGAGACTGCACACAAGCAATAAGTGCCAGCTAAAATACCTTTGCACTGAACATGCTCCAGCTGAGGGGCAGCCAGACACTAACGGAGCTTTCCACACCTCCCCTCATGGGGCACAAGCACTGGTGGAGCAAAGAACCAAATTGAAGTTATTTTAGCGACCTTAATTTTAGAGTTGCCTTTATTTCAGTGCTTGGCTCAACAACCCTACTTGAAGCTTTGCGGACAGACAAGATAAATATTTCTGATGTAATTGAGCCATTGGAGAAGATAATAATCACTGTAGAGTATGCAAAAATTAAGGCTTCTGCAAGAAACTTGTTCGTGTCACCACAAATGCCAGGTGTCTGTTATTTGAGCAAGCGTGTAAATCTCAGCAATGCAATGTGGAGTTATAAATAATTAAACAATTATTTTGACAAACAATAAAGTTGCTTAAAAGAGCAAGATGTCTTTATAGAAAAAGCTTGCATAATTGGCATAACCTCATCTTGGCTGGGCTCTGTCACAGGTTGTCTATAATATTAAATTACTGGGATGTGCAGTAATAGAAAGGAGATAAGCTCAGCAGGTTAAAGCTGGGGGTGGGGAACACTGAGAAAGGTGAGAGATAGCACCTGCAGAAGCAAGTTTCTACCCTCAAGCAGTCTGGAAAGCAGGCTCAGCAAAAACCTTTGTAAGAATGAAGCAAGGGATAAAAAGAACAAGGAAAAAAACCAAGAAAGCAAAACAAAAATACAGTCAGTATCTGGTGTGGGTATCTCCAAAGCAGGATGAGAGTGTAACTCAGGAAGTGTTTCTGCAAGTGAGACAACTCAGTAAAAAAACCCCAACCCCTCCACTTGCAACTCATGCATTGATCATGGGAGAACTGCATTTACCACTGCCTACATTTAGCCTGCACCCAGAGCTAAGCTGCAACAGTCACTCTATCATCCAACAACCCCTCACCAGCCAGGGAGGGGAATTAGGAAAAAGGAGAGCAGACCTGTGGGTAGAAGCGAAGCGGATTTAATGAAACACCACCAATACCAACAGGCATTCACAGAGTTATACTCAGCCAAACGAATATTCAGCTGTCACAATTGACCAGAGAGCAGTCCTCAGGAGAAGCCAGAGGAGGAGGAGCAGGAGGAACCCCACAGCAGCTCCCCTCCCTCAGGAAATCTTCCCCCTTTATAGTGACCATGACATTACGGTAGGGGCTACACCTGTAGACCTGTAGGCTTGTAGACCTTACAGAGTCCGCAGCTGCTGCAGAAATGGGCCTGCAAAAAAGGGTCAACACACACAAAACTTTTCCAAAGTGGCCATGTGAAATGTCAGGCACACACACACTGAGCGGAGCTGGCAAAAGGCGGCTGGGGAGCAGCCCATCCTTCCGATGCGAGGCTGCAGGTGAGAGCCAGCGGGGCCAGGTAAGAAAATGCCCCTAAGCAACACAAAGAAATGTTATACAATTAGCACAAGGTTACTTACAGAAAGCCTACAAAGGAAAAATATATCCTGTTGGGCTTCTTGCTAGCAAGCCTCCTTTCCTAATTTGTTTCTATTTAATTCCAACAGTGAGCAGAAGGAAAAGCTTTAAGAAGAAAGAGGACAAACTCATAAGCCAGCACAGATTCTTCTAGGCCATTTACAGCCATCCAAACAACTACAGCTACACAGCCTTGACATTCCTGATCTTTTACAACAAACTGGGCATTGAAACAAGATTTTCCATGTTTGCTTTATTCATGTTACAAAAATTAGAAAGGAACAAAAAATTACAGGCTGCACTGAAACACACAGACCCAGAGGGACATTCCTGAGTGTCTGCCCTGCGTCTAACCCTGGGCTGGCATGTTTAACTCAAGCTGCTCTGGAAACACCAGCCATGTTGGTGCCCATCACAAAGCTTTCCTGCCATGGCTGTGACTCCAGCAGCAGATCAGTGAAGAGCCATGGAAGCTGGGAGGGAGCCCTGTGGTCCAAATGGGCAGTCAATGCCACCATCCCTCAAGGTCACCAGTATCCATGGCTTTAGGGTCTCTGGAGCTTTGCCCTGCTGGAAACAGAGTCAGAAACACAGAATTGCTGAAGGGTTGAGGTTGGAAGGGCCCTGTGGAGGTCATCTGGTCCTATCCCCTGCTCAAGCAGGGACACCTAGAGGAGGCTGCCCAGGATCGTGTCCAGATGGTGTTTGAATATTTCCAAGGAGGGAGACTCCACAACCTCCCTGGGCAACCTATGCCAGTGCTCAGTCATCCTCACAGTGAAAAAGTGTTTCCTGATGTCCAGAGAGAACCTCCTGAGTTTCAGTCTGGCCGTTGCCTCTGGTCCTGTTGCTGGGCACCACTGAAAAGAGCCTGGCTCTGTCCTCTTTGCACTCTCACTTCAGGTATTTGTGTACATTGATAAGATCCCATGTGAGCCTTCTCTTTTCAGGCTGAACACTCCCAGCTCTCTCAGCCTTTTGTCATGGGAGAGATGCTACAGCTGCTTAATCATCTTTGTGACCCTTTGCTGGAGTCTCTTCAGCATGTCCACGTCTGTCTGGTACTGCAGAGTCCAGAACTAACTGGGCACAACACCCCAGCTGTGGCCTTGCCAGTGCTGAGTAGAGGATAAGGATCACCTCCTTTGGCCTGCTGGCAACGCTTTGCCTCATACACCTCAGGGCACCATTGACCTTCTCTGCCACAAGGGCACACTGCTGGCTCATGTTCAACTTGGTGACCACCAGGACCCCTAGGTCCTTTTCTGACAAGCTGCTTTCCACCTGAGTGGCCCCCAGCATATACTGGTACATGGGGTTATTACTCCTCAGGTGCAGGATTTTGCATTTCTCCTTGTTGAACTTCATGACACCCCAGGCTGGCCTGAACTGAACCCGTAGCCTGGTATAATCTGATCTGAAGACCCAAATCTAGCATTCCCCCTCTCCCCCTGCTGCTCCTCAGAAATGCGATCTAGGAGGCTTGCTAGAAAATAGATCAGTGTTTGAAAGTTCCCTTTCCTACCGAATAAGCACTTCATGACACTATTAGTTCTGCTGGTATTTCCTTCCCCTTTCCTCCAGCTTTGCCATCAGAGCAATCATGCACATGGACAAGCCCAGTGTTCAGCTCCTTGCCTGGCTCAGAAGGTACCAGAGGCCCCCACGCCGTGGATGCTCTCCAATTGCTGATCATCACACGATGGATGGTGGTCATCCTCTATCACAGGCCACACAGGCCAGCACCTCTGCTTGCTCCTCATCTCTCCTCTAGATAACCACAGTGCTCGTCCTCTGGGATTGGGACATTTTGACAGGAGAGCACAGCCATGCCACAAATCAGGGAAGCAATAGTGGTCATCCAGGAGGGGCGTAATTGTCATTCAAACCCCACTTCTTCAACTTGTTGCTACTCCTACCAGCAGTGCGGTGGTGGAGCCATCCTGTCTTCCTCTGGCCAGGTCTGGAAAGAAAAGCCTTTTCTCTCAGCCCGTCCTCAGTGACTACTTTAGGAAAAAGTCCGGGCAATGAACCCCCCAAATGGCAGGACCCATGGCCCTAAGCAATACACCTCCTGGGTGCCAGGTCATGCAACCCCCCGTGAATTAACCTTTCCATGGGCACCACACGCCCATGACCGGGAAAGCAGAGACGAACAAGGGCTTTACATCACAGATGGCTAAAGACCGAGTGCTGCAAGGAGTCGCATTGCAGCACCCAAAAACATATTGAGCACTTAGGCTTTAGGTTCTTGCAAAGAAGCAGCAGCAAAGGCAAATAAACCCCAACCTGCCAGGGCTTCCTCGGTGGCTGGCAGGCAGTGAGTCTCCAGCCTCCTCCCTTCCCATCACAGGTTTATTGACTACTGGAATCGTGGCTGTACCCGCTGCCAAAACAAAATGAACATTCATGCCCAAATTGTTAACAGATGTTGGGAGCATCTCGGAAAATACATAAAGCCCTAAATTGGTCTTTCACTGAGAGATTAATATTATAATGTCATCCCGGCACAGTGCCGCTCACAGTAATCTGCCAAGCTGAAGAAAGTAATTAACAAAGTTAAGGCTGTGCTGTAAGTCCAAATAAGGGAAGAGGAAAATGGAAGTTTATCTTAAGCTATCCTTAGCTCACCTTACTGTGTCTAGACATGGCAGGTTGTCAGAGAACTGTCTAAGCGCCTTGGGAGCGGGTGTGTGGCAGATCAAGTCCTTCAGCTCCCAGTCGAGCAAAGCATGACGGATGCTTGCAGGCTGGAGCTCACTGGGAATCTCAGCAAAGCACGGTTGGATTTTAAGCCTGCATTTCTCAGTCTCCTGATGTATCAAGGCACAGAGTGAATTTGAAAACGAATTGAATTTGAAAACCAGCATAAAAAGTCTTAGGCAGAAAGGTGTGATACTTTTGCTACTCTCTCACTGCCTCTTCTGGGCATTTTGGAAGGGTCTGAAGAACAGCTTGCTAGAGAGTCGTCCACAGAGCATCCTACCACCTGTTAGCTGATTTATAAAAGGAAGACAGTTAAGTGTCAGCTAACGGCAATACAAAAGCAATGAAATTTTGCATTGACTATGATCTAACACTGCAAACCTCCTACAGGTACACAAAAACCACCCTCAGGAAGGAAGATCACGTTGGGCAAGAGGCGGAATATCGAGAGTAGAGCTGTGGATTCAACAGTTTTGAATAGAGATGAACATACACAAAGGAAAGGAGTGCTAACACTGAACTATCCAAAGAAGAGTTTAGTCTTCTCCTATGTGCTGGTGCTCTTTGAAACTACATTGGTGCAAAAGAATTCGCTTGAGACATGGGGTTTTAAAGAAAGGCTTTGACATGTTTTTCCTTAGAAATTAGTGACTAAGACTCAGCATAGAAGGAGATCACAGTGGCCAAAGAGCTGGTTACAAAGAAGGAAAAAGGCAAAAGCCAAATGGAGCTGGGAAGGGCCAATAAGCATGAATGAAGAGCGAAGCAGACTATCGCAACTACATTGTCATTTTGCTCTTATGCCGGTACTGTATTTTGAAAACATAGTTTTTCTGTTCCCTGTAGCATAACCCACAAAGTCGCAGGCTTGCTGTGCCAAAAGCTTTCAAGTTAACATGCTGTGTATTTATATCATTAAAGAAATAAGAGGCCACTTCATTCATGGTATTTAAGCCTATATATTTCAAGATCTAAACAGGTTTTGAGTGACAAGGCTTAGTAAAGTTATTCCATAATTACCCACTATGAAATGCTTCTAAAACTTCTGACTGACTGGCTGCTGCTACAGACACATACTGGCATAGCCAGACCCCTCAGTACAGCAAATTCACCCCCCTGCAAGTCTCCGTATTTGCACACATCCTTACACTCCCCCCATCCCTATCTGAGATCAAAGATGTTGCCGTGTCCTGGTTCACAGCATGGCAGGAGCTGAAACTGGAAGTGACATGTTTAGAGAGTGGTCATTTAGCACCAGCACAGGCTTCATGAATTTCTACTCGCCTTGATACTAAACAGGTGTTAAACAGTAGGCAATTTTATAAGTTTCTTTTAACTGGAAACTGTCTTGAAAGTAACAAAAACCTCACAGAGGAGGTTTTGTGAAATGTCAGAGGGAAACATCTGTTATTTGAAAACCTAATAGGAGGAAAGCACTCCAGTTAGAAATTTCTCTTTTGCACATTTTTCCTGCGCTGGGAAGTGCTCCTCTGGGACTCTCACTTTTGCCTGCCTGCAGCTTTGCTTGTGGAAGGCTTGCTTGCAAGAGCAGTAGGATCTAGAGCTGCTAGAGGTTCAGTCAGTACCCAAACCACCAGAGAGCAGCTGGGGTGAGGCAGCTCAGCATCACACAACCCTTTCCACTCACGTGAGGCCATGTAACAGCTTAGCATCCTTTTGCCTCTTTAATTTGCTGCGCTTCCAGCAAAACCTCACTTTTAAGCACTGCCAGTGTTCATCAAATTGTGTTGCTTAGCAGAAAAAAGGATGACTTCAGGGCCTGTCCTTTAACTGAAGTTTACTGAGAACATGAAGAAGGATGCCAAATATAGGGAATAGCAGGTAGGAATGGATGACGAGCCCTTACAATACAGACAGATTCATCATATTCCTCCTTTCAGCATCTACTACTGGCCACCAGCCATAGCCAGCTGGGAAAGTCAGACAGGGATTATCCTAAGGAATAAATCTGAGATGGCTCCTGAAAAGCTGTCGTTTCAGTTGCAGGCACAGCCCTGGCTGCTCCACTGGGGCTCAGGGAGGGAAAATTATACTTTCCAGAGCACTGTGCAACCGGTGTTTCAGCCTTCTCTGACATCTTCTCCTTTGCTGCCCCAAACTCAGGCATAAGGATGCTGCGGTTCCCCAGTTTCTCACAACCTCAGAAACTCTTGACAAGAGCAGTTCAAGTGGTGATGCAGTGGGTCCTAGGAGAAAGAAAAGGAGTTGCTTTTCTATCTAGACCTGGGGCTTGGGGTATGATCTCAGTCTGATGTACACCTTGCTATTATTCATATGCAAAACCAGAAGATCTGAAGTAGATCAGCAAGACATGACATACTCAGATTCTTGTTTCTACAATAATTTCTTTATTCTTCTACTCAGCTTGAGAGTAGCAGGGGCTGGTATCCTCCCACACCAGGGGAGAGAGGTTAGCACGAGGAACCACAAAGTTTTTCCTCTCTATCCCATGAACAGGTGATGGTCAAAGCAGAAAACAAACCCAGTCTTGGGGGACTTCTGTTAGCTCAGTTTGGCTTAGGACAAACTCTAAGAGCCAAAGATACTTGTTGCCAGCTTTAAACTGCTCAGTGTGGCTGTTTTGGGTAGAATAAATAGCTTTTGTTTCACTCCTCTGCTGTCTTTGGCTCCTGCACATACTGGTTTATTGGATTAACTACACAGATTAAGGGGATAAGCTGATCAGGAAACAGGCATCGAAATCTGCAAGGCTGGAGCAGGTGCTGGTGCACTGCATACTGCCAGCTCAGCCTCCACACCTGGAAGCATCGGTCTTCCCAGTGCATGCCATTGTCCGTGTAGAGACAGGTTTGTCTTAACCATTCCTGGGGCACATCCCCACACTCACAGGCAAGCAGCACCGCACACACCCAGATGAGAAGTCACATCCACATCATATTCACCTGGACTCGCCTTCTTCTGGTTTGTGTGGTCCCATTTGGTTTGTGTCTGCACCTGTGTTGACATCTCCTGGCATAATTTTAGAGCCTCACCAAGTGCTTCCAATGTCTGTCCTGGCAAAAGCCTCAGGCAAACTCAGACCAGGGCCTGTGACACAAAAACCTATAAATAGGCCATGCAGGCATTTGTTACTCATACATTTTCATGAAGCCCTATTTAGCCAACAACAGACGATTGGCACAGGACAGAGCTTATGTATGAGGCAAACCCTTACCAGGAATCCCTGCACTGATTTACGTGGGCACAAAACCCATATGCTAGCATGTGGGCTGCTGGCAGGATCTTGGGGGTGCTGGCTGACACTCATTTTTACACCCCCCACCCCTCCCAACTTTTAACAAAAAAACCCAACTTGGGTTATTTTTGGGGAAGGGAAAGAGTGGCACACATATACACATAGGCACTTTCTTGTCCAGGCGTGGGCTCAGCCAGATACCATCTTTTTCTTTTTCCTCTGAGTAATCTCTGGAGACACCACGCTTGAATTGTCCTGGCTCTTTGCACGGACTGTTTGTTGCTGTGTTACATCCCCACAGTATTTGCTGTCAGCTAGGCTCCTAAAAGACTTAGCATGAAGTTAGTTATAAGAAAGTTATTTGACACTCATCTGCTGCTCAGTTCCAGGGAAGGTTACCTTGGATAGGCTGCAAAGTTACGATGTAAATACACGTAGCTTTACAATACAGAGCTAACTCAGCCCCGCCTGGGGACTCTCCGCTCAGGCTGCAGGGGAAACCCATCAAATGCTGCTGCAACCTTCCTGCAAAGGCTCTGTCCCGCCCAGCAGAAGCAAGACTGCTGTTTCGGCAGGCCATCAAACCCCATGCCTCATGCTTCACAGCTGGTGCACTGCCACAGCCACCTCCCTGCTGCAAGATACACGATCATAGCCATCTTGAGTACCTTTGCATGTGGTCATCACAGTCACCCTCTCCTCCCTTCCCCCTGCTCCCTCGTAGTTGTATTTTCCATGTTCTCCCCTGAAACTTTGTCGTTAGTAATATTGTTGCATGTCCATCCATAATCTGTCTGCATGCTGGTCATAAAAAAGCACTTCTGATGCACAGCCATCAGCTCACAAGGCAGGCAGTGGCCTCGAGTGCAGTGAATTAACTTCACGAGTTACAAAATAAGAATAACCGTCCAATTTTCATCGTTCTAAAAATTCAGAGTGGAGCAGGAAACCTGACCTCTGTAACTGCCTTCTTCTCCAAGGCAGAAATCATATGAAACAAAAAGGAGCAGCTTCTCACCCAAAGGCACACTGTTAAGCTTGTACAAACACACAAAGGTGATGCAAAATGCCCATCTTTTATCTGCATGTGTTGTATTGAGCTGAGACACTACAGGCTGACCCAGCTGGGCGTGGGTTCTAAAAGCAAATTAACGTGTCCTGAAACACTATTTCAGCATGTGTTCCTATTAGAAACATGGCCAAAAAAGAAATCCTAGGTGCCCTGATGGACAACTACTTCACTTCTAAGGGAAGTCAAACTGCACTTTCCAGAGCCACAGCCACTGCCGCACAACCTTAAAAGCCCCAACCCATTCCTGCCTGTGCCGTGCAAGCCACTTTCTCCAGCCTCCACCCCACTTGTCTCCTTTCAATTGTCTTGATTTTGTGGACTGAAACATATGGACACTTAGTGCAGTAGCCTTTTTACTTACAAAAACCCCAAGTCTTGAGTGAAGTCACCAACTTTGAGTGAATGGCTTAACCTTTGCTAATTAGAAGCCCTCTTTTTAAGGATATATTTTTTAGGCTATACTGACATCTGCAGGTACACCATAATGGATTTTGGAAATTAGACATGCTATGGTTGAAAAATCAGCCTCCAGTTTTGCAAAGAAAAGGATTGCACTACTCCGTCTGAAGGGAGTAGAGGAGCAGTGCAGGTTCCCACAAGAGGGTGCTATGCAGTTCAGTGGCCAAGCTCTGCTGCCAAACCCGCACTGATGCTGTAAGAGCAGAGTTAGTTACTCCTTGCTCATGATATTGTTCTCAGGCCAGTAAATCATATCAGGCCCATACAGTAAAGCACCTGCAAGCTGCAGCTCCTCAGGAGTAGCAGAGAATTGCATTTAGGTATATTTTTGCTGGTATTCAAACCATTGGTGTTGACCAATGTTGGTTAATTTATTGTTAAACTATAGCAACAGAAATCTATATTTGGAAAAATGCGGCAGGTTGTAGGTGAGAATGAGGGTCAAATTAACTTAGGTCATTGTTACTTGACTTTAGAAACGCCCATCAAAATTGTATTCAGCCAGAAGACAATCTTCTTCATAAATGTTCCAAATTTTCTACAGTTCTGCTCTTATAGTGAAGTATTACACTTCTGCTTGCTTGTAAAACTGCAGCAAGATATCACATGTTCTTCAAAGTCAAAAGGGATTCAGAGTGTCTTGCCTTTAATGAAGCTGTACACAAAAACCCCACAAGAGCTGCAACTTGAAGCAGTTGAAAGAAAGAGCGAAGCTGGAGCCAAGTGGGTCAAAGAGACAGAAAACTCACTTGACGAGTCAGGTACAGCAGCTCTGTGGCAGATTGCACTGAGTGTAAAACCATCACAATGAACTGCCTCACCTGGGGAAAAGCTGATTCTTCTGATGTGACTGCACTGGGGAGAGAGGCTTTCAAATATTCCATAGAGAGGATGGAGGCTAAAATCCCTTGAATATCAACAGATCTCTTCAACGCCTTTTCTCAGAGATTTTGCCTTACATGTGAACTGTGGAGCAGCTCAGCAGCCCACAGGACATGTCTCAGAGGCCCTTGGCGGCACAGCACCTCCCAGGAGTTCACCGCTTGACCATAGCTTTGCCGTATGGATGTTCACATTCTTGTGCTCAAATTCAACAATGCAACAAGCACACCCTCAAACCAAGCAAACTAGGCATGAAACCATCTTTTCCATCACAGCTTTATATACCCAGAGATAAAACAAATCTCCCTATCTCTTCGCCTCCACAAGAGAAGCCCTGGCGCAGGTAAGCCCTGTTGTACACCTGTCAAACATTGTGCACAGCACAGCCAACAGCATGAACACAAGGCAGCTGTGAAACAGATGAGGAGGAAAGGATGGGTCCCAGCAATGGTAAAGACCTTGGAAAATGAGCCACAGGAGAACACAAGGGCCAACTGCTTACTTCTCTGTACCAAAAGGGTTGTAGCATGAATCACCTAACAGACAGAAGCAGGGTCATAAAAACCATAGCCATAAAAGCCAGAGCAAGCCTTCCTCTTCTTCTGTTACGAAGACTGGACGTTTAATAAAACAGGAAAACTGACTGCATGCAAGACTCGCTGAAGCCCCTGTTCTGAGCATCTTGCTCAATTGCCGACATGACAGAGCTTTATTTATTTCAGCAAAGAGGAACGTGAGAGCAGGTAAAATCCTCATCCAAACCTTACTTGCTGAAAGTGATGGGAAGAGGAGAAATGAAAAAAAAACCCGAATCAGGAGCCAGAATGTTTGGTTTGTGTTTTGTAATGGTCTAAATCTGATCTGAGAGCTTCTGAAATGCAAGGAATTCAAATTCGGGTCCAGACTTCATATTTGGATCTGTTCCAAGTAAACCCAAAAAGGACTAAGTCTTCTGCTGTCTGAAGATTAGACACCTTTACCTGCCAAACCGTCTGTTACCAAGCATGAGTTTAGCACAATTTAAAAAAAAAAAAAAAAAGAAAGAAAGAAAGAAAAAAGAAAGGGCTGGCAGTGCAATGCATTCATCTGATTTTTAAGCAGCGATTAAGTAGTTTAGATCTGAAAACACCACCTATGAGGAAATAAGACACTAGCCCAGCTCTGAAACTGGGAGTTTTCCAACTATTAAAAAAACATGTAACACATTGTCAAAACAAGCTACAGATAAACAAGCATAGAACAGGTGAAAAATGTGACTGCAAGGGATGTGATGACAGTTCTGTTTGCACAATACATTCATTTCAAGGTACTTGAGCATCTGTTATATATTTAGTTCCTTTCTGCTAAAGACAATAAAGCAGGTGAGCATCACTTACACCTAAGAGACCATATGTTTGTGAGATGCTGGGAGGTACACTCAGCAGACAGAGAAATGCATTCACTTCAGGGAAGAGCAAAGTAAAGCAGGCTGGATTTCTTCTTTGCACAAACTGCTCTTTATTATCATAAAGTTATTAATGCAAGTGGTTTAAAATCAGGTACACGGAATAGAGCAGCTGGGTTAAATGCCTCCTTGTCCTTGCTCCCAAGACATTAAAGAGACTTACTTTGGCTTTTGTGGACAAGTAAAATATAGAAAGGAAAGTTAAAAGTGGCTGCTTTCCTCTGCCCTTTGTACTGCATCTTCTCCCAAGTTGTCAGAAGGGGAAATTGGACATGAAAAGGTGGCTCCCAAGCAGGTTTCTACAACAAAAGAGAAGCTCCCAGGTGCTTAGCTTAAAGCCTCAGCTGGAGACAGGAAAGGATGTTGTTTTAAAAATTCCTGTTTATGATGTCCCCATTCCCAAATCACAGCAATGGCTGCTTTTTCTCCCACTATTTGAGGTATGTTTTCATGTTTTGAGGAAGCAACAGAGTCAGGAAAGTGGTTACTCCCTTTATTCAGCATGTGCGAGGCCATGCTGGGAGTACCGTGTCCGGTTTTGGACTCTCCAGTACAAGACAGATATTGATGTCCAGTGGAGGCCACCAAGATGGTTGGAGGCTGGTACACCTACGCATCAGGAGAGGTTGAGAGGGCTGGGCTTGCTCAGCCTGGTGAGGGATGGCTGTCAGGGCTCCTACTGCTGTCTACAACTGCCTAGTGGGAGGGAGTAAGGAAGAGGGAGCCAGGCTCTTTTCAGTGGTGTGCAGCAAGAGGCAATGGATGCAAGCTGGAACTGTGAAATTCCAGTTAGCTAATAAGTTGGAAGTTATCTGCTATGTCTGGGGTTTGAGTGAGATCTCCTCCCGAGGTCCCTTCTAGTCTACATCATTCTGCAATTCTAAAATCGGGTACTCCCACATGGAGGAACAACCCACCTTCTTCACACTTCAGGTTTTGATGGGTAATGCAAACAAAGGGAGAGAAACCACATGAAAATGAAGATGCATTTTGATTTGATTATGTGGCTCCCAGGACAATTCAGCTAAAAGGGCCCAAGTGAAGAAACTCCCCAATTTCTAACTTTCTAACTAACACCTGGCTCAAAAGACTAATCAGGTGAACGTGTCTACGCTTCATTGACCACTGCACTGCTGAGACAGTCAGGCCTTAGCCTGGAGAGAGGTTATAAATTCAGAAATTAAATTTAGCTGTGTGCATTAATTGGCCAAATGCTTTGGTATTAGTGTAGGTGCAAAAGCAGGGTTTCAGAGGAGTTCCACTGCAGCTGAAGAGGCTGGTCAAGTCATGAGAGCAAAATATTGCTAGCTGTGAAGATCCCCAGACTACTTCCTGAAATGGTTTTGAAGTGTTTAGAAAACAAGTAAGATGATGCTTTTCTTTTCCAGGTCTATGGAATTCAGGTGCTACACTACAAATCATGGTTGTGCCTCAAAGGCAGAAAAATTATCTCTGAAAGACATTCAGAGGGGACTATGTTTATATGTGTGTACTGAAGTACAGAAGTGCAAGTGTTATGGTGTAATCTTGCATAACAGGTATATGTAATGATAACAAAGGGGAAATTCTGTATGAAAAAAGACGATGGATTTACTGCTTGAATGGGTTTTGTTTAAAAGTAGAGCATTGGTATTCCAAATAGTACTTAATGTTGGGTTTTTTCTAATGTATTAAATGTTTGTTTATTAAGGAACCGTACAGTACTCCCTCGTTGATGTTAACAGGGGTTATTGACACCTTCAGTCAATAACTAAGACCCATATAAT
Source organism: Leptosomus discolor (assembly GCF_034619465.1). Classification (NCBI taxonomy): domain Eukaryota; kingdom Metazoa; phylum Chordata; class Aves; order Leptosomiformes; family Leptosomidae; genus Leptosomus; species Leptosomus discolor. The sequence goes on along the minus strand of NC_141396.1, from coordinate 51,153,386 downwards.
GCTTTCTGAAAGGACAGAATTGAAGCCTGTATTTCTGGAAAGGGTTAAACAGAGAACCCCAGGAAAGGAGATCTTGAAGGTTACAATAGGGCTGGCACTGAATTGAGGTTACACAGGTATGGAAAAGGGGAGGACAATTAATATAGCTAAGCACTATCTCACTGCCTCTGTTTCCCTGTTATCAAATCAGGGAAGTGTACCCAAGCTATGAAAGCATCTTCCTGGGCAGGAGATCTCCAGCCCAGCAGACAAAGACCCGCACCAAGCTGCAGCAGCTGGGCAGGACAGAAACGTGCCCTTGGGGACTCAGCTGGCACAGGAGGAGAGATGGCAGCCACCAATTTGTCCCGTCCCATGAGAGGCGTCAGTGTAAACAGATCTGCCCCATTAACCTTCCTGTTTCTCCACAAGAACAGCAAGGGGAACACCCATCTGAGTTTCTCTGCATCTCTCCTGGCCGTTACCAGGGCACTCCTGCTGACAGAAAGGGCAGAGGAGCAACCTGTCGGAGCTAAGCAAACTTGCTAATGTTTTAGGGCTGGTGATTTAGGGATGAATCTTTAACATCCTCATGGCCCTGGGGACAAGAGCCAGGCAGGCCTGGGAGCAGTTTTGCTGGGCCGAGGGGCTGGCCCTGCCCAGAACTCCTTGCTTTTGCCCATACCAGCGTTCCCAGCAAGGCAGTGGTGGTGGAGCGGTAGCGGTTCTGGGGGGACCCACAGCCACTGGGTTGCTCTCCTCAGGCAGGCCCCTGGGGCTGCTGGAGTAACACGTTTTGTCAGGCTGGGGCATTTGGTGGGGAGTAACGGAGCTGTACAGACTTCCCAGTGGAAAGCCCACGCCAGCATCCGCCATGCCCTCTTGCTCACTTGCCACCTCCTCCTCAGGGCCTCCCACAGCCCCCAGAGCCCTCTGCCTGCTCCTTATTTATTTATCCAGATGAGCCCGGAGCGTTTCATCTTTCAGCCCTTTCTGCGCCCTTGAGGGAGGAGGTAATGGAAGACCTGGCAGGAGACGCACACACTCATCAGCCTGGGGGTCCCTCACACTGCATTTGGAGAGCCCACCGGCAGGAGGTTCCGGCCCCTGGGAGAGGACCACACTGGCGTCGATAAACATTTATCAGCGCTGCCATCATTAGCCCATATGCTTTTTAAAATAAAAAACATGAACCTAAATAAAGCCAGGGAAAGCATATATAAAAATAGCAGGAAACACTGGAGACTTGGAGTAGCATCTTTCCTGTGCTGGGGGGTTTCCTTCTGCATAAACACAACAATAAATAACAAGTGTTTCAACAGCTATAAATAGCATCTCATGTGCACACTCAGATGATTTACATGCTTGCCCTGGAGTGATTGGGCTGGAATGAGTTGCAGCCTGTTCCTCTTCCTACATGGCAGGAGTTCCTCCATTACCTAAGCTTCATTGTTTTTACACTTTTTATTCTAGGGCTTCACGCATGGCTTGTTTGCTGCTCAGTTCCTTCCCGTGTCCAGCTTCCCTCCTTGCCAGCATTTCCAGTGACGGAGATGACACCTGATGGTGAGCTGATCCATGGCTGGTTTCCTTCCTCTGAACTCACCCTGTCCTACACACACCACAGCCCATCAGCTTCCCAGATGTTCCCACTTGTTTTGTTTTCATAGGGTATTTGAAAACATTTCAAATCCACCAGTGACTGGATGAAAAATAATTCAGGCCTCGAGCAACTGTGGTGATTTTAATCATATGTGCCCTGTTGATGAAGGGACATGCGCACACACACACACATACTGTACACACTCTTGTCACACATGTGCATGTATGCATGTTTTCTCATGCAAATTCTTCTATTAGTTGCTCTTCGTATGAAACGGTATCTTTTGAGACAGAAAATAGCGCATAGCACCGACAAGAAGTTCGTATCATTTAGATTGTTATGGCAAAGGCACTAATGGAAATTTCTTTTGTGAAAATATGTTGCACCTGAGATTTCTCCTTACATTCATGAACATATATAAATGAGCCTTGACTGTATGAATTGCTAATTGAGAAGATAGAGTATCACTCCCCTTGCTATCCTGACTTCATAGCTGTAGAATTGCATTTGCCTTCTTGGAAGCTTTCCTGCCACCTCAACTAAGCAGAGGCCAGAAAAAGGGAACTACCTTAGTAAAGTACACCATTGTCCCAGAACAGGGGTTCACAGGCTTTTTAATCTGATGTGCCAACTCTCACTTTTTCGAACTACAGCTCCACAGATGAATGCCATCTCCTCTGCAACCCACATGTTGCTGGAGGTGGTTCAAAGACATATGGGGAGTGAGAGTCTGTTACAAGGAGAAGATCGCACTGCTTCTGCTGAAGGCAGGAAACAAGCCAAATGAGAGCTTGTGATGCGCAGATGAAGTCAAGACTGTGCTTGCTTAGCCCACTGCTCTGTCAGCCTTGGCAACTCCCACAGGCAACCGCAGAGTGACAACTGTTGACTGGGAACTGTTGGCCCAGGAGAAGTCATCTGCTGCTTTGATATCTCTTGTAGGGAGATATGGAGGCAGACCTCCTAGCTTATCCCAGCCCTGTGAAGATTCATGTTTCTCAAGCAGCAGTAACAATTGCAAAGAGGATGTGCCTGTGCTGAGACTGCACACAGCTGCAGGGTGCTGCAGAAGGGCTGGAGGCACTCCCACTCACAACGATTGTTTGCCTGCAGCTGGATTATGCACATAGTTGCTTCCAATGTCCCCAAAAGGTTGAAGAATGCAGAGAAAACAGCTCAGACAATTGTTTGTTTGTGTCAAAAAAGGAAAAGCAAGAGATTCTCTCAGTGGAGAGCATCAATTCACGGCCAAGCACATGACTTTGGGACTAGAATAAGTGGTGCCTCCACCAAAGGAGATGAAAGCTGATTGTCTTCTGCCAGGCTGGGCCATGACACCACCTCGTGCTTCTGCCTCACCACAAGTGACAGGACAGCCTGAGTTCAGCAGAATTAGGGTCTCAACCTCTTTGTGCATCTGTCAGTAGAGGGCAATGTAGTTACAAATAACTGGCCCTCTCCAGGTCCCCACCCAGCAGAAGGCATAGACCTTACCTAGTATTTTATATTGCCACGTGTGACCTAACAGTGTATCCTGCTGTTATGTGCCGTGTTTGACATACCAGTAACACTATGTCATGCTGCTGATACTAGAATTAAGGTCTAGGGTATTTGTTTATGAAGGCAGGTTCCCTTGTGATCACTGCTATTTGTGGCAGGGGGAAAGGAGGGGACACAGCACTGGAATGGGTTTCCAGTGGGCGTTTGTTTACTGTACTTTTGATGCACTGGTTTATCAGCCCAGGGAATAAGTTATAGCTTCCCAGCCCGCCTGTCTGGTTACAAATTCCAGTCTGTTCCTCCAAGCTGAATATAGAGAGCAGCTGGCTGAAGCTAAATGAATAATACTGCCTCACAAAACAATAGTGCTGTGCTCAACATGTTGCACAGACATCTATTTTGAGTTTGGATATTTAAAGACTAAGGAGGCATGACAGGCACATTTATGGGGCAGCAATTACCAGCAGCCTGCAGACTGTGCCTTGCATGCGAACAGATTAACACCTTCCTCCCTGGGTCTAGTAAAGAGATCACCTCCACAAAGAAAGTGTCTCTGAAGAGTTGACAAGTCCTTCCATTTCTTGTACAACCAGCATTTGCACATCGGATAACCTAAAGAAGAAAGTTTCTGTGCTACAATCAATCCTATTTAGAATAAAGTGATGAAGTGTAATGCTGATGTTTTACTCCATCCTGTACCTTTTATCAGTGGGAAAAAGGCAGAAAGATCTAACAGGCCTGTATGGTTTATAAGTTTCTAATTCTGGGGTAAACTCTTTTCTCTGGAAGGATGAAAGCACTGCTGAGAACACCCTTAGCCCATAAGGTGCCTCAATACTTACCAGCAATTAGTGCTCTTCAAAAGCTGAAGGACAACAGGGGTTACTTTCTGTTTTTCAAGACAATCAGAGCTAGGATATAAACAGATATATAGGTTGCTTCTGGAGGTACTTGATTTCTTTCTGTTTCCTCATCTGACTACAGCTATGAATGCCTGCATATATCCATATTCCAGAAGAAGACTGGGTTCATATTTTGGGCAGAACCTGCTAGCCTCTATCCATTTCAGATGAAACTGAACATGTGCAGAGGAGTGATTTGTATAACTTTGTGGCCTAAACCTGCAAGTATGTAATGAAAAGCATGGCTCTTAGGACACTGTCACGACAAACTGAATCACTCTCATACAGGGCAGTGCTAGGACACGGCCTTAAAATGTATTTGTTTCACAACTCAGTGCCATAAAACTGGATACAAGCAGTCATAGGAACTTGCCATAGGTTTTATAAGCTCGTGGTAGCTTCAGATACTTGGAAGCTCCGAAGTTTGACTATTGTCTGCAACAGGAAGGAAGAATACTCTTGTTTAAATGGTGCTTAAGGGAAAAATTCAATTTTTCTTAACAAGCTCACTGGCCAGTGACCCTGGGGTTACAGAAAGCTCCTGATTATGGTAAGAAGTAACCCAGGTTTAGAGGCTGAGATAGAAATGAACACGGGATAAGAAAGCTCCTAGTCCAGCCTTCAGCTAATTAGCAATGTGGACTGGCCTGCAGATAGTTGTGCACTGATGCATTAGTAGTTTTGTGACAAGTAACTCAGAATACCTAGTAAAAGATAGTGAGATAGGTTAAAAAAAGGAACGCTAGGAAATCCAAAACAGCTACCCATGCCAGCATTTGCTGTCTTTTTCTGCAGTTTTGAACCAACACAATTCTTACATCTCATCATGTAGTCTGCATGCAGCAAACAACTAGGACAGTGAAAACAAGCAGCTGACAGAAAATCCCAGTGAAAAATATAGTATGTCACATTTCTGACATTTGTCTGAAGATGGCACATGATACAAATGCTTTGGTCTCTCCAATAATGTCCATGTTAATTAAGTGAGCATGTGATTAAATGCTTTGCAACACTAACAGTATTTAGCTGAGGCTTTTTGAAAACTGAAAAAAGGAGTATGTAATCATTTTGTAAGAAACAAAAAGATTCAGGTTCAGGTTGTGATCTCCAGAAAAGAAGTAAGACTAACGTTGCAGCAGAATTAAACATTCACAGCTGTATTTGTGTCATAAGGCTTACAGCAGATAATTAAGGAGCATATTCCCACAATCCAATACTGCATACCTATTTACCTGGCTAATCTCTCTAAGGTCTCAATAAAGAATGAAAGGCTTCTTTAGTGGGCAGATCAGAGAACCTAACTTGGAACTGCTCTGGAGCACAGGCTTGAGACCAGCCAGCTAGTTTGGCCTGGACAGTGCCTTAGAGCCACAGACTTACTTAGGTCAGAAGGGGCCTCTGGAGATCATCTTGCCAACCTGCTGCTTGGAAGAGGGTCAACTACAGCAAGTTGCTCAGGGTTTTGACCATCTGGGTTTTGAATATCTACAAGGATGGAGACTCTACAACCTCCCTGGGAAACCTGTTGCAGTGTCAGGACCTTCATTTGCTCCCCTGATGAAAAAGGTTTTACCACTATCAAATTGGAATTTCCCATGTCCTAGCTGGTTCCCGTTGCCTATTGCTGTGCACCACTGAAGAGTCTGACCCCATCTGCCCTTTTGGGGAACCACCTCCTGAAGCCTTTATTTCTCCATGCTGAACAATCCAGCTCTCAGCCTCTCCTCATACATCATCTCCTCCAACCCCCTCACCATCTCTGTGGCCTTCTCTGGACTCATTCCTGTTTGTTGATGTGCTGTAGAGTCCAAAAGTGGACACAATGCTCCAGATGCGCTCTCATATTCCTCAGCCTACTGCCTCCGCTCATGCTGATGCAGCTCAGTGTGGAGCAGGCTGCCTTTGCTGCAAGGGCACATTGCTGTCTCATGTCCCATGTGTGGTCCACCAGGACTTCCAGTTCCTTTTCTGCCAAACTGCTCTCTGTCTGCTTGGCCTCTGCCTGTCCTGCTGCATGGGATTGTTCCATCCCAGGTACAGGACTTTGTGTTTGTTGAGTTCCGTGAGGTTTTTCTCAGTTCATTTCTCCAGCTTATTGTCACCCCTGAACAGCAGCAGCTCTGTTCTCCAGCATATCAACTATCCCCCCCATTTTGGTATTGTCTGCAGACTGCAGGGTATAGGTGCATGTGGGACAAAGTACATCCAAACCCTCTGAACAAGCCGTGCTTGAGGTCTTCACTGCACAACACACTGTGGCAGCAGCCACGCACAGCCCTCCTGGGCGGCAGCTGTGGGGACAGACACTCAGCACCTGGCAGTGCCAGGTCCACGGGTGCAAACTGCCCTGCTGCTTGCAGACGATCTTTCTAGGTGCCTGTCGTGTTTCAGGTAGTCAGAAGTGTAGGACCCCGGTCACTGAATGTCTAGGGTATGCGTCCTGCTCTATCCAGAGGACTTATTGTTGCAATAATGTAAGCAGAAGACAAAATGTCGTGTTTGTTATCAATCCTTTTGCCATCAGCCTGCACTGCTAAGTTTTAAACAACCAAGGGCATGGGAAGTAACTGATAACCTCTAATCAAATCAACAGTTTGCCTTGATTTCAGCAATTCCCCATCCCACTTTTCATCCTGATTTTCAGGTGCTTTTGCTGGGAGCTCTGTTGTCCACTGACAAGGTTGCAGTTGGTCCAGATCTGATAGGCTAAACGCTCTGTTCCTCTCTCTGACAATGTTTTACTGCTCTGTAAACTTTGCCAGGGCCATGTCTCCAATTCGAATTTGATCTAATAAAAGTCACAGCATCTAGATGCTGAAGCAAACTGTGCGGGGAGCACACTGAACCCGACCTTCGCTCACTGCCACGGCCACACAGCATGGTGTTGCACGGCTCCTCACCGCGGCCTCCTGCCCAGTGGTTGGAAATGGCTGTTTGTGTCCGGTGGAAGATACCAAACCCTATTCCATACCAGGGAGAGCCCTCAAGCAAGAACAAACCACTTCTTACTTCATGCAAATGTTACTTAGCACAAAAGGTTATGCTATTTCCCAGGGATGTGATTACAAAGCCGAGGAGACACATTCATGCTGCCTAGTAATAAATCTTCAGTTAGTTAGACAACTTAAATCTCCTCTCTATATGCTGAGTTTTGGCATTGCCAGCCCTGCAGGCCTCCCAGCTTCCCCCTGCAGTGTGCACAGCACTCCCTGACTCCATGCTAAATAGGTTCCCACCTGCTGTAAGCACCAAGGAATCACTTATAAATAGCATACACCTAATCCAAGTGCTAAATTAAATTAGACTTAAAATATTCACACAGTCTACACCTGGTTCCCTGCTAATGGCAGCTAACAACTACATTAGTAAATGCTCTTTTTCTCTAGCAAAGCTCTGCCCTCCGAGGCAGCTCTGGCAGAGCTGTTCACCGTGAGCAAGCAAGGCTGGAATGAGGGATGTGCTCTGCCTCTGCCCTTCGCTGGTGCCAAGTCTTCTGTCCAAGGGGGCTCATCCCTGAAGGCTGCTGCCATTTTTCTTCAGAGCATTCCTAAGTTTGCTGTTCTTGTATCATGCAGAGGTACCAGCTCCTTTTAATTTTAAATATTAAAAAAAAAAAAAGAGAGAAAAAGACATGTCTTGCATTTTCAGAGATGCTGAGGGAGTGTGTACTGAGCACCTCTGAAAACACAAGCCAATATTTATACAAGGTATCTAATAGGTCTTCACCTAAAATCTTTAATTTTCTCAGTGACACACCACATACAGAGATTGGTGATGTGGCCTTATGGCTTAAGGATTGTTGCATTATTTTTTCCATATAATAATATGATAACAGGTGCCATATTTTTAGCACCTAACTTTGGCCTGATAGGAAACTTGCCCTGCTAGACTTCCAAGGAACTGCTGCAGGAGAAAACAGCTACTGCCATACAAATGGTTCAATAAGCAGAGCCTGTAATGGAGCAAGTTATGCCCAGGACAGGCCACTGTACCTGCCTTTACTGAGCTGGATGGTCCAGAAATTTGCAGGGCAATCAAAGCTTTCAGCAGGTTTGAACAGTGACCAGCCTGTGACAAAGCCCAACAAGAACCATCTTCCCCAAAACAGGAAGACAACTTTGAAACTTCTAGGTAATTATTTTTTTTTATTTAAAAAATTGAAACACTTCTTGTTTTTATTTTAACATTGACTTATGCTTATCAGAATGTAAGGAAAGGTGATTCAGAAAAAAAAGCCTTTATATCTGGCCTGAGGAAAGTATTTGGGGGTTCACTCTTTTGTAACAGTTTTGGCTGCCAGATAAAAAAAAATCCATTATTCACATATGTCTATTCAGGGTCTTTCGGCCTACACGTCCCATATGGCAAGATTTAAGCTTGAGAAGTAGCCAGTATCAAATATTTGATGCAATTTTGAGGTGGGGGGGAGGAGAGACAGACTAAGCAGATGTTTATAATTCAGGTTCTGTTTAACCCATGTTAAAAAACGTCTTTGAAAGCCATCTTGGAGGCAGCGTTTAATGTGTTTAACTCAGGACTATATCTCCTGGCAAGCTAGAACTGAGTGAGTGGCATTAAAAACAGCCTTCACAAGCTCTATAAAGCTCTTGTACAGTTCCTTTCTGCTGGTAGTTATGAGCCTTGTTCTTAGTGGTGTGGAAGCTGTGCCAAAAACTGCGTCCCTGTAAACAGGACTTCTGACCGAATCACTTTGGAAATGCTAACGTAGCAGTAACACTCAGGGCACTGAAGTAAATGACAGGCAGAGTTATGAATAACAGGCATAAAATACTAATAATTTGCAAATTGCCTATTATTTGCTGAGTATTGTGTAAAAAAGGCAACGCCTGTTCTGACTGGTGTATGGACCTTGGTTTTTAACCAGTAACATGCAGCCAGACTGCTGAGGCTGAAGGGGAAACACTGCTTTCAAGCGCACTTTTCACCAGCAGACCTGTGCACTAAAAGCTGCTGCCTAAACAGCAGAGCCACCCAGTAGGAAGGATGAAAGGGGAAACCAGAATTTTGAAAACAGTCTATTTCCTGCTTTACCTCAGAGACTGTGGGCAAGCCGAAGGCTCATATTCCCCATCTTTTAAAGACTGGTGACAACACTCTGCTACTCTGCAAGGATGGTGGAGGTATGTATGTTTAAGACTGTGAGACTCTCACACTAAAAAGAGAGAAGCGTCCTAGACAGATACAGAGTAGACAGGCTGCCCTGGAAAGCCCCAAGTGAGGAATGTGGCTCAGTATTTGCAAATTACAGTTGACACTTTTTTTAGGACTTAGTATTTTCTGGCACTCTCAAAGGAACAGACCCACAGTCTCTTGCAAATCATGCAATAGAGCAGATGTCATACTTCTGACACTTTGGTCCATTACATGTATTTTTGGAACTCTAAAAACTCCTAAATCCTTCAAATCTAGATTGAACACCCTATCTGGGTTGTAACATAAATATGCATGCTGAAACCCTGGTTAGGACTGTCAATACTAACTAGAGAACCCTAATGTGCTTAAATATAAGCCCACTTAATTTGCAGAAAGCTATTCAGGTGCTGTCAATCAAGCTGGGAATTTGAAGAATATTTAAGCTGTTGATTAAGTACTTAACATTACAGGTTAATGCAAAATTGTCTGTCCTACTTTTCTTGTGGTTATATGATGACCTGTATAAATATTGGAGTTCTGTCTCATTCCTTCCACTGCAATCAGATCCACATCATCCCAAATAAGCAAGGACGAGGGGAGGGACAAATGTGCATTCCCATGTCAGGCTGCCCACTACCAACTCCCTTGTGCTGCTCATTTGCTCTCTCCAATGAGATGCAGAGGTTCCCTAGTCGTGCCTGTGAGACCCAAAGAAGGCAGGAGAAAGAAGCAGAAAGTTCAGGGAGCTGTTCCTCTTTCCAGACCTGTAGTGAATTCTCCTTGCATGGGAAGTGAGGTCAGTGCCAGAGAAGGCATGGATGGGAACACACACACTCTTCCAAGAGCCTGGGTTTTATTAGAGCTCCAAAGTGCTATGAGTCAAGGTGAAACTGGCAACACTAGATCCCTCTGCCCAAAGCAGCTTCTGTTTGAGAAAATCCTGCCCTGCCATCATTTTGCACATGAAAGCAGGAAGGTGAAACTGTCTCCGCTCTAGAGGCTGGGGATTTGTGTGCAGGACAGCAGGTCAGCATCATAGAGCAGAACAGAGCATTTGCACCGCCAGCATCAGAGCTTTCATGGTGAGGCTTTGATTTCTTTTTTCTTGAAGTCATAGACTCTGCAGCAAGGGTTTACAGGATGTTTTCAGCATAAACCAAACTAAAATACTCACAAAACCTCCCTACCAACTTTCTAACCCTTTTTCTTAAACAGAAATGCTAGAAAAGATGACCAAATGTAATGTAAAATATTTAAAATTCAGAATGTCTCCCATCCTTGTTGTGGGCTATTTGTAAAATCTTGTGATTTTAGGCAGATGGGCACCCTGAATGTTGAGCCTGCCAGCATTGCTTTGTTGAGCAGCACATAGACCAGGGCCATTCTGTACTTCTGGACTTCCCTCCAGTCACTGTGTTAGCAGAGTTGTGCTACAAAGCTCCTATGCAGGCGTGTCTCTTTCTTGCGAACTTCATTTAGGGAAGAGGAAGGTGAAGACTTTAAGTGCCCTCTGCCCTCACAGGTCTCACTTGATGGGTCTGAGGTCAGGAACAGTTCATATTTACCTCCCTCTGATGTTGTTTCAAGAGCTAAAAAATCCAGTGTGGGGGTTGAAACTCATTGACTGGTTGGAGCAGAGATCACCCGGTGGCAATGTCCTCCACCTCCACATATGGTCGCAGAACCCATCCCGTGTCCTTCAGCTACTGAAATGCCATCCCCACAGCTGCTGCAATTACTTACTCTTCTATGTGATACTAGGGAAGAGTATCATTGTTTTCTTGCTTGTTTTAATGGAGTTTAGCAGCTAGAAGGAAGGTAGAACAAACGCTGCATCATCAGCCAGTTACCACAGATAAACAGCAAGTGGTCTTCAAACCATAACTGGAAAGCATCCGATAAAGATGACATATACTGACATGTACATAGACTCAATGTGATGGAGGAGTTCCTGGTACTACTCAAGGACTAGGATTTTTGAGGTTAGCTACACAAACCTATGTATTTTCTGAGTTAGCTTCTCTGCACTTAAGGAAATCATGTTACCACCTTCCTATTTCACTACTGGACTGTAAGGATGCAGTAGATCGTTAAAATAATATATTCTTACAACATGATACACACGTTTATAAATGGCCTAAAAATCCAGGTCTTGTAACAATGACACATGGAGTATGTGCCTTTGGGTTGGTTTAGTCCTAAGCGTACATGTGAACCAAACTGAGATGTTGTTTAGTTCAGCATTAAAGAAAAATGCTTGTGACTTATTTCTAAGTGTTTATTCTAGTATGTGTTCACTTCCTTGGGAGCTGTTTTTTTAACTGTATTCCCAGGGTAGTCAGGATGTTGGTAAATATTCATTGGCAAAAACATCCCCACATGACTGGAATTCACTCCCAGCAGGCATTAAATTGGAACAGAGGAACAAAGGATATGCCAGACTTGATCAGACCACTGGTCTGTCAAGCCTGGTACCCTGCCTCTGGCAGTGGCCTGTTCTTTACGCTTCAGACAAAAGCAAAAAAAATTAAATAATAATAATGCACCTGTCTGGAAACGCATCCCAGATACTTAACTCAGACTTACTACCTCATCTTAAGTAGCTGGGACTGGAGTTACAGAGAACAAAATAACTTCATACAGTATTGCAAGGAATGATTGTATTCAATTTTTGCTGCACTTTATTGATCACTTAATTAGGAGAGACCTTACTCTAATATTTATGCAGCTTCTGAGTTTCACTGACACTTGAAAATGAGCTGTGTCTTCACAGGCGTAATTCTGTTGTGTGAGTGTCTCAGAAATCAATCAGATTTGACTTCAGCAGTTTGAAACACAAAAACTGCCTTTCACTTACAGCTCGACAGTCCAAGTCCAAGAGCTGCGCAGTGCCCTGAAGTCAGCACCTTGGCTGGCCTTTGCAGAAACAGTTTGATTCCAACAACTAGGTTATGCTTTTATTATCATAGTTTATCCTGTATTAAGGCTTCTTTATGCCATCCTGCCCAGGACCCGCTGCAGTGGCCCATGCCCAAGCCTAACTCAGAGTTGACACTCCCTGCCCTCAAAGACTTTATAGTCCAGAAGAGAAGTTGTCAGAAGGGAATGAAAGTGGTAAGCCAGTAGGGAAGATAGAGGGTGGGCTAGTATATTCATCAGGAGAAAACTAACAGATTTCTCCCACACTGCTACAATAACAGATCTGATCTGCTCATTGAGTATGTGATTTTATTGGCAGCGTCAGCAGAAAAGCTGAGGTTTCAGTGACATGGAAACTGAGTGATGCTCTCAGTCCAGATGTATAGCCCTCTGGAGCACGTCTGGGGCACATTGATGAAGAAGGTGCTCAGCACCCAGGCTTTGAGGGCAAATAAAGGCTCTGAGAGAACCTTAGAGGCCTCCAATGCTGTGTTCTTCAGGGGCAACACACAAATAATACAAGTATGCCATATCTTCACGTGCACATTTGCAGGTCAAATCTCTTCAGGTGTGTGAGCAAGCAGAGCACCTCTGTTTCCAGATGAGGAAAAAGGGTCTTTAGACATACTTTCTTCAGATTTTGAATCTCCCTGCCTCAGGCCAGTCCCAAGCACTTCAGCTCAGAAACGCTTGATCCCCACTGCACTATACTACACGAGGGATAGGTGTCATGAAGCCCCTGTTTTTGACCCTAATAAATTGTAACCCCATATGATGTGTGCCAGTGCTGTGTGAAACAGGTGCACGTGAAAAGTGATGCTCACAGAAAATGGGTGCAGTGAGTGCCACTGGCAATAAATGACTGACTGCTGAGGAGGGTGGTCATGGTGAAAGGGACCAGTCCTTCAACCTTAAAAGCTGTTCTGAGCACGTCCAATCTGTACGGAAAACTCAGTCAAGAATGGACATCTGTGTTTTCGGTCTGTTAACTTGTATTTGACAGCTTGCGTTTTGGCAGCCTGAAAAGATTAAAAAAAAAAAAGCAGCCCCAACCCTTGCACTAACACAGATAGCTGCGAGGGGATTAGAGATGGAAGGGAGGCACAGCGGTAGTGGAGGACCCAAAGCGCTGCAAATAGCCTGGTGCTCACTTTTCCTCAGCTGGTAGCCATTTCTTTGAGGATTTGAGCTGCTTGGCCACTGGGTTAGGGTTTGCAAAGTGCCTGTGTGGAAAACATTTCCATCTGTGTTTCTGCATGCAGCTGCCAGAGGAGAGGAGCATGGCCTGGGAGTCCAGCAATGCTGTGCACGCCCCATCTCCCTCGGGCATGCCCTGGGCTGAAAGGCTTCACTGCTGGTTTCAAGCTCTTCTCAGTGCTTTTAGAGCTGGTAGAGCTCTTCCCCTGCCTCTAGGGAGCATTTGCTTGCTGAAGGTAATTAAAAAGAGGAGCTCACATATCTGACTGCCATGGGGTATAAGTCTGGATAAGAAGAAAAATGTTGAGCTTCCAAAGAGTAACATAAATGTCCAGGTCTGTACCCATGGTCTTATTTCCCCAGAATTTTTTTTTTTGTTTCATTACCCTAAGAAAGTTATTAAGATTTTTGCCTGATTAAGCCTGTAACAGGACAGTGGATTTAGAGAAAGGCAGTTGTCAACTTTTTGCTGCTGGGAGGCTAAATGCCAAAATAGATAGATGCAAGTAATACTCATGCCAAGGCATTTATTAATGCTTGCCACTGTTAGGAATCTGTCAGACCAAAATACCCTTCATCACACTGAAGCATCTAATGGTGATATGCTGATGATAATGATATGCTAATGACAAAAGATTTTGCAGGCATTCTCCTTCCCCCAGCAGCAAGAACTAAGAAACTGAGATCGCTGCTTTGATGGTTGAAATGCACATATCCTGGTAAAGAAGTACTTCTGTGCTCTGAGACAGGAGCTCAGAGTACTGCCAAATATCATTCTGAAATATGTCAATTTGGTGAATGGGGCAAGTGTTGTAACACCCAGAGGTGTTGTCTTCTGCAGGAGCAGGCAGAGCCAGCTGGAAGGCAGGGGTCTGCAGGCTGTGCCACTCCAGAAACTCACCCTGAAGCTGAGTGGCAGCCCTAGCTGAACCTTCCAGACCTCTGAGAGCATGTGACCATTCCAGCTCAGGGTCATTTAGCAATAACGTCAGACAGAGAGGGCATTTCTTACAAGCTAACATGTGACTGTAGATGTTTTGAGGCTGAAAAATAATCCAGTCAGTAAAGAGTGATAGGAAATGCCAACCTGGTTGGTCATTGCAAGTAAACCATTTGTTTGAAGTTGTGACTGGTAAGATGGCAGGATTACGTTCACAACATCTATAATGCTTATAATGAAGTAAGGAATAGAGAAGCACCATAAAAGCCCAGTTCTAGTCTCTGGCAAGGACAGAAACACTGAACATTTGGAATTATTTTTTATTACTCCTCTAGAACAGCATGCACAGCCCTTATGGAGCATCCAAGCTGCCATGTGTCTTGTTGGGGGGAGTCGCGAGTGTCTGAGCAGACATATGGTGAGGTGAAGAACCACCCGGTGCAGGTTGACGCAGACACTGCCAACTCACTTTCTGCCGCTGCTGGGCAATTAGGCACATCAGGAACTCAGTGATTTTTTTTTTTTTTTTCTCTCTCCGTGTTTGTAAGTGAAAAGACATAAAATGTCTGCAGGGCTCACACACACTTTCCCTGCCACTGTCTTCATCTGCGTCCCCCCCATGCAGTCACCAAAAACCAAGACAGAAATAACACTGTTTGTGCTGAATGTGTCTCTGTGCAGAGGGATCCTGTAATGCCCTCCACAGTATTCAAGTCTTGCCTTGGGACTGCATATAGCTCATGGGTGAAGCAGCCACACAAAGGGGGCTGTTGTATTGAACAAGTTCCTTCGGCACAATAAAAGTCTCTGCCATAAAAATAAAGCTCCTTTGTGTGGGGAGCAGAGCATTTCCAGTGTGCAGCAGTGGAAGAAACACCCCTAGAGACTGGGCAGCATCAGGCATTCGCCATCGTCCTTTCCCAGCACGAGGCATCTTTCTCTGACGCTGCCTTCTCGCAGCGAAACACAGTGACATTGATCTCAAAGAAAAGAGCTGCTGCAAGAAGCCTTCTCCTGCACCCGCCTCTCCCCCCAGGCTGCGGACAAGCCGAGCGAGGCCCGTGGCAGTCACACTACAGCAGGTGGGAGCTCATAGTGTACAGAGCCAAGACATCACTGCTGCATGGTTGTCTCTGAAAGAGAAAGGGCGAGGAGACTGGGAACTGCTGCTGTTGCATATCCAGGCCATCCAGGGACCTTCTGTCAAGGATGCCAGGCATGGCTGGGACACCAGGAGCTTGTAACCCCTTTTCCTGAGCCCTGCAGGGCCAGAGTTGCAATTCATGTGCCAGCTGGAGAGCCGGAAAGCCTGAAACAAGTGCTTACACCCTATGCAGAGATGCCTGTGCTTAAATGCTCTTCTGGTGCTGGTCCAGACCCAGCTCATGAGCTGAGGCAGCCCCTGCTGCCATCCTTCCCAAATGAAAAGCACTCTGTAAAGGCACGAGCACTTGTGAGGCCCATGCTTGAAACCACATCTAAAAACAGTGTCAACAGAACTTCAAACCAGACACCGGCTACCTCTAAAACCACATGTGAGGCCTGACTTTAAGCTGAATCTGCCAAATCTGCATGGCAAAATGGCTGGTGTGACCACGTTTCCTGTTGTCCCCAGGCCTGGGGCACTGCAGTGCTGTGAAGCAGAGCGTACATCCCCAGCAGCACTGGCCAGGGGAAGGAGTGGCCTTTAGGCGCCTCGATACAAATGCTCCCATTGCTGCCAGTGCTCCCCAGCCGTGCGGCTGCTCCCCAGCAGGACTGGGGACATGGCACGGGTTGTACAAGTGCTCAAATGCTGAGCTGGAAAGTGCAGCAAGACCTGATTCTATCTGCTGTTGCCAGCACAGGGCACTTTGCTAGCTCGTAAGGTGGGAGGTAGAGAGAAGTGGTCCCAAATGAGCGCAGTCTGCAGAGAAGCAGGAGCTGCCAGGTGGCTAATGGCAGCGGGGGCTGTGAGCACCTTGACATCTTGTTGAGCAGCACAGAAAATGTTTTTGTCTGGGTCTAGTTACGCAGGACCTGCATTGGGTAGGCGGACCTTTCACAGGGCCTCAGGGGATGCAGGCAGAGGCTGCAGGCAGAAGGAAACATTTCTGGATTTCAGGCTTCTCCTTGGTTTTGGGAAAAGATGCTGATGGTGGGAAAGCCAGGCTGAAGAGAGCTCTTGATTGCTCCTGTTGACACAGCATGAGGCACAGCCCAGTCTCCTGGGCTGAGGAAAAGGCTGCCAGCTCCCGAGTACCTCCGATGGCAACTGCCAGGGCTTTGTGAGCAGCGGCTTCTCTGCACCGCTGGAATGCCTGGGGAATTTCTGCCTTAAAACCCACCCTGGCTCGAGGGCAACCAAGTGCTGGGACAAGAGGGACCAATTAGAGGGACCCGTGGGCCTGCAATGCTATTCACTCGCTGTCACTTCAAAAAGGTTTTTTTTCTGTATGTTTAATATGCAAATATTTAATGGGGTGTATTAGAGCATAACAGCCATAACTTGAGACCTTTCAGTCAAGATTAAACAGGTGCCGAGCCTTTATTTTCAAGGCCTGGCACAGCTGTGAGCCTGCCCTCCTCAATACACGATTACGGGATGCTGCTGAGGCCTTTTCCACATCCCTCCCCCACGATGCCTCGCCAGCTCCCGCAAAGACCCTTTTTGTCTTTCTACAAGAGACTGTCCTCGCCATTCAAAAGGAGCAGGAAAAAAGAATTGTGATTTATTAGCTCTGGCGTAGAGGGCAAGGTTTTGACCTCAGGTGTGAATCTGAGAAAAATACTATTTTCCTGACAGCCAGCCCTCTCGGAGTGAATTAAAACTGCTATTGTGAGGAAATGGATTAAAGCCATTTCGGCTTTTATGACAATATCAAGGTGGTTACTTTATAGAGCGTCTAGGATGTAGAGTCGCCCCAAGGTGCTTTATAATCATCAGTTTAAAGGGAGAGAATTTGCCTGCAGAGATGAATCAATGGGTGTATTTTATGAAACATTAATGACTGCTTTTGTAGATGTAAATTTGGGGGCATGTGCCTGCATCTCTCCGTGCTGTCCTGCAGCTGCAACTTAAGCTCTTTTGCTGTTAGCAAGGATCATGATCCAGCAGCGCAGTTTTGCTGGAGAAGCTTTACATCATCTTCTAATGTAAACAATATTGTAAGAGAGCCCGACAGCCCCACAGGATTTTCATTGAGCGATGATTGATGTGGAAAGGGATGGAACTGCAGTGATTCTGCATCAGTCACAGCTCTCGCTTGGCTCTAAAACTGACCCTGTTAGCACAGTCTGACTTGGATCATTTGTCTCAGAAGTACCAAGGGATTTTAAAACAGCTGTGGATTCAACCATTTCAAATGGGAACATATTTTTGGTTTGTGGTAAGAACAACATAAACCGTATGTGTTTCAGAACTTGGGCCTCAACATTCCTGGCTTGTTTTGTCAGCTCGTCTTTGCTCTCCCCGGCAGCATTTGCACACGCGGCTCCATGGAGGTTTTATTTTTTGGGGATTTGGTTTTCCACTTCAGGTCTTCCTTCCTTCTTTTTTCCTCCCATCCCCAAAGAAAGACAGAAAGAAAGAGAATGCATCACCTTTGCTTTTTACAGCTAGGTAGGGTTTAAGCTGTGGGAATGCTTAAGCAAAGGAAGTATTTGTTTTTCAGCCTTTGATGTAGCTCCCATCTGATGTGTTTTCTCCTAAATGTTGTTCATTGTACAAGTGCCTACTGGTAAAAGCAAGTAGCAGGGCCCTGTGCAGTAACTGCGTGCTGCCAGCCCTCTCTGTGTGTCCAGATGGGTATCCCATTTCACTAATGTAAAATTACTCTGATTTTCTGCTCCTCTCCCCAGCTCTTTCCATCACTCCTCCCCTTCTTCGGCAGGTTCCTTCCCCACTGACATCTGTTCCAAGGAATGATGAACTGAGCTTTGGAGCAATTACCACAGTTTGCATTTCCCGAACCAGCTTGCAGTGTGTCTATTAAAAACACCAGCGCTAAAAGCCAACAGGGTGTAAAAGGTAACAGAGTCTCCCACCTCAAAGCTAATGATGTTTTGCCATGTGAACAAGAGCCGTGGATCTTAATTTGCTGGCTCCTTTCTCATTTGTACAATTTTCAGCCGTTGCTTAATGAAGCCCGCCTGGTTCCCGTGATGTGATATTATATTATCACAATGCTCATGTTAAAGGCCTTATATTTCACCCCAAGCACCTGCGGCTGCTCAGCAAGGAAGAAAGCTCTGATGTGCCAACTTGGATTCAGATTTTGCAGCAGGAGAAGCCTGATTTTGGAAATGCTCCTCCGCCTTCCTTGTGGCCGAGTGCAGCAGGGGTTGGGGAGCTGGTGGGCTGCTCGGGGTGCCTGCTGTCCAAGGCAGGCTCTGTGCTACAGCCAGCGGCTGGGGATTAATGTCACAAAGAGAGTGAGAGCCGAGTTATTTCCGCAATCCATTCACATAATGGATGTGAATGTCAAGATGCCGCCATCTGAAGTATGAGCACCTTGGAACAAAACAAAAAACTACTGGCGGTGTCAGCTTTCAGGAATGCTTTTCAAAGGTGGTGGAAAGCTGCACACACAGCACTGTCTTTCTTCAGCATCTTCCTTTCTGAATAAACAGTGACCTCAGGCCCTCCTCCCTCCATAGGCAGTCACGCACAGATCTCTTATAAACTAAACCTTGTGCACACTTAGTACTATGTGAGCAGCTTTTCAGCAGGCAGTTTCTCAGGCAGGCGACCTGCTTGGGGTGGATTTGTGGCTCCAGTGTGTGCAGACTCTGCCAGAGAGCTGCAAACAGACCAGAGCATCTACAAACCCTGTTTGAGTTTTTATCCACCTCATCGCTGCAGGCTGCCTGGAGCTCATGTTGGACATGAGACATGGCCTGATCTGGCAGTGTCCTGTGTACCAACATCACCTCTGGATCTGGAGCTCCAGGATCAAACTGAAGTTGGAGCAGGGTTTAGTGCTAACCAGGAGATGGCTGTAATCATGCTGGTACTGAACAAAACCCCTCCATGCTCATGAGTTTCCTGACTAGAGGTTTAAGTACTGTCCACACCATCACCAGCACTGCAGTTGGTCAGAATATCTTACTCTATCTGTGACCTCTTGAGTACACTGGAGAGCCATCTACTCTCCAGCTGTTAAGATACTTCCTTCTCGATCTGGGGACACAGGTAGAGAAATCTGCATTGCCCACATCTTGGCCTTGAATGCCTAGCAAGCCTCAGCCTCCAGGGCTGTAGCACTGCTGTATGGCATTAGTAGGAAATTTCAACTTGTATTTTCCCTAGAAAAATGCTACTGACTTTGCAGTAGGTCAGCATGTGGGAGAGTGCTGCTCCCTGTTTGGAAGGAACCTGGTCCAAACCCTGTGAGAGCTTTGTAATAGGGCCACGGAGGACAGAAAGGGAGTTTCCCCAGCAGTTCCTATATTTGGTGCCTAAACTACATAGTGACTGATGTCTTGGAAATGAAATAGCCTGGATGTTACAGCAAAAGAGCTGTACAAATAATTGTTTTCTCCTACATAGCCTCCTGCCCAAAAGTGCTGCCCAGAAATTTTGTCAGTTGCGAACCCTCAAAGCCTGGATATTGTCCCTTCTCTGCCCCAAATCAGCTGCAAGGAGAACACCAATACCAAAAATATTAGTTGCAAAATAAGTGTTAGATCCTTGGATCAGACCCTGTCTGTGGCCGGTCAGGATACTTCAAGGGATGAAATTATTTCCAATCTCCTGCCCCGTGTCACCAACTTTCCCATCATGTAATGAAGCTTCATTACTAGGAGAACAGGAGTGCCCTGGCATTGAGACCTGGTTGCCTGATTTGAATTTAGATTATTTCATCAAAGTAATAACAAGATCTGAGATCACAATCTGCTGGAATAATTTAGTAAGCCATGCGAGGTCACTATTGCTTCTTACAAATATGGCTTAGACATAATTTACCTGGCAGTAACTTGACCTGGAAGAGAGAGGTTTATCTTCTTGGCATGCTGTGTCTGGGTAGCTCGGCAATCTCTACATAAATTTGAGATCTTTCATTCTCCAGCTGGTTGTTATTACTTATAATCTCTTAATGCAAAAGTATTCCTTCCAGAGGCCCCTTTCCTTGCCTTTCTTACTTTTCTTTTTTTTAAAAAAAGGATTTATTGCATGTTGTTTCATCTTAGGATCTCAGGCTTATGCCCTTGCAGCCATTGTAATTTGGTCATTGCACCGAAAGCCTTTGCTGTGTTTTAGGCGCCTCTTCACTTCTAAATGTTATGCTATATTATAACATATGATTTTCAGGAAACATGGATTAAAGGACCTATGTTGAAAACCTTTCCTTGTGGACGTATCCTATAGCACTGCTCAGGAATTCCTTTTGTGGTGAGATTACAAGGAGCACAGGGCAATTACAGAATTACAGTAGAAATGGGGAAAAATTGCTGCAGGGATTCCTGAGGGAGGCCTGACCTGGGACACCCTCCCTATCCCTTGTCCCCTTCCGTGGTGTCAGCAGCAACTAATCAGCTCCTTATCGCTGCTTCAGCCGTCTACCAGCTGCTTCCTTCGGATGTCTGTGGTGCTGCCCTTTCTCCTGCACCTACTGCTGCTGCTAGCTGAAGTACCAGGGGATTTCTGCTGCCCCTTGAATCTCTCTGGCTGCTGAAGCATGAAACACCCCCTCAGCATTTCCATGTTCTAGAAAGGGTGGTTTCACTTCCCTTTTGGGTTTTGGGGTTTTTTAACCCCAGGAGGGCAGCCCAGTGCAGGCTCCGCTTCCTGCTCCTTTACCAGAAAGAGCTAGAGCCAAAGAGCTGCCCTGTCCTCATGATCAAGCACTGTGGGAAGCCCTGAGCCGCCTTCAACATCGTAAGGGGAGTGAGGCAGAGACAAAAAACAGCTGTAAGTGAGTTGTGCCTCTGGTGTCTGCCCATCGCTGGCAAGACCTAGTGTGAACTGACTGACGTGTCCCACTGGCTTGGTCACCAACGGCCCCATCAGCACGTGGTGGTTGCTCCTGTCTGTGCACCGGGGCTTCCCTGGGGGAGTCCTGGAGGCATATGGCCCACGGCCAGGGCATGTGCAGGGTGAGTCCGAGGGACCGAGATGGTGGGGAGCGCTGCGGGGTCAGGCTGCCCTGCTGCACAGAGCCAGCACCTGAGAGCTGGAAGGCAGCAGACCCTTGGTGTCCAGCCTCAGCTTCACTGCTGGAATAGAGGGTCAGTGCTTCGACATGCCCAGCACCAGCGCTGGGCTTAGGGGATGGGCACCAAAATGCAGTCACTCTAGAAGGCAAGAAGAAGCTCTCTCGAAATGGTACTGTTCATTTGGCAGAACATATTGGCCTTCAATAAAATATTTTGCAATGCAAACTTCCTTTACAGTTTGATATAGCCATTACAGTTGTTGTCAGGGTCTGTGCAGTTTCTCTCAACAGTATTTTATCTTTCAAGTTATGATTATCTGGACCCCAGTCATTACCGGTATCTTCTTCCCATTGTCATTGTACCTTGTTTTAGCAATGTGACAAACACTGAAATGCCAGTTTTAAAGAGCGAATAAACCCTCACCCACACTTTTAAATTGGGACAGCTGAGAAAGAGCTTTTATGCATGCAGAACATTACGGCCATCCCCATCAGGTTGGTTGTTGTTTTTTCTTCCTTCCTCGCCTCAAGACGTTGCAATTTTAGCTTGTATTTGCTTTTTTTCCAGCTCATGACTCCGCTTCTGACTGGAAAGCACAGCCTCCAAGCAGGGCTCTGCTGATATCTGTAACATTAGCACAAGGCTGTCAGGGAGCAGACGGCATGTGATCAGGAGAGGCTAAACTGGGATGCTGTGATTCAGATAACTGGCTTCCCTATTTCTTGCTCCCCTTTGATGTCCAGGTTCTGCCACTCCTTGTCTCAGAGGCAGGGGTGCAGGGCCACAGCATCATGCCATGGCCAGCAGCCAGTACTCAGGACTGCATAGAACAAGCACGCACATGCAGCAGGCCATCAGCTATGGAAGAGGAACCAGCAAGGGGACTAGGCTGGAAATACCCCAAGCAACAAACTTTTTACTAGTCCCATTGCAGAATTTCTCACTTCTCCGGTGGTGAGGAGCACTCAGCACCATGAGAGGGAACTGCTCTATCCACTGTGACTCCTCTCCCACTGCTTTTGCTGTGTGTTTCTCAGCAATGGTCCCGACAGACTGTCATCCATAGCCCTTCCTCCCACCACTTAGTCAAGTGTCTGTGGTGGATGGAAGGTGAGGGAGGTGCTCCTGGGGAATTTATCCAGCAACCTTTGAACTATGCAGAACTGTATAGCTTCAGCAAAATTTTAATCTGCCCCTGGAAATTGCAGGTTATTTTTTATTGAAAGAGAGATTTAATTGAAAATTCAGGGATATGTCTTCTGTTGGGCTTTTACTTACGATTAGTGTAATCACTTAAAGTGAATTTTACTTTTAAATTATGGGGCAGTGTCATAGGAAAGGAACATAATTTCATTTCTGTAAGAGTTGCCCACACACATCTGAGTGCAATGTTCTTCCAGCGCAGCCTGCCAGAGGCCAGTGTCTGAAGTGCATAAACCTACAAGAGGCAGAAAGCAGAATCGAAACTACTGTTGCTCACCAATCTGCGCTGCAGAAAGTGCTAAGAAACAAAGGTTGCCCTACCCAAAACACCTATTTAAGTCTCATCTCTCATGGCAAGTATTACCAAAACACCTATTTAAGGCCGTTCTGCCATTACAGATGTTATGGCTAATGACAAAAAAGGATTAAAGCTGCTCTCGTCTGATGTTCAGTAGGCGGCTCTGGAAGAAGCAGCTGCTGCTCCATTCCCACAGGTCCATCGTAAAAGCTTTAACAAGGCAACAGACAGTGACAGCCCTGTGCCACAATGTTGGTTGCAAGTGGCCTCTGCCTGCCGCAGGCAGCGAGGCCACGGTGCCAGCAGACTGTCGGAGCACAACATCTGCCTGAACTTCATAGCTTCTTCAGCCCAAACCCTCAGCCTAAAGCCCTTGCTCAAAGGCCTCCCCAGCCCCATCACCCTTCCCAGGCCCCTCTCCCTGCTGGCCTCAGCCTGCTTCTGGCACAGGACTGGTAATTTCTGTAATTTCCTTTCCGTCCCCTGTGTATCTCTCTTGATGTCTGTGTCTTGCCAGAGGTTCTTCCCCACAGCATCTCTCTCCTCTTTGTCCATCTCCTCCCCAAATTTCTCTGCCCCAGGGAAATGGCACTTGCTGTGGCTGGGGTGCTTCATGCCCCCCCCCCCATCAGCTCTGCCCAACTTCTGATGGGTCTTCCCTCTCACACTTCCCTGTGAACTCCCACATCAAAGTCCAGAGCCAACACTGCCTTCCTGTATTCCTTCATGGAATCCTCCTACTTCCTGGAGATAATATCAGACTCAAGAGGACCCAAGAGAAAAAGGAGGCTTGGGCATCCCTCCTCTGTCAGCACACGGGAAGAAGCTTCTTAGCCTGACCTGTGAGAACCCTGTTGCTATTCCCTTCACCCATGGACAATTGCCCTGGCTGCTCACCTAGCAGAAACGGCTTTCTCTCTTGACTGCTTCTCCCTCCTGCTCTCTTCAGCTGTGCCCTTTGCCTGTGGTTTTTCATATTCTTCCCCACCATCCCCCTGCCCACCAGCTGTTTCCCCACTGACAGCCTCCATGAACCACCATGTGGTTTGATGGTAACAGCATCAATTGCATCTCCACCCCTCGTAGTCATGCTGTGCCCTGACTGTCCTCTGCACCTGCCCGGCATCACCCCATACCTGACACACACACATGTTTGCCTCCTGCTGTCACTCTTTGACTCAGCCCAGCCACACATCAAGGTGGCAGGATGCTGACAGGAAAACAGGGGGAAGGAACTTAGCCTTCTCTTTGCCAGGCTTTCTTTTCCTTTTTCCCCACCTTCCCCCACTCCTTTACAGATTTTGT
This sequence comes from Leptosomus discolor, assembly GCF_034619465.1. Classification (NCBI taxonomy): domain Eukaryota; kingdom Metazoa; phylum Chordata; class Aves; order Leptosomiformes; family Leptosomidae; genus Leptosomus; species Leptosomus discolor. The sequence goes on along the minus strand of NC_141396.1, from coordinate 51,129,249 downwards.
GTGCTAACATGCCCTGGTTTGATATTCGAGTCCATTCTGAGAGGCAGCAACTCAGTCCTCTTCTTGATCCAGACTGACTTTATTGTTTCAGGAATTTTTGTTACCTTTTTAGAAGGTAACCTTTTCAGCTCTCTTCAGCTCATCTTTTTCTGTCTGTCCTGCCCCTGTCTCAAAGGTTCCCTCCCATATATTTTTTTTCTTCCCTCTTGCATCTTATGCTCAAAGGCATATTTAGATTAGAAGAGGCAGTGAAACCAGTGCTTTTTAAGTTCCAGCAATGCTCTGGTCTTGGCAGGTTGCAGTGATGTTGTAACAGATTAATCTATTGCCCGGGAAACCAAAGCACCCCACCTGCGTCCTGCCCTGCCCTCGGCGGTGACATGCGCTTGGACTCGGCCAGGTTTGATGTAATTATTCCTTCAACAGTCTCTCTGGGCTTATTATTTATCCCACGTAAGATCCACTCTTATCTTTTTATTTCTAACACTGAGTACATGTCTCCTGCCATGCTGTCTCCCTTACCCCCGCAGATCATTCCAGTTCATTTCTTAGCAAAAATTATGAGTCTTCATAACTCTCTACTACTGTGCTTCTCTTTCCAGTCAAAGAAAATAGAGGTGAAATGAAACTGAATTGCTTTGGGTGTTTTCCTCTGCACATTTGTAATCTTATCCTGAACAGCACTTCAGAAAAGTCACAGAAGAGCTTGTGATGACTAATACAATGCAGTTATGCAATTAGCACCATGCTTATTTGATAATCTAGTCCTAGGAAAGAAATTGCAATTATGTAAAGAAAATTTATCAAAACCCCAAAACACTAACCACCCTGATGTCAAGATATCAGTCAATCTTTTCTCTTCAGTCACTTGCTGCTCTATAACCTGGGTTATACGCAGCAAGTCTGCATGTGAAAGCACTTTTCTTCTTCAGAAATAATTGTTTGCCACACCATTCATGAACAACGCAGTTCAGGAGCTTTTCTCCAGCATTATTTGGTGTTGGAAGTTTCAGAGGAATGTCTAAGATTCACCTGCGTGAAATAAGGCAAATTTTTTCTGCCTCTACCTGGCAATGAAGTTATATGCTTAAGGAGAAAGATTGCCTCTTGTGCAGTTTTTCAGTACCTAGCATAACTACATGTACAAATCTTATTGTTACCAGTACGCAGACCCTATTATTTTGGTTTGACTGTTGAAAAAATCCACTAAAGCCTTATCTGAGCGGAAAGCTTTCCCTTGTCCCTGTGGTTTCAGGTGCTGCCTTTCTTTCATCTTACCCCATTTCCCTGCACAGTGTGAGCCAGAGGTGAGCCAGGCGCACTCTGCCATGCCTGCAGCATGGAAAAAGCATTTTTAATTCATCTTTCACCAGCCTGGTGGTGAGGAGTCCGCTGAAGCTGTTTCAGGAATCACAGTGATTTTATATGCCATGACTCCAGAGGAGAAACACATGCTACAGCAAGTACAGGGTCTAAAATAATAGACACTAGGGGGAAATAAAAGCATGTCAGTGGGTGGACTGTTAAACCCACACAGCCAAATCCTGAGAGGTCCTAAGCCCTCACAAGCAACGTGTCTTCAAGAGGACTTTAGGTGCTCATGTCCCCTTAGGATCTGGCGACATGGCTTTTACTTAATGAAGAGGTCTCCACTGACTGGGTAGAGTGCGAAAGCTTTCTGAGCACAACTTCCTGGCTTTGTGGAGCAGACGGCATGGATCCGGGTTTGTAATAGCAGTACCTGTTCCCCTGGAAATGCAGTCATGACTCCTGGTGTTGGAAATATCTTGCTGCTTCTGGCCTCACTACAGCAAAACAGTGCGTAAAATGGGGAACAGAAAGAGACGCTGTTGGGAAGGCTTGTAGGTAGCAGATGCCTTCTTGGCTCCCTGGAGGGAGGCAAATCTCTTAATTCAGATGGCTTTGGACTCCTGACTCTTCAACAAACTGCACATTGTATGGAACAAAATTTATATTTAAACAAAAGAGACCTGCTTGTTTCTATGTGGAGTGGAAGATGTCCCATATGACTCTTCCCAGGCATGCAAAATGATTGCTAATAAAACAGCATTTCAGTGCTTCTGAATCTCATGAAGGGCAAATCTTTACCATGAGACTGTATTATTATTGTTATTATTGTTATTATTATTGTTATTATTATTTAAAGACACTGAACAGAAATGCACTAGCTCAGACTACTATTTTCAGTAGTTCCAAAAATGTCTGAAGCACACCTGCGCTCCGTCGTCATTTCAAGCCAGCTCCTGCTCTGTTGTAATTGGCTCCATACCAAGAGCCAGCAAAGCAAAAAATTTTTCACTTAAGCCCAAACTTACTGTTCTCCTGTCAGCTTCCTTGTAATGTATTACTTCACCGTGTCCTTTGACTTCTTGCATTTCTTTGTAGAGAAATATAATTAATTGTGAGCCACAGCTTAGCTCTCGGGGTTTGAAACAGTTTCACATGTTTACTCAAAACATTAACTTTTTTCCTTCTTTTTTAATTTCCAGGCAGAAAAGGTGATGAGGGTTAAATGAAGCATCACTCTTTCCAAGAGCCCCAAACCCCAGCAGTGCTGGAAGGAGCTGATGGGAGGGAGGAGGGCAGGAGGGATGGACAAGGGGGTTTCTCAGCCTGATCTCAGGAGCCTGAGCTGTGCCTGGGACCTCAGGTGCAGGAAGGAAAGAGGGACACCTCTACTGCACAAATAGCCTCAGCCTCAGAGCAATAAAAAGGAAAAGAAGATGATGTTCTAGAAAAGACACAAACCAAACTATGGTCATCTAGTATATAACTACCTGGGCTCTTAAAGGAGTATAAGTACAATGCTGCAGCCCTGCAAGAAGCTCTCACCATGCAGAATGGACAGTGTGGTCTGAGATCCCACCAAGAGAGACGTGGGGACCAGTCATGGTATCCAGCAGGAGGCAGCCCTGGCAGCTTGCAGTTCAAGTGTACGGCAGAGCAGACTTGTTGCCCGGGATTCAGTGCTCAGCCTTTGCCTTCTGGCTCCAGAGGCCTGTGAGCAAGAGACCCAAGAACAAGTCTGCAATACAATAACCTTAGATTTGTACCATGCAGTTAGGCTGTAAACACCATTGCCAGTTTCTGCACTGGCCTGAGGAGCTGGCAGCTGAGGGCTGGGGCAGCTGAGGACTGGGACAGATAAGGGCTAGGGAAAGGCTGCTGCATCCAAGCTGACTATTTTCCTTCTCTTAGCACCACATCGGTGTACGTGATGGTGGGTGTCTGCAGATCGCTCTGGGTTTTGAAGGAATATTTGTTTACATGCTGGCTGCAGAAAAAGCTACTGCTGCAAACAGCAACGTCATCACTTGCCCTTCCCATGCAGGCTCCCTCACTGGGAGAGCTCAGCTAACACAGTGACATGTCCCAGGCATCCAGGCAAACACCAGTATCTTTGTTTCTTACTGAGAAACCAGGACACAGAAGAGGTGTTAAAATGATCTGCCACCTTCCTTATTCACACATTAATTCATGAGGATTTGTCATACAAATGATGACAAATCTTATCACCGGAGGAAGGTCTTATTTACTCGTCACACCAATAACACCTCTGTAGCAACCCTACTGATACTGTAGAAATCCTGCTTCATTTGTGGATTATTGTCAGAAGACCGAAGGTGTTTCTAGAAGCCCTGAAGGACCCAGTTAAGTCACTTTTACCATCATTTTTCTGCTGCAGAATTGTTTCTTACATTGCAGAACACGCTCATAGCCCATCTGAGGGCAGCTGCTGCACATGAGTGCTGTTAATTCTGCAGGAATTTTCTTAGGAAATGGAGGGAAGTTATATATACAACTTTTTTATAACAAAAAAAAAACCCTCACGAAACTTTAGCACATTTCTACTTCTCAGGCATCCAGAGCCATACAGCACCATAAACAACAGTATCTGGAAAGAGATCTATTCAGTTGTAATGAGAGATGCACTTGGGGTTGTACTTCCAAATGGGATGAGAGTTTTCTAGTCCTTATGAACTTAACAGTAGTCCCATAGCTGATACATCACAGAAAGCCCTGATAACCCTTTGCAAGTCCAGTCAGCACCTTTGAAGTCAATGACAACGTTGCCACAGTAATAGCTCTAAAGAGCTATATTGGCTCTTATGTTGCTGAAAGACCTTCTATTTTGTACCATTCAGGTTCTTTGAACTAACACCACTCCCCAGGCTTACAGCACCAGGCACATCTGCTGTCAAGCCTCTGCTTCTTTCTTACTGCTTTTCCAAAACAAGCTCTCCTATAACTTCATTTTTTATTGCTTATAATAGAAAAAAACCTGGTTCCATAATAAACTCGATGTCTAACTTCACTGGAATGTTATACAAACAGCCTTGCTGGGGTTGAAGCAGCAACCAGTCACTGGAAATTCGTGTTTGTACATCCTCTTTAATTTCTTTTCTTCAATGCAGTCCTGAGAACACTCTTGCATGGAAAACAGTGGGAAAAATGTCTAGATTTAATATCAAGAAAGGTGAAAAAGTAGTTGGAAAAGAGACTGTGGGTTGTTTTTTCAAAAAAATCAACATTTCATTGTCATATTGGGAGGATTAAGTAATGTCCCAACAAGGTTTGTCACAATTCTGGCGCAGACTAGGCAAAGGCAGTGGCCAAATGCTATTATAAAAGCCAAAGCTGGCATTAAACATCAGGCATCAGCTAAGAAAACATGAAACCTCACAGCACAACTCTGATCTAATCATGATACATTTGACAGCTGGACACCAGAAAGTTCTTTGTAGCTTACTTAATGGCACGATGGAGTATCAAAATGGCGGGGTGACACCCTGCCCTGGCCTCGCATGATGATCTCAGCCTCGCATCTATGGTGTGAATCAAATATTCAATGTTAATGCACAATTCTTTGCATGAGGAGGATGTACTAAGCTATATGAGAGTGGTCTTACCCTTGATCATTTTCTGTGCGCATAATCAGAAGCAGAGTGCTCAATCCTGGTCACTAGACTAGATCCCACTGTGCCCTGGCTGCTGCTTTCCACCTACTGTACTGTCCCAGTAACCTGAATGGCAAACCCAGTACCGAACTGAGCTTCAAGGCTGCATCACATCTGGTCCTCAGCAGGGGGGTGGAATAAAAACCAGTTCTGAAGTAACTGGTTGCAGCCAGGGACAGGAGGAGCAGCTCAGGAGGTAGCAAACAACCTGTGCAATTTTTTTATCTGAGAATTGTCTGTTAAACATCCAAATCATTATAACATCTGATAAGGAAGGGAAAGCAATAATTAATTTATCATCTGAAGCATTATGGTCTTTTGGGTAAACTAATTCTCCTTGCCTGTCAAGCACAAGTCCATACAGCCAATGCATATTGGCTACTCTTTCAGTACCCAAACTAAGATAAATGATCGTCTTGTCCACGAGTCATCTATACCCATAGATTTCCCATAGGAAGACAAGGTTTGCATTCAAATTAATCCTCAAAAGCCCAAAGGAATGGGCAGAAATCAAACAGATGACAGTAAAAAACACTCAAGAGGGAAATGCAAAAGTCCCCAACAAACAAGCCCAACCTGTGGCCCTCATGAAGAGTGACCTGCCAGGTGTCAGTGTGTGGAGAGGGATCCGCAGCCTTTAGGGAGCCAGAAGTTATGGGAGTCCATGGTATTGTCTGCCCACAACACAAGACAAGGCAAATGTCAGCCTGGGACACACCTGCAAGAGTGTTTTATGTAAGACCCAGAAGAAATTATTGTGCTCTACTTGGCACTGGTGCAATCTCTGCTGAAGTTTATAGTCCAGATATCAGCACCATGCTTTAAGGAAAATGGAAGCTGGACAAGGTCCAAAGAAGCTCATATAAAAGACAGAAGGTTTAGAAGATGCAGCCCAAGACAAAAGGCTGATGGAGTGGTCATCTTCTGTGTGGAAATGGGAAGACGAGGGAAACCTAACAACACTTAACTGTGAGGCAGAAACCTGACTTCTTTCTGCCCATTATAAACTGGTGATGTGAAGTATGATGTCTTTGATGTGAAGTGTGATGTCTTCTGCTCTCTGCTTTTGTTTGGTGGGCTTGGTACAGCAGGACTCCTTTTGTAGTGCAAATTTAGACTGCCTGTTAGAGCATTTTCAATCCTTTAATACGTCCTTGGAGGAACCAGACCTTCCTCAGATCAAAGTCCCTCAAGATTCCCCTCAGGATCCAGTTTTATGTCCAGAATTCATCATAACCAACTAGTTTTGAACATAGCCAGTTGTCTGGGAGATTGTACAGTTTAGTCCTGCAATGCTGTGATTAAGCTGAGACAAGCTCTGGGACACGATGGCTCTTACTGCAGAGCATCAGTCTGCCTAGTGACTTCTTGCTCTAGGAGGCTTAACCTGGACACACAGAGCTTAAGCCATTTCCAACATGGGCATCTCCAGTGGTGCACCTGCCAGGGCTGGCAGGTACAACACAGGACCTACAGAAAACCTACATGTTTCTGGACTAGCAGCTGGACTCAGGGGGCACTTCCCAGACAAAAATGGCAACTAGCCTGGGCTCAAGCAGCTGAATTGTGCCTGCTGCCCAAACAGAGGCAGAAGCTTTGGAACAGCAGTAAGTTTATTAAATTGCTTATAACAGGAGCACCTACTGCATGGATAATTACACCATGCTGCAGCGAACACTACTGGGCAGGAGATGGGGGTTTCAATCCGTCCTACAACAGAGGCCCAAACATCCTGGGACATCCACAAGCACAACCTCTATAAAGACCAAGAGCAATGCAGTTCCCAGCAGGGCTGGCAGCAGGGTGCACATGTGAAAGCCAAGGCAAGCAGCAAGACAAGGTGAATGGCTGCTATAAGGACTATTTCCCCAGCACATTACTGCGCTTGTGTATTCCTGCAGGCACTGCCTCCCCTTCCCTCACTGGAGCCGTTCCTCCCAACCCCTCTGCTTGCCCAGAGTGCGAAGCTGGCACACACCCACATTGACCCCAGATCCTGTTTCTGGGCCACAAAGACCAAGAGTGCAATCATGCACACTTCCTTCCACATTTATGCAAAAAGCATCCACCCCACATGTATTTCCACTGCATTTGAGGCCTTGTGTAGTCTTGGCAGAAGTGGATGGATTTTGCCCAGAATACACAATTTAGTGCTAATTATCTCTTCCTGCTGGGCTTTAGAGCACAGAGCTTTCAGTTCAAGAACAACAGCTAGAAGAGCTAATGGATTGCTCTGTTACCAGGAAGCAAACCCTTTGCAGAGTGGAGGATTCAGCCCCAACACAGGTCCCAGGAAATCCCAGCTCTACAACAACAGGAGGGCAGAATTTGTTAACTCTTCAGGGAAGGAGACAGCACCACCAGCATCATAATTGCCTTCCGCTGGTGTTGCTGGGGGGACACCCCAGCACAAAAGAGCATCTCACCCCTCCCAAGGCATAGCAAATTGAGTTGTAAAAGTAAGAGAAGAAAACTCCGGTCATTCGGGTCAGTGAGAGGCTCTAGAAGAGGAAATTAAGAAAAAAACTGTGCGTGAGATTAATTCCCTTCCATGTCACATACAGTAGAAGTCCATATTTTCTGCTCTCATTTGGATGAGTGTATAAGACATGGATTAAACTATTGCTTTCTGAACCCCACTCCTCACGTGCATTTATCCCACATCTAGGATGATCTATGGGCCTCTGCTAGGGCTCCACAGACAAACCACTTTTTTTTGGTGATACTCCCCGAAATGAGAAAGAGCTTTGCACCACTCTGCTGGCAATTCAGCCATAGGTAATGAATTAGGAGCATATGGGAGTCACAATTGAAGCCAATAACAATTTAATTCACCTGCACTGGCACTTAACCACCCAGCATAACTGTTGCAGAGCTGCTCTCTGCACAGCTAATTTAGGAGCTTTATAGACCTACATGTGGTGGTCATTCCTAATGCTGACATATTACCCGAATGAAAGTCCAAAGTGCCTCCTAGCATAGCGAGTACTTTGGCTGGTGGTGACCTCATCTTAGCTTCTCTTTCAGATGCAGTTTTTTAGGTGTACCTGCTCACCCACTTGCATATCCTTATGAGAAATAAAATACTGAAATACACAGCAGATGCTTCAGTACCTTGGACTAGATCCATTATTGACGCGGGACCAACATTACACCCTTCTCAAAGACACTTTCTCACTTGCTCATATGGTGCACAGATGTAGGCTGCTGGCAGTGATCTCTAAGGCAATGTAGGCAACTTCCAGATCTTCAGCTACCCTTTGTTTCCATTTCTTGTGCAAGATCCTGGACAGTTTATTCTCATTTGGTCTCTGTAGTTATCACACTGAAATATCCTCATTATTGCTGTATTTTGTCTCCCTCTCGAAAACAGGGTGAACGGAGCAACTCTCAACACAGAGGCAAGGGATGACGTCTGGCCCCGGCAGCATTACTGCAGGCCACCGAGATAATCCTGTGGTCTGACTGGCAGTGTGCAAAGGTTTTAGTGGCAGCTCTTCTAGCGAGCCTGTTACTACCAGTAGCAAAGGTCTTCATGGTGTGGAATCACAGCTATCAACACCCAAAAGTAAAAGGCTGTAAAGAATCAGAATCCCGCTTTGTCCGTCAGTTGAGGAAACAGCTGGACAACGCCTGATGCGCCTTTGCTGAGACGGTCGTGAGCATCCTCCATCACGTGTAGATGCAGTTTCCTAGCTCTAGAACAAGTGGTCTAGCAGTGGCTCACTGTGAAACACCAGAAGAAAAAAGAGAAATGCCAGGCTGATTCCAGGGAAGATTTTCTGCTGTGAAACAATAGTAAATAATTCTGCTGCTTTATGACTGGTGGTTTTACTGTGAGGTATTGCACAACAGTCCTAAATAATGCTGAACTATGACTACGTACAGTTTTATCTGGCTGTGTTTCTCCTTAGCACATTGTGTCTTGGAGAACCTTGGGTATGAATAACAAAAGCCTTTCAGGGCTGCAGTCTGCTTGCGCATGAACCCTTCTCATCTGATTGCAGTAATAAGCATGTGAAGTACATATTGAGGTAATTCTTCGTAATATTTTGTCTCATAACATTTGAAATTGAAGTAAGCTTTTTACTTCTACAAATAAATATTGAGCTAATTGCATTCATAAATATAAATCGAAACTGTATATTTTGGCAAGTAAAAGCTCTTTAAAAGAGAAACATACTCTTTCTATCCCACCTGTGGACAGCCCTGGTTTCCAGCATGAGCAGGTCAATGGGGGATGAGTATGGGCAGCCAGCACAGAGGAAATCAAAGCAACTGGACACCCTGTCCCCAAGCCCGTGGGAGCCCCAGCCTCAGCAAACCTGCAGACGCCCATCTCTCCCATCTACCTGCCTGGTTGGCCTGTCCCCACTTGCACATTTTTAGCAGGGTTTGCTGTGCTCCTTTTCTGTCTGGATGGTCTTTAGCTTAGTACTGCCCCAGGAGACAGGAGAGACCCAGCCTCAGCAAACCTGCTGCCCACCTTGTCCAGTAGATAAAGGAACCATGGCAGCCCTTGCCTTTGAAAGAAAAGCATTAACTTGCCTCTTCTCATGTAATACCGACGATGCTCCACCAACCCCTTCCCCACTCATCTCCCCAAAGGGCAAGCTGCTTGTCTTCTCTCCCTTTTTTTTTTTTTTTGAAAAAAAGACAGTTGAAAAACTAACTGGGAGGTAAGTCCCCACATGGAAAATAGAGCTTTTACAAAAAACTATAAGCAGCTTGAAGCAGATCTTGCTGGAGGAGAGTCAAGCAGGGTTGTCAGACTGTAAATATTGAGCAGGCTCAGAGATGTACGTCTGCTTTTGTGCCGTGTCTTCAAGTCTAATGCCCTGGCTCTGCTGCAACCATGGCAGAGTTGCATTGCATGTGTGGGATTTAACGTGTGGCAGGAAAAGTGGAAAAAAGCCATGACCTGTCTTCCCTTCAGATGAGCCTTGCGATTTGAGTAGTAATTACAGGACAGCCCATACTGCACAGGGCATCTGGTGACTAAATGCCAGGCAACCTCCATACTGTAGGAGATGCTCCAACCCCATCCACACAGCTATAGCTTTGCTCTCCTAGAGCTCCCACGCTTCACCATTACTGAAATTAGATCCCACAGCATGCCTGTGGATAATGATTTATGTTTATCTTTTCTCTAAAGATAGGGAACCAGAGCAGAGACAGGGATTTTTTTCCTGCTGCAGAGATGTTTCAATGGTTTTCATCCTTGAATCTGACATTAGTGATTTGGGATTTCTACTTTCCACCCCAAATATTTGTGCAGTGGGGTAGGATGTGGGCACGTAGCTGTCCCCTGCAGCCACCTCTGCCACCTGGCTTTGACAGAAAGGTACCCAAAGTAAGGCAGGAAGACCCACTTGCACCCCTGCAAAAAAATATGTTGTTTTTTTATTCAGTAGGGCAGCACACTGCTCGCCCTGAGTGCAGGGGGAATAAGGCTGATCTTCAGGGATTTCTGGAAGCTTTGTTGACCATCAGCCAGGTAGCTACAAAAACACTGATGTGGGGCCAGGTCTGAAAACACTGTGGGGCCATCCTCTTTGGTGGAGAGATTTTTGTATGGAGACTGGGTGAAAACCAGTGAGGCAATTGACATTGGTGCATTTCTTTTTCTTTGTCACAACTGGTGGAAACAGCCAGTTTATGAGTATTTGCTGACAGGACATAGATAGCAAAAGCTAGATATAAGTGCCTGTAGTAGCCCTTGGCCTCTCTGGCAGGCACCCAGAGGTCCCTGCTGCCCAGGTGTCCAAGGCCACCCCAGTGCCAGTGGGTCAGTGCGTCTCCTGTCCAAGGCAACAAGGTGAAGGGCAGCTAGTTTTTGGGAGATGCCAAAATCTCCTGAGGACTCTGACCTTCTGGCTGTGTCCAAAGCCCATCTCACACATACTGATTGTGAAATACAGATGCAGACAGTGTTTTCTTCTAAAGCTTGGATGAAGAAGGTACCTGTCCCTTACGCAGTGGCTTGTTGCGAGACCACTCACCAAGGACACTGTGCTGTGCTCAGGCTGGTGCTTGCTATCTCCTACTCCATCATGGTGGCTCAATGTGCATGGACTAGCCTTTGGGACACAGGGGCTTCTTGTCCACCAAGGGACTGCTCCTCCTGTGGGATCAGGGACAGGTTCCCTCTGGTGCCTGTGCTTGTTTGTACAGTTCTTGTCTCCTTTTCCCATCTCCAAGTGTTGAAATAACGTCTAAAGAGGAAAACTTTCTCAGTAAAAGGAAAAGGAGTGCCCCAGCCCTGATCTGAAATATCCTGTGTCTGCTGGGTTACAGTTTTCAGTCACTGAGGCGGCAATGATGGGTGAGTTAAATAGGACGTTGAGTTCCTCCTCCTGACATGAATTTTATTTTTTGGACGTGGACAGGAGTAGGGTTTGAAGGAGCGCAGCAAGCCCTGCCCAGCACAGGTCCTGGGGAAATGCAGATTCCAAGAGAGAAGGACCCAAGTGGATCCCTGAGCCAAGGCAGCACCAGCTGATTTACATCACGTTTTGGTGCACCCAGTTTTCCCTTTGCACCGTGTAGCTTCTCAACAGAGATCCCCGGACTTTATTCCACAGTCAGCCCTCAAGTCCTCTATTATGTCGAGCCTGTAGTCTCAGTGTAATGACATCCTGCTGGCAGTAGCTCACTTGTAAGCATGGGAAAAACCAACCCATTCTAATTTTGAATATGCTAAATGACTAATAGAGCTAATTGTGGCCTCTGCTCTGTAACAGCTTGAAAGTGAAAAAGAGATGTTGACGCAATAGGGCAAAGGACATTGTCTAGCTCTGACAATAACTCAGCAGCCCAGACTAAAGCAGCCCTCTGCCTTTGCAGAGAACATGCCGCTCTGCCAGCAAAGCTGGGTTCTTGCTCGCCTTTATGATTTACTTCTGGTTTTGGCCATCAGTACCATCTTAAACATCATTGCTCTTGGCTACATTCTGGTAACTACCAGAACATACAAAAACCCTGCGATGGACAAAGCAAGCCCAGAAGAGTAGAATAACTGCAATCTAGCCCCTACTTGTTATTTTTACCAAAAGCAGCATCATACAGAGCATGGACATAGAAGTGGGAGAGTGGGGAAGCACTATTTTGAGTCAACCAGCAGAGGAGGTGGTTCTTAGCTCATAACCAAAATGACCTGCTTGCATCATAAAATAAATGAAGTTTTTAGCAATAGTTGTAAGTTTATGCAGCCACACATGCAGGGAACCAAGATATTTGTTTACACAGCACTGGTTACACTGCATTTCAGGGTAACAAATGTCGGTGCAGTAATAAGAGCAGAGCAAACCCAGTAGTTCGGGTTTAACTGTGAGCTGTTACTGCTGAAGACTGTGATGAGAGACTCTTTCCTAAATTGTTGCCCACCGTTGATATTGGGGCATGTGTCTTGGCCAAATAAACTCTGTAGCGGTTGTCACTCTTTGGCAAACCAGTTTTAAATTCAAGTAAACAATATTTCAGAAGGGCAAAATCAATGGCATTAAGATGATAATGAATCTTATCAGTAACCATAAAACATCTTCAAAAAGCATGTCAGCTAGATCCACTACCAGAACCAAACTTCTCCATCTGAGCTAATTCATACTTTCAGCAGCTGCACACAAAACTGCAGCCCTCGGAAGCAACAGCCAGGCGCTGCTGTCCTCCGGAGGCAGGGATGCTTCAGGCAGCTCAGGCTCACGCCAAGTAAGCTCAGCACTTGCTAAGTGCCTGCTTTATGCCAGTGTAAAAGGGCAACCCCACGCCCCAACTTTCCTTTCTCCTGCACTGGCAAAAGCTTTTGTGTTTTGCAGTGAACTGATCCCGATAAAAAAAAAAAAAACAACAGGAAAAAAGACTGGTTACTTGTTAACTGTATCAGTCCTGATGGGGCTGTACCAGCCTGGGAGAAGCAGAGAGTGGAGGCAGAGACCAGCAGATGAGAGGGGGCCAGATTTTCCCTTCCAGCAGCAGCAGCACTTGCTAATACTGATTGAACTGGTTGTTGAATTGCAGGCTCAGTGTTTGGAACAACAGTTCTCATGAGGTTTAAACATCTGCTTCTGGCATTCCCACAAGGCCACCAGCATCAACGTGCTGACTAATCCATCAGAGCCCACAGAGCAGGTCTTCCTTCACCTGTATCGTTTGGGGAGCACGGTGAAACAGGCTTAAACCGACTTAAACCATTTGGACTGAGCTGCACACAGGTGTGGGAATAACAGGATAATCCATGATTATGTCCATGTTACAGAACTCATGAGGGACGTATGAAACTTGTGCTCAGTTTTTCCATGAAAATGAGGAGGTTCAAAGACAACTTGCTCTGTTCTGGCCCTCCTGGAAGACAAAGACTCTATTATTGGGTTAGTTCTACTTTGCATGACAGAATTTCATATTTGTTTGGCTGGAGAGTGAATAAATAAACATGATTCTTAGCCTGTGATGGACATGAGGGTGTCATGACATCCTGTTGGCAGTGACCCTTGTGAATCATGGCCAGACACTATAGCTAGTCCCATAATTCAAATCTCCGTTTTAAAGGCAGTGCAATAGTCAACTACTAATTAGAAATTCATACTTGATCTTGTGTGTTTCTCATTTTCTCATTTGTCGTCTCAAATAACAGCATTAATAAGAGACCAACTGAACTACTGAAACCCTCTACACCTTCCCTACCTTTCTTGGCTGGACAAGCAGTGGCACATGCTGTAAATAGTTCAGAACTTTGCTTACAATAGTAAGGGATTGAATAATACCTGCCTTTGCCTAGAAAGGACATTAGTTTGGTTCTCTGCCCTAAGCAGCCAAGTTTCAGAAGTCATGCAAGGATGTCACATTGTTGACATATCACCTTCTCTGTCAAGATTAGCAAGGCATAGTCATCAGGTCAAAATGTATTGTAAGATCAGAGAAGGGAACATGCAGCACAAGCTCACAAACGCCATTGCTTAGGAGCCCAAGGCCAAAACCAAGGTAGGTGGTTACAAGATATTAACAGCAAGTGAATGGTATTTTGCCACTTTATTTATTGCTGCCATTGTTTGGCTGAGAAATACATCATTATCCCAAATTTATAGCACCCCAGAGACTACACAGAGCATTCTTCCACCACTTGCCGCCGCTGGTCATTTGGCAGAGCATCTCTGTGTGCTGCAGGACACTGACGGTAACACACACCTTTTGGGGGAGCAAAGACTCTGCTTCCTACAAGGAGAGCTGGGTACCAGCATGCACTCAGCAAACTGCGCATCAGATGACACCACAGGTCTAAACACCTAAGTAGAAAGGTGGGCAAAATGCATTTCAGAAGCTACAGAAGACAGAACATTTAGTAGAATTACAGGAAAAGCCAATTTGTGCAATATGAAGGCATTAACCATGAGAAATCCCACAGAAATTTAAAATTTCTGCTTAGAAGGAGGTACATGACTAGACTACGGTGCAATGGCCTGTTTGACTATGACAGTGAAGCTAGGCTGCCTCTTGTTTTGGTGTTTTCAATGCTTGCTTTTCCAGCAGTAGAGACAGTCACTGGAGCACTGCCACAACATGAGAAGAACCTGCTTTACCTACAGCAGTCACAAGTGGCGCAGCCGTGTTTGGGTGGATTGGGGCTACAGGGCAAAACTGAGAGCAGCTGAGTAGAAACTAGGTAACGGGAGGAGCAGATGGACCTGAACAGCGCTTTTCAACATACAGTTTAAAAAAACAGGAACGTAAATGGTCTTTGGCCTATACATGGTTCTGGTCATGAAATATTTGCCTTTTTTTGGCATCATATTCTTAAGCTATTTTCAATTAGTTTTAGATACAGCGAGCTGAACAGATTCAGATTTCACTGAAACACATACATTTCCATTATCAGAGAGTGAGCAATGCAGTACTGCCCTTCTTAAACAGAGATGGCAGGAACACCGTTAGGAACTAGATTAAATAACAAACAACAGTAAAGCAGGAAATAAGTTTTTGTTTTCCTTAATATTTAAAAAAAAAATCAGAGTATTTTAACTGCAAAGGAGAAAAAGCAGATCCTGCAAAGGTTTTACTTACATAAGTAATCGTGACTTGAGCAATTTCTGTAAAGAAGGATTATTCATACACGGAACAATTTGCTGCACTGAGGTGGTTTTCCCCCTCCCCTCCTCTCCCCCAGGGGTTACAGCTGAAGTCCCCACTAGGGAACCATCAGGACCCAGACAGTGTCCCTGACAGGTGGCCTTCACCAAAAAAAAAAACAACCTACAAGGAACAAAATCATGTATGGGGCCAGCAGGAGCTGTAGAGAATCAGCAAAGCTTTTATTCTTTGCCCTCCATAAGCATCACCAGCAGAACCTGAACTCCCCCCAGACTGACAGCACACTTGCCACTTTGCTTGTAGCAGCGATCCCTGTGTCAGCCCGTGCAGGGAGGAATGGGGCACAAAGATTATGGGTTTCTGGAAAAAGTTCTGGAAATAAATTGCTAGTGGCAACCAACCGTCTAGCCAAATGTCCCACCAGCTCTTTTTGGCATCCAGTGGCCCTGAAAAGATACCCTTATTGTCTACAAAGTCTGAGTCTTTGCTGCTTGAGCTGAAGTACTGGCCTCTTGACTGCAGTGTAATAGCTTGTCAAGATAAGCTCCTCAAGCGGTGTAGCTGCTAAAGGGTGAGCTCCACTGTGCTGCAGAAAATCACAGAAATGCTCCATTTGCCATATTCCTGCAGAACAAACTGCGTGCTAAAGTAAAAGGCAGATGTCTTGGTCATGGTAAAGACCCCTCCATTCTGTTCCCAACTCTGCCCGAATAGCCCTGTGCACGCTATATTATCATTCATCAGTTAATTTTTTTATCTGTGGGTTTTGGTTTTGTTGGGTTTCCTGCCCCCCCCCCCCCCCCCAAGCCAGTTAAACTGGCCTCATAATTAAGGCTGGGAAACATAGAAATTGTGATAACACTCATCACAAGTGCAAATGCTAGAATTCCTTGTTACTTCGTTTATAGAGGGCCTCTCACTAAGCTTCAGGACATTTTAGGAGCACTTGACACAACAGATTGTCTTGGAGATCAGACTGCCCACACGAAGAATCCTGATTAAAAAGATTAAAAAAGGATTCTAAAGACAATGCCAAGTTTTTGGGAACATGAAGCACTACTCCTGAGAATTTATCATTGATAGACTGAGGGGTAGCTGTTCTCCTGCCTTGAGTGATGCAGGCTAGCAGCTCCCCCAAGAATGGTTGCTGTCTCCTGCCAGAGGAATTCTTTAGAGCTGTCTAAATGGGGAAAAAAAGCTGACTCGAGGTCAACTTAGTCAGCTTGTCTTGATTGAAGCCCCTGTTATCTCTGCAACCACAGCTGAGATCATTTGACCTGGTCAGGCTATAACCATGACCACTTCAAACACTCCCTGGCCTGTAGCAGCAGCAGCTTGCAGAAAGGTCCTGCTGGCAGCACAACCAGCTCTAACCGTCAGAAAGGTTAAACCTTCCTTCCCTTCACTTCGACACTTACTGCTCACAAGGACTCAAAATGAAGTATGTACAAGTGAGACAGCTTTTCAGCTCCTTCTTTGGAGGAGACCGGTGGCAGCATTATGTGCAGCCTGAGCAAAAGAAAACGAGGACTGCTGTCCACAGAAGTGTTTTCCCATTATTGGGTTGATTTGATCGAGGGAGGGAAAACAATTCCAAGTACTCTTTTCGTGTACAGCGACACGACCTTACAAACTTTTTGGAAGCCCTTGCTGTTTTCAGAATTTGGGATGATTTTCCAATGAACTTAGTTCCTGAATAATTTGCCCCAGCTTTGAACAATATTATTCTTTCACACTGAGAAGAGAAAAATGCTCTCTCTGTACCTTTGCAACAGCTTACCTGTCATTAAAAATTTAGAAAGTTTCACAGAATTCAAGAGTTCCAGTGATATTCAACAGCCATGCAGGATTTGGCCTAAAGAGTAAGGGATGGAAACAGGACCCAGTCACACAAAGTGCTGTCAGACTTGCAGTCTGTCTTTGGGCCCAGGGTGTGCTAAAAACAAGCAGACTTTCCAGGTAAAAGAGGAACAGAAACTCATGAGGAATGACACAAAGTTAGTGTAGGTGTATATCAGGTTTTTTAGGGTTTAACTCATTTATCCCCTTAATTCCTGAATTAACACGCAATGCAAATCTTGTGATTATTACACAAGCCCTAGACCATATAAAGATGAGCAAAACCCAAGGACAGTTCCCAGTACAGAAAGCTTAAAATTCAAAAGCAGAATCAGAGAACTTGAGACTCACCAGAAAACCAAAGGAAAGACCAAGATGGAATTCTCAACATACTTATTTTAAAGATTACTCCCATTGTTGTCATAATTTTTAGATATCTTTGGGGATCTGCTAGCGTAGAGGTACAGCCTTGGAGAACTGTACCTAGTTGTAGATTAATACTACATGACTTTGACATTTGGCACGCTACTAGGACAAACTTTGCCATGAAAGTGCTCCTGACATCAGCACGTTTCATGTTTAATCCCAACTATCAGTTTATTTTCTAATTACAGTTTAAAAGAAGAGCAGATTTTTCTCTGTGAAGCAATTAAATACATCATAACACATTGCTTCCCCTAGAGACAATATACATACAATGTGCATGACAGGCATAATACACACAATTAAGAAGACTGTGACAGACCAGTGACCAGAGGTCATGGAAGAGCAGAGGGATAAAATAAAAGTTGTAAATATTTGATCACTTTTAAGAGTTAATTTGATCACCATAACCCTTTTGTATTCATTTTTTGGTGAAAATCAGACTGTCCAAATACTGGAACAACTGCCCAAGAAAGAAATGAACAATAAATGATAAAATACAGACTGAAAATATGCTCTAATATTGAATTTCCATTATGAAATTTGGAATTATTCTAGTGACAATTAAACAAGCTAGTCTGCCAAGAAAAGAGAAAAAAAATTACTTTTGTGCTTAAGTACCAGAATGTGAACTGCAAACCACACACCAAAACCTCCGCCAAGAATTGTTGGCGGACTTACATACTGGTAGTAATAAATAAATGGAAAAGTATACCCTTTCCAAGAGGTGCTTAGGACAGCACATATTAAGCTCAATCCTCTCTCTTCCTCTACTCAAAAGCCATCCTCTGTTTTCACTACAGCCTCCATGAGCAAAACGGACATTTCTCATCCTCAAATCATTACCTTCACCTCTAATGGTCTTCTGTACGCTAGGAAGTATTTTCATTTTTCCGCTGTAGACTTCTAGGTTGGCTTGGATGTGTATGCCTGATCTTTCATCGCTTTGATAATAAAAGCCACAATGTAGCATTTTGCTGTGGCAAAAATGGTGCTTTTAGTAGTGTCATATTTTCTCTCCTGTAAATGGCTCTGCTTTCAAATTGCCACTCAGGCTTGTGGCCACCACCATCCCAGGCACACTTTGCCAGCACAAACATCAGTAAAGTGTGCTTGTACAGATACTGACTGTGAGTTTACTGGCAATGATTGTGTTAGAATAATTTTACTCAAGAGTGCAAACACAACACTTGTTGCCAGCTTAAGCAGTTTTTACTCAATCTGTCTAAAGAATAGTGCCTTTTAGGGTAACTATACTGCGTTCTGGGTTGATATGTTATGGTGCATTCTTCTTCTACTAAAATTTAGGATAGCTATTGAAACTCACTGGCACTCTGAGATTAGCCAAAATAACAAAACTTCCTGATTTCTTTTTTTAGTATTCATTAATTTATCTGATTATTTCTAACGCAATACAATTTAAAAAAAAAACGTTCAGGCTCATACATAGAGCATTGCTGAGCATTGCTGTTACCAATTACACATATGGATAGAGAATTTGAGAACGTCACCAGAATCACCACTGGGATACCACCCGAATACTACTAAAAGAAGAGAAAGCTGTTACTTCTCTTCAGCCTATTTTCTAGTTTCTCTGTAACCTTAAGTCCCTCTTTCTGCTCCTGTTTGCAGAGGATCTCAGAAGGATATTCCCTATCCCAGGGTATGGTATTTACTTCTTCTGTAACAGTCTTCCTATAGTTGTTCTGTAATATTTTTCCTATTCTCAAATTACTTGATAAAACAGAACATAGCACTGTCAAATTTTGCAGCTGGAACCGATTTTGAAACACAGCAATTAATTATATTCTGGAGTCACAAAATGGGTCAGTAGCAGAACCAAAACCAGAACATCAGGCTCAGGTCAGTGCTCTGTCCCAAGCTGCATTCAAAGGACACTTTTGTCAGTCTGGGCTGTGACTGCCCCCTGACTGCTTCGCTAAGATGAGCCATGCACGGTGAGCACGAGGAAGAAGTAGGCACAGAGAACAGCCTGGGCACACAGGGCAATGCCTGTACTTTTCATCTTCTGACCAAAGAAGAGGTCACAGGACAGTGAAGCTTTGCTAAAACTACATTCCATTTTCACTGCTCTTTTCCAACATTTCTTTATCTTTAAAGGACAGAATGCAAAGGCTTTACACTTTTGCTTTCACTTTTCTTCATGTGTGAAACTTACTCTCCTTGAAACTGCTTTGCCATTGACTAGAGAGAAGGTCCACGTGGCTGCAGCTGCAATGCTTCTGGTGCTGGGTGGATGAACTCCTTCAGAGCTGCCTGGGCTTCTCTACACTGCCCAGCTATCGGCACTGCAAGCCTCTCACTGATGGGGCTGTGAATAAACCCTGTATCTCCCAAGCACCTCTATGTTCCAGATGAGTTTATTCTGCTAAATGAAGATGCATCACAGCTTTAGTGTTTTTCAAATGAATAATAAATGATGTTATAAGGTCACAAATATCAGAGGCATCTCTGAGCTTAACAGATGCAAAATTCAATACACCAATCCAGTCTGAAGATAAAAACGTTAATTATGGTTCCACAGTCTAAGTAACGAATATAAATTTTCTCCCCAAAACCAATGACGTTCCCCAAATCAAAACTGCTTGGACTTTGCTCTCTACCCAAGCAGTTTTCTCTTGCTTCATTTAAGGTTCTGGAAACCAAAAGTTACTGGCCTTCCCATGTGCAGCTGTCACTTCTGTGAGTAACCTTGGATTTATTAAAATTCTTTATTCTGTTACTAAAGACAGCAAAGTTTTCTCATCTCAACAAATGTCTCACTGGGTTTATTACTATAGACAAGGGAGATGTTCCTGGAATATGCAAAATGTGAAAAATCTTAAAATAGAATTTCATTATCTAGAACAGAGCAGAGCTGAGCCAGCTTTACCGCAAGAAATCCTGAACTACCTGATTGATTCTGTTATGATAATAACAACAAGGCAACGGTATTGATGCAATATAAATGGTTATTTTTTTCAAAACAGCTTTCTCATCTTTACCTCGATATCACTGAGTTACAAGCTTACTCCAAAGTGCAGTATTTGGTATACTCTACAGCAAAATACAATTAATGTATGGGATAAATCCTTTCTATGTACTAATGTTGAGATAGTAAGATTGAGAATTATTCAAAACTGAGATATGTGAATATGAAATAACTTACACGAAGTTCCCGTAAAAAACCCAAAAATTAACAACAGAAATCCTCTTCTAGGGATCGTTAAAGGACACAACATTGCTTAAAGAACAGTCTCTAAACCTTGCTTCAACTGCAAAACATTGTAAACATGCATATGTAATAACTTTCAAGCCTTCACACTTACATAATTGAAATTATATGTATCTAAAGCTGCCGCTGTATCTTTGGAAAGTTCAACAGCAATATATACATCAACCTTTTCACTAGCTTACTGCTAAATCAAGAAAAAAGTTACAGACTTACTTCCTTTAAAAGCAGCCTTACTGAAAGAGAGCATTAAACTGTATATTAGACAGATATGAGAGGATAAATAATAAATCACAAACCTACATGGTTCGTTTTGAAAACTCAGTTGTTCTGCTAACAGTGGTAAATCAATAAACTAATGTGGCAATCCCTCTGCCTGCACACACTCAAACCCTTCTTTCACTTATCTGCTCTTTACATACAACAAAGAGTATCGACACTGAAGCAGGAACCCTGTTCAAATGACACCTCACAGAAATAATTTTAAACCATTTTCTAAATTACCAGAATAATGACAGTAAGTCAGACTTGTTGACGCATTTTATTGTGAGATGGGGAGTCTGGTAAAAAACTAGAAAATGACCATGATGTAACAAGGAACTTAAAAATGAAGTTTCAGATTTGTAACATACATACATGAATACAGGAACAAATTGGCACAAAAATGTTAAACATTGTTCCCAACACTGTTTATAAGATTATTCTAATTTGGCTTACTAAGGAAATGAGAGTTTTATGGTTAGACTAATCTCTTAATAAAACTGCAGAGCATCATGCTATTAGTCACACAGTGAATTTCAAAATTTAAGAGCTTTATATTAAAAACTGGGTAAAGGTAAAATGAATTGATTGCAATTGTAAAATTAATACATTCCCATTTTAATTCTTCTGTTCTACAGTCCAAGGCAAGTATAAATGTTAACATAACACTGTTAAATCAAATCTCAATGCAAGAGAACCGATTGCATCTCTACTTTAAATCTTATCAACTTTCCAAATTTTCATACTAAAATATATTATTGTATTAATACAAACTACAGTATTATACACTACACTGTGTAATAAATAAAGAAATATAAAAATAAGACACATAAATATAAAAGTTTTCTAAAACTAAAAAGGTACATATGTCAGTAAGAAGGGTATTAATACTGCCAGGTTTGAAGACATACAGTACAAAATCTTGCACAGATCTATAAACTAAAAGAAATAAAATAATACTGATAGGTAAAAATCAGCTAACATTGTTAATAAATGGGGTCCATAATAACTAACATTTGAAAATACTTATGAGCCAGATAACATGTCATGTATGTGTCTGAAATTAAAGTAAACCAATAAAGCAATAAAGCAGATTAGAAAATTTCCCTTGTAATTATTGTAGAGAAATTCTGCAAGTCAGGTATTAACCCAAAATACCACCAAATAATTAAATAATGAAATATACCCAGTG
Source organism: Leptosomus discolor (assembly GCF_034619465.1). Classification (NCBI taxonomy): domain Eukaryota; kingdom Metazoa; phylum Chordata; class Aves; order Leptosomiformes; family Leptosomidae; genus Leptosomus; species Leptosomus discolor. The sequence goes on along the minus strand of NC_141396.1, from coordinate 51,107,243 downwards.
TTCTTACTTCTCTGATGGCTGAGTGTTTTTGTCCCCATGATTAGTTTAGAAGTTTGATACAAATCAACAAATGCTAGTTATTGTAGGCCACATATTGGATAAAGGCTGCTTAGAGCCTTTGTAATACTGATAAATGGCACTTACAGCACACAGGTCTTGCATAAGGCCAAAGGAGATACAAAGCTTCATATCATATCCTTCATATTGTTACTACATACTCAAAACACAATTACAAACACTGATTTTGACGACTTTGCTGTCCTTACCAGTATTAACACTGTTAGTCCCTGCAATCAGAACTCAACGACAATCTTTTCAACTACATTTTTAATCACATGAGTAAGAAACTTCAGTTCTTCTATCATCTGCTTTCTTAAGGCTAACAATACACTTTAAATGATAATATGCTCTACTACAACATCTAATGTCATAAATCGCTACCTTCCAGGTTGAATTTACAAAGGTAGCCAAGCACTGTTTGCAACTGCATTACAGGTTTCTGCAAAAGGGAATTTTGTAGTGCAGAAGTTCTCACATTTTAAAACATAAGAAAATACTGAAGTGGATTTAGGAAATGTTTTACCATTAAAAAAAAAAAAATCATATAAATCTCTCCCAATTGTACAGCTTAAAAATTAATCAACTTAAGAATGAAAATTAATACTGATAAAACAAACAATGCCAGATGCTTGTCTAATAAATCAGGTTTCCTACAACCTGTTAAATCTTTGCTTCCAGAGTTACTGTATTTTTCTAATCTGCTTCATGTTATAAACTTGTTCCTAACTTTGAAAACTGTGTGAAAAATTACTAAGTTTGAGGTTCAGGCACACCTGGATTTCTTTTTATTTTTTTTTCTTTTTCTTTTTTTTTTACATATATATTTTTTTACACAGTAGTGAACAGAAATCACAGTAAGCAGGCTACTGCATTTCCATGAAAAGCATGTATAATATAGAACGAACTTCATTACCAATTTTTTTTCCTTATAGAAAAAACTATCATTTAAGCTTTATTTGTTTTTTTCTTCTGACACCTGCCCATTATTCTGTAAAACTTCTGGCTCTGCATTACTTGCTTGATTTGCAGCTTCATCATTCTTATTACCTTCAGTTTTCCCTTCTTCTTCCTCTTCTTCTTCTTCTTCTTCATCCTCGACTTCTTGTAGTTTCCTACATTCTTTTTCCTCCTGAAGTCCTTCTATCTCTTTTTCCTCCTCCTCCTCCTCTTCCTCTTTTTCACTGTCTTCCTCTTCTTCCCTGGTTAGACTCTCTCTCTCATCCGAGTCGATCTGCGATGGAGATGCCCTCGCACCAGCATGCTCGTTATTGAGGGCCTCCTGGCCTGTCTCCTCCTGTTCCGTGCTGTCACGCTCTTCTGCCTCTCTTTTGCAATAGGAGTAGCGATGATTCATGTGTTGAGAGTAAGACCCCGAGTGTGAAAACCGCTTCCCACATTTGTCACATTGGTAGGGTTTTTCCCCAGAATGCAGTCGCATGTGTTCGATCAAATGGTGTTTGTGTTTAAACGCTTTTTTACAGATTCCACACTCGTGAGGTCTTTTACCTACAAAATAAAGCACAAACAACTGGACATCTTCTAGCCGAGGTTTTAAAATTATATACCGTTGTTTTCATCAGAAAATGTTGTTGGTGCATGTATTACCAACAAATAATAATTTTATTTAACAAGACACACTACTCCACACATTATCAGCCTACATTTCTCACCTGAGCCCAAAGGACGAGGGTGCAAGGGTACGCTGTCACAATTACAAGGGTAAAACTGAACACAGGAGGACAAACAGACTCTCAGATGTAACTTTTGGCACAAAAAAGTGGGAATATGAGTAAATTAGAAAAGGAGACCTTTTTATTGCAGTAAACATTCTTCCAACTCAAGACGATTTTAACTTTTCTCTACTGATGGAAATTTTAAATCAACTAAGCTCTTACGTTGATTTTTATGTACCAAATTCTTCTTCCATGTAATACGTAAAGCAAAAATCATTCTAAAATCCAGGTTGGCACAGATAAACTCCCTATGTACAAAACTTGCTGACTACACATATTTAAAAAGAAAAATCTGCTTTGTTTCACTTATTTCTCCTTCTGCTCTGTTATCCAGCTTTCTACCTTGTTGCCTGTTTTTTAGAGTCTCTTATAGCAGGAACCGAGTAATGTTACTTTGATTTCAACACTCAAGGTTGTTACACAAAACAGCTTTGCACAGTCTTAGCCCAGACATAAAAGATAGAGACAATAAGACAGCGGCCTTTTGGTCACACTATACAGATGATCAACACCTCCATGTCAACTTATGCCAAACAAGCAGCGAGGTGGGTGTCAGTCTGTTCTCCCAAGTAACAACGGATGGGACCAGAGGAAACGGCCTTGAGTCGTGCCAGGGGAGGTTTAGATTGGATATCAGGAAAAAATTCTTCACCAAAAGAGTTCTCAAGCACTGGAACAGGCTGCCCAGGGAAGTGCTGGAGTCACCATCCCTGGAGGTATTTAAAAGTTGTGTAGACGTGGGGCTTAGGGATGTGATTTAGTGGTGGGCTTGGCAGTGCTGGGTAAACGGTTGAACCTGATGATCTTAAAGGTCTTTTCTGACCTAAATGATTCTATGACTCTGAACGCTGCCCTTAATTTAAACGTAGAACGGAAAGAACAACTGTGTAATGAAAAGGAGTTAAAAGAGTCTCAGGACAGGTAAGGTATGAAAATAGATAGCTTTAACGAATACAACTTGAGAAACTTCATAAAGTGGTAAAGACAAAAAGGAATTTTTTATCTTTCATTCTATACGTGAGATGAATTTTTAACATCTATATGCAGAAATAAAATACAGGCACCTAACCAATAAAAAAAAAAAAAAAATTAAAGACATCACAGAAGAAATAAGAGAGCAACAGTTCTTTTTTTTTTTAAAAAAAAGACTAAAACCACCAGAACTGGAGTCAAGAGGAATAATTCTGAGAAGTTAAAAATAAAAATCAAAGCCAAAAGCGTGTTCCTTTGGGGTTATATTCCATGTCTAATGAATGGCTGTTAACTTCAGATCATTACAAATGTGGCTTAATTTGAAATCCTTCATGCTAGACAGATACCCTGCCTTTTGTGTAAAGTATCGCACACAGACATAATCCTTTTTTCTTAATTTATAATTTTAATTTTTAATTTTTCTTAATTTATAACCAGCCAAGGTAAATTAGAAGTAATACATCCTTGATTACAGGCTGTGGCTCGCAGATGACTGTCCATGAGCCAGATGGAAGAAACTCCCCTTTTTCTATTCAGGGTTTAGGTCTTACAAATTTAAAGAAACATGGAATTGTAGTTCTGTCAAACAAATACACTAAACATAGGTTTCTAAAGAAAGCTGAGCACAGGTGATAAGAAATACTGTTACGCTTCCCTACACTTTCCAAGAACTGGACTCAGGTTGAGATTATCTGGTATACACTACCAATGAAATAACGATCTGAAACTGCTTTTCCTAGTACATACCTGTGTGTTCATACTTATGTCTCAATAATGAGCTGCTCTTCTGGAATATTTTGTCACATAAATCACATGCATACATCCCATTTTCTGTCTTTCTCATCTTTTTCTTTGGGGGTGTTGAATCAGAATCATTTTGATCTTCTACATTCGATACTCCTTCTGAGCTAGTGTCTTGCCTTTCATCCTTAAGAAAAATTATGAAAAAGGTTGAGTTCAATAAAAAAACACATTGATGCAGCACACAATTTATAAAATGTAAGCTGAAGCTGCACTGTTATTCAATTCCGTAAACAGCTAAACAAAATCATTTAGACTTTCATAGTCAAAAAAGTCTTTCACTGCATCACTCTGCTTTGCAGTCCCTGCCACCATACAGATGCAGAATTCACACTGGGACTGACTTTTAAATCACATCCAAATCTGACTGTTGGCCAGGTCTAAGCTACACTGACACATCATGTTTTAGGGCCCGTAAAATAAAAGCAATGTTGGGAAGGAAAAGAAGGTTACAGACCTATAAAGTACCTCAGTAAGCTGGAAGAGCAAATTCCATATCTAACTGCATTTTTCAACTGTTTGTCATCCACGTTTTGCTACCTCGTGGATTTTATGGAAGTTAACTGTATTTTCTGATGAAGTTTTCACAAAGAGCTATTTAAGTTACCATTTGAATTTGCATATTTGACTACCCTCTTCCTCATAGAGCTACCACAAATACTACTTAAACCAAAATTTAGAGGACTTTAAATGTTTCATTAATAAAATTTTTTAAAATACCATAACTGTTGTCTATTTCTAAGCATTTCAAGTGCTGAAGCTCACCTGTAAGAAGCACAGCTTCTGATATCAGCACTATCAACAGACAGAGAATTAATTTTATCATGTATTATCAAATCTGAATATAAAAATGTATGTTAGCTACCTCAAACATTGTCTGTCTTAAACTTCGACATATAAGCAACCTCATAACTCTTCAAGGCTCCTCAACCTCTGACAATACAGAAGCCTGCATAAAATGCTAAACAGCCAATTTCTAAGACTTTATTAGAAACCATCAGTCTTTACATGAGCCACTTTTCTGTTCTGCTCTGTCCCTACCTCAACACTCACAGGTGTTTCTCAGGAGGACTGACTCCGATCAGACCACAGCTGGACGTACCCAGAGAGGAACAGGGCAGGATACAGGAATGGCAGATGAGGATAACTACCTGCCTGACTTTCAATTTGGAACACATCTGAATTTTGTCTAAAGCGCCATTATGGCGTAGGATGAATTCAGCTGCTCTGCAAGCCAAGAAAGCAGAGCAGCGTGAACGGAGTAGCCAAAAGTTCCAAAGAGTTTATTTTCTGGATGTAGGGAAAGAGGAGATATGGAGCCAGCAAGAAACACAAGCCCAAGCCTTACTTTGCTTTTTCATCAGGAAAATTAGACTGTCTTTAAAATACTGAGCACTAATGTCCTAGAAGACACTTCTGAATGACCGAATACGGTGAAGAATTGGCTTGTCCATGCACAGAACTGTATAGTTTCTGTCAGTCTGGACACCAGCTGCCTGAGCTAACTAGCTTTGCAGAGGACTTAACAGTAACATCTATAGCCCGTTAACAATCAAGTCAAATAAACCTCAGATCTTATATTTACATTTTTATTTAATTTACCTTAACAGTTTTCTGTTAGTTCAGCATGGATACAAAATGAATACATCATACACAACACACAGGAATACAGGGACAGAAGTACCTGATTTCCATTGGCTTGGGTCTGTTTTGGTGGTGTTTCTTGAACTGCAGGACTAACTGTAGTAGAGTATGTATAAGCCACCTGTGGAATCAAAATGGTTTGCTTATTGGCAGCGAGAGCTCTCAAGCACGGAACACTGTTCTGGTCAGCAATGGCAACAATTGTAGGTAACTGGGCAGTGACTGTAGGTATAGCAATATTTATGGGATTGGCACTTGGTGGGATTACATTTACAATAGGATCAGAGTCTGTAATACTGTTGTCCTTTTGTGGTTCTTTTTTTGCACAAGTTAAGTTCAAAGGTTCTTCTTGGACAGAATAAACACTGTTCTGGTAAACACTAGTTACGGTAGATCTCTCCAATAGCTCTCCATGTTGCTTTGGTAGCGAAAGGTCAAGAGGTTCAATTTGTGGCTCTTCTTGTACACCCTCTGCTGTGTACGTATAACCCTGTGAATTTCTTGATGAAGAAAGGTTTAGCGGTGATGGGGATGGCGTGCTGCTGCGTGAACCATTCAGAGTTGATCCCCCTGGTAAAGTCTGAGATTTTGTGGTATTGACAAGATTCTGTGAGTTATTTGTGCTGTTCTGGGGTTCACTTACATTTGTAGTTGCTGCTTGATCATCATTATCTGCAGGACTGCTTAATTTAACTTGTTCAGGAGAACATGGTGCAGAAGACTGCACAGAAATTTGTCCAGCTTGCATTTTTTCAAACCACTTTTTTACCACATCCAGTGGTAGGTTTACTGAATCTGCTATTTTTGAAAGCTCTTCTGCGCTTGGTTGTGCATTTAATGCATAATACGCTTTTAGGAGCGATAAAAGGTTCTTTAAAGGTGGCTGACCAGGAGATAGGTCGTTCTCCCCAGTTTCTGATGGGACAGGGGAGTTGGGCTTCTCAGCTTCTGTTCCACTGGGCTGAGGAAGCTGAGGAGGATTTTTCGTTTCATAGTGCTTTAATTCTTGAAGTGCATTCAGATCTCCTGGACAGTCATCACAAAGAAGACAAGTGCTATCATTGGTCTCTCCTTCAAAGTTCTTATCTTTCTCAGACTTCACTGTAAGATCTTCTGGTAATTTTTCATTTTTGCAACTATTTGCAGGAACAGAGTTTTCTTTTTTTAGATTTTGTGGAACAACCTGAAGTTGACTTGGCTGCTCCAAGCTGTAGTTGATGATAATTTTGGTTGTCCCATCTTGGTCAACCAAAGGAAGACTGATAGCTGAAATGAGGGAATGGCCAGCTTGTTGTATAGATGCATTGCTGATTGTTTCTTGTTCTTTGGACGCAAGATTAGCATGATTGTTTTCCAATACTTGCCTTATTACATTACCATCCACTGCCACTTTAAGCACATTTTGAATGTCACTTAAGTTGATGCTTATGGGAGACACCAGACCTACTGTTGGTAGAACAACAGCTTGCACCACACCCTGAGGAGAACTGGTTGCCTGCAATGGGCTACCACCACTAAAAACCCCATTCTGCAAAGGGGTCGAACAATTAATTCCTGAAGCAACCACTATGGGCTTGAATTCATAATCCACAGGTTCAGTTTTGATTTGGTTAACAGGAAGCTGCTCTTGCAAGGGTTTATTTTCTATCTTTTGTCGTATCTGTGGTCTTGCTGGGCTACCTGGTGATGCAGAAAGGGAAGGGGAGGAGCACTGAGATGTCTTGAGCCCTGACCGGGCTCGACCATTCACGGGCATCAAACCAATACACTTCTTACTGCTTATGTGTGAACTGTATGAACCAGAATGGGAAAAACGTTTCTTGCAGTTTGGGCACTCATATGGCTTCTCTCCTGAAGATAAAAAAAAAAAAAAAAGAAGAAGAAAAAAGGCACAGTTTACTAGGTTACAGCATAACTTCATCAAGCAAAAGTAACTAGAAAAGAATACATCAAAATTACCTCGCCAAGAGCCCTACGGAAAAAAATCTTATACAGTGAACTGAAGAGTAAGAGTAATTATGTCACCTACAGCTCTGATCCTAGGGTCCTTTAATAAGTTTGTGATCCACTAGTAGATATAGGATGGAGCCCACATGATCATGATACATCCCAGTATTTCCCAGTAACTGTCTACACATCATATAAATGAGTCTATCCGATACTTGCAGACTTCATTAAACTCCATTCAAGTAGTACCACTACTAACTTTGGAAGCTGCATAAACCGCTTCAGAATGGAAAAAAATTAGAATATGATTAACTAAAGAAAAAAAATTTCATAAATGCAAAGTATAACTGTGTAAGGAGCTATGCACATTTCATTGTGGCAAACTGGAATGCAATGTAATATATCCATATCTTCCCACAATACTCATCAGCTGAAAACCAGGCAAAGTTTGAGTAAAGGGAAACCAGACACATGTAGAAGACAGACCTATATTTGCCTTCAGAGACGAATGTCAGGTTAAATTGGCAGGAAGAGGCACACAACTATGCAATCATTACACCCCTAACAAGAGGTGGCTTTTCAGGGGATCTGTGCTAGAGAGAAAAAGGAAAGAATTGAAAGAGCTGGCTTGCTTCAGATTGTAAAGTACATTGACTGAGGCCTTCCCATGCACAGGCACAGGCACAGGCACAGTGCCACTACCCTCTGGAAATGAAATGAAGACCATGTTTGCTGAGCGAGGACTTGTAAGCGAGGTGCACTTCATTGCTACTATCACAGCTGAGCAACTGATAAGAAAGGAAAAAATGGCCCCAAAACTTGTTTTCAGACTTTCTGTCAATGGATAAATCTGGGCTAAAGACACACGTTGACAATTGCTTTTGAGTGACCACATTTAACTTATTGTTACATTATGTATTGAAATATATTATTATGAATTAAATTTCTTCTACATTGGAACTTACAAATTGAAACTGTTGTGACAGGATATCACAATCCTAGACCTCTGTCCTGAAGCTATTTTAATATAAATAGTCTGGAATGACAATCACAGCCACAGTAGGAAGCATAGTTCTTATGTCCCAATTATTATCAATTAAAATTTTCTAGCAAAGCTCGTAACATGCTGAATGATCTGCAAACATTGAGAAAACACAGACAAGTGGAAAAGGACCAGAAGGATGTCCCCATTTCTTCTGCCACAAGTGAAGTTTTCCTTAACTGTCAGAGCTTAAGTTGCAACTGCAAATCCTCTTGAGTTATTCTATATATTTCCCACACACAGCTGAAAGCTGCAGTCAGAGCTTACAGATTCCCAGAAGAAAAAGAAAGGCAACCACTAGTATTTTAAACTTAGACTTACAAGACTGATATCACACCAAAGTTTTAAAAAGTAGAAACGGCAACCTTAGCACACAATTCAATGGGTTATTTACCACTGTGGATTCGTAGGTGCTCCTTCAGGTGATGTTTATATTTAAAAGCTTTTCCACATTCAGTGCACTTGAATTTTCGATTACCGCTGGACTGCGTCACATGTCTCTGTAAGAAAGAATTTGTAATTATTGTGTGGGACAGCATGTTGGAAAAACATCTTGTATTTTCACATTGTAACAGAGAAAATGCAATACAAAACCAAAAAGAATCAATCATAATTTTATGAGACTGAAGGTGGTACGCGTTATGTGTGAAAAAGAAACAAATTAGAAGTCAGGTTAAAACTGAGCTATGTGTATCATCTGAATAAATCTGGTACAGTAAAAAGAAAAAAAACCCAAAACAAACAAAAAACACAAACCCAAAATATATTTGCCTCTTCTCCTAACTTCAGATGAAGCTTGCGCTGACATGTTAAGTGAGTAAGAAGTTCCAGGATGCATGCTAATTCTACTTGTGAAAACAAAAAACTCAAAAAAACCCCCAAGCCCACCACCCACAGAATATGTCACGCAGGACAGAGAAACATTAAAGCATATAAAAGCCTGTTTAAAGTTTAATCAGTTGACTTGATTTTTCCATTCAAATGCTTCCAGCGCTTACTGTTGGCCCTGGATTCCTCTATGTAATGATGCCACAGGATTGCTCAAGAGAAGATGGCTCAGTGACAACAAAGGCACTCTCAGTCACAATTAATTCTCAAAATAAATGCAAAAATCTAAATTAAAATAATTAACAATATGGAGGGATTTCTTAAGTACACAACATCAAACCTCTTCACTATCTGCATTGAAGGTCTGTGGTTATTTTTCTTATATTCTGCCTTGTGAGAGCATTTATTGTTAAGCTCCAAATTATTTTTCATTTCTCTTTATTGTCATACTAGTTTAAAAAAGCAAGATCTAAGACAGACATATAAATATATGCAGTATATATGTGATACGTATATGTCAGATATCTAATTTTATCACAAACGATAAATCTATGAATTCTTAAAGGCAAAAGTGTACTCTTAAAGGCAAAAATTACATCCATTTTAGAAGATGGAGCAGCTTAATTTCCAACATGAAATGGAATTAGAAATTTTTCTGCTCAAACAAATTGTTTATTTAAAAAAACAGCAACTCCTTTTAAAGTAGAGCTCACTTTGCAAAAAGATACGCTACCACCAATTGGATGGAGCTGCAGATTTCTGGTAACCGGGACAAGTATTTTCATAAACTCATTAAAAGAGCTACTCATGTACTCTGGGGAAACAGCCTGCCTATGGGCAGCTACCACGAACCGGCTGGCGTGCATTAACTTCCTCCGGTGTGAAACCGTGTCGGGGAGCTCCTACACCCAATTCTGGTCTCCTGTGCTCAGCAGCGCTGGGAGCAGAGGCTCTCCGAGTGCTGAGGCTATTCCCTGAGTGCAGACACAGCACAAGTGGGGCCAAGATCTGCACTGCAGAAGCAGGGATGAATAAAAAGGCAGGATGATGTTCCTGTTCCCATTTATGCCTTTAGATCTGAAGAACCTGCAGCCGTGCAGTTTGCTGGATGAAAGTCTAGGCACTGTGCTATGAGATATGCCGTCCAAATTACCAGCCCTCCCTGCTCTACACCCTGTGCTCCTTTATATGATACAGATGCTAAGAGAAGACAAATTGAAACAAGATAATCTAAATTGCTTCCAAGTATTCTAATTTGACAGTTCCCTTAGGATAAGCATTTGGTTAAGCCGCAGTTTTCACCTCTCAGCAGATACTGCTCCCACCCTGCCGCAGGGTGGGCTCCTTCCCGCCTCCTCCCAGGCTCTGCAGCGAGGTCTCCACTCTGAGTTATCCTGATTAGCACTTGACCCTTATTCCCGGGTCTGTCAGCTGTCTTCTGCCAGTCCACACAGCTTTTCAGCTTTGTTTAACTAAGTCCCTTGAAGACGATGTTCTAGATGATTGTGCCTGACTTGCTGCATTTCACTTTAATGATCCAACTTCACTGAGTCGAGAGGACCACGTCAGGATTTACTTAAGCCTGCAGAGAATCACTTACTACTGTTTGACTTGAGATTATACAAGTTAAAGGATCTCAGCATATATACAGCTACTGCAGATGCTGGACTACATAAATATTCATATTAGTGCATGTATCTGTCAGAAATGTTTCTGCTCCAGTCTTTAAAATTCAATGTTCTGTTTCCAAGGCATGGAAGCTCACATTTCTCTTATAAAATTTTTAATGAGTTTTCCTGTTTTCCTGGTCATAGCTATAAGCTGCTTTGAACTTTCTGCTAGGCAGTGCTGCCTTCTTATATTTGTAACCCTTTATTCAGCTTTCTTCCTGTCTGTCCTACATTTTTCTTATTTATAAATCTGGGACATTCTCAGAGTTACTCTCCAGGATCTTCTTTAAAACTAACTGAGAAATCATAACTCTTCTCTAAAGTACCATCACTGATACTCTTTCACCTTCATTTTCTCAGATTCAAAGGGTTTTCCCCCTTTCAGTACTGTAAAATCCACATTTTTTTGTGCCTCTGATGTGTGGTATATTTTTTTGTTGCACTGTACATAACTGCTGTTTTCTGCTGACTGAAGAATTAACTGCACCATTCAAAGAATACTCCTCTGCATTCCCTTAAGGAATAAGAGAAGAAACATCAGCATTAAGGTCTGTAACTAGCCACTAATACATCCTTCCATCAAGTAGTTACTGTGCTTAGCACTAAAGTCCACTCTTCATACCAAAGAACCAAAACTAATTAACAGGAATCCTCAGAAGTTATTTGGAAGACAGGAATTACAGGTACATCAGGGTTTTTTCAGGGACAGTTTGACCATTGTCTTTAAGAACTGCCATTTCTCAGCAGCGTTCATGGCAAAATGAAACTTTAACAGCCTATGTATGGATCCTTTATAAACTATTGAGAAGAAAAAGAACAAACTCAAGAAGCACTTATTCTTACTTCAACATCTTTTTTGGGGCTTCACATGTGACAGCAGGTGATACATACCCAGCATCACCTCCTACCAGCCCTTAGAGCAGCCAGGGGAGCCATGAGGGATGCTGGGGATGGGGAGGAGGGAGGGATGAAGGAGGAGGTGCAGGACGGCTCTCGGCTCTCTACTGGAGCAGAAGTAGCCACAGGTTGGCATATTTCCCCTCTCCTCAAAGGGAGGCTCATACCTTCCACTGCCTTCACTACACCAGATATTATCTTTGCTCATTGCTTCCTTGTGCAGAACAATTACAAAATTGTCACATGCTGGACATTAACCAGCTAACAAGGTTAGCCAAATAATCCCCTTTCATGTGAAGTCCTTTAAGAATAAGACATCACGTTTTGAAGATGTAGCTATTTAAGATCCACAACCAGGAGATCTGTACTTTACTATGGAAAAAACATTTCCATTACACAAATGATGTAACCATGTACACACACATGAAACCAGTTTTGAAGACATGATGACTTTGTCACAATAACATAAGCAAATAAGTATTTTGAATTTACGAGGTATCTAAACTATTGCAGTTTTGATTCTGGCTACAGCTCTAGAGAAAAAATACACTTAAACTGATGTAATATTGAGTTCCAGACACTCCACACAAACAATCTTTATTAAATTCAATTGTCCTGTCAAAAGGATAAACCCATTAAAATATAACTGCAGGAATACAATTTAAGGTTCCCTTTGTAGCAATTCTTCCGAGATTGTTTATTCACTTGGTACTTTTTATCTTTTCATTCAAACTACATGCAAATACGGGAAAGGTTCCTAGCCCCTCCAACTACTTTATTATTCTGCTTTTAGGCTTCTAGTTGGAAAAACTGAAAATAAATGTGGTAGCTCACAAAAAAGCATTACACAAAAAGCATTCATAGATTTTACAGTTAGAAATGAGATGTATGTAAGACAATATTAACTTTAAAGTGGAAGCCAGGCCAATAAGAGAGCAAAACAGAAACAAATTGTTCATGGGAAATACATTTGAAAAAACAAGAACTGCCACTCCAGAACCCTGTGAGACAGTAAAATCCCTGCAACAGGATGGCCAATACTTCTTGTAACAGTTTCTCCTATTTAATTTACCTGTGAATGTAAACACTTAGGTATAAAAATGTATAATAAATTTTCAAGCATGTTAAATTCTTGGACTTAGTGATGCTTTGTAGAATGGAAGTTAATACACGTTGTGTAAAAAAGCACCTCCTTTACTCTGTGTTACAGCCTTTCAGTTTAATGAAAGATCTGTTGGTTTGGAGCTGCAAGTAATATTGACGTACCTTTCCCTTTACATTCTTTTCACTATTCACTGGCATCTTTCTGTGATGTTTCTCTCCTGTTTCCTCTCTGGAGATTATCAATCTTTTTAGTCTGTCCTCAGAAGGGAACATGTCCAAGCCTCTCTCTGTAACTTGGGGGTGGAAAATCTACACCTTTTTTCCTTGGATAATTCCTGGCTGTTTCAGTGAGTTTCAGTTGGTTCCTGATCCTCTGAGTGCCCCTGATAAGCTATGGAAGCATGCAATTGGGGTTGGATGATAGGAAATTGTGGGGATAAAAGAAGAAAAAAAAAAAAAAAAAAAAAAAGAGGGAGAGTGGAACAGAATCTCAGAACCTTCCATAGTGATTAGATGGCTAACTCATGGAAGGCATCTCAGGTCAGCCCATGAATCAGAGAAAACAAGCTCAGAATACCTTTAGCCTTTTTTGTTGCTTCTTTTAGTACTGAAATGTTGTATTTTATGCACAAATTATTTGTATATTGTCTTATACAATATACAATTGCATTTAAAAACTGTATCTCACAGTTCAAGCAAATGAATCAACACCATGGTTTGTTTCTTAAGGGCAAAAATAAGTACATTTTTTGAATGAGTACAATTTTTGAATTAGCCAAACAGGATTTATGAAAGAAAAATGTGTTTCACTAAAGAGTTGAGATGAGATTTGAGTCACAATTTTTATGTAATGTTAGCCAATGAACAGAAAAAACCTAATTGCCTATAAATCCAACAAAGCACTTCTGAAAACTAAAATTTTAACCCAACCATACCGCCCAGATAAATGAAAACATAGGAATTCAGATCTCATCCTTTGACAACTATGGAAAAAGTCTGACTCCAGCAGCAAATTTAAGTGTGTGCTCTGGGACTGGGACTTCAGCACATAGATAATCTGGTGAGAACAGTTCACTTGCTCTGTACATTTTTTGCTCACACAACAAATTACGGTATTGTTACAGAGGATGACAAATCCGTAATTCAAATGCGACTTACTTGATCTCTTCCTGATTTGTGTGATGTCATGTGGCGGTCGAGTTGTGTTCTGTACGCAAAGGTGTAACTGCACAAGGAGCAACTAAAGTTATCTTCGTTTTTTTCATGGCGATACTTAATGTGTTCCTTCAGAGAGGTAAAACGCTTATACCCTCGATCACAATATGGGCAAGTAAGCAGTTGGGAAAATGCATCTGGTGTTCCTACACAGGAGAGACAATACACCATATGTAATAAATGTAAGCTCCAAACATTACCATCAACAAACATGCTTTACATTTACATATATTACTGTGAGAAAACACGCAGCTGCTAGAAGCTCCATCTAGTTTAGAAAAGGACTAACTATAATTAATTTTTTTCCCACAGATATTATGTTACTAACTACAGTATAGCAGTTGCCCCAGTGTACGCTGGAGAGAGGCAGCACAATATGATGACCCAAACGCACACCTCTCAGTGAGTCTGTTGGAGTATATGTATTTCCGTCTAAAAAGTGGTCTGAAAATTGTGAAACATCATTTAAGACCTGTTAATCTTTGTAGATCTGCTTAGCTCAATCACAGACAATCCTCAAATCCTGTTTACAAATTTAAGTCTATCCCTGAAACATCTAATAGTCATCCTGTTTCCAGCTCCAAAGGAATAAATAATATTTGCGAACTGCAGAGAATATTTTTTTTCTTTCTCTTTACTTAACACAGAATTGTGAGTGAAAAGAGAACTGGAAAAAAAAAAAAAAAAGTCGTTTATAATTCTTATACCTGGACCTGATGGAGCAGGTCCAGAGGAGGGCCACAAAAATGGTCAGAGGGATGAAGCACCTGTCCTGGGAGGACAGGCTGAGAGAGTTGGGCTTGTTCAACCTGGAGTAGAGAAGGCTCCGGGGAGACCTTACAGTGGCCTTCCAGTACTTAAAGGAGGCTTATAAAAAAGATGGGGAGGGACTTTTTATCAGTGCTTGTAGTGCTAGGACAAGGAGTAACAGTTTTAAAGTAAAGGAGGTAGATTTAGATTGGACATAAGGATGAAATTTTTTACAATGAGAGTGGTGAAACACTGGCACAGGCTGCCCAGAGAGGTGGTAGAAGCCCCATCCCTGGAAACATTCAAGGTCAGGTTGGATGGGGCTCTGAGCACCCTGATCTGGCTAAAGATGTCCCTGCTCACTGCAGGGGGGTTGGACTAGATGGCCTTAACAGATCCATTCCAGCCCAAACCACTCTCTGATTCTACAATATACAGGTATGTATGTACCTGTTAGTAGGACATACTGTCTGCAGGACAGAAAGGAGAAAGGACACACTGTCTGAGTGACAGAGAGATCAAATGTGAGGCCATACATATTGATTCTAATGTGATCCATAGAATCTATTCTGCTGGCTTGCATGAAGTCACTTCTGTATCAGTACAGAACAAAGTGAAGTCAGATTGAAGCTTAATATTAATTTCAAAAGTCTATTTCTGAGAAGTCACCATTTATGAAGTTTTAACTCCATCTCTTTTTATCAGCATATATTTATCCCCCATATATAGTAAGTTATTCTACCCTTGAAAAATTAATTTTTAAAGGCTTGAAAAAAGTACCTTTCTTTATAATTTGATAAAAGCATGTTTAAATAAATGTAGGGTTTGCTGCATCCGATCAAACTATCTATTTATGAGGTGTGACATCCTCCAATGACCATGCTACTCTTTCATGCTTCAAGGGAAACAGGTAGCAAATTTTGCAAGGATGTACCTATGCAGAGCTCTAAGTGAGAGCAGGAGAGGAAGGTGGAAGGTCTTAACTCATGATCATTTTATGCTTTGAAGCATGAGGGGCAATTTGTACACGATGTAATTTTCAGTTGCAGAACTACAAACATTATTAATACTCACAAAATTAACCAGTACTTTAGAAAGTACTTCTGAATTATTTTATCTTCATGACCTCTTCTACCACTTACCACCATAGATTGATTATATGCTCTATAAAGTATCATTGTTTGTGTGGAATTTAACGACTTTATTTTCACTGAACGTGCCGTTCTTGCAACAGCGAAAAGGAAGAGTCAGACCAGTTTTCATTATTACTAAACCCCAATACCTTCTCTGTATACAGGTTCTTTTACACTTTTCATAGTAACAGGCAAGGTTACACTTGTATTGCACCAGTTTTTGTGTTGTTCCACCCCTTTCTGCTTTTCCTGGATTAGCTGGGTGTTTCAAAAATGAACCTGTGCCCAACGCGTGTAGACACAGCGTGCTTCCCTTCAATTCTTTTTTCCACCTACAATTCAATTCACCCAACAAAGCATACTCCATTTCAGCACAAATACAACTCAGTGGAAATGTCAGAAGCACGTTAACTTAAATTCTGTTTCATCGGAGCAAACGGCAAAATGGCAGTGGTTTCCCAAAGCCACTAAAGACTCCCATTCTCTTGTCACTTCTCTTGTCCAGTCCCCCAGTTTAGAAGCATGCATATTTAGCAAATATCACTATATTTTTGACATGTTCTGTTCCAAATAATTAAAACACTGAGCATTATTGTTCAGTAATGTAATTTTCAGAATACTTCCCTGTTAACTTACTGGACTACGTGCAATTTAAATTATTAACACAAATGTGTATTTTTAACGATTACATGGAAATCATATTGCAAGGCTGTAAAACTAACTTGACAATCTGTGCCACTGCAACCACAGATTAAAATCTTAATTAAATTGTAATTTTTAAGATGCTACTGTTGAGCATATATCTTACTTGAATTTTGCAAAACTTGTAAAGTAAACCATAAAATATTAGTAATTCAGGTCCTATTTCTGTATATAAATGGGCATGTACATGGCTTAAGTTTCTCAAATATTTTAATTTACTTGGTTTTTTTTGCTAAAATCTCTAATAACATAAAATCTCTGGAAGAACAGAACAAAATTGTTAGCATTACCCCTTTCACTGCTCTCCCCTATACTCCAGTACAATAATACAGATACAATGACATTTTTTGTTCAATCATGTACACTTTTTTAACGACTTCTAACCCTCTATTTAGGATGTTACTTTCTTTTGAACAATCTTAAATACTCCAATAAAGGAACACAATCTGGTCGAAACTGCAGTCATCACAGGTTATGAAAGCTGAACACTTCAGAAAGCAGCACAGAAAGCAAAACCTATCTGAACAGGCTTTGCCTTCAAATATTTCATGATGAAGATGCCTTCAATCTTTCACAAAGAAGAAATGTACGAAGTATGACTATTCATTTCACTCAGAAGAACATCTTAAGCATGAAATTTCCTTAGAGGAAAAAGACATCTACTTAAAACTAACAACAGGTCATTATTTTTTCACATAAACATTTTTGTATATACAATGTGGGTTTTTTTCTCCATTGTTGTCTTTTCAGGAAAAAAACCCCAAAGTTGTCATAGACTGGCTACCTAATAAAAGCACTCCTATCTAATAGATCCTTTCAGGCATTTTGTTTAGAAATATAAAAAAAGAAACATGTTCTAACTCACCCTAAGTTATTCTTACATAAAACCACACTATCTTGCCTCACTTCCATCATATTTAATAGTTTGTTCTGTTCTTTCACATAATTTCGTAAGAATTGAACTGGTGGCACATTTACCATTTTCATCCTGACCACTAGCTTCTGGTGTGCCTTGTCTCTGGTCTTCCTCAGGTGCTTCAGGGTAGATAACAGCTGTATCTTCTTGTTGAAGGAATTCTTCAACATTAGGGTCGTGGTTTTGTTCATTTTCTGCATCAGAATCACATTCATCTTCTTTCACTAAGAGTGAAAAACGAGATTCAAGATATGAAATGAAGAGTTTAGAAAGAAGACAAATGAGATTCAGTAATTCACATTGCCAAATCACCCTCTATCCGAAGATTTCTAAACTCTTTCAAATACTAGTACAGGTCAAGCCCTTTAAGATGCAGGTTTTAAAACAGAGAAACAGTGGCATAATGACATTTAAAAATCTGACTAAAACCAGTTTGCCTCTTCAACTCGGTGCATTTTTGTAGTTTTAAATTTAGTTGTTCCCCTTAACTTCCCTAAAAATCTTAAATGCATCATTAATTATAATTTAACCCTTGTAGTTTGAAGGCCAGCTTACTGTCTTGGTGTCTATGTTTACAAAAGTAAATTTGTTGCCTTCAAGACATAATTTTTAATGTTATTTAAGACCTGTTCATTAGCGCAAGCCCAGAAGATATTTAAACTCTGACTAGCAAGTTGTCCGGCTGAAATGCAGGAAACTTGAACTCCAAGTGGCTCGTTCTCCGGTGTTGGAAATGGCCATCAAAATGTTTCAGATCTAGTTAACATCCTTCAACATTTTCCAGTTTAAAACTTAGGAACACTATCAATGAACAACTGTATCTCAAAGTTAACAAATAATAAATTAAACCGTTTACTTAACATTTGTACGATAAATATTTGCTACCAAGTATTTGCCTACATACATTGTTAATAGGGTTTACTTTTACCATGGTGGAACATTTTGTGAGAGCGCTGCTTGCAGCACACTAAATCATGACAGATCTCCTCCATTATTAATAATGTGAGGTATGTTTTTAATAGGAAGGAGAAGTTTTAAGATTCATCTCTCAGTGTGAAGTCACATACTCAATTTACAGTTTGACACAATCTCTTCATGACAGGAGGCAGTCTCTCACATATAATAGACTGTAATGCAATACATAATGTAGTTCTCTACATTTGTTTGGGGAGATCTGACTTTAAAGTAACTAAAAAGAATGTGTAAATCTACAGTTTTAAACATATCAATGTTTAGTTTTGTGGGTTTTAAAAATAAGGCTTACCCTAGTAATATCTACTTAGTGTTAGGGGCATTAACAAAAAAGTATAAAAACCTTTTAAAAAGCTGGATGGGCAATATGTTCTGTTTTTTGACAACCAGAGAAATAACAAAAAAACAAAGCATCTGGTTTTGTTTCGTTCTGAAACTGAAGTACATATTTTATTTTGCCTTCTGTATAATCAGGACAAACAGAGGGGCTGATAACAAGATACAGTAGTAGCTTAAGTTTATTTTGGTATATCCCTTATTAGTTTAAAACACTATCTATGGACCTGTACTTGTAACCTATACAACCACATGTAGGATGAGTGCTACTCCCTGTGTGGCTGCAGTGGTGCTGAGGTCAGCCCTGCCCAAGGGGACTGCCCGGCACCACCAGGCAGCTGCACCTCTGCACCCAGTCCAACTGACTCCTCCTCAGCTAAAACACTGTCCACAATTTAAGACCTCTAGCGCGGAAGAGCAAAGCGGTTTGTAAAGAGGGGTGGGAGAATGTCAAAGATTTCAGAAGGATTCTCGCCTAGCCAAAACTCAATAGCACTTTATAAGGGACTCAGATTAACAAAGAAATACCTGTACATCCAACTTCATCTGTCTGAGCTTCAGGCCCCAGGATTTCCTTTGTTTCTTTTCCAGCTGAAATAGTACATTTCAGAAAAAAGAAAAAGGAGCATTAAAAAAACCCCAAACCAAACCAATACAACAAAACCCAGCCACACACATAACAACTTAATCTGAGTTATTCCTTCAGCAGTTTTTTCCATTTCTATACCGTTTAGAATAACTGCATTTAAACACAGTGTTCTTTCAAAAATATGGATTGCACATTATCTCAGCAATCTGTAATCAGTTGAACCACAAAGATATTCCATGGTTAATGACACGAAATCTTAAAAGGAAGCAACACTAAACATTAAGCATTATTTGAAGAAAGGTGGAGACAGGGACAGTGTGTTTCTTCAGCAAATATAGAGACAGCTACTTAAATAACTCTACCTACAAACGCAGCTATCTGGTACAGTGGAATATTACTTCTGGAAACCAGAGTATCATAAAACAAATGCGTTTATGTTATCTTCTCCAATTAGCAGTTTTCGGAAATGATTGATAATTCGCTGCTAATGTCTGCAAACAGCTATCTAATGCGTTCTCATCCTTGTAAATCGCCTAGAAACCACTTAGAGGCTGTGATTGCTTAAACAAACAAGGATTTTAAACACATAGTCACCACTTCACATCAACTGTGCACTACAAAATCGTTTCATGTATCAATTCCAGTATTCAGTACAAGTTTCCAGGTACCAGCCATTGGTAGAACTAACACCGTGGACCCTACCTCCCTCCAAAGCTCCACCAGCTCCTGCTGAACTGCAGCATGGAAGGTTTAAGGTCAAGGAAGGTCTAAGGTCAAGGAAGGTCAAGGATGCAGCATGGAAGTTTTAACTCACTAAAGGTTGTTGGTTCAAATCAATAAACAGCCCAAGTTGCTCCTAATCTACGTTCGCTGGGTAGCCTGGGCTGGGAAGCTCCTATCAGAAAGGTCACTGCTGCCATTTCTGTCAGTACCTGCCTTAGGGCAGGTGTGCACGGGAAAGCTATGTTGGTTGTTTCGCTCCTTTATCAGTAGTACGCTGTGCTAACACACATGAAATTAAAGCATTATTTCATAGATTTATTACAGAAACCTTAGATGCTTCAGAGCTACGCTATGGAAAGAGACCCTTATGTGACACAGGTTAGACGACACAACTGCTATGGTCTAAAATGGCAACTGCTATACTTTTACCGATCTTACTTCACTCTATTTCAGTGCAGGGAAAAATCCCTTGGTTGGTTTGTCAAAACCCCAGAACATTCCAGCTTTTTAATTACAGGAGTAGCCAATTTCTCCTTTATATGGAAGACGATAAATTCGAGGAGAACTTTTATGTTCTCAGATATTACCAGCTTCCTCAAAGGAAAAGACTGTTAATTGTGTCTACTTTGATACAATCCCACAGACCCAAAATACCTGCAGATAATCACAAACAAGAAATATGCTTCAGAGGAAACTGTAACTCTTAAATCTTACTTTAATTTTAATTGTAATCTAAAATAAAACCCCAAAACCAGTCTGTATTTTATTGGTCAATACTGGATTGTGAACTAATTATACTTTTGGCTCATGATACAACAGACTTGGTTCAGAATTTGTAAGATGGATGATTGCATGCAATGCAAATTTAAATCCAAAATTTATTTTCTAAAAATAATCGTGACGCAAAGCCATTAATTTCTTTAAAAAGTGTTTGTGGTTTTTCTCAATTATGAAACAGACTTTATAGAAGAGGGGCAGTATCAGTTGTTACTCACAGAAATTTAAATTATAGTATCTCTAGCTAATTACACTGGCTTCAGTACAAATAAAAGCTATGCTTCCTAAGGGAATGTCAAGGAATGTATGGCATTATAGATTAATCTCATTGAAGTTAAAAACTCTCTCAATTCTAATAATCTTAACCTCTGTTTGGCACTGTTTCTTTCCAATATGCAAAAGTGGGGTATAAGACAGGGAGGAGCCTTCTTCCACAGGGGCTGATCTTCCTTAATGCTGTAGGAATTAATAATTTAAAAAGTGTTGAGCTCCATCTTTATAGCTATGTATGGTCCACATAGGAATGCAACTTTGCACTTGGGCCCTCAGAAGCTCAACTTCTGCGCTGCAAATACAGCTGCTGGGAAGCAACAGAAAGGGATGTGACGATGGAGAAACAGATCTTAAAGACACTGTTCCACAAAGAAGTCACAGCTCTGAATTCCAGAAGAAATTTGAGCTACCTGCTGAATGACCGCTTAAATACAGGTCTCCACAAATAGCGTGAATATCCATCTTGGCATTACAACTTAACATACCAGATAATTGTAGAACATGTTCTTGGACTTCTGTATCTCATCATTGCTTATGAGCAGCTGCTTAGAGATGTAGTGGGACTTTCTAGGGTTAAATGCTAATGATTTTCACATCACAGACAACAGTGTGTACTAGCAGCGAACGTGCATGACACAATCACTGTGTCATAGGCTGACTGTAAAGATCTCTGCAAGGGTAAGATAACTGATCAAACTTAAACCACTAGCAAAATGGAAATTTTGGCTGTAGGCAGAAAGACAAACTTCACTGAAATTTCCACTGCAGTCTTATCTTCAGCAAAGGGAATAAATTCCAAAGCCCATCAAAAGAGTTTCTAATTTAAATTCCTTAGAGCTAATTTTCCGATATGCATGTAGAGAGCACTATTTACGGCTTACACTATTACCTGGGCGTTTGCTTCTGTGAGTAAAAACTTGATCAAAAAGATGCCACACTTTTTCAGGATTCCTTCCAAATGAAATGAAAACAAAGCAGTGCAGCAACCTTCCTCAGCAACCCACCATGCTGAAAGGACACAATCCACCTTAGCACATAGGCTCAACGTAAAATTTTGTGGGTTAAAGGAACTTTTGAGTTCCAGGAAGAGCTTAAACATTAATCTTTAAAGGTTATTTCAAGATCTGGACAATTTTTTTAAATTTTCAATTTTTCAAAGATACCTTAGTTCCAGGTCTGAGATCTCCAGATTTGCTAAATACTTGTAATACATAATAATGCTTTTTAAGTGTATTAAAATAATAATAAGCTTAATGTTTGCTTTTTAAAAAAAAATTGTAGCATAGGTTTTACTTTAAACTAAAGCAAAAAAAATTACAGAATCATTGCACACATGAATGCTGGCATGCTGCCAACACTCATACAGGATACAAGCAGTTCACTTTTTCAAACCCATATGACTGTTTCAGTTAAACCTCTTGAGATACACACCTTATATTTAAAACACCTGTTCCGAAGGTCTTTCAGAAATTCAGTTAGAATGACTGGAAACGGAAGAAAACTAATCTGATAATGAAGTGTTACGTGTGTTGTTTCTAGTCTCGGGCATTCATGAACAGAATAAATATGAAAAAACCTCATTCTATCAGGTTCAGCTAAAACCTAGAGCTTTCAGTACTACTTCACCAATGAAACACAACTTACTTAAACTGTTGTAGTGTATGTTTTCTAAAAATAAACACTAGGCCTGAAGATGGTATTAGTGTTGCACGGACATCTACCCCAGTACCTTTCCCTGTATGAGAAAGAGCACGTATTCAACACCTCTCTCTTCAGATTTCTAATGTGCAACCAAGACTGAGGATAAGATTTTCAACTCACACCTTTCTTTCTAGTAAAGCTATAAAAACGCACATAGTACTTTACCATAGCAAATCAAAGCTCCATAAAACCTAATGTAGCCTTTGTGTTTCTTATGTAGTCATCACCAGAAATTCAAACAATTTATTTTAAATAACCTTACTGTCAAATAAAAAACCC
Organism: Leptosomus discolor; assembly: GCF_034619465.1. NCBI lineage: Eukaryota > Metazoa > Chordata > Aves > Leptosomiformes > Leptosomidae > Leptosomus > Leptosomus discolor. The sequence continues at coordinate 51,084,179 of NC_141396.1, read as the reverse complement.
TCCAGACTGCTACAAAAGAGGCTTCAGAATACATAATTTTTACAGAAGAAATTTACAGTAGTTTGAGCAAGTCTGTATGGTGCTTGTTTAAACTTTTGTCTGTCTAAACACTGATGAAAGCCTGTCTCTGTCAGCAATGACCAAGGCAGAAAAAACACTGCCTACACGGTGATTCTGCAACCACAGTAGAATTTGGTTCAAATGCTTCATTTTAGCAAACAAATTTTAAAAGTTTAGAAATGGTACATTTGAAATAAGGAGTCAAAAAAGATGCCATCACATGTCTTAGAGCTCTAGGTTGTCTGAGGGAAGACACTGTGTCATGACTACCCGTAGCTGCATCTCCAGGAAACGTTCAATCCAAAGGGTCTTGACCCAGCCCCTCTGTGAGCCAGTGCTGCTCTTCACTCCCTATTTCAGGTTTCCTACATCTATGCTTGAAGGTTCAAGAAACAGTCTACACAGAGCCCATTTTACATAACTGCACTTCCTGATAAATAATAGCCTGCAGTAGAGCAAAGATATTACAGGAGAGCTAAGAAAATTACCTCCCTAATAATTTAGCTCCAGAATACTCATTTCCCTGCACAGCATACCTTGGCAATGGCAGCTATGTAAAAACAGGCTGAGTTGATGCTATTCTTTGAACTCTCAGCTGCGCTCTCCCAGCTGGATTGCAGTTAGGGACCATATGACTGCTTTCTGTTTATTTAGATGTGAGGTCATGTAATTTGTCTTAAACCACCAGTTTTAACAAGGTGGATGCTAAAGAACTGTGGCTGGAGTTCAGACACAAACAGGGATATGCCGGAAAATATTCTGTATCTTTCAGGGGATTAAGGCAAAATTCCACAATAAATTCTACTAATTTATGTATTTATCCCAATTTGGCTCAAATGTAAGCGTGCTGTGTGATATTATGAAACTCAGTATCTGATTCCACAGTAAAAAAGGCCCATTTCCTGATTGCTTCAAATTTTCAGCTTCTAAGGCTGCTGCTTAATATGTACAACATTTACCTCCTTGCGGTGTTTTCAAAATACAGATCCTTTATGAGTATGATAGTGAATACTAAAACCAATAATCTAAAATTATTTTTTCTGGCTATATTTTACAAGGGAAAAGGCAGAAGCAGCTCACAGGGAGAAATGTACATCTGAATATTATTTTGTTTCATGGATTTGGGTTACTCCTTACTCCTCAAGCTGCGCAAACCCTGAACCTTATTTGAAGCCAAGGCAGAGACCCGTCATGCAAAGACTTGGAAAAACTAAAAGTAAGTAACTAGTCTCTGATCACCCTTGACAATGCTGCATCTACAGATCTGAAGCTCCTGTTTAACAATGCCAATCGAATAAATGTACCTCCAAATCTGCCTCAAATTTTTAATAAAGAACATAAAATATATTACAATAAATACATTCAAAAACTTCTTTTTCGATTGTAATATTGCACATTATGTCAGTAACAAAGTGACCAAAAAAGGTTCTATCAAATCTTCCTTTTAGAAACATAGTGCTCTACATAGCACCATCAGTTAAAATGCACATACCTTCATCTTCCCAGCAACTGTTGGTACTCCCTTCTCTTTCACTGTTTTCTGGTAATACTGCATGGTCTGTTGGCAAGTCATCTTCTGGCACACTGGCATCACAGTCGGCTGCATCGGTTACACTTTCTTCTTCCACTATATGCAATTTATCTTCATCATCTGAATCTGAGTTTGCTTCTACCACGTTATTATAATTGGTGACTGTGGACAGACAAAAAGCAAAATACAGATCAATATACTCTTAATTTACAGCATGGATGTCCAAAGCTTTCAATACTGTGGCCAGTACTGCTATATCTAGGGCATCTCTATGGAGGCACATTATTATTTCTTCTTTCCACACGGGGATGGCAGTGGCTTGTCAGCAGCTTGGATGTAATGGTGACACACAGAAAGACATCTGACAGCTGCCGGGCTTCCCCCACTGCTAGGAACTACGATATCTCTCACTTCTGCACACCCAGCGTAAGGCTGCACAAGAAAAGGCAGTGGACAACTCCAGAGTTGTCTTCTGGGCCACACCGAAGCACCAGGCTTCCAACTGGACCACTCCTATTTGGTTACCAGCATGACTGTATGTTTCCTTTAAGAATATTATGGCCTAGTCAATAATCTGTGGATACTGACAAAAACCATTTGGCTACAGACAGAGGTGTATAATGAGGATAGGCTGTATGTATATAGCAACCAGTGGGGTACAGAAGGGACAAAACTGTAGGGAAACAACTGGCACTGAAGACCAAGTGACCCCAGCCTGAGCACAGTCCAGAAAGGGGAGCACAGTCGCTCTTGTCCTGTCCCACCGAGCAAGCCCTTGTCTGCTGTCACGCATGGTAGCTGTGCTCACCCAGTCCATCTTCTTGATGGCTTTTTCTGTAACTGATGCCACCCCCATGTTCCAGGTATGTGAACCAAGGAGCATAAATGGGAACAATAAGGAGATTTGATTCAGAAGGGCTAAAGTGCTCCTGATCTGAGCTAAAACGCACTTGTATTTAGACTCAAAGATCACATTAAAGACTCAGCAGGATGAAAGTGAAAGGAAAAATCTCAGAGGTGACTTAGAAAGGAAATCTCGCATCAGATTTTCCCCAGCTACCATGAAAAGGTAGTCATAAATATTTTTTCAGCTTGGCGAACACATTGTGAGAGTATTGTGGACAAACAATTACACAACAATATATATGTTTCTGTCATATGGGAGCAGATTATGATTAAAATAGTCTTCATTTGTAAGGACAAAAGATCAGTTCCAGCCACTTCAATTTAAACTCTAAGGATTATGTATTAAGAAAAAAATTACTTCCACAATATGTTGAAATGTCTTGTTACTCACGCTGAAGCTAAACTATTAAACATTCATATCTATATGTGTATGACTTCTTCACTGCCAGGTTTGAACTTCTTACTGAAATGCTTCAAAATACAGTTTAAGAAAGTGAATAAATTTATTGATGAATAAACTAACGACTTGTCTTGGCTGCCGTACTCCTTCAGTGGTTATCAGAATTATACCTGGGAGGCACATAACCACGATGCTTTATGATACCTGCATCCTGTCACTGTTAGCACATGAGAAGCCAGACTGATTCTTTCATGTGAAATCCCGCCTATTAAGGTAAATAGCAAACTAGTCTCCTACTCTTCTAAGGTAGCTTTTTTTTTTTTTTTAAAGTAGATATTCTAGTCACTTAAAAAAACATTTAAGCAGGGAAAATGAGTAACATTATGAACTGACAGGCTACTATTTAATTTCCTTCCAGTCCAGGAGAAAAAGGTCTCATCTAGAACATGCACAAGCAGGACAAAAGAGCCTTTTGAATTTAAAACAATAATTCCATGTTTCCATATTTTATACACATAGTGTTATTTGAAAAATGTAGTAACACCCCACTATTCATGGTATCGACCTCTTCTAAGATAAAAAATTTAGGCAATTTGCCTAACTGGTAGTATCTGGACCATTTCAATTGATAAATGGTCTGTAACTGATTTTGCAAAGTAAAATAGGTACTGTAAGAGATGCTGTAACGTTGTGCGAAAGACAAGACATACATGTATTCCCTCACCAAAGCAGAAGAGATTTATGAATTTATTTGCCTGAGAAATGGTAAATACAACTTTAATAAAAGTGCAAAAGCAAACATAAAACAGGAAGAAGTGGAAAAATTATTTTAGACTGTTGTCTTAACTGGGTTTTACTGTGATGCTTAGAGGTAGAGGATTATTAATATAAAACACCAATATATTTACCTTTGCCACATGCAAAGGAGATCTATAAGACCAGGGATCAAAATTTATAGGCATAAGTTCAGATTTCAGTAATGTAGAAAAATGAATACTTGGGGGTTTTTAAATAAATTTCCTCTTTAGTTTGGGAAATTAAGCGGAATCCCTTGTATTAGATTTAGAGTGATTTTATGGAAAATGAAAATATAATCAGAAAGTTTGTCCTGAAGAATTACACTTATGGAGAAAAAACATCTCTTCTTTTCCTCATCATATGTTTTCTGATCTTAAATATAATCTATTCATTATGGCTCTATTTAACTTGAAACACTTTCATACATTCTCACTACACTCACTCGTGCTAACTTGGCAAAACTTAAAAAGTCTTCCTTCTCCATAAAGAGGGAGGAACAAATGGTCTTTGGATTTCAGTTCCTTCCACCAAAGATCTGTTGTCAACAAGGCAAGACAATAAAATCAGCAAGAAATCTGGCTCTAACATTCCTGTTTTCCTCTTATGAGGAGCTTTGGGGGAAACAAACCGCCAAATCTGCATCTGAAAGGGCTTGGCACATTTAGGATGGCCAGGCAACACACATACCAAACACAGCAGAAAGTCAAGCTCTTAAAACAATGGAAACGTCGATATATCTATAAGGAACTCTAACCAAATGATTACATGCTGTTTTCCTTCTACAGGATCCTTGCCTCATCTACTGCAGTGATGGCAAATACGCAGGGAAATATGGAGCTTTAGGGAGTGAACTGATTATCTGCAGGATCCTGTCTCATTTTTTCAGTTAGCAAAATGATAGCTCAATTCTTTTTATCCCCATCTGCCAGCAGTCTTCCCAAAGCCTCACTTTTCAGTCAAAATGGGATTCTCCTTTATATATTATATATCAGATATTAGATATTATATATATTTATATAAAATATATTAATATGATTTCTTATATACTTATATATAAATTCCCTAAATGGCATTCAGCAAGAATGCTTCAAAACATATAATAACTGTAGTAGTGTGATGGCACCTCTATTTTACAGAGAAGAAACCGGCTACTGAAAAACCAGAGGATTCTTTCGGCAATCCTAGCATCTCCACACCAGTGTAAGGCATTCCAGGCCATACTTTTCAGAGGACTTTGCATTTTTACAGCATTTTGTATATTCAAAGCACACTTGTGTTCATTCCAAATGCTGCTGTGCTCAGAGCCCAGGTACCTCGGCCTGCATGCCACAGCAACATGAAACAGAGAGATCATCTCCAAAATCACTGACCTTCCAGAATCACATAAAAACTCATTGGAAGACAGAGAACAACATCCAGTCTTTCAGTGGAGCTTTCAAATGCCTTAGAGAGCATGCTTTTGATTCCTGCAGTCCTCTACTTAAATTACTACGCTTTCCTGCAATTAAGGCAAGGGTTCTGGAAGTAACAGCTTCCTTTAATAAACACCCCTGATTCATTCTCTGGGCACCATTCCTTATGTGAAAAAAATTATGTGATCACATAATTAAATATCTTATCATTATGCATACATGCAAGGGACAAATTAAAACAGTTTGAACAATCTTCATTCTGACATTTTCCAGCTTTTTTTGAATGCTTGACTTTCAAAGACAAGTGTTTGATTTCAAAGAATGTATTAATATTATTAAATAGAAACAATAGTTAAGAACAATCAAACCCTGTAATTTACTGTACTTTTAGCTAACTAAAATTAAAATCCTATTACATGGTACCATACTGATGCCTGCATGGCTGCAAAGCTTAGCTTTAGCAATGTAGATCTGTTCCTGGTGCCCTATGAGACTAAGGTAGTAGAGACCACTATCCTCATTTGTTTCAGATGCATTTTGGTACATGCTTCACAGCTCTTTGAAAACATTAGAGAAACTCTGGAACTATGGCACCCAGCACCCAACTCCAGTGGTAACCGTTCTCCCTCTCTCCATTCTCCAGGTCAATCCTTGAGCCAAATCTAAACATTCCCTATCTGCACATCAATTCAGGTGTTTTCTTCTCTCGTTGTGGATGTTTCCTCAGAATACCCACCACAAAGAGAGGAGGACAACAAGCTCACGAGCCTTGCTTGATGACTGGCACCACAGTAACTGCTGAAATTGGGAGGAATAAATTTAATTAAACCTTTTTGGATAGAGACTGAAATACATTCAATACAAAAGCAATATGTAGAGACTACTTCTTACAAGCTCTGAAAGAAATTCAATTGAATGTACATAAATGATGACTTCAATGGGCTTCTAATTCAGCCAAATATTCCATGCAGAAAATAAAACACACATGTAAAACCTTGCTTAGAAGAACAGTTACAGCTTTCCAGTGAAGTAACTACAAATACTTCAACTTCAGTAACATTTACTTTTAGTTAATATAATTTAAAAGTAGCAACTACCTAAACCAAGTAATTCAGCCTGGATCACAGAACACTGGCACAAGCAGCAATCAATGTGTCTGCGATGAGACACTGCTCTGTGAAAAGCAAGGGCTGCTAGAGAGGTTACGTCACCCTCTGCCACCCTGCTCCAGGGATGGCCATTAGCAGCAGGGGAGAAGCAGCAGACCATTGCAGGGCATCTTATCTTCAGCTGTAAAAGCTGACTCAGATCATGAACCATGGCCTTTGAAAACAGATCACCAGACAATCACGTACGACGTATAACAGACATACGGGCCTGTTCTGTCCACCGCATAGTATGCAACCCTAGCATAAAAATGAACAAACATTACTTCTGAAATAAAGATGAAACATTCATTAAAAAATAATACATGAAAAATACATCTGATGAACCATAATTCCTTCTTTTCCTGTTGATTACCTTCTTGCTACAATATCCTGATTCTTAAAGAACAAGTGAACATCTGTAGTTGAAGCTTTCATTGCTCTAGGAGTAAATGATTGCAAAATGAAATGCAGAAAATGAGTTTTGCTTTCTGGATTTTTACAGTCCTAAATGCAGAGAAGATGTATGTTGTAGTGCAATGTAATTAAATAAGAAATATGTTCAAATGGAATTAGCGATTAAAGAGCTAAAATAGAGCAATGTATTATTTTGCTGGTTGAATGAAGCTAGTCAAATTCAAACATGGTATTTAAAAGGCAAAGAATATAGTTCTCTGATTTAAAACCAATGAACTCAGTAAATTTAAGGTGAACGCTAATATTGTAGTGATGAAAGACTACAGGACTTGCTGTTTCCATAGCATATACTATAATAGCACAGTCCCCAAAAAGACGAGTGACCTGGGTGGCAACAGAAGGAAACCTTCTCAAAAAGCTAGCAGCAGGTACCTGCTTCCTGCTCCCCCATCCAGATCTGCCCTCAGAATCATTAGATGACATGAAAGACAACATTCCCAACATGAAGAATGACCCAATCAAGTTCATACCACTCAAATTCTGATAGTTATTTACTCATATCGACAAGAAGAAAAGTACGTGGTGGAATATACACCAGAATAATTTGAGATCAGGTGACCACAGCACAGAACTGCACTAAAAAGAGAACAGGCTTTAACAGAACTGATCCTTAATCTCTAGTATGTATTACCAGGACCTGGAAGCACACAGAGGGAAGGATGCTTTGAGCCTCATCTATTACAATCTTTTCTTCAATGCTTGCCAGTAGTCACTGTCTCTTATGCAGAGTCTGGTCCAACATTCTTATTACTGGTCTCTTTTATGCCTCTCCATACTTAATCCAAAATCCTACTACTTCTATTGGAAAAATAAACTTCTACAAATTTGTGAGTTTACACCGACACCCTTCATTTTTTTCAAGATGTTGGGGACACATAACCAACACATTTGAGTTGTGTGGACTCAGTATCTCAACACTAAAAAGGCTGGAGAACTAGAATAAGTGAGAGGGATTCCGATCTTTTAGAAATCCTACTTCTAAAAGCTCTTACAAGTTCTAATAAAAAAAAAATAAAAAATGAAAGCTTATTCATGAATACTATTAGAAAAGAAACCTTTAATTCCACAAACTGGAACAACTGCGCTCTGTGAAGTGCATTCCTGGTTCACAGATTTCTGCTCTGACAGCCTACAATCACCTCTTGGAAACCATTTACGCTCTATCAGCCCAACTGAAAATCTGCACCTATGTATTATTTTGCTCTAGTCTTAAAAATATTTTAAGCAAAATATATTGCAAAGGCAGAAACTTGATAATTTAGCATTCAATATTTTATATTTAGATTTTAGGGTACACTATGAATTTTATTAGTACTCCTGAATGAAATGCCATACTTCCGTCTCTCCACTGATAAGCTGCCCAGTATCTTTAGTACAGTTAGACCTTTATGTTCTTTTCATATTTTTCCTCTCAGTTTAATACATACATTTGAAATCAATAAGTACATTCCATACAATAATATATACAAAACCATGTTACTATCTGAAGTAGAAACAGCTTAAGAAAAGGAAGGCGTATGCTGATGCTTATCCTAAAATTGTCCACCTGTTTCTGTAGTCTTGTGGCTGCTGGAATTCCTAAGTGAGATGTGGTGTCTTCATATCCAACAGCCTCATTTTCTGTTAATTTGTCTGCCTTACTACTCCTTGGCTATTTGGAAACACTGTCATTATTTTCCAAACGAGTACAAGCAATCCTTAGTGAATATATAACCATATCATAGCCTCCACCAGGCAGCAGAACACATTGCATCAGGCAGCTTGTTGAACTCAGTAAAAATACAATGAGATCTTGGTATGTGGCAAGTGAAAGGAAACTATATTATACTCTTAATTAAATCATTCAAGGAAAAAAAAAAACCCAAACCCTGCCAGAGATTAGTTTCTGAAATAATCCATTTTAAATTTAATTTAAAAACATACTTGTAATTTTCAGAAGTCATTCTGCTTTTAAGTATAGTATATGTGCTATAACTGTGGGGATCAGAACTGTATATATAAAAGGTTGACTCATTTATTTAGACACACATACACATGAGCACGGCAATACAGGAAAAGGGGAACTGAATTCAGTCCTTCCACTGCCTGACGGGATCAAACTTACATCTCCCACATGTGTTTATATAAATATATGAATAGTTGTAAAAATGCAAGTCTAAACATTTACATGTACTGAGCGCATTTCTGATAATTTTGTTTAACTAATAAAAATATCTTTCAAAATGTTTCTACATCTCTTAACTGAATACTAATATCCAGTCAAATGAAGCTTGACACACATTTTGATTAAATATTCTGCCACAATAAAACCCATAAAATTCAAGAATCTTAATATGCACTAAGGTATATAAATTATCCCAATACACATGTACTGGATTATTCGGTCTTCTAGTCAACTCAAAGAAACTTTGAGTTGAAAATAAACGCTTTGCAAGTGGACTGCATGCTAAATGGTGCTGTACCAAAAGCTAGATTGAGCGTTTGGCTTGGCTTACAAAACACACATTAAAATCAATGGTGTAAATACAAATTTTCTGCTTGTCTATTTTAAATCATGGTTTGAAAATCAATAGTATTTGAGATGAAAACCAAATTGACCCTCAGTGTTGAATTCTTCTATTGATACGGCAAAGTCTAGAGCAAAGCCTGATGATCTAAGTCAGGACCAGCTCCCCAGCATGAGGGTAATGGCTACAGCTCTGGCACTAGACTCTGAGATGACATAAGTGATACTTGGAGCAAATCTGGCAAATATTCCAGCCTCAGTGATTAAATTTTTTGCTGCTTGCCTTTGTTCATCTGATCATTAGTCTGATTTAGGGTTAACTTAGTCCCATATGCATAATTATTTTGGAATAGGACAGCTTGGTAGTGTACTATTTAGAAGCAGAAGCAGCTCCAGGTTTCCCAGTGGGGCAGATGCGTGGAGTTTCTGCCAGGGAGGTGAATGAAGTGCAGAGAGCAGCTGGGGAATCTGCTGCTTTGGCTGCTCCTGGCAGGCAGCTGCTTTAGCCAACTACCTGCTTTGCCTATGACTAAGACGAGTTCTGGGCAGAAGAATATATGTATTCCCTCCATCCTTCTCAAATTATATACCCAAGACACTAGATTTTACTTCTGTATCATTTCCAGGATGCTGAGCCCAACACCAAGTCAGGAGAGGGATCCAAAACCAAGTCCCACTGATTATATGGGATTTGTAAGTTGCTGGTTCTGATGGCAAGGATAGTGAGCTTGTACCCACACTACCATGCAGGGTAGTGGAAGAGAAACAGAAATATGGTGAAACTGCTGACACTGAGGACCTAATGTTCACACTCTGTGTTTCAGAGTGGTCTCTTAATAAATCTAATTCTAGTCTGGTCTTCTAGAGTAAATTTTCATTAGTGGCTGCCACACATTTGAAGAGTGCTCCCACCTTCTCATTTCGTATAAAGAAAAGGCATGCTCCCAAGTCAAAGCACAGTGAGTGAGAACAATCAGGAGATTCACATCAAAAACACAGTCCTGATCTGAATTAAAACACCGAAGGATGTGCGCCTACAGCCGAACGCCCGTGGAAGCGACACACGCTTCCTGCCTTCAGTATGAAGGATAAAACTTTCCATCGCTCATTCCATTATAAAAATGCTTAAATGTGACTGACATCAAGATCTCAGCCTGTAGAGGGGATGGACCTCTTGGGCCATCTACCCTGTTCCTCCCTCCTACATGCAACCAGGTCATATACTCCCTTTCACAATTTCCTTTTTGAAGGTATCAATCAATTCTTGACAAACCCTTGAGCGCAGGACATACCAGCAACTGAAAGGAAAGCTATACATGGTCTTTCCAGACAGCCAAGAGCTTGTGGTAGCAGATACTGGCCAGAACCAGTAACCACCATCTGTTAGGGATGAAACTGGATGAGACTGTGTGACAAGTTCCATAGATCGAATCCCACTCCCCAAAAAGAGTCTGTATCTATACCACTAACAAATATCCTGACAGAGAAGCTGCAATAGCAACAGAGGAAGGCTTGAAAAGGACCTTTGGGAGACAGAATAAAGAAGGCACAGAAGACATGGATGCCAGCGAGCACCCAAATCACAGCACTGCAGTGCAGGGCTAAAGATGAGTGAACAGCACTGGAGCTCTCAGACTGGTAACAAGTTGTCATATGCAGTACATACAATCCAGTAAAAGAGAGACCACCACCACTTTTGCCCTTTGGGTTCTTGAATGAAAACCTTTTCTTCTACACTCAAAATATCTTAAGATCATAGGCACGGTTGTTCCTATCTGCAGTGCTGACTGGCTTCAACTCTGAACGCTACCAAGTCTCATCTAGTACGATGACCTGACCATGGCAACCACATGCGTGTAGGTAACTCCTGAGATTGCAGATGACAAGCTCAATTGGGGACACTGGTTTCTCACTTACTAGAAAGGATCACCAAAACTAGTCAGCCAGATGTCTCAACAAGAGGCCTTAGTACAGAGGACTACTGAGTCACCAAGTGGGAGGTCTTAAGGTAGCGCACATACCTTAGTTTTAACTGTCTATCACCTGAGCAATACAATCACAGCAGTTGTACACTGGGATACTATATAAGCCTACTATATATAAGCAAGCCCTTCCTAGAAACACTAAACTCCAAATGCATGCCACTTTGAATGGCTTTCCAGATGCTGTAATGCCACATGTTAAAATTTTCTGGAACTTCTAACGGCAGAAAACAACTCTAAAATGAACTCCAGCGGCGTGTATGAGAATTTATTTGCACGTAGAACTGTCATGAGCCCAAAATTGAGAAGTAGAGAGTATATAGACAAGTATTTCAAGTATTTAGTCTTGGTCCAACAATTTTAAAATACAGGAAAACATATGTTTATGTACTTATACATACATACTTACATATATATTTTCAGGTTTGATAGCCTAAAATTAGATTTGGAAATTTTTATCTATATATGTATACCTATATCATCATATAAAAATAATCTGATATTGAAATATTTCTCTTATTAGGGCTACTTCAGAAAAGTAACTTAAGAAATGTAATTTTTTGCATGCTGCTCAGACTTTTCGCTACTCTGCAGCTCTTCTGTGCTAGAAATGGAAGCTTTATAGCTTTGCAAAACAAAGGTTTTCAGTCTGTCAGTGAGACAGAGGGACTTGCAATGGTAATTTCTCTATGGGATTTGCAAATGACGGTCTTTTTCCTAATGAAAAAGCTAACTATTGTCTGAATATTCTCTCCTTCTAGTCTCTGGATTGATGTAAATTCTAGATGCAAGTAAGAAAATTCTCAGTGGCAGCGTAATTTGAAAAATGGTATTATTACAAGTTGCTTATATGTTAGGAAATACCAAAAATGATCCTGTAAGGAAAAAAAATTTAAAATAAATAAATTAAAAAAAAATCAACATTCAGAAACAAGATAGTCGAAGGTATAAGAGAAAATTAATTGTACCCTTTTCCTGTTATTACCATTGTAGAAGCCAAGGTTGCAGAGCTTTCTACAAATGAGAAAGTCATCTGTGTAATTCCATGTCAACTGCTGCTGTCAGGAAGTTTTTTTAAAACTAAGTTTAAAACTTTAAGGAATTATTTACCAAAACTTGAGAGTAGTAAACAGAAAGAACCATATCCCCTCCCAGCGATTTTTTTTTTTTTTTTAATCTACTGGAAAAAAATATAATTTCAGTAATTTCTTTGCAGCTTTAAACATTCAGCAGAGAAGCCATATCTTGGTTCATTTTTCTCTCTCGCAGCTCCCCCATTTTATACGCTGTCCCTCAGGTAGCCTCACAAAATGCAGAAAAGTGTTCACTCATTACAGGTGGCAAAACCTCTCCTACGCAACATGAAAGTTTTTACAAGTATTTATATTGGTGAATGCATGCGGACAAAATAAATATCAAATAGAAGGTGGGGATAGCCACATAACACTCAGTCAGGAACTTCTGACTAAATTTCCTGCTCTCTGCCCATTTTTCTCTTTCTAAAGAACACAAATATTTTTTCCCATAAAATCATACTGACAGAAATACCAAATAGATAAAATCCTGATCTTTATTTAAAAAAAATAATAATCTGAATTTTCAAAGAATATACTGTGGGGACCAGTTCTGGGTAGGCGGCAATGATCTAGTCATTCTCTGCTCCACCTTAGAGAGGCAGAAAGTAGAAACCTTTCCCTCGTGTCCTATTTCATCCCAGGTAAGTTTGCATTTCCATCACCAGTATTAGTTTTATAGTCCTTCATTTTACTCAGAAGACTGGAAAAACCAATCTACATATCCAACTGGTGTCCCTCAGAGCTGAAAGCAGTCTGATGGCTGCAATGGTTTACTTCCTCTGGGACAAGTGAGCGTGGTGACTGTTAAAATTAAGCACAAGACATATAAATACCTGAGAAACCTTCCTCTTTTAGTACCTCCAATTACTGAGCAACTGGAAACAGTAAACTAAACTGAGGAAAGGCCCAGAGGAAGTATTTCCATGTGTTACACAGACTGTTTTACTCTTCAAAAATTATCTGTCTGCTAGTGACTGTACCACACTGTTGTAAGTTCAAAATGCTCTATTTATAAGATGACCACAATGTTTCTACGCAGTTCCTACTCCAGATGCTTGACATTTTCTTCCTTTCTAAAACTTCTCAAAAATAAAAAAAGTTAGTGAAGAGAAGTATTTAAAAGGTAAGATCATTAATTACTTCCTCAGAGACAGATTTTGAAAAATAGATGATTTATTACTACAGTAAAAATTAACCCTTGCATACAGATAAATGTCACTAAGATGGACCACAGAAAATTGTCTCATCATTAATGGCTGCTAGGTACCAACGGGTACCAACCGTTTGGAAGGATGTGGTCAGTTACAGGAATTCATTTGATTACACCAAGATGAAGATACTCATTGTAAGAGATATATAGGCACAAAACACAGACACACACCATAGTCGCGTTCTTCAAAATATATACAAGTTCCCTTAAACTGACCAACCTGCTAAAAAGCATAATATCCTATTTGTGCCCATAACTGTAGCATAAATTGAATACAACTGTAATACAGTTGTTTTAGATTTATCATCATTAAAGACTTAACCTGAATTACAGTTTGATAATTACCTTAATCCATACTCAAAACCTCGACAGCCTTGTTTTAGTATTATACATAAAAACTCAGGTTAGTAAAAATTATCAGTTGTAACCAAAATCACTCCATGATGCTAAGCTAACTCAATCACTGTGTGAAATAATTCCACTCCTGTGACACTCTTGCATGGGTATCAGTTACAGAGCATCCACTTGTGCCTGAACTGGTCTGAATCTTGTGCCATTAATTCAGGTATCATTAGGCCAAGTTAATTCTTCAGGAATGCACAGCAGAAATGTTGACAGAAATGTATGTTATATGTTTCATAATACTGGTGCTTTTATATAACATCATTACCTCGGATATATACACAGTACTTATTTATTTCACAGAAAATAAAAAGACTGTAATACAGGAGTACCGGTTTGGCTTATACAGTTTTGAGATCCTGTTAGATACAAGGCAGAAGAATGATAGTTCAAGTGCCACATTTTATATACAAGAATAGCCTATTACAGCAATCCTTTCTTGCCCCAGAAGTTTTATGACTATCATAAGGTGCCGGTAGAAAAGTCTTCAGCATGAAGAAAATTAAACACATGGTAGAGACATCATTGTAATAAATCACGTGAGTTAGGAAGCTCTGACATTGTTCTTTAATCATTCCTAAATTAACAGAGCAATAAATTACACAACTTCAAACATATGTTGCATAAATATAATCTAAATTAATAAATTATCAAAATTAATTTATTTAGAAAGTATAATTTTATTTTCATCCCCTATTTCACAACATTTTTTCTTAACCTCTAAGTAATTTCTTAAATATACCTCTTGAAAGACAGCTAGTTTGCCAAATGCATAATGGTCAGCTATTTATTCTGACTATAGGTTTAAACACTCCAGTATTAAAGTAACTCCCCTGGCTGTCCCCTGCTTTTGATACAGGAGAAGAGACTTTTTTTTTTTTTTTTTAATTTGTCTCTTAAGTTGACAAGCTACATTTTGGCTTCACTATGATTTCACATAATAACAGAACACCACTTTTAATGGTGTTCCCGGTTTCAGTTTTCAGTCCTATCTTTTGGATTCACGGTAACTAATTTATAGAGATTACATGTTACTATCACAGCAGATTGTTATATCAAACACTCCTAATTCACTTTTCCTGAAAATGAAGATTACAAAGAGATGTTAGAATGTGAAAATGTAGACAAACACAGTTTTAGTATGTAATTCGGATTACCTGGTTTATTTCATGTACTTTTGCATCCTGAATAATGTGAATTTATTACACATATTCATATATGACATGCACATAATTTTTTGCATTTATATTCACAACCAATCAACCAAAACATTGGCAGTAGAAAATTACTGTCTGGGAGTGGTGTGACAAGTTCCAAGTCTCTCCAATTTTTAATTATCTACTATATTTTTACAATACTCATTTTTACATTACAGATTTTTCACACTACTGATTTTCAATTCTTTAAAAAACACTAAATCACTGACCATTTATATAATTTATTTGTGTGAAGTGAGAAATAAAGCACCATCTAAATTCTAAGTGTGGCTTGTTCATTTTGCAAGATAATGAACAGCTATCATTCCCAGAAACCTACTGCAGTGTAGGAGCATCAATAAAGAGACATAAAATACTCAGTGGATTACAGTGTTTTACTGGACTTCAAGGGTAGACATTCCCTGGTGTTCTATTTAAAGAGGTGGATACATGAGATTATGAAAGGTCTCATCCTGTTTAAACGGAAGTACAAAGTACATTTTCAAAAGATGCTTTCCATAAGGATAATATATATTGCTAAAATGACAATGGGAAATTATAGGTTAGAGAATTTTTACACATTTAAATAGAACTTTTTATATTTATACAAATCAGAATGAAACCTAAGGAATATTTCTGACATATTAAGGAAATAAACATATTTTGCCATACTAACCTCTTAGCTTCAAAAGGCTGTGAATGTAGTCCACAGCACACTTTAGCAAAAGCTTATTTTTCTCTGAAGATCAAGTAATTTATGACAAATGTTTCCAAAGGCAGGGTTGTTAACTTCTTTAAAACTGCTGGATTTCTGCTGTTCCATTCCTGTACAGAAATTGTTCACAAATAGCTACTGAATCTCCCTGTGAAGGCAATTATACCCAGATTTTTGGACAGAGAATTGGACAAACCAGCTCTTCAGCCCCCATGTCGAAGAAAGACCCTCATCTAGCCATTCCAATATTCCATGGACACACTTAGCACATGCTTCAAAAGAAGTCAGGTTCATGAAGAAGGTATGAAAAGAGAACGCCACGAGCTTCCAGGATTGCACAGCCGTGCTGACGCTGTGACGCTATGTCCGCTCCCCATCAGAAAGAGACGAAGATTCAAACCAGGATTGAGAAACTGCTGCGTGAATAGAGACCAGAATACACCAGACCTCTTGTTGGAACACAGACTCACAAATGCACGCTAACACAAAGAAACACTAAATTTAGGCACTAGCCTGAATTAAAAAAACCTCGTTCATTTATCAATAGAATGATCTGGATGAACTAACGGGCTAATAGATGTACTAGCAAACTATTTCAGACTGTTTTCCTGAAGCAGTGGAATAACATCCTGAGAAACCAGCACTGTTGGCCCAGAAGAATGATAGTCTTAATGAATAAGAAAATAGCCAGGCGGAGCCAATGTAACATGATGACATGATATTATCTGTCTGAACTACTTACATAGCAGAAAATGTTATTATTAAGGAAAGATAGATCTTACAATCTTAAAACTATTTGAGTAGTGAAAATATTGAGTGTATACATGATTCCTAGTAAAGCATTCTGTAACCATTCAATTGAGCACATAGATACTGGAAAAAGCACACCGCAGAAGAGCAGGCAGTTCTACTTAAATATTAATGCTTTAGCCCTACCTGGACTCCTCATCACCGCTTCTCATGGCCAAATCAAGAATACCTCTTCCCCCTCCTAACAACTATTCACATCTAAAGAGCATAAAACACATTTTCACATAGACTTTGATGGTCTGTCAATGAATATGAGCTTGAAATCTGACAAGTTCAAACCTTGGAGCCTAAACACTGCATGAGTTAGCTGAAGAGCAAATGGAGCTGGCCCAGGTGGCCACGGCCCACTGGCTCCACAGTCCTGAAGGCCGGTGGCATGCACCAGGCAGGGCTCCCACTCTTCCCTGCTTCCCTTCCCAAGCACAGAGTCACCTTCCGAATGGTAACCCCTTGCCTTTAGGCCTTATATTACACTGATTTAAGTTCACTCTCATATTGATGAATCCTGCCAGCAACTGCAACTCCTATCAGCTACCAAAAATTTGTATATTAATCCCTGATTTAGAAAAAAAATCTCAGTCTCCCTCAATAGAGATGCGGAATTCATAAACACAAACAGTACAGGAAGAAGGGGTTGTAACTGGCACAATGGCAAGGATTTCCAACATTTTTATCTAATTGTACCTAATTTAAAGAACGTATTTAGTTTGAAGAAATAACAGCCAAGAAAGCATTTTTTCCAATCAGAAGAGAAATAGCTTTGCTTACTGAACAAAAGCAATTGGGCCTGTCATGTGACGGCATTTCAGAAAAAGCTGTTCTGTCCATCATCCTCTGCTGGGCTTCTGGAGAAGCTCCCTCAGCTGCTTTGCTTCATTCAGTCTCACAGTTGTTTCTTTATGAACTCCAAAGTGAATTATTCCTTAAATTATTTCGCATTTTCCTGTCACAAAAACACCCCACAGGCAAAAACATGACTAATCTTTCAATAGTTTGTTGCTGCTTTTTTTTTTTTTTTTCCAAATACAAAAGAAAGACTTAAGATTATCTATAATTATTATTTGGAGGGGCAAATGAAGTGTTGGCACAACATAGTAGAAGTGAGAAACAAGAGCTTTTTGACATTCTTCAGTTAGTGTAACATTACTGTAATATGAGCTGAATGAATAGGAGCTAATAAGCTAATGCTAAAACCCTTCTTAAATATTCATAATTACTTTTTACAGTATGCAGCTACACGATACACTGAATTTCCAAGAAAGCATGCACTTCTGTTTGCACAAGATCAACACATGGCACAGTAAAGCTTGTAAAAGGTTCCCAACAAATACTTTAAAACAGAGTCCAGCAAGTGAAGATTATTTAAAATATCAGTCGATAAAAGACAACTGTGAGATTTTAACCATAATATTGGAATTTATTGTATAGCAGGTATGTTCCAAGACTTGTTAATGGTGAGTAATAACTATTCAATTTAGTCCAACACCTCCAAATTCTCATTGTCTACACAAGGATGAAGTTAAACATTTTGAGACTTTAATTTAAAAGAGCTTATCTGTTCCATTTGACATTGGAATTCACATGTAAGGTGAATGAACAGAGAATGAAGAAGAATTTAACAAGGATCAACTATAGGGTAGCTTAAATAAAGAGATCCGTTTCCAAAAAAGAGAACATATCCAACCCTGTATTTATTCATGTAAATGACCTGACATGCATTACAGGCATTCTTAAATTTAATTTTGCCAACCTTTTGTAAATGAATGGAAAAGACAGTAAGAAAGTAACAA
This sequence comes from Leptosomus discolor, assembly GCF_034619465.1. Taxonomy (NCBI): domain Eukaryota; kingdom Metazoa; phylum Chordata; class Aves; order Leptosomiformes; family Leptosomidae; genus Leptosomus; species Leptosomus discolor. The sequence continues at coordinate 51,065,763 of NC_141396.1, read as the reverse complement.
AGACATGCTTGATTTCAGATAAATACTGAGAAGGACAGTCTGTCAGTCACTTCAAGACAAAGACTTTCTTTTTGTAAAGGCTACTACAGAAACAGCTGAGCACTAACAAACCATGATGGGAGTGTTTGGCTTAAAAATAAAAATGTTTTATTTAGGAGGCAAATGATTTTCAAGCTTACTGTATTTGGTCTCTTAGGAAGAAACAGAACTTCTAAAAAAGGAGAAAAGCTTTCAAATGCCTTGTGAATGGTTTTTCACTGCTTCACAGCCAGTCTTAGAAATTTCTCAAAAGCTATCTGGTTAAAATCATAAGCCAGAGAGATATCGAAGATAGCAAAGGCATTGTGTTACCTGTAGCTATTTCAGCATATGTAATCCTTTAATTTTATACACAGTATTTTTATAGTAGGTTTTAGTTTTTAAGAATCTTATTTGCTTTATCAGATCAGTCCAGCTGCAATTCACCAATATGCTAGAAAAAGGAGTAATAGCAATAACAATAATGCTAATAAACACAAAACATTAACCTAGTTATTCCATTTGTGAATCTTAATAATGGATAGTTGGCTGTTAATATCTCAGCTATTAAACATCTCTAGGCTTACAACCCTTTATTTCCTAAGGGAAAAAGAACAAGGAAACACAGAATTTGAAGAAGAATAAAGCATTGAAGTGTAATCAGACCTGCCTTCTGGATCTTCTGAAATTAGAAATATGTTTTCCAATATCTGACAATTTTTCCAAAAAGACATCTGCATCCATTTGTAAGATCTATCTAATCTTCTGTTTCTCCTAAAACTGGTTGGTTACAAGTGTAACTAAAATGATCATGATCTCCTAAAACAATCAGGATCAGGGAAGGGGCTAAGTCAACCCCTGACTACTTCTGCAGGGGAATTCAGTTTTTTTGAAAGCCATAATGCCATGAGAGAAAGGAGGTGTAGGGAAGTGTACTGAGGGTTATGACACAAGCACAGCCAGTGAGCAGAAGGCCACTGAGAAGTCACTGAATAGGAAAACAATATGCCCATGAGAGACAAATGGCCAAAAGCATGAGATGAGCATTGTCTAAGAAGAAAAAACCCACAACTCTGCAACGTAGCCTGACAGAAATAGTACTTCTGGGAAAGACAGCAGCACAGGGAAAAATATCCCATTTCCACCGTGCTGAGGATCGTATGGGAAGACTCTGCATCTAACAGCTGTCCTAACTTTCCTTCACCAGGGAGTACAACACTCAAAGGTGTTAACAGCCAGTATGAAGTGCTGCCTGGTAAAAAGTCTAATGAAACAGTTGAAAATACTATAGTATAAACCAGTAGCAGCCAAATACATCCATACTGCTCTTGGGATCCAACAACAGTTTTTCTCAACTCCCAGACTGTTAAGGAAGAAAAATAGTAGGAGGAACCTTTGTGCTTAAAGACACTGTGTAGAAGCTTAAGGCATTTGTTCTGGACTGGTAAAACTGAGAGAGACACCTATGAAATCTCTTCCCACAATTTTTTTTTTGAAAGCCCAACATGAGACACTTGAGGTGAAATAAATATTCCTCCCTGAAAATATGAGTCAGTAAATACACCCTTGCCCGCAGAGCATCCATCTTTTTGCAAGCTGATATAAATGACATATTGGTTCTTTTTGGAGGACAAGGAAACTAGAGAGATAAAGAGCAAAAACATAAGAACAGACTCACAAGGCTTCACACTACAGTTTAAATAATACATTACTTTAAAAACTCTTCAGTATAAAAGTGAAAATCAACTTTGTTTTACCAGCTAAAATTAGATCAAGTAGTAATCACAGTACTCTAATAGGAAGCAACTAGTTTTGGCCACTGCAGGTAATCGCTGTACTCCGGAAACCAGCAGCTGTAAAAGGTACTGTAACAATACATCATCTGGCTCACTTATGAGGTCTGTTGATTAACAAAGTCAAGGCCACACAAGTGTAGAGTGGGTAATTAAACTTTTCCAACCTCAATGTTACTATACAGCGCGTAGAAACACATGTGAACATTCCCCACATTGGCTTCTGTCCAGGTTCCTTCTGTGACTTACTACAATGTCGTATTACCACTCATGTTAACTTAAAGCCATTAAAAACCGTAAAAGGAACCAAACTTCCTTAGCACAAAAATTATTTAAACTCTGTGACTACGAGTTTTGAACAATGACAGGTGACTTTCAAGATGCAAAACTTTCAGGCTGGCCAGGATGATGAAGAATTTAAGATAACTCCACTCAATAGTTAGTCAAATCATAACATGCCTGCTGACCATCAATAAACAGCATACTGGGAATGCAGTACTACTGTCCTTTCAAGTAACACAGAAGTGAGGTTAAAAATGCAAGAGAAGGTCAGAAAAGTTAGGTACTTTGAAGAAAAAAAAAAAAAGACATGAGAGTATATATTAAAGCCTATCCTATGACAATCAGCTCAACAGCAAGTTCATGTAATATTTTTTTAGACTAAAAAGTGCAATCTTAGGTCATTTTTATGAGAATAAGACGTATATAAACAATAAAAATGCAATACAAAGCATTTTAAGTACTTAGAAAAACTTACATAGTTCCAGAATGTTGTTATTCCAAATACTTTTTTTTAAATTAAATTCTGCCTGTTTTGCAAAGCTACGTACTCTTTTTCTCAAGCCATATGATATTCAGAGTCCTTTCTCCAGGTAATTCCCAGGCATTTTGACTGACTACCTACAACAGAAACACTCTACGCTACAAAACAGACGACTCCTGTGTGGAATGTCACATTAATTTGGGGCCAGCTAAAGCAGAGCAGTGTCTTGAGGAAACTGAGTAAAGAGTGTTGTTATCAACTAAAACGGCTGAAAGAATATATTGTCATAATTTGAACATACCTAGGAAACAGCATCCCGGCTCTGGAAAAAGCACAATCTAGTTCTCAAGAACAGAAGTAAAGCAGACTAGTTTTACAACATATTTATTTAAACAATGTCCAGATCTTGTAGAGCCCATTAACTTGGAATACTAATTCTGCACTCTCTCATTTTAGTGCCTTATGGGGTAAAACTTGTGAAATTATGAGCTGACACTTACGGAGAGATATCCTGTATGACAGCACTTTGTCAGTAGCCACTTATTCTATTAAAAATTTTTAAAGGATCTAGCAAAATTATAATTTCTTTTTATAATTCTACTGTGATTTGTACCATTATGCATGACAGTGCAGTAATATCAGTAACATGTTCTTAGTAATATGCCAATATGAAAATAGGAAACAATTTCTGCATCACTTACGAAACACTTTGAATAAACAGTTCTGATGTGCACACTAAGATTTAAAATATGTTCATGTTACTGCTAAAAGAAAACACTGCAGTGAAGAAAAATGACTACCAAGTTTTGGTTGCAAGAAACTCAAGATGCACATGAAAGTCCTTGCAAAGTTCTGATATATCCTCTCCAAAATAATTTGAAATGTCTTAGTGTTACATTGTCACCATGGGATGTACAGACCTACAAGGAAATACTTATTCCCATATTCAAGTCACAAGAGTGAACAGGGGCTTTAATTACTGTTCACCTTTAAAATGGGTCCACTAGGTCAAATGAGATACTAGTAATGGCAGAGCATAAGTTGTAAAGTTATTTGTGCTTATCAGCTGTATGGATAAACACTGAATATTATCTGATTATCAATCTTGTCTACAAGCTCATTGGTATCTATGTATGTTGTTAAAAAAACCCCAAACCTGAATTACTTCAACGTGATTTGCAACTAAGTAAGTCACAGTCCTTTTTTCCTTGATTCTTATTTTTGAAAAACCTAAATGAGGACACACTGCTATTCAAAAATAAGAATTATTATTTTTTTAAAAAACATCAGAGACCAGTCTTACTCACATCAGAATGACAGATGTCTGACTGCTTGACCAAATTCATTTGGAGCTACTATTTCTATTCAGGAAGAACAACGTCTGAGTTTTTCAAGTAAAAATGGATTTGTTCACTTATTTTAATAATACACTACAGGCAGATCATTAGACACGGGGTAAGCAATTAATGACCTTATGCAGTTAAAGAATAAAAGAATAAAAAATGTTTTTTTAAAATAATGTCAGCCACATATACCTGTTCTATGCACTTGTCAAAATGCAGCTTCCCCTAAGAAAAATGAGGAACAACTGAGCAGCATAAATGTTCTAACAGTGGTTTAAACAAACAAGGAGCTGTCAACTTCCAATAAGCTATTATTCACACCTCCTTAATCACTGCCACAGAGTCGATTATAAATAGCCTCATACATTTTTAAATAAGGTCATTCTAAAATGAAACAACAAAGAGGGTAGTAAATATTCCAGTACATAAGCAATTTAAATTCTACAGCATTACAGAACTGTGCGTTCTCAAATATTCAGCTTAAAGAAAGCCAACAAAACCATTTATTAACTGGTACAGTGTCAGATGGGTAATCTCTGTGAGATCAATAAACCAGCCCAATTACGTGATAGTTTGCAAACAGATCTGAAAGAAACGAAACTATTAAGGCTTGCTCATAAAATCCAGCTCCAACAGCATTATTTACAAATACACCGTAATACAAATTAAGTTAATACAACACATGCATTGCATGAGTAAATCTGCTACAGAAACATTTTACATGAATATGAAACAGCTCCTCTGTGCTTTCACAGAAGCAGGACACAAATAAAGAACTTATGGAGTACCCTGAATCATGAGACCTGATTTTCTACTTTTCTTGATATTTTAAGTAATTAGAAATGTATACATGAAGAAAAACAAGAAAAAGTACTGCACAAGTAGGAGTGAGTTCATATTTTTTCTCTCTTCCCCAGTTTTTCTCAGGTTCAAGGTTACCTGATAAAAGGATATGTCAAAACAATGCTAATATCAAATCTTTACAAATCAGCTTAGGGAAAAAAGATAAAAAAAAAGAAATATTTATACGTTTGCAGAATTTTTCTCAGAAACATTATAATAATCACAGATGTTGACCGCAAATTGAAGTAGCTAACTTAGTACTACGAGAAAAAGAAAGAATTAGAAGAAAAAAATAATCAAATAGTTCCCATCTTACTGACCCCCTAACTGAGTTGTTACTCTGATAAGTACTGGAAAGCTCCTTCCTATTACAGGTTTTGTCTTTCTAACTTGATACTCATCTTTGTAGATAGACACTTACCTGTGGTTTTTCAAAATCACAGAAGAAACCCCTACTGATAATTGTGCTGTATCTGCCCAAGTACTGATAGTCCTTATTGCCCCATTGTGGACAGCTCATTCCAGAAAATGGGTTCCATGAGCAGGGGGCCCCAATACGCCCCACCCCCCAAACTTTGAGGTATTTCATCCTGTTACAATTTAAGCCTCATCTATTTCTTAGACTTAGCTCAAAGGCACTTTGAGCATGAAGCGAAGTTTATTTAGTTCACAGGCTGCTGTGCATCTGATTCTTAAAAAACTAGTATTTCGCATGAGCAGCAAACACACCTAAATCTTCCCTACTAAAAACATACCTTAATATTACAATTTCACGTTTACGTAGTCGTGCATCTGGACAGACACAGGAGACATGAGTTCATCCTGTCTATACTCTGAGTTGCCCATGCCCAGAAGCTCTATCCCCATCGCACTGTACCTAACCTAACAGCCCTGTCGCATCTTCTTCCCTTTTCATGTTCTTACCATAAAACAAGAATGACTTCCCAGGTAGGGGGCATTAAGATCGATTAAGAACTTCATAATTATCAAAACCTTTATCTACACCCATAAACACCCTAGAAATCAGTGTAAACAATCCACTGATGGTGTGTTCTCAGTCTTTTCCCAAGTAAGGAAGTACAGGTATGCCTTCTAACTGGAATCCCATGTCCTAAATAAAGCATACTACAGCAGCTTACACAGTAAACGAATAAAACAACAGCTGACCACAGCAAGATCTACATAAAAGCAAGGCATAACTTCAAGGAGCAAACTTTGCTATTTCAGTTCCCAGGTAATACATAAGTAGAAAAGGTTCAGATGTCACAGGCATCTCAGAACATGTCCATTTCTGCATTAGACATGGTACTTTTTCCTCCAGTTCAGTGTCATCTCCCTCACAACAGCCCCTGGTTCATGCCCCAAAGCTTGAAAACCTTGTTTTCTTAGGTGTACACCCTCCATCTATCTACCTTAAGTTCCATATTTGTTTCAAATAGCTAGGACAGTATTCCAGATAGCCCTAAGTTGTATTAATTGCCCTTTTTTTCTTTTTTTTTTTTAAAACTGATGCCAGGGAAATGGATGAATGACTGAATAGAAACTAATTTTTTTCCTCCAAAAGTACGCACTACCTTATATAATTTATTATGCATCATATGCTTACGACGCTATCTTATATGCATCACCTTCTGTTCTACATTCACTGATAAACCATCCCTAATTTTTCTATTCATTCTGTAGAAGACAGTTTTTCTGTACTCCCATCCTAACAACTTTTAGTAATGACAAAGCCTCTTACATGCTGTTTACAGTATGTTCACAACCAGAGTTTTCTGGAAGAAACACAGAGTCAATTATAGGTGATTTCTTACTTGTAGGAGCATTTTGGGAGAGCGGGTTTCAAGCTCTCCTTAATATTGAGAGTACATCTTCATTGCACTATCTGCAACAAAACAGAAACCTTACTTCTCATTCAATATAGAACTAGGTTTACAACCTGGTAGTTCTGAGAAGTCTAGTGTACAGCAGTTTCAGCGGTTTCTGCAAGTCTCGTGACAGTTTGCTTTCAGCTGCTTCACAACCTTGGAAAAGTCGTGGAGGAATATTAAATTCTGACAAACAAAAGAGAGAATTGTGAATGTTTCCCGCCACAGTGAGAAGAGCATATTTCGGATCCACAAAGCACTACGAACTGGAGAGGTGCCAAGTCTGAACTGTGAAGAAATTTCAGGACAAAGCTACTCAGCACTATCATCAGAGATCACAAAAGTTGCAGTCCCACAGTGATACTCCACAAGAAAGTATGACAGGATCATGCAAATGAAACTGGTCAAATCCCATCACCTCTGGGTACCAATAACAATGCTACATGTTCCCAATACAAAAAAAAGAGCAAGTGCACCCTGAAGTACAGAAGGACCTATAGCAAGATGAGCCCCCAAACCAATGAAAAGTAGTAAAGACATAAAACATGATAAAACGATACCTGTTACTTGTATTCATTAGTATCAGAGGTGACCTCTATGAAGAGTGAAAAAGAAAAATACAGTTTGAATTTTATAAAATACATGTATTAAGAATACACATATACATATATATTTACATGCACATATATATAAAAATAAGCACAATCATTTAAGTGCCTGACACCATTGAAAAGCATTGCAACCTATCTGACCGTCAAGTAACCTACAGAGGACACTATACTATTGTAAATCCTGCAAGGAGAACACCCCTCCTTGCTGTGTTTGTACTCTTACGTGAGCTGAGAATAGAAGCAGAAGTGGAAAAAGGAACAATGAAACAGAAAAGATACAACTCAGCTAAGAACTAGAAAAGTTACAAAGAAACCCAACTCTCACATGATAGAAGAATATTACTCAATGTTAGGCACGACACAGCAAGTGGAGAAGAACATGACACACGTGTGCAGATGAAAGTAGCACAGCAGCTACACCTATATGAACTATAAATGAGAGTGAAACCAAATACTTGCACAGCAAAAACTTTAAAAACTAGCAGGTGGAAAGCCCACGTGGGATGAAATCTCATCTAACTCAATTCAAGTTTAGAGATACCATTCCAAAGACTATCTTGGGGCACATGCAAACAGGAATCTGCACATGAACATGAGTTCACTGCAATGGGAACACTGCCCAAAAGCACAGCATCCTTTTAGCATACTATAACAAAATTATTTTAAACTATATTATTATATATTTATTTATAATAAAATTATTTTAACTATATAAATCAATGCTACTAAGTTATCCGAAACTATTCAAGATAAACTTAAAAATCACACAAGCTGGTCTGCTGACCTCCTTATGAAAAGCCCTGCTTCATTTCTCACCTCTGACTCCTTGCTTCAAACACTTCCCAGGCATCTTACCTGCCGACAGCACAGTTTAAGCCAAACTGTTGTTATTATCAATAACATACACTTATACCTTGTTAAACATCTATCTATACTATTATAACTCATTTGGTACAGTAATAGATACACTAATGCAAAATACATGAAATTAAATAGTTTAAGGACAGATATATGTCTCCCAGTCATGATGCAATGCCTGGATTGGAATACAGTATGTTATCAATTACACCTTAACATACTCATGCTCCACTGGATACAGCATCAGAGGAATCAGGAGTAACCAACACCTAAAATTATGTTTTGTTGTTTTATTTTTCTCTGTGGTGGCCTATGCAAAGAAAAGAATGTCACCCTTTTTTTAACAGAATATATTTGGCACTTTCAAGAGATGCCTAGTGTACTCTCACAGCTGTCCACCTCAGGAGAGGTGCACTGCCCTGTAGAAGCGCTTATTTCTCTCCAAGACTAAGTGGAATGAATGTAGCAGGACTAGCTCAGATTTCAGCACCTAAAATGCTGACAGCTAATTAGCACAGTATGACAAGGAAACCTAAGGAAGAACATACCTGGGAGAAGATACCTGGCTATCACCTGAAAGGAAACAGACATTTTAGAGTTAAGGTGGACTTGAACCTACAGCCAGGAGTTAGCAGGTAAACAATGTATATTAGCAAACTGAGGTAAGTGCCCTTGCACAAAACCCATTTGGCTTTCAGTTTTTCCCCTGGTCTTCTCTAACATTCTAATTTAAATATATTTGGGAAGAGATGTCTGAACTTCCCTAACTGTGCAGAAATTGTGAGTGCCACCTGCAGAAAGTAGGGGGGGGGGGGGGGGGGGGAAGCATCACAGGAGAGTAATCCTGGCCAAGTTTAACTCACAAGGAGCTACTTTAAAAGGCTGACAGCATCACCATCACTGAACTAGCTTGGCAGAAAACTAAGGCATGCTGTATACTGCACAGAAGGACCTACCTTTGTATACAGACTCTTCTGCAAGCAGAAGTGATCTCCATCTGCCCATGTTTCAACTTGGCCTGACAGAAGCCAATGTCACACCAAAATCCTCACAGGTGTCGTAGCACTGTGTCAAGCCCAAGCAAATCCATCCTGCTATTTATGTAGCCTGGCTTATTAGTGCAAGTGTACTGCCATAGAGATATAGATCACCTATTACAACTAATTCAGAGCAGTAGTATGGGCAAATTTGAATTCAAAAAAATAATATGTAACTAAGAATAAGCTTAAGGGGGAAAAAGAAAGAGGCAGCAAGATCAGCTAGGAGCTCCTAAAGCTTGCAAACAGCAGCCACTCTTCTGCTGCAGGTGCCATACTCTGAGCAGAGAATTCTCTTTGTTAGCCAAGCTTTGCCACTCCAAACCCTCTTCAGACAAATTAACAGCGTGAAAGAGATTAAACCAGTGTCAAGGGAGTGTTCAGTCTTATTTCTTTCAAAAAATGATTGTCAGTGCAGGAGGAAGCTTCATTTTGTCCAGCATTTCTACCCTCATCATCCCTTGTGAGTATATTAGTGCTTGGGTCCCTAACCCAGTCACAAACTGCTAGGGAAAAAAACCAAAACCAAACAAACAGCGGGAGATGCACTAAAAGGTCTAAAACATTTAAAATTGAAAGAAGGTTTTAGTATCCTAACATTAGTGTAACACAGGACACTATTTTTCTCATATTTTTTTGCTGCTGTTGGAGAACTAGGAACGAAGATTTTAAAAGAAAATTTTTATTTAGAAATTATGACACTGATTAGAAATGAGATTTTATGAACCCATTTTCCTCAATTTGATATCACACAGATAGGAGCTTTACAGTCCTATTATACCTACTCAAAGTGTAAAAGCGCTCTTCAAAAACACAGGCCTTGTTTTTAATTTCCAGCTAGAGCAAAAGCAGGAAATAGATGTTCGGAACTTTTAATTTAACAGGTATGATCTGCAAGGTCGCTGTTAAACAGACTTGCATGGACCTGTGACCGTAAGTTCATTTTTCCCCACACATGTAAAATGTTTTCTTCATCATTGGTCACTGCCGCATAACATTTCTCTTCAGGAATCCTATAGTGCTTTCTTACCGCATTTTGTGTCAGTGATTCCAAGAGTGTCCATATAGCGACAGCTGCCAATGGGCCCAAACAGAAATACACAGCACAATATAGATGAAGAACTAAATAGTGCAGTACCATAGGAAAGGGATCCTTCTCAAGCTCAAAATACCACCCTAGTCACAATCTCTTGTTCTCTAAAGTTTAATTTGCTTGCTTTCAGTGTTCCTTACTGCAAGCTACTAAGAAGTGCTCGAATTCCTTCTGGATTTAAAGTATGCCACTTTCTTTGCTTATGTGTCTATGTCTACATTGCTGATGTCAGATGATACACCAGGTACCACGGATGCTTTATCAAATCCCTGGAGAAACGGAATCAGGATAATGAAATGATACATTTGTTTTATGATAACTTTAACTTGCCGCTAGGTACAACAAGACAAAAACGCGGCACCTAATCTTCAGTTCTGAACTTTGCTCTTCTACCCAAAGCATAGGCTAACCTGGGATACTCAGAAGCCACCCTGCACAACCAGCCACGCTGTGGACATGTCAGACCACATTCAGTTGTCGTGTCACACGGAGTATGTCTTCTCTCAGCTTACCAGCAGGGAATTTCCAGGAGAATTTGTAGTTTACCCCGCTGAGCAAAGGAATTAGAATGATGAAAAAAGGATCAGTGACAGAATGGCTTAATGTGGTTCTTGCCAATAATCTGAAAAGATGAACCAGTTGTCAGAAAGTATCTACGGGAAGGTTTGTTTTGCTTTCTAAAGTCATTCTGAATTAGCTACACACTGATGCAGCTGGTAGGTCTGTTGAGAAGGAATCTGACAGGACAGTTTCTTTGTATTCTGTATCTTAGAAGTTATATACACCCAGCTCCATATTTCAATCAGCCTCAATGCCTTAGACGAAAATACATTAAAGGGTGATTTCTATACCCATTTTAATTTTTCGACCTTATTATTAACCTCATACACTGAGGACAGACTACAAAAAGCTTATTATTAGTAGGGAATGTCAGTGAATTAATACAATACTCTTGAATCTAATGTATAGCTTCCTGGAGAAAAACTGAACATCAGCAAGCCTTTTAGGATCCACACAACCTGACTGCAAGAGGAACAGAAAACATTCCGTTGTTATGAATAAAAAGAGCACTCAACATTAAAAGTAGTTCCTTTAGATGAAGGCTCAACTCTACACCTATGCCAGAGCTTCAACTAACCTATCAAAAAAATACATCTGTTCATTAAACCTAGTAAAATATTTCAGACAGTAAACCTGATCACAACTTTTAAATAACAAACTACATTTGAAATTACTTCATATGAGTAGAATTTCACAGATTCCCTCTGTGTTATGCTTACAAAGCATAGTGATAAACTGCATTTGTTTCCAGAACACAGAAAAGTGGGTTTCAGAGAAAGACAACTTTTTCCATCTTTGCTTTCTTACAATTACTCTAAAATATAAAGGTGGTCTCCTTTGACTAATGACAAAGAAAAGCATACATTTACAAGGTAAGTGGTAATGGGTCTCTAACTTCTCTTCCCAGCTGGTAAGGGAGAACCTCACACAGCACAGGGGAGGTGAGGGGTGCTGAGACAGAACATGAAGTTCTCCAGACCTCTGCCAGCTTTATGAAAGGTCAGAGCCCAGGGCTCCAGCTTCCCGGAGCTCCTGGCCTTCTGCTGACCACATGAGAACGAGAAGTGACAGTGGGAAGGAAGCAGTTTTCCCAGTTAAGTGAAAAGCTCGAGAAATCCCAGGACAGGTGGAGGTGGCAGTGTCAAGACAGGCTTAGACGAAAACAAATCAGTGTGGAATCCATGTCCACAGATGTGTATTTATGTCTATCAATTAGCAGCTTAGAGTTGGTTTTGTAGGCATGTGGTAGCCTTGTCTACTTGGACTAAAAACTGTTCTGAAGACCATCCTTTTACTTCCTCTAGTGGAATTTTTTCAGAAGTACTTACATGGCAACTCCTCCTGCTCCAGGTTAGTTAACCAAAATCTGTGTACAGAAAAACTTCATTTAAAATATTCTCTAAAGGCAAATTCGAAATAGTCACTTTTAAGCAAATGGCAAATCGACAGGTCTGAAGATGAGAAAATAATTCTCATAACACAAAGTCAACTTTAAACTTGAAACTAAGAATTATCTTGGAGATTAGAAAAGAGGAAGTGGAAAGGTAAAGGGAAAGTTATTTTTGCATGGTACCATGTGAAAATATATATTTTGTTTAAGAAATGCTTATACACTAACTTCAGCTCTTAAAAACGGATTATTTTCTACCTTAACTTAAGAAAGTTTCTGAAAATAGATTAATAATAAGAAATGCCACCAAATAAATGCTTCCTCCAGAATCAGGACAAGCAGTTAACAGATGAGCAGCCAGAAATGTGCCATCTGCAAGCTGTGCCAATTAGATTATTTCCAGTAATAGCCTCTATACCCCAATCACTAGATCTTTCTTATTTCATCTAACTTAGAATAGTATCTCAATAACACATTATAGTCACAAATCAGCATCAGCTCCATGATTCAGAGCATCTCTGCAGGAGTGGCTGAATGTTGTACACCACACACCCTCTCCTTGCCATGCAGTCCACCTACTGAATGCACAACAGGTGTGCATGCATGTGCCCATAAATTCTGAAAACAAATCATGATAGTACTGACAATTTTGAAATCACAGGTAAGAGACCACAAAAAATATTTAAATTTTAAATACTAAGGAAAACAAACCTCCACAATACTGCTCTTTAGGTGTGATAGCAATTTCAAAGCAAAAAGCAAATAATGACTGTCACTTCAACCGACAAAGATACCATCTCAACAGCACTCACTAGGAGCAACTGTGCATTCAGTAACGCCAAAGTCATTTCAACACTGAAAAAACTTTCCTGCAATGAGTAAAGGAGAAACAGAAATGGTCAAGTGTTAGCATGTGCATGACTAAAATAAGGAAATTCAACATCTTGTGAAGGACGTCTTTATGTTTCAAGCAGAACAGCAGAGAGACCAGGTATTTTCACTTGTGCATATATTCAAAAATGAAGTATCTATATGAACATCTTCTAATGCTCACCATTTTTAGTTATCTTAGAAAACACATTCACATACTTCAAAGAAATTAACGTTACAGAAATCTTATGTCTTCTGTTCCAATGTTAAATCATGAGAGACATATTGTTAATTTTGTACAGACTGATTTCAGTTGTCTCACCACATTCGAATGCAATATCCTTAAAATTATTTCATGATATAATCTGACATTGGGTGGGAGGAAAAAAAGTAAACACTTGCATATTAAACCCCTGAGACTTAGCTCATTGACTGTCCTCTGAAATGTTTGGTAAGAGTACACTGAAGCAGTGTGTGGCTTTTGATGTGACAGTACAACTTCACATCAGCATATCTGGGAAAAAGCAAAGTTTCAACCATATTATTTGATTCCAACAAAAAGATTGAAGTGACAGGCTTGATAGCCAGTTAAGGATTTTACTCATATGAGAATTAAATTGGATCTAATGAAGTTAAACACTAAAAAAAAATGCTGACTGTAGGTCCTACCATCTATTTGGACACCACAATGATGATAGCAAACCATAACAGACTTGAGAAATCCTCTTAAAGCACTAATTTCTTCTATTGCTTATGTTTATAATTTAGCTTTATGATATTAAAGCATCACAACACATACTTGAAGAACAATAGGAAATTGTTACAGTCTGAGTCAAGACTGACACGTTACTCTTCTTCAAAGCAGAAGAAAATAGAGACTATGGGTGAAGTAGCTGGACAAGCTCCCCTGATAATGGAGTAGGCAGTATGCTAGGATGAGGAAAGTAAAATATTCTTTACTTCAGGTTCCTCCAAGGCCTCTGGCTAACTGAATATCTTCTCCAAGACATTAAGTGGCTCTCAGCAGCAGGATGGCTATCAACTTGAAATACGAGCAGCTTTTCTAGTGTTTCACCGTTCATCCAACGAAATCTATGCTGTCCTGCTCATTGATATTCTGTCCAATTTCTAAGTTTTTAATTAAATTAAAAATTACTTTCAGAATCTATTACATTCAAAAAACTGTGTTCGACAGCCTTTGCTGAGCCAACAAAACTGCTATAAATATAAGGGTCCTTATTTTTGGAATGAGGAGAGAACTCCACATCAGTACAATGAAGAAACCTCACGTCAGCTCCAAGGAGCAGCTGACAGAAGTGCTCCTGGAGTTTTCAACATTATTAATGATGTTTTCAAAACAGCAAGACATAATTCTTATGTTGTTCCTTTTCCTGTACACAGTTATTTTAACACTTTCTAGTTTATTATAGCAATGCATTGACGTCCTAGATACCTAAAAGCGAAGTCCTGTAACCAGCTGCTATGCCATAGCCATTAGGTGAGCAAGCTGTACCTCAGAAGGACACGAAGCAGGCTGAAATTTCAGAAGCTAAAAATAGTTGGCAGCTTAAAGCAAAACCAAAATTAGTGGTATCACACAACTTTTAGTGTGTGAAGAAAAAACTGTCATATCCGGAAACATCTATTCCAATTTTGATACTATACTAAATTCCCAATTTCAGAAGACATGTGACCAGGCATAACTTCTAGCTTTGACATGAAACGCAGAAAAGCGAGATAGAGCATGGCTAAGTTTCATTTTTGTTGGGTTTTGGTTTTTTTTTAAGACTCAAAATCTACTTTAAATAATTTTTCTTTAGGTCAGTGCTTCATTTTGCTGCTTTAGTTAAGAAGTCTTCAGAAGTTGATTTTTTTAGCTTTTCTGTGGGAGAAATTAAACTGCTGTTTTCAGTAAAAGAAAACTATATTGCTGCAAGTGCACAATTTCCGAGGTGTATAGGATGGAAACAGGACAATTAGAAGGAGTAAAGCCATTAGTTTTTACTGTACAGATCAATAACATATTTTTAACAATTCTGCTAACAGTGTCTAGGAAAATGTATTAACGAACTTCAATTCATAATACAACCATCTGCATTGTCCTCAGAAAAGTTTTAGGATCTACAAATTGAATGTTAAAAGCTACCGGCAGATACCTCCTGCATGGCATGTGATACATCAACGTTCTGACTGATACACAGTTGTAGGGATTAATCTGAAAAGCATCGAGACTTGTAGAAGAGATAAGAGCAGACTCAGCATATAAAAATGATTCAGCACAGATTACACAAAAAACATGATTGGGAGTTAAGCAGAGAAGACTGCACAGTTGAGAGGAAAATAATGGCTCCTTCTGCAGCTTCAGGTTGAGTCCCTAAGATATTTTACTACAGAGTTTTCATTTACGTGATCACCTGCTACTTTTCCACGTGACTTCTGTCTCATTCAGCAGAAAAGGCAGGCAATGCTCTCTCACAAGGCAGGTAGTCAGATTTAATTTGTACAAGTATCACCAAGTGATCACTCACTCAATCCAAAATATCTTGCATTACTTCTTTGTATGCATGTACTTCACAACACCTTCACAACATCACTCTGACAATAGGAAGCCCTGGCTCCTCTTGACAGAGATAGTAACACCAGATTTAAAAAGTAAAAAAACCCATCAAAACAAAGTGCTCAATGATTTGGAAGTTCAATTTGAAGTACTTAAGTCCATGTTTTTAAAAGTATTTCTCATTTTGGCAGCCATGTATATGTGCAGATGTGAATCGCGACAAAGTGCAGCTGCTTCTGTGAACACCGAGTGCTTCTACTGAGGTGACCTGAGCAGCAGCTACACAGCCAGAGCAACCTCTGTTTGCTGAGCACTGAATGAGGAACAGATGTGACGGAAAGTACACAGCTATAATTAAAGACCATCGTAACCACTACTGTTCCAAGTATGGCGTGGCCACACTTCACATTTGAAATATGCTCTTCTCTTCAGCTGCTGACTGGGCTGAACTCTTGGATCTTAGCTGTGCTGTGTAACGCCTGCAATAACTCAGCACTCAGACCGGATCTCTGACTTGCGCCTTTCCTTGCTTCTCACTGTGAGTAATGTTGGTAAATTTATTTTGGCTCTCAAGAGTTTCCAATCAGAGACCTGAAATAACCCGGCACTGGCATCTTCAAAAGATACTATTAATTAAATTCTCAAGAGAGACATAAATGAAAGCAAAAGTTTGCAAGACGAAGCTTTACCTGTATAGGATTCTCTGGTACCTTAAAAAGCCTCTGCAAACATTTATGCCCTTCATGTCCACCCAAGCTCAGCTGATACCAGCCCTGGTGGGGTGCTTCAGTCTGCTCCTTGATTGGTTCCTTAGAGCCTTCTCTTCCCCATCAGTTAGTCTGCACGCTTCCTCTTTACAGTCCCTTTTCATTTTAACCCACAGAATTCAAACAGGTTAATGTAATATCAAAGTAATGCGTGAGGCATGCAGAATTTAATATTCAATTAAAAAAATACTATGCCAAGCCTTTTCATCATTGGGCCGAATTAAGGTTTTGCAGGCAGTTTTCGCACAATTTAGAAAACCTTTATTGTTTAATTATTTTTCTTTCTAGTTGATATTCCAAGATTATTAGCAGTTAAGGAAATCATGTTAAATGGAACCATACTCATCTCAGAGTCAGCAGCAAAATCTTCCTGCGTAGAGTGGTTTTTCAGCTATGGATTCAATTTGAGAAATACTAAGGACACCTAAATATGATCATTTTGAGGACTTCTGTAATTGTAAGAGCTATTATGATTAGTAGCAAAAAAAATTGCATCATTTAACAACTCTGATAACTAAATCTTAACAACAGTAAATATTTATGAACTGCTCTTGAGAACCCTGAATTTCAAATACAGCATCATTAAGGGTACGTTATTAGCCATACTAAAATCCTCTCCTCACCTTGAATCTGCCATCCTTTCGTAACATATAGATACCTTTCTTCAGTCAAAAAGCAAATAAAAATCCTTAATCAAACCTTATTGCGTTCAGAGCTTAAGACAAATCACTTGCTCAAACTTCACCTAATCGATCTTAGTGAAGTTGTTCCACAGCAAAAGGAATTTTTAATAGACATGCACACTAAGGCGGAAATGTAGCGCAAACTCCAGCGTGAATACTGAAGTTTTCGCAAAGCGATAAACAACCAAATAAAAGAAAAAAAAAATTTTGTTTTTACAAGGTAGTGTGTTACCCAGGTGCTGCATATATTTAATACATATTTTAAACTATTAGTCACATGTTGATCCTAAGATTAAATCTCAGAATCCGGAACTGCTGTTATGAGGAAGAGCTGGTGAAGCAGATGTTTAAGAATTAAAAAGGAAAAGAACAGATGAGGGCAGTATAGATTTTTGTCAATTAACACTTTAGAAGATAAGGAAATATTTACAGCTATTTTTAGCCACTGCTTCCTGCTGTTTTCCAGACTTACAATGTTTAAATCAAAGTGCCACTTGCAGGGTAAAGCTGCAACTATGACAACTTTCACAAGCTGAAGCTGTTCCAAGGAAAGGGAAAAAAAAAAAAGCCCTAACAGGATCCTTCTAACTCCTCTTGTCTAAGTGATCTGTGCCACATCAGCTCATGTTAGCCAGGAAGGATCTCAAAGGGTCATGTTTTTAGTGCTGTAATGTGAAACTAAACACTGACAAAGATGGGAAAAAGAGTATCGATTTCTACAGGTTAAAGAGGAGCAAACAAAAAAGAAGAAATAAGTAGTGTTAAGAAAAAATCAAATTAGCAAAGTTTCCAAGCAGAACAGTTTAAGTTGACTAGTCACCACACTACTTAGTTAAAAATTCTCTGTATTTTGTCTAAGCAAGTGCACTAAAATAGTCTGTTTCAGTTTCACAGGTGTACTTAACTTAAAACAGCATGAAACTGATAAATAGGCAAAATCAAATAATCGATTTCGTCAAGACTGTTTGTTACTCCAGTTGTCACATCCAATTCCAGCTCATGTGTCATGCTAGGAAATTCTAAGTTACTACCATCAAGACAAGTTTGGAGTTTTTCCTCCCAGATTCAAAGCCAGAAAGACAGAATATGTATGTTTTCCATCCAGTCTTAAGAAACAGGCAGAGAAACCCACAAAAGGAACAATTCTTACATATCAAATGCGGAAGACTTCAAAGTTTTATCAAAGTATTTTCTATATAATAGCACGCATTACTGTTGTTTTTTTTTTTTTTTTTTTTGCTGTGTCACAGGAGGGAAGTTTTACTTACCCAAACCAGGTATTTAAAGAGCCATAAGTATAAAAAAATATGTACACACATACAAATACCTGTGCATCTATGTGTTTAAGGGGATAAAACTAAAAATCAGTGCACTGAAATGCTAAACTAGTTTTACACATAGTGAAACCTGGGTAAAAGCAAGTGCAAATCCAATAAAGGTATATAGAAACAACCACATCAAATGCCTTTCGAGTACTGCTACAGACTGTTGGCAAAAAGCAAAACTATGTTAATGAAGTTTCTAAAACAAAAGGTTAAACATGGAAATCAACTTTCATACACCCACTTTAATACAGAAAATGAAAATCTTTGCAAACATCCACATATTCAGTGCTTAACTCGCTGAGAATGTTTTCAGTGCATTTCATAATAGCTGTTTCACATTTACACAGCTCTAACTCAAAAGAGATGTAAAATTCACTGCTTACTTTAACACACTAAACAAAACAATTATGAAACGTGTGACAGTTCAGGTAGAAATATCAGTTGTTATCCACTAAAAACAAAGCAAGTGCCATTTCAGGTAATTTACTACTATACAAAATAGCTGTTATTACTATTGGTTTGCCACTAAAAAAAAAAAAAATCTCCCTACAAGCAAAACCCAACAATTTAGAAAAAGCAGAGTGAAATACTGAGAAAACCAGATCTAGACAAAAAGGCAACACCTTTGCACAAGGATGATGAGAAAACTTCTTATAGTGACATAATATAGCACACTAGATCATATAGAAGACATTCCATACAGCAGACACACATAAATCCTTCTAGCTTGGTTTTTAAAGTATGCAGATATTTTGATTCAAGAAGTTACTGGAGCTACACGCTGCTGAATCTGGATGGTTTGTTGTTATTTTTTCATGCTGTTCCCTTAGCTTCTGCTATTAGTCACTATCTTTCACATTTTTCTCCATTTATGGTTGGGGATTAGCCTCAACCTGGGAAAAATCAAACAGCCCAACTGTCATAGAGGAACAATAAACTAAATAATTGACAGGGTTTGGAGGCTGAAAGATGAACTGGAATGAGACAACAAGCAGAGCAGCCCTGCCTACACCCACTGATACCTGAAGGTGCCCAAGGAGATGGTGGATGATGCTCAGTGGTGCTCTGCCCAGAAATGTGAGTCCAGGAGGACTTGCCTGAGATAGAAGATTGCAAGATGTAAGGTAGCCCTCAACTTCAGCAGCAGAAGGAGATGCAGTGGGTGGGCTGCACAAGCAGCATGGGATCCACCAAGGCTAGCTAAATATAGTCCATGAGCTCTCTAGCCTTGGTGCTACGTGCCAGAACCAGCACACAGCCTGGTAAGAGGGCCTTCAGGCCTGCATGCAGTGATGGGGGTTATGCAGCAGGCTCTCAGCAAGGTTTCTCCCCGCTCTCTTGATGACCAAGGGGGATCTGGGTGTTCCGAGAAGACTTCATGTTCTAAAGTGGTTTTGGTGGAAGACTGGCAACTCAGGATAGTCTTGGAAAAGATCTTTTGGTATGAAAGTAAAGAACTGCTGGTCATATCAGAGCCCTCAGACATGATAGAGGAAAGCCCACGCCAGAATGTGCCATTCAGGAAAGCCTCTACCACACAGAAATCTCTGGGGAGCCTGGAAGTAGAAGGTATGAATTCGAATGCAGATGCAGACCAGGCCTGTTCCCACTCCCATTCAGGGGGGACCTCAAAAACCATACAGAGAACCAGGGCAGGATACTCACTAGCGAGATCCTTAAGTCTGATTCAGTGCATACAGACCTTATACTCAGATTTGATCATCGAGTTGCAGAAAAAGACACAACAGCTTTGATGAGTAATTTTTATCTTACAAGACACAAAATCCCAGCCCGAGACCAGACTTTACTAGTTTGGCTCTGGTTGAATTGCACTCTCTCACCACTAAGGGTGCAAGAACAAAGGGACAGCTGAGGTCAAGAGGCAGAAAAGGGGCTTTAATTATCTTGTCATCACAGTTGAGGGATAGCTCCTTCTTCTAACAGACCAGCAGGGAATCAAGGCATTTGTTGTTATTCCAAGAGAACTGTTCAAAATTATGCAGGCTAGAGAGAAATTTAAAGATTGCTCAACACTCAAGTTGCTACTAGAATACCGTATTTTCACTTGCTTATAGAAGTAACATCAGTCAACTTTGTTAAGAGTTTTGCCATGTAATCTGAGGCAAATACTCAACATGGAACTTGCCTGTCACAAAACAGCTTCAATTATTTCAAGAAAAATTTCAAAGCCTGAACAAAATGTGCACACACACAGAAACCTCATCTTTGAGCATAGCGGCACCTTTACATTTAGTAGAAGAAACCAGATATGTTTAACAATGTGCAACTTACAGGTCAGGAATTTGCCTTTTACTGTTTTTGTCCCGCAGAGCTGGCCTAAAATACGTCTTCAAGGCACTGTGGGAATAGGAAATTTGTACATCCTAATGACATAAAAAAGCAGAGATCCACAACACCCCATAGCAAGTCTCAGTAGGTTTTTTCAGCTTTATCAGCTAGTATTTCTAAAAGCTGTGGACATCCCCCAATATCGTCAGGGGTCTCCATGCTCCATTTTCCCAAGAGTAAAAGTTTCCAAGTTACAGCACCCAAACGGTTTTATATAGTATACAGACATAGCCCCAATAACTGAGTATCTTTTGTGCACTGACAATATCTGGAACAGTACTGCCACAGTGGCACTAGAAAAAGTTTTGGAACTTTACCAAGAAAAAGTTTTACAACCTATCTTTAACAAACATGATTTAAAGGATAAAGTTGTTTTTTTTTTTTAAAAAAATGGATTTTCCCCAGTTTTAGCCCCTTGGTTAGGTAAGCACTGAAAACACAATCCAGAAGCCAGAAAGTTTCTTCTATGCTTTCAACTACTCTGTGCTGACACTAGACAATATAGAAAGGAAAATGTAACTAGAATGCAAAGAGCATGAATGAAGTGAGGAAAAGGAAAAAAGTAGACTGTAAGAGATCGCGTGAGTGGGAAGCTGCAGGAAGCTGGCAAGGGAGGATTTGAGCCTACTTGGCAAGGCCAGTGGGAACTGGAGGGTCAGGGGAAAGCCAAATCATTTGGGTAAAGAGGATGGAAGACAGAGGAGGCAATTAACTAAAAGTCAGTAAGAAAAACAGTAGACAAAGGTCTAACAAGCATTTGGATGCAGTGTGAGAACGGGGACACTAAGAAGGTGAGAAAATTTTGGCAACTGAGGGAAAGCCAAAGCAGGGACAATCACCAGAGCTGGGAAACTTGGAACACAAGGAAAAGGACACAGAGACTATCACTACTGCTGAAAGGCAGCATGAAGACAGATTCATCTAGCTCTTTTCCAGTTCTCCTTATAGACACAGGTGAGGTGAAGGCACAATGATATGGAACAGATTAAGAAGCTGGTAGTGGGGGAAAGAGATCCATGAAAGGAAATAAAGACTAGTAGTCAGAAAAAAAGAAAAGGGAGAAGGAAACCAGGCAAGCTTCCATAAAGATACTGGTATAGACTGAACAAAGAGTGATTGATGCAGAAACCTTGAATAATGCAGCTGGGTATCATGAACAAGATCAAGACAAGCACCCAAAGACAGAGCAGGGGTAGGGGGGATGAAAGCAAGGTAGAAAGCAGAAATTTCCATGCTCAGAGCTGCAGGAAAACAAACAGAAATGTCCAAGTTGTCTATAAAGACTTCTCCAAAGCTTCTACTGGAAAGCACATCTCCTAAACATCTTTCTTCTCTCTTCGCAAACACTATACAGCTTGCTAGCAAAACATGCCTTCTCCTGTTCTAGTGTGGTCAATGTAAATATAGTAACAGCCCAAGCAGTGTAATTTCTTGTGGTATTTAAGAGTTCACAACCTGCTGATGAACAGCATACAGGGTGACAGAATGAAACTGAAAAGTGAAATGGTATCAGTTGAGGCTGTTAAACTCCAATTCTCCTACCCCATGTGAAAATAAAGTAATACAAAATCATTATTTACATGGCCCTTTCCACCAAAACTATTATTACTATTTGGAGTAGAAGATGTGACTTTAGCATCTTTGGCTCATTTACTGCAGAATTTGCAAAGTTGTGAATGACACAGCAACTGCAGTAAGACAGTCTCTTAGCTGATACAACTGCATGCTACTCCTGTCTTTGCTACAGAGACCAGACCATTCAGATCAAATTTCTTAGACCTTATTAATTAGGCTACTTTCTCTATTTTTCAAATATCCAATTTACTGTGATTCCAAAGCAAACAGCTACTAAATAATCAGCTGCAGCCAGTGGGAGCTGTTCTTGGTATTACAAAATACGTCTGTGCTTAAGTCACAAGTTACGCAGGTTTAAGCATTGAAGTATTTAAAAATGAAAAAAAAAAAAATCCAAAATTGATGGAAAACCTTCCCTTTACAATCCCACCTCAAAGAAGCACCAAGAAAAGACAACTGTGAAGTCTTATGAACACCCATTTAGAAATCATTTTTATTTCAGAATAGCATTGAACTTTATGCTGTAAGATACAAAGCAACACATGGAACAATAAGGCGGAAGACCGTTGTGACTAGCTTTCTATTAAATATATATATCACACATCTGCATTGAAACTAGAGTTCTATGGAAAAAATTCAAGTGAACAGGAAATTAACTGCAATTATCCATACACATACATGAACACACATTCACTGAAGAATACGTGCATCGGAGTTCAGAGGAGAAAGAACAGAGGGGAAAAGTAGGGAGATACAAATTAACTGTGTAGTTTGCCATTTTTTAATCTCTGAATGCTCACTTAAAGACGAGAAAAAAAAAAACCATTTAAGACATAAGAGCATGTAGATCAAGAAGGATAGGAATTTAGAGGGGCCTTGCTTCAAAGCTTCTTTTTTCTTTTTAATAGAATAAGGTTCTCAAGCCCTGGAATAAAATCTCCAGGTATTCCATTTGCTACCATGCTTCTTTCAAAGCAAATTACATTTGACAAGATTTGGATATCAACAATTAATTAAACCCAAAGTGCTAAATTATGTTCACAGCCCACTTAAAACATTAAAAGGTTCTTTTACCACTAAAGTTTAATACATAGAATTATCAGGAAAAATCCACCGATTTTTAAGAGCAATTAATCTCTGGTTGGATGCAAGCATTTGTTTCTTGCTTAGAATATCCACAGATCTTCCAAAGGCTGAGAGGAAAGTAATGCTACGCAAGGAATAGGTCATCTCCTCTACCTCTACACTGTGAATAAAGAACGGGTGATGATGACTCATTTTATATGCATGTGAAAGGCATGACTAAGGATGAATCTCCCTGCAAAATATAGCAACCCTTTGTCCAAAATAAACTTCGACACCTGTCAATCATGTCTAGAGACTATATACAAATTAGCAGAAGTGCTGACACATTTCTCCTTTGCTAACATACATTCTCTTGAGCTGTATTGGAAAAGCTTGGTCTTAAAGGTCTGAACTAGGATAAAAAAGAAATGCAGAGAAAGACTGTAATCCAACATGTAGGCACACTTCATCTGAAACAAAAAATTCCACTCCTGCAGTTGAAGACTAAACAGAATGTATTTTAAAAAAACTCTCATATAAGAGATAACAGAAAAGGGAATGTTGAAGAACGGTATGCCTTGTACTGGTCTTGAAAGAATTTACAGCAACTAGATGGACTCTCTGGAGTCTGCAGCACTCTGGTTCAGATGAAGAGTTGCTAAAAATCCACTGTTCCCATTTTTAATGTTATGTGAGGTCTCAAGGGGAAAATTTGACTTGACAGTGAATTAATCTGTTCTTTTGGTTCTTCTTACAAGAGAAGCAATTCCGTGGTAGCAGCAACTGCATAAAGCAACTATATTGAAGGATTTTTCTTGCTTGCATTACACTGGCCTCTTAGATAGCAATTTTTCCTTTTATTGTACTTTCCTGTTTCGCACTGTTTTTTGTATCATACTCATTTAAAATTAGATTACGCTGGCTACAGACTTGATGAAATGTTGTTGATATTTTCCCATCATGTAATTTGGTAAATACGATAATCTGATATATAATGAACTATAAAATCCTTTTCAGTGTGCCAGTACCACAATTTTGGTTTCGTTTTATCGTGGGTTATGGTGTCCATATCCTTGGAGACTGAGACTAATCACAGCTGTAGTAATCAGAACCATTTGCCCCAAATAAATGCTTAAAACATAAATCAAGACTCTAAGAACAGGCAGGAGTTTTTCTACTAGAATTTCTACCATGTTTCATTCCAGTTCCCTCTCTCCAATTCTCACTTTCTATGCTTTTGGAATTTTTCCTAACACTGGCAACAGCTATACAGTGTATGTCAGTTGATTTTGTACTTTTGAAAAATGGATTTTACACACCTGATTTCAAAATCAGCTGTTAGAATGTAGTAATATTTAGTTCCAAAACTTAGAGCAAAAAACAGCTTTGATGAAACTGCAATTTTGCCCGGGTCTAAGTCCAACTGTTTTCCAATTCTGCTTTCTACATTTGTCTGCACCTACGCTCTATTTGCCATTTTGAATTTTCAGATTGTCACTCCACTTCTTTTGAACTGTGGTTCTACTTTTCATACACTTCTTGCTTCAAACAGTGCCTATTTTGAAAGAAGAAAAAACCCCACAGTTTTAATAGTACCATATTTAATATTTATTTTCTTGATGTAGCTGCTACAGCGCCTGACTATTGCATGAAAGTCTGTTGAGAAATATGTTATTTATCATGTTAGATTTTAGTGTCTCTAAAAGATAAGATGACTACCTGTTCTTTTGATGCATTTATTTGGAATCACAAATCAGCTACTTATCCTTTACAGTAGGATAAATACTCTGCTTCAGTAGTAGAGTCTTTAAATACACTGAAATTCACTTGTCCTTTCTGCCTTTCTAGCGTGAAATCTCTCTGCAACTCCATGTCACCCGTTTCTATGACCCTGAATAACTTTACATCATTAGTGGAAGTTACTCTTTATTACCCACTCGCTTTTCCAGATCATTTATAACATCAGCAGTGCATTGGACAGTACAGATTCCAGAAGGGAGACACACACAAATGCAGAAAATTATTTTATCACTACTCTCTTTTTCTGGTACCCTCAATTTTAAATTAATTTCTCTATCTGAAGACCTTCCTTATCTTACTGCAGACGAGGATTTAAGAACCTTTATTAAAGGTTTTGGTTAACCACATCAGCTGCATTCTCCTTGTTCACCTGCTCTGACTCCTTTGGAAAAAGCAGGAGAGTGCTGTCAAGCCTGCTGGTCTGGAGCTCTGTGGTCTTGCCCTGGATCCATACCCCGCCTTCCAACTGTCCCATACTGAAGCAGTCCTCGGCAACGTGTTATATGCTGCAGATAGCTCAGCCATTTCATTCTCGTGTCATCCATGAGGAAGACTACATTTAATCTGGGGGTTTGTTGTTCATTTTGCTCACTTCCCCCAAGTCCAAACTCTTAACAACCAGTTTTAAGGCAGTTTCCTTTCATAAGGGAGCAAAGCCGGACTGAAGTGAACTTGCTCAACCCCCTACACTGTGAACACAGTTACCTAAAAGCATCAGGTTTTTTATTCTGGGACCTCATTTTCTTCAAGTGCCACTTCTATATATTAATCAGTTTCTAGTATTACAGCAAGCTTCTTGTTTCTGATGCTTGAAAAATGGGCTTTAATAGTTTTCCGGCACCTTTAAATTGTTCCCCGAACTCTTGTTTTGGCCTTCTCCTTGGTATTTTCAGATTAAGCCTACCACAAACTAACATACTTTCTATTCCCTGTGCTGGGCACCATTTCAACTTCATAAAGATGTTTTTTGTTCTCTTTCTGTAGTTCCATTTATTGCACCATCTAATCACACAAACTCTTGATCTTTTACAAGAGGCAACCACTTGCAGGTTATGTGGCCATTTCAAGGCTTCAAGAAAAATTACACCACTTGCAGCTGCCCCTTTTCATTTGTTTCTAGGATTAAGGAATATTCTTACAGACTTCCTAGTTGGAGGGGGCTTCAGCACAACTACAAAGGACTTGTTTTGGACAGTTGCAACATCCCTGCAGGAATTAAGTCCAGTCTCATTGCTGTTAGAACAATCCCGCAACAGCAGCATTCCCAGTATCTGACTGACATTCAGCACATAGCTTAGGACAAGTCAAAACCAGTTTTCCTTGCAAGCTCCCCAACAATCTGGTCCATGATATTTTTGCTGTTTGACGAAGGCGTCAATTGTGTACTGGAATACTGACAACTTCTTGCATAAACTTATCACCCTCTCTAGAAGGGGGACCAGGCATGCCTGTGGTCTTTCTGGAATCTAACAGTCTTAAAATGTAATTTAAAAGGCAGCTCCAGATCTTTCAAAGTATATTATCTATGAATAAAATCACTGTGGGCAATGATTTTTATGGTGACCTTGAGGGGACAACAAAGTTCAACTGGGGACAATGTTATTGTGTGTATGTGCATATATTTACATATTAATGCCAGAGCATGACAGCAGCCTGAACTGAAAGCTCTATTACCCCCCTTCAGCAACCACAGCTTTTATTTTTGCACTTCTACAGCTCACTTGTGTGCTGCACTCTCCACTGTAAATATCTAATTAAATACCTAATAATTGTCCCCACTGTATACCATGCTAGAGTATTTTTCAGTTTGTGAGAACTCAGGAATGTTTACAACCAAACTAAACATTCCTTCTGAAACCAGATTGTTTTGGGTTAAGTTTGGGCATTAATAAAATTAATGTATTCTTTTACTTAACAAAAGCACAGAAAATGTATGAATAAGATGACTCAGATCTCCTAACGCTGCATTTTTTATTTTTATTTTTTAAAATCATGCCTCCTATTGAGATAAACAACTAGACTTAGCTTTCTTATTAGAAATAACTATGGAAAGGTCCATCTGCATTCAATGTTATCCAGGTCAGTACTGACTGATGGGAAGTCACAATGATTGAAACAGAAATTTTGGAACCAATAAGCTCCTTATACCAACAATACTTGTGTTATTATATACATACCTAAGTGATTTAAGATCAATACATTGCAAACGTGTTTAACCTGAATCCTACAAGTGTCAGGTTTCACTGTGAAAAGAAGTATAAGGTCATGTCACCTAGCAGAGATAATAACCAAGTCTCCATGTACACACGAAAAACACTCCTTAGGGACAGCTGTACAGAACAAAAATTCTTACCAATAGCCACAGTCATAAAACAAGAATTACTTTTATGCATCTCAATAGTGCTTACTGAGATTAAACTCTACAAGCTTTAAATAAGTCTTTAAATCAAAACAGCCTGCAAGCTTTTCTTAAAAAAAAGTTTAAAGAGCAAGTGAAAAAATTTATTAGCTACTGTAATTTTTACAGAACTTCATTTTCAGACTTTGTTATTCATATGTATTTAATAATTTCCTTTGGTTTCTTAATGCCAGGAGGTAAAATTTGAAGGGATTACCTGCATCCAAAAGGCAAAATCAAAAAAGTCCCCATCGAAATCAAAGGAATTTTAAGGCAAGTCAACACCAAAATTAAAGCTATTCACCGCCAAATCTTGAAGTTTGTTATACACCAATGGTAATAAATACACAAATATTTCATCTCCACTTTGATAGGCCATCTTGAAGCTGAATAAACTCTGAATTTCATATTTGCAAATATCTGAATCATCAGGGCTTGAATACTGTACTGAATTCTCAGACAGGTAAATATTTTCAGTAGCTGTATGAATGTATAAATATGAGGAACCATAATGTATTCATTACATCCCATAATCCTTATCAGAACTACTGCTCATCAATCCCATATTAGCAGCAGGAAATGTTTACCATGCAGAAAACTAACATGATTTCCACAGGAAGAAAAATATTTTCTTGATTAACTACTAAACAAGTTAGGAGAACATTATGCTATTAGGTTTTTCAAGTTGCCTTGACACTACCAAGTTGCACCGCTGTTTTCCTCCTGCTTCTGAAGGGCGTATTTTCATTTAGAGCATTTCTAAATTTTATATCGATTAAAAGAAAATTCCATTAGACTTACAGCTAAGTCACTAAATAAGGAAGCTGATGCTGCTTGATGATAAACACCGGTAATTGCATCAGCTTCAATGGAAGTTATAGATGTTCTCTAGTCACGAAAATTACAGAACAGCTTTAGAGACAAAATAAAAGAGTTAAAAAAAAAAAGTTTGAAAGTTGACCAAAGTTCATCTATTCTGTTTGTCTCTATTTGCTTTTGAAGCATCTTGCCACTAACATATCTTTTTCACATACCTTTTTCTTCTCCTACCAGAATAAAGATTTTTTTTCATTTTAGACTAATGTTTTAAGCTGAGTTTACCGTGCATTCTGCAAACATGACATGCAGGAGTTCAGTAACTACTGCAGTGAGAAACCAGAAAGGCTGCCAAAGGCTGGTTCACTGGAAATTACTAAGTATCGGGCAGGTGTCGGGAATGGGAACGGGAAGTACAGGAGATCAATCTGTGACAGACGAAAAAGTCTCACTGGCTAGTTAGTATACATAAAGTTGCTGTAGAGCACAGACCAATGGGCTCATCGTTCTGACACAGCAAAGCAGTATCAGAACAAGAAGATAGCAGAGAACATTTGGCCAGGTCCAAGGTCTTGCCACAAGTCCTATACAAAAGCATCTTGTGGTCTTTCTGCACCAGTAATCATAAGATCCCAGCTCTGAGGTTTTGAATGTAGGCCACGGGACATTTGATATGGTACCAAGAATAGGTGAAACTATTTATTAACACACACACACACTCTCAAAAATCAAACCACAAAAAACCCAAACCTCAAAAAACTACAAGACTGTACCTGATTCATGCACACAACAGGGTGGGTTAGAGCTTGTTGTTAATTTCTGATGGGTTTAAGTACAGAATTTACCACTATTGTAAAACAGACAAGAATATGAACTGAAATTAGTATTCAAGAGTAAAAGTTACAGGCAGTTATGTTAACTTCACTGTGTTTCAGGGATTAAGTAACCAGGAGACAGTAGAGATGTAAGACAAGATGTTGTTTATTAAATATAAAATATCCTAAATAGTTTGGCACCGAACCTTTGCTCATGCAGAGGTTCTTATTCACAGATGTTTCAAACCCTCCTTGGAACTTTCATCTCCAAGTTCAGAATAACAGGTCAGTTCTTTTTATTTTATTTTTTTTTTTTAAAAAAAAAAACACCACCTTTGTTATCTATTCTTCATTTACATTTAATTTTCATTTACTAGCCATATGCCGGTCATATCCAGAGGGTACTGGTCAATGGCTCTATGTCCAGATGGAGATCGGTTACAAGTGGTGCCCCTCAGGGGCCCACACTCAAACCAGTGCTGTTTAATATCTTCTTCAATGACACAGACCCAGGGGGATCAAGTGTACCCTTAGCAAGTTCGCAGATGACACCAAGCTGAGTGGTGCAGTTGACACGCCTGAGGAACAGGATGCCATCCAGAGGGACTTGGACAAGCTCAAGAAGCGGGCCTCTGTAAACCTCATGAGGTTCAACAAGGTGCAGTTCAAGGTCCTGCACCTGGGTCGAGGCAACCCCCCAGTATCAATACAAGCCTGGGGGATGAAGGGATTGAGAGCAGCCCTGCCAAGAAGGACTTGTGGGTGTTGATGGATGAAAAGCTGGACATGAGCCAGCAATGTGCGCTCACAGCCCCGAAGGACAACCATATCCTGGGCCGCATCAAGAGAAGTGTGACCAGCAGGTCGAAGGAGGTGATTCTGCCCCTCTACTCCACGCTGGTGAGATCCCACCTGGAGTGTTGTGTCCAGCTCTGGAGTTCTCAGCACAGGAAAGACATGGACATGTTGGAGCGAGTCCAGAGGAGGCCACAAAAATGGTCAGAGGGATGAAGCACCTCTCCTATGAGGAAAGGCTGAGAGTTGGGCTTGTTCAGCCTGGAGCAGAGAAGGCTCCATGGAAACCTTACTGTCGCCTTTCGGTACTTAAAGGAGGCTTTTAAGAAAGATGAAGACAATTTTTTTAGAAGGGCCTGTTGGACAAGAGGTAATGGTTTTAAACTAAAAGTGGGTAGATTTACACTAGATATAAGGAAATTTTTTACAATGAGGGTGGTGAAACACTGGCACAGGTTGCCCAGAGAGGTGGTGGAAGCCTCATCCCTGAAAACATTCAAGGTCAGGTTGGATGGGGCTCTGAGCACCCTGATCTGGCTAAAGATGTCCCTGCTCACTGCAGGGGGGTTGGACTAGATGGCCTTTACAGATCACTTCCAACCCAAATCATTCTATGATCCTATAATAATTGCATACAATCATACTATCAGAAAATTCATGCTATATATGCCTCAGCTGTACTGTACTGTTCTTCACTATTTATTGTAGTGTATACTTCAATACCTATCTCTAACTATTGAAACAGACAGAGACATAGACAGAGAGACATATTTAGTAATACGACTTTACCTACTGCCATGAACACCGAGTCTGATAATGGTTTCTTGAATGGGGTTGCTATCTAGACACCTGGAAGCCATCACTATGCCACAGCTATGCAATACTACTTCTCATCTTTAATTTCAAAACAAGAAGGAAATAAACCCACTGGGGTTAAAATCAAAATTGTTAGTTCTCAGGATTTGCTCTGAATTAATTCAAAGGAGGAGCAGGAGAAGGAAAAAGAATGATTCTTTTTCAGCAGTTGGAGTTTTTCCCCTTTCAACTTGCAAGGGAGGAATTCAGACATCTGTTGCAGTATCAGGTCGTAAGTGGACATTTTATACCATCTTATGAAGATTTAAAAACAAGTCAATAATAGAAAAGTATTTTACAACCAGGGGTTAGGAACAGTTTCATAAAGGGCACAGGAGAAATAAGAAATGCTTTAAAAAACAGCATTTTGCTAAGAGGACAAAAAAGATCTAGATGCCACAGTGGCATCTTTGCAAGTGCATAACAGGATTTTTGATGGGCTAGCATTCTTTACTCAGACAGTATGGAAGTCTCTTCTTCTACCTGACCTTTCTGATTTCCTTAGAAATGTTGTATTTAACTTTCTATAGCCTCTGCACAAAGATGCGTGTGGAGGAAGTATGTAGGTCACAGAAACATACTGATGTGTAACTTCAGTACTCAAACACTGAAGTACTTGAAGCACTTTGAAGTACTGAATTTTTTAACTTGCCTTTATTAATAAAAATGTAGGACAATACTTAACTAGAATAAAATCTGTTCATGTTTATATTGCACACAGGTATCGACAATTAAAATATGAGCACTACACGTTCACAAGCTTTTCTACTAAAGGGCTATTTATTTGGTATCTGTAACAGAAATCAAGCAAGAATTCACAGGAAAAACGGAATACATGAAGTATTTTAAAGTAATCAGGGTCTACAAAGTTCTACATGCAGAATCCAAAACTGCAATATTTGTAAGTTTTATAGAAATTCAGAGAAAGCATATACACATGACCTGTGACTTCCCAGTTATAACATGGCAATTACTGCTCATGGCAGTAGAATGTTTGCATACCACCTCCATAAGGTGCATTTATATTGAGTATTAGCTGCAATAGCTTAGCTCTTGGAACTGTATTACAGAAACAATGTCATGTACATTTCCAGGAGGCTGAACTCTTAAAAGCAAAAGGGTTTTTTACTTTTAATATTTTAATATTAAAGTTCAGCCAAGGCCTGAACAGCTTGAATGCTTTTCCAATGTGACTATTACAGGTTGCTTAATTACCTAGGATAAACAACATTTGCTTAAAGAATTGCCTTACTTACACTTAATAAATACCACTGCTGCTTAAGTTTATAATTCCCAGTTCTTAAGCATTTCACACTGCTCACACACTTAAAACTGTGTAACAGTCCCATCACTGAGGTTCTCAAAGTAATAACTGGCATAAAGGATCCAGACTACTAGTTTAAAGTAACAGATGAGACAAGCATTTACTTTTAAACCACATACTAGTTTTAGGAAGAAAACCAACAAATCTTAAAAAAAAAATTAAAACAATTTGGTCAGCATGCATTTAAAAGGGCCAACATGAGAAAGAGACCTTCTAAGGGCGACATCAGAGTCCCAGAAAGCAGCACCCTGATACAGATACAAGCACATACAACAGCAAAGTTCCCTATACCTCTGTATAGGCTGAGGAGCTGAGGAAAGACTTGCATAAATATTTCCATGCAATCCTCTAAG
The DNA here is from genome assembly GCF_034619465.1 of Leptosomus discolor. Lineage (NCBI taxonomy): Eukaryota > Metazoa > Chordata > Aves > Leptosomiformes > Leptosomidae > Leptosomus > Leptosomus discolor. Next base: position 51,033,238 of record NC_141396.1, on the reverse strand, counting down.
TAGGTCAAGACAGTACAGTCTGCTATCAATGTACAAAAACTAAGAGCTACAAAGTTCGCCTGTGAGTGTGTGTATGTTTAGGGGTGGGGGGGGAGGGGAGCACAAGAGATGTTATTTTAAGATCAATCTGGATTATGTCAAACTTGAATCAGACAAAACCATCAAAGCATCACCAAAACGAAGAACAACAGTCTTCCCTTAAAATGGATGAAGTAGAGAACCACTGTCATACTTCAGAACTTCTTAGGTTGCAAGCAACGCTACTTGGTGTTTATTCCAGTTTCAGTTATTCTTCCCAAGCCCTGCATAATGGGTTATTGCCTGGATCAAGTTTGTTGTCAACAATTAACACTTGTAAGAAAATGGATTATGAAGCTGTAAAGACTTTTATCTATAGAGTAAAATTAAATCAAATTAGGATTTTCTCACAGATAAAAAGATTTTAAACACCACATACCACAACAAGTAATAAGGCGTGGGGTGGGGGACAAGCAGTAATGAACTTGTTCCGAGTAAAGGATGGATTCCTATCATAGAATCTTTCTGTTACTTGAAAATGAAGATGCTCAACATACTAAGTTAAGACTGGCAAAGCACTACATCTCCATTTAAATTATATGCCAAAACATTATTACCTTCACGCAAGTTTATTCCTCAGTAATTTTCCTATCTTGGGGAGTACAGAGAACATCAAGAACTATATTCTCTATACAACTCCAGAAGAAACTCTGGTTCACAATCACCAACAGCTTAGCTTTGCACTGAATACCAATGCCACCAGCTTCTTACAACACATACTTACCACTGAAACTTAGTCAGTAGACAGGTAGGACATCCTAAAATGACAAGTTTTCTGAGTTTCATTTCATTTACTCAAACTTAGACACTTTTTTTTAAAAAAAGAAAAAAGCAGCAAAAATCCTTTTTTTTTTAATGGGTAAGTGTATGTGTGTGTGTGACTAAATAAATAAACAGACAAAACCGTGTAGTGCAAACTACATCAGTACAAGTGGCAAATCACAGGTTTTGTATCTCCTAACACACCCTGCAACAAACATGCTCCCAGTAGTCTTCCTCCTGAAAGACCGGTGGCGGGGAGGAGACTTCCAAAAGAGGGATTTTGCCTGTATCTAGTCATTCAAACACTGCTGAAAGCCTCCCTGCTTATTTCTTCTACAAAATGCCAGGTGAGATTGTATTGATTTATGATACTTATGCCTAGAAATCATAAGAGCACTAACGCTTCAGCTAAATAGTGAACAACTGACTAATTTTGGGAACATTGCTAAGATTTCTCATCATAAATTTGTTCTCAGTTTGTAACATCAAAATACTGAGCATAAAAATGTCAAGATTTGTACTTTCTTAGGTTTTTAGAATAGACTTTTCAGTTTACTTTGCTTCTTACAGGCACAGAGATAGACAACAGCTGCAGGGAAAAGTCTGTGAGTAGTGTATCTTGTTTGCAACTTATGCTAGCAATATGCCCACAGACTCAGAAAGCTGGTAACGTGCATATTAAACCCACACACAGAGCACAGACAAAATTCCTACACAAGGAAGTTGCATCCAGAAAGAGAGGGCAGAAAGCTAATGCTTTACAGCTCCTCTTTGGACAGCTGTGTATTATGAAATAGTATTTAGGGGAAATTGATATTCCCTTACAAGACATTACGTATGAAATGACCAAAAGGGAGAAACAAGAAGTAATTAAAAAAAAATCTACACTGGCAGTTTGGAGCAGAAAGACCTCCCCTGACTCTCTGACAAGTTTATGATTTCTGAGAAGCCAATCCAGGCAAAACCAGAGTGCTCTCAATCAGAAAATCGGGAAAGAAATTGATTTATACTGGCTGCTCACAGTCCTGTCCCATCCCGTCTTCTAGCTTAACTGACACATGCAGCTTTCTGGCAATTCTGTTTATTACATTTGTACACGAGCTTTATAAATTTTAAATCTTCTGACGTTCAGTAATATCACTCCATTCACGCATTAGCCTGCTCTGATTTCTCTCCTACAGAGGGTAAGCCCATCTTCCAAACCCTAAATCCAGGAAAGATACATACAAAATGTCTTTAAGCAACAGCTTCATTTGACGTTTTCTAACAAATACATTGGCTTTTCTAAGAACATACCTATACATACACATATATGTATACATATGTATGTGCGTGTATTTTTAAACGAGGAAGTGTATGAAACTCTTCTTTAGGTCTTTTTTCTGATTATTCTACCTAGGCAAATCATCCAGAATTTTAATCTGAAATGATCCTGGTTTGAAGCCTTTTATAAACCCATAAAATTATCAATTAAGAATGCCGGAGGCAGGTAGGAAAGGAAAGCCCTCAATAACAACGCTAATATGAAAGTCATAGAACTACCATTTTAAATGTAGCCTGTTTATTGTTTGGCTTACTGTGTTCAACATGCAGTATGAAGAACCATCAGAATCACAAAACAAGTTATCTTTCTGACCCACTTCTGTATAACTTAGCATTACATAACAAGGGCAACAAAAGGACTCAAGCCCTGTCTTCGACAAGGACTCTGGCTCATTTCGTAATTTGTTAGTAGGCTCAATAAATATCTGAAACAGGACGGGAAAGCTATGCTAACAGTCTGACATTCTTCCACACCCTTTTGTCCCTCCCAAACAGAGAAGATTGGCAGGGTTTATTGTTGCTCTGCACAGTAGAGTAATAGGAATTAATGCCATCATCACGCTGGACTTGGAACAACTTTATTTCAAAACACTTATTAACATCAGTATGACAACAGCAATGTAGAGCCTCTTTACTTAGCCAAATATTCCTATTTATTATCATCAGTTATTTTCAACTATGAACCATTAAAGCCACAGATATACAACATAAACTTTTGCTTCTCTATTAACAGTGACCTTAGCACATACTTTACTTTCTATACAATTATGCATTTTAAATATTTCTACCAATATTCATGCCAAACACGAATGCAGTAACTGCATCCAAGCCTGTTCCACAGAAGAATGAACGGTTTGCTACAAGTGTTCACAAGTTCAATTCAAAATACGTAGGTTTTAAAACCTCACTATGTTGGTGGCAGTCTGAATTTGAGATCATCTGGAGTAACATGTGTTCAAGTTGTACATTTGATTCATTCCCAGACAATGACAACCAATTATAAACAAATAAAATTCCACAAGCAGAAATGCATCAACCTTCTTCCAGAGAAGACCTGCAGCAATGGGCAGATTGCAAAGCAAAACCTATGAGCTGCTGTGCCAGGCTGTGCAGGGCAGAAAGCATGATGCAGCAGTTTCCATTAGCACCAATGCTTGCACACATCTTGCAAGAGCAGAGCCTCTTTAAATAGTTTACAAGGACATTCTGTAACTTGTTCAGCAACTGAGACACACGCAGTTTCCCTTCCTCCTTCCTGCTCCTGTTCTACATGCTGACGAGGGAGACACAAGCAATAAAATGGAAGCTAGTACAAGGCATGGTAGTTTACACTGAGAAATACAGCTCATAGTCTGAAAGGATTTTTTTAAATCCCTCATAGTACCGAACTGACAGTGAATATACATAGAACAGACTTATATCACTAATTCAGAGCACTATTCAGCTGTAGCCTTCAAATGTGTTCCATAAAGAGGGAGGATGTTTATGGAAGTCCAAGAGAATAATGTTTTAATTTTGCCCAGTAGCTTTACATTTTACACACTATGCACTTGTACTAGCCATAGACTGAAGAGAAAAAAACTCAACATTTAAACCTACATTAGATTGCCACATTAGATTAACTGTTTACATCCCTTAAAATGAAGCATGGGAAGTTACATACAAGCAGAACAAGTGCCGTTTCTCCAGTTTTCTTTGAATCTCTTCTTCATTCTTAGCCAAATACTTTTTTAAGCTATTTCATTGTAAGCACTTTTTCTTCTTTAAACCTACCTTTTGTGTGTTCTTCTTAAAATCTGGGGGTTTTTAGTGTGGCTACTGATTAGTAACTAGACAGTATCTGGAAACGTTGTAAGTGAGCAGTAACTTAGTTGAAAGAAGCACAAACATATGGATGAGGGAAGATTACAATAGAGACAGCTGAAGAGTGAAGAGGTAGAATGACATAAAATTCGTAAGACCAAAAAACCCTGACCAAAACCAAACCCCATGAATCTTACCACAGGAGTACCTTCACAAGGTATGGGACTGCAAACTATCATACTAATATGAAATGCCTGTAAAGCTTAAACACCTACTTCATGCTGTGCCTTATCACCCATCAATCTGCTCCATTGAAAATAAAACATGTAAAATTTAAGATTTAGTCAAACTGCAATTGTTTATGTTTTTCTGTTATGGTGGGAGCTAGTCATACTTTTATACAAATAGTTTTGAGTAATTTCAACTTGTTCTCCATTCAAGTAAGAGAAATACAACCGCATTTGCTTGTGTACAGCGAGCGCAAGTGCTCAGGAAGGATACTGAAATGACTGTTTTGCACCGCTTTTTAAGTTTTTCCAGGAAATATAAACACTTTTTGCAGCTCACGATACATTCTTCAGGAACTTAATTTGCAACTGTTATCTGAGATGAATATGTAGTTCTACATTTCTCTCTGCAAGGACAACTGCCTTTAAGAGATAAAATTCCTACAGCAGGCTACAGGAGACATATTGTTCTCATTGTGTTGCTCAACTTTAAATGACTGCAAAGACACTTGAAAGTAGCACTTTTCAAGAGGATAAATGGAAGAAAATTAATAAGTTAAGAGATACAAGTGTAGGTTACTTAAACCAAGAAGATGCCCAGGTAGATGGTGAAAGGTAACAAGAATTACATATATAAGACTGTAATAAAACTCTTCCCCCCACCCCCCCAACAACCCACCCCCCAATATGAACAGCCTCCCAAATAGACCATATATTTAGCTTTATTCAACAAATTCAGAAATTTAGAGACCAAGTGCCAATAAATACCATCACTTGAAGATCAAAATCCCATTGTGAATTCATTAGATGTTGGAAGGATCATCTTTTATCCTGTTAATTCCCAACTTCCCTGTGAACAATGTAACTTAAACACATGGATGGGCATACCAGGTTAAACACTAAATGCCCATGCATACTAGCAAAAGTATCACAGTGTTTGACAAACACTAACTGATATGAGGAGATTCTTCAGAGAATTCAGCATCAGTTTTATGGAAATGCTCTCCCTTTCCAACTTAAAAAAAAAAAAAGGTAAAATCCCCAAAGCACCATCACAAAACTAACATTAAAACTGAGATCAATTTATTTCAACTTTTAAGAGAGACAAATAGAAGGCTGCAGTTTTGGTTTCGTTTTTTTTCAAAAAAAGAAAGGTCAAATATCAGTCTGAATTTCAGTATCTAAATTTAAGTATTAACTTTCAAATACCCTCTCATTCCTGTATCTCACCTAAATTAGGAGACACAGGTCATCACTATTTAAAATGGAGCTACCAAGTCCAAAACCAGTTAATTATTTCAGACTGCAAAACACATGCTCTCCTGTGCTAACTAAATACCATAAGGACTCTTTTATTGGCATTTGGACACAACCCTATCAGTTGCCAGGCCTCTCAGTTGAGTACCCAGGACAATGCAGTCACAGATCAAAGCCATCTTCCACACATAAGCACAACAGCAGTCCAACACCATTACACTTCTACACCTCACATTTGAAACTTCCCTCACTGCCAGTGTGGTATAAATACATACCACACTGCCAAGAAGGGTCTATAGTCATTATAAACAAAACATTTTCAGCAAAAAGGGCCGTTATTAATGCCCTTGGACCACTGGAAGGATGAGCAAGGCTAACAGGAGGCAGAGGTAGTCTTGCTGGGAAGCTCTTCCCTCAACAGAATCCGCAGAACAAAGTGACAGTCTGGTCAATATAGCTTACAGTTAGGCCATTCCTCTCTTCAAACTTTCCTTAAAGAACTTCAAAAGATACAGGGGAACACTATTTTAACTTTAACAGGGGGGCTGTCGTCCCAGAACAGAAAGATCCTCTAATATATCAGGACACAGACTACTGTAATCAGTTCAGCAACCTCCTTGCCCTCTCAGAAGAGGGGACATGCCTAATTTGTCCTGCTTCCCAGATCTACTCCCATCCTAGATGGGTGATCACTTACATACTTTTCTGCCCCTTCAGTTAATAAGACCACCTCTTACACTGTAGAAACTACATTGGCTGCTTTTCACCCAGGACTGCAAAAGTAGGCTCCCAAGCACAACTGCAACTTCAGTGAACAGAAGACCAGCTGGTAGAAAAAAAATAAATTAATTACAGTTCCAAATCTTCCCTGAGGACTGCTAGTATTAACTTAATTCATAAGCTGGAGTCTTAAGGACAAGCAGAAAATGGTGGAAGGCCCAGAGAATCTCTGCAGGCATGGGTGCTAGCAGTACATCAAGTGAGCATGGTTCTGCTTTGAGACTACCGAGCCTCCTACAGAAGCATTTTTCTTTCATGTACTGAAGTGCCTTAGGATGGTACTTGAAAGCTTGACAAACAGAAACTATTACAGCTTGAAGAACTTGGATAAGCTGAGTATTTCTTTTAACTTTCTGAACAACTACACTGCCTACCTTTCAATGACCTTTACATGTACTAAAAGCTTTATAGCTGACAGACTTGATAGCACAAGTATCTGAAGTTATTCATCATTATTATTTCAATAATTTATCCGTTTGGGTATGCTGTCATTATTTGTCATCCTGCACAGTGTGAGAAGAGGTTATCAACACAGACAAACACAAAAAAGGTTCATATATTTCTGCATGTGCCTGTTTTCATCTTCCTCAAGCCAGAGCATTTCTGGATGTGGTCTTGCTATGAAAGTCTAGATTTAAAATTTTGACAGGTATTATTTAGATATATTAACACCATAAAAGCCTTAATTATACTGACAAACACTGCCTTTCAAATTTACTTTGATCAGGAAATACTGTAACGTACTATTATAAATTACTAATTTGCTAATATAAACTGAATTTAATTTAGAAGCTTCTGCAGTTATTAATAACACCACTTCTAGTTATGCCCTGGAGTACAGTTTTTCTCCATCAAAAGTATTACTCCGAGTTACACAGTACTTCACAAAACATCTGCAAAACATTCAGAGGAATTCACTCCAGCTCAGTATTTACTCAAACCATGAACGTAAGTTGTTTTGACTTCTGAAACTGCATTCATGGAGTTAGTTGATATGTCTTCTGATAACTTGCGTCCTTGTTATATCACGCGTCTCTAGAGTGTCATAGCTGGATATAACACTAGTAAAAACTGTAATTCAAATTCTTATTTTGTGTTTCATTTGGTAAACAACCTGGTTCAAGTGCTTTAAACTTAAATGTTTTAGGTAAACAAAATAGTCTAAGAACAGTCTTGACAAAAAGCTTAAGATAATTATAATCAATTTTTTTAAAATGGCTCTGCTTGAGGGATTGCTCTCAACAGCTCCAGTCCATCGCCACCCTTAAATAAACAGCGAAGTTTAATTTCCCCATCACTTTATGTCAGCTCGAGTTGAACTTTACAGTACATTTACTGTATGCAGTTAGCATTTTTCCTACAGCCTGGGAAGATTCTACCTTCTCTTGCATATGCTTCCTCGAGGAGATTAGAATAATAACACATCCTACAACTTTCCTCTGAGCTTTCACAAGGATAACCATACACTGAGAAGGAATCAAGGTAGCCTACATGATGCAGATCACCAAAATCAAGCTTTTAACTTTTGATCCTGTATTTACCTAAAAGAACATGAACTAAAGTCAAAATGAAACAAGATATCAGGACCTAAATACTGCTAAGAAGTTTCTAATAATTTCAGAGACTCTTGATAAAGTCATTTGGTCCATAACACTTCTTCAAATGGCAATCATAACATCCGTTATTATCATAATCCATGGAACAAACAGTATAGTCTAAGCAGCAAGCTATTTATGAGGATACTAACTAAAATGCAAGTCAAGGTGAGGAGACTCTAACAATAAGTGAAACCTTTGGATCACGCCTTAGAACAGCCCTCCATGTAATTCTGGGTAAAGTCTTTAAATTTGGCCTTAAATAAACACATGGAACTTCCTCAATCAGCTACTCTACTGCCAGAAGCTAGCGACTGTCTTTGTTTACCAACAAAACAAACAAGTGATTCCAGATTAACCTACATAGTACTTTTAAAGATTATACAAAAATGGCAGTCAAAAGCCACAAGTAACAACCTAAACATTAGACAGGTATGTTCTTAGTAAGTACAGAAAGCAGATTATCATTGAAAAATTCTGTACAGCATAGTAACCTAATGCCTAACAGCCATCTGCTGTAAGGGGCGGGATGTTGCTCACAATACTCAGGGTTTGCAAATTACCTGAATGTCTCTAAGTTATAGTTACATCCAAAGGAACAGTAAGTGAGGGATGCTCTACATACAGTGTCAGTTACATTAAAAAAAACCAATGAACAAACCTGACCCCCCAAAAAAACCCAACACACAAACAAAACACCAAACAAACAAAAAAACCCTGAACTGAACACACACTCTTCACTCACCATCAAACAACCTTGAAGCCAGTGTCTACCATTATCACGTAAAATGATTCATTCAGAAGAGGAAGACTGATTACCAGAGCTAGATAGCACCAAAACGTGAACACAACTACTCCATCTGAACTTGGTGACAGCACAGGAGTCAAAGTAGCTAGGAAAAAATTAAGATGAGATTTACTTTTCCTCCATAGGGTGGATAGATACTTCCTCACTACTGTTCTTTCAGGGTAGCAAGGAAGAACAAGTTTGTGATTTGTGAGGAAACAGTGAGTGTTTATTACGAGGAGGATACACACCAAAGAGACGGTTCCAGCAAGGTTAAAAGCAGTCACCTGTTTCACTTTGTCAGCAAGTTCTTTACCCACACCTGCACGCTAGCAGAGAAAGAAAAGAAAAAAAAAAAAAGGAAAAATGACCAACAGAAACAGTAGTGAGATTCAGTGTAGAAATACTGAAGTGGTTAGCTAGAAAAAGCCAGGCTTCCTTAGAGCTTCTGCACCTTATGAAATCTCTTGAAGAGTGTAATACAAGACAGGCATTCATTTCTTCAACTAAGTAAATCAAGGTTATTAAAGATAGGTCAGTTACGATTACTTTAAAAGAATGCTTATCCTTCAATACCACACTTATCCTTCAATACTCTGAGGCAGGATTACACAAGAAAAAGAAAACCCCCTACTTTAAGCCCCCCTCATGATTTGACCATGCACCATGTTTGATGCTTTCACAAAACTCTGGCCATGGTACACTTCACCCTTTAACTTATCAGTTTTCATTGCTAGGTAACCCATGAATTACCCCTTCTTGAACATCAAAAACATAACTCTCATTTCTATCAACTTGAGAACAGAAGGAATTTAATTGAGGATTTTCTGAGACGTGGCCATTTCTTCCATATATCCTTGCTCAAGATGCAAAAGCTGCTCTGCTTAACACATTTGAAAGAGCCACTGTAAACTTAAACTCAGGTTTAAGTAAGCAACTGTAAACGTAAACTTGGGTGTAAATGGCTATCTAGCCGAACTGCTAGACCTCTGCTAACCAAAGCAGAGGCTAACAAGAAGTGTTATCCTCCATCCTCAGGAGCTGCTAAGGAGCAGCAACCACCTCGCCAACTTGAATGATTACAGGTAGCTCAGAGAAGCACACAGATTAAAGCAATACCATCCCTTCCTAAACGTACACACACATGAAAATATTCACATACAATCCCACCACTTGCAGGCCCATACATTAAGACAGACGACAAAGACGTCACAGGCTACAATTTTCAGTTCCAGAAGCACTTGATGGACACAGTACTCTGTGAGGAACACCACCAAGAACTCCAGGGAAAAAAAAATTAAAATAAAAAATTAAGTCTCCTTTTAGTCTGCCACAGAAGACTGAGTTCTTCGGTGCACCTGGAACCAACTTTTCTGAAGAGGCTGAAAGCTGCTTTAATAAGTGTCTGAGCACTGTACATTCTACAGATCTTACATCTTGTGCAATTAAAGTTGATAAACAGAATGTGTATCTCAATTATGTACTGAAAACATCTGTCTAATCCAAGACTCAGTTAAAGCATACTGCACAAGCAGTTTGCCTGATTGCTAAAAATATTTTACACCTTCCAGTTATGCAGAAGTTCTGGACAGAAGGGAGCAATGCACCTGTGCCCCTTTAATATATATACATACACTGCACAGGGAATTCCTGTTCTCAATACACATTTGTGTATCTGCACAACTTGCGTGCACATGCTACCTCAAGTTGTACAGGAAACAGATGAAAGACAAAACTCTGTTCTCGTTTTCTAAATCCCATCTGAAAATTCACAGATCCAGAACGCCAAGTTCAATATTTAAGTGAAGAGAAAAATTACTATCAGACTAAATTCTGTAGTAGGTGCATGAAGATATGTCTAGATAAAACACTGTGTATCTTACATTGAAATATAGACCTTATGGTTAAATATAGATGAGTTTCTAGATTCAGAAGAAAACATCAGCTTTTTTTCTGCTGAAAAACAGAAAATCAAGTAGAAACAAAAACAAACAAGAAAACAACTCCAATTGTCTGAAGATGTTTCTTCTCTTGTCTACCAGACAGAAGCTCCTAAGCTACATTTCTTCCTCCAGTTCATTTAGATAAATTCTGTGAGATGAAGATGTAGTTAATGGGCAAAAAGACCAAAAAAGCTTGTTTCCAGGTTCCCTATTCATGACCTCCTGTGAAACTTTAAACAAGGCCGTTTCTTCAGGAAATGGTGCAACAACTCAACATGTGCAAAACTGGTTCTGGACACATCCCACCCCCTTCAGAGGCATCACTGTTCTAAAGTAAAAAGCTTTCAGCAAGGTGTGAGTAGTCAGTGATCCTATTAAAGGCTTCTAGCAGAAAATAGATACAGCAGTGGCAGCTAAAAAAGCCTAACAAATAACTTCACAAATCTCATTTTTATGTAAGTCAGAAATACTCTGGAACTACTCCCCTAACTCTTTTCTCTATTATAGTCAGAGAACACTCTCCACTTCTTGCAAGCCTCTGCCATAGTTTCTAGATCCTAAGTGACAAAAACATACACTAAAGACCGTAAATTAAAGCAACAAGCCTCAGACTTCTTCAAGGTGTGATGCTATTTTCAATTTACGTTTTTAGCCTGAGGATATTAATCTTCAAAGTTTAAAACATAATGAAGGCAGGGAAAAAAAAACACCACACTTATTTAAGTTTCCTACTTGGGGTAACCCAAACAACAGTCTGACATCTGAGAGAAATTACCTCCCTGTAATGATACTCCAACAGTCTCATAAATAGTTTTCTCCAGCACCCCTTGCTCCCAAATTCTTAGATGCTTTGCATGGTTTTGTTCAGAGATACAAAAAGGACATTATTCCCCAGCATATATGAAGTAGTATGGTCTTCTGGAGTCCGGACCTCTAGGCTTCAAGATCATGCGGGCTTTAATCTAAAATGCAGGATGAGGCCTTGCATTATTCCTGGGAGAGAAAAAATGCTTCAACATGAAGTCTATCACAAGCTGAACAGAAGGATTACAACGGTGAAGATTCACAAGCGGTACAAATATCCCATACACTTAATTTTCGCATCATGATTTGTTTTGCTATACAAGGATTCTCAGTGCAACAGAAAACACAAAAGTCCTTTGTGCAGAGGGCAAGTGTAACTGAAATAGTGCCAAAAAGACTGACATGCCTTTTACTCCATCTGCCTGCTAAAGACCACACGAGCAACCAGCCAGCTGTCTCTACTGTCAGTCTCTACTACACAGAAGTTCCTGAAAGACACAAAAAAGACCCCAAAACCCCTACCCACACACAAAACCAAAGAAAATGTAATGCTGCTCTCCATACGAGACTGGGAGACAACGGAATCAACATGAATATTGCAACGACCTCCAAGCAACTATTTTTTTTTTTTTGTTTAGTGAGGATGAGAGCGCGCCTTACATCATGCTACAGCAGCAACAGTCACAGCAGTAACTCAGTGTGTGGCTAGCAGTGGCAGTACAATCTTACAATCATAGGAGATTCAGCATAACTCTAGCATGATATTAAGAAAATAATACACGCAAACCACTGTTTTAAAAACCAGTTCTCATAGGCTTTTGGTAAATGCTGCCACTTTATCAGCAAACCCTAAAACAAACAAACAAATATAAGCAGGGTGAAGGGGAGATGCCTACTAAAAACGCTCCTGTCACCTTTTCCTTTCGTAGTACAACAGGGCTTTACATAGAACAAAACCTAAACAGACATAAACATAAAGGAAATCTTACAAATGTATTTAGTCCCACATCCATAAAACCATTATTAGTCCACACTGTTTTCATCTGCGTAAGCGAAAGATATACTTAGCCACTGGAGGGCTCTTAAATCTGAAGACTTACATATTGGTGCTCTACTCCAAGTATTTTTTACTTACCTTTTCAGACTTGAGAAGCACAAACTGTGACCCTTCAGCATTTACTTAACGCCACTGCTACATTTTGATCTCAAACTTACATACACACTTTGCTTTAAAATGAATATTATCCCCCACTCCCCCCAAAATGTCATAGTTATATGTCATGGTATCATGATTTGTGGGGGTTTTTTTTAATAAGATCAGAGCAGAAGAGTGATGCAGGGTGCTGAATGCTAATGAATTATGTCTCAAGACTTGGGGTGGAAAAGGAAAAAAAGCTTTACTTTCTCCAAACTTACATTCAGTTCTTGGCAGAACATTTAAAAAGGAACACCAAGATACAACCCAGTCTGTTTTCTTCATCCCCTCAGGGAATGTTAGCTGTAGCGGCTTCAGAATCTTTCTTTGCTACCCAGTTACTGAAAATCAGATTTCTTCTTGGCAGTATGTGCCACAACCGCACGTTCCAACACACAAGGCAGCGCAAGCTTGCCCATTGTACTAGTGAGTAGAGTATGGGTAACTAAGCCCTTTTCATAGAAGTCACGTTATTAATGCAGAAGTATGGAAAGTGTATACAAGATTGAGTTGTTTACACTTTAAGTCTTCTGACTTCAGAGTATGAATGAGAATTTTATTTGGACATGAATTACAAGGCAGCACTGAATATGCTTCTACCCTGAAACTTAGAATCATAGAACAGTTTGGGTTGGAAGGGACCTTTGAAGGTCAATCTTCCACAGGTGCTGCTATTGCCATCCCTCCCATGGTAGAACATAAAGTATTTTATTGTGACTGGCGGCAAGTGAGAAAAAAGCATGAATAACCCAAGACAGAAAAGTAGAGTGTGTTGATTTCATACTTGTGATGCAGAGGAAATTTTTGTGAAGTGGACTAAAGTCTAACTGAAGGAGTTTAGTTCTTCATGAAGTTTTTTTGTTGTTCAAAGTCAAAACTCACAAGTTGCTTCCAGTAAGCATGGCGTGTTAATTAGTTTTAAACAGGTCATAAAAGAGTCATAGTTCACATACAAAGCAATTTAACCATTCACTAAAATCCTATTCAATAGGCAATGAAGCTTAACAAACTGCTTCTTCCAGAGGTCTAGCAAAGACAAGTTCCAAACGCTCTTGAAGTGAAAATGTACGCATTGACCTCTGTTAGCAAAACAAATCCAACATGGAACTCACAGTCAAACCGATTTCCCTCCTTTGGCCGCCTCCCCAGCAAATGGAGCATTAAAAATCACCATCAGAAAACTTAAGTGAATTTTTCCACAAGTTGCCCAACCATAAAATGTATTTTCAAGAGGAGGAGGAGAAAGCCATCATTAGCAGTTAACATTTTACAAAAAGTTACTGCAAACCTATGTGTATTAAGCCAGTCTCAAATCCATTTAAGTCACATAACATCCCTCTTCCCCAAAAGAGATGAAGCAAATGGATGGAAAATGAAAGGATGGGTGTGCAGAAGACACACAGGGAGAGACTCCCTTGAATGTAATAGCCAGTTCTTAGATTTTTTGAACCATACAAATCCAGTTGTTTTAATACAGCTGACTATGATAAGTGTTAGTTGTGTTAAATATGTCTGCTTGCTGAAAATCTCATATTAATATTTTATACTGTTACATAATGCTTCCTTCACACAAAGCTAAGTTCCAGAATCTTACACCTTTATGTAATACAGAGCTTACCTCCACAACCTTCCCCCACATTTCACATTAAAAAAAGATGAAATCAGTGCACCTCATCCCACAGGACAGAGTCTGCCATGACTCCTTTCATGCCTGCTTCCCTGTGCACCCCTCTCACTGCAGCACACCTCCCTAGAACAGGTGCAGCAGCTCTAAAACACAACCCAAGGCCACTCCTACCTGAATCTACCCCAAACACTGGAAAATATTCCTACTTCTCTTCACACACAGTATGATACAGAGAAGATAAGCAGTTGAGGAGGAGGCCCACTGTGGATGGTAGGGGATGAACTTTGAACAAACCAGCAGTTACACAGAAACATCTTCAGCCCAGGTAAGTGCAAGGGAAATGATTGTAAAATGCACATAATAAATGTTTTTGAGAACAGGGCTCCTTTTTCCAGTGCTTTTCTGGTCACATCCTAATAAAGAGTCATCCCCTTTACTGCTCTTTGACTAGCACGATAGCCAACAAAGCTGCTTGACTTCAACAAAACCTACAGCCTCTCAAGACGGTGTTTATTGACAGTTACATACATGCTTCCTTTAGGGTTTTTATGTTACCATAATGCCTGGGATCATTTCTGCAATGCATCTTGGAAGCAGGAGGTCTTTACAAGAGACTGAAGAGCATGAATCTGCTTGGCTTGAGTTTGTCTTACTATTAGCTAAAAACAAATGACAGTATTCAAATATTAAACTGTGAGGTTTACTAGGGAAAAATACAATACCAAGTTGGGCCAAGAAACAGAAAACATCTTATTCCAATGCTTTAAATTCCCACTCATGGTTGCTCTTCCACATTCAGGCTTCATTGTATATGTCCAAACACTTTATGAGTCCCTCCATTTGTATAGGAGTATTTTCATTCTGCTATTATCAGCTCCTATTCCCTCAGAAAAAGCACCATACCTGTATGTAAAGTATGATTTCTGATCATTCTTCCTGTTTTCCCTTAAGTTCCTTTTAAAGAAAAACAAACAAACAAACAAAAAACCCCAAACAACTTAGAACTGATTTTCTCCCCTTAAGTCAAAGCACAGTCTTATGTCACGTCAGCTCTCCTGCGACTAGGCTGGTCCCCACAAGCCTGAAGCTTCAGGCCTGGGACATCTCAACTCCACAACTCCCTTATATTAGCTATATCTGCCAGCTGCTCTTCTCTTTTCATATATAACATAATCTTTAAGCAGCATATGGCCTTGACTATGCGTGTATGCTCTGGCAGGTTCAGGCTAAAAGGGCTGCAGGCCATTTGTCAAGCCGTATCACATTTCCTCCACGCCCTTCCTCTCGTGAGTAACCCAACGCCGCGCACGGCTAAAGCTAGATGCAGAAGCACGGCCATGACCGAATGAGGACTATTGTCTGAACCTCATAAAATATGCTGGTGTGCATACAGTGAATCATGGCTATTAAAATAAAGGGCATGACACAGCAGAAGTTAAATTGATGAGAATTGAGGAGAAAATTCTGGTTCTACAAAATTGCAGTTTTACTGGGGTACAGCCCTCAGTTCTTGCATTTGGCCAGCGGGTTAGGCAACTGCTGGAGTCGCTGTACGCCAGCACAAAAGGGAGGTGGCACGACACCATCCTTCAGACTCATGGGCAAGGAACCTGCACTCTACATGCCCAAAAATCCTGTTCCACTCTGTGCAGCGTGAGATTTGTAACTGAAAGGCTTTGCCAGTGTACTACAAGCACCCAAGTGGTGACTTGCACAGTCCGCTTAAGAAAAGGACCATTCTGATAACAGTCACTGGCTTTCCTTAGTATCTCCAAATGTGTTACAGGAAAATCAGAGTTTTGTCAATATAAACTCCTATGTGACTTAGGGAACTTTTACTACCATAGCTGTATCAGCCAAGTCACGCTGCCACATCTCCTACCAACATCACTGAAGTCACTGTAACCGGAATGAGTTTTCAGCACACTACTATCTCAGCTTTGGTGTCCTACTTTAGAGAAAGTACAGCAGTGCTTTGGGACAAGGCATCAGTGGGTGGCTGGAACATCAACTTCATTTCCCCCGTCTGTGAAGCTGTGGACAAGTTTTCTGTATCTCACAACTAAATCCATCTAGTGAGCCAAACTTTTTCCCTTCCAAAGAGTGCATTTAAAGTGAGTTAATTGCGTATAAGCAGAAATATCTTTCCTTATTCAAACACAGTAAATCTTTACATTAACAGAACAGGGACAACTATGATAAGAGATCACACCAAAAGCTTTACCAAGGAAATCATTCTGTTTCACACAGGTCAGTGAACAGGTACTCTACAATAAACATGTCAGTATCAGGATAAGGACTTTTTCCACCTCCAGGCCAGACACTTTTGGAGAAAAACAATAAATTACTACTTAGTATATTTAATTATGCTTGAGGAAAGTCTGTGGATGCTTCCACACTGGGGAAAAAAACAGTAAGTTTCAGAACTTGAAATGTACAGGTACTGCAACACTACCAGAATAAGGAAATCCATCTTGTTTACGTAATGCCTCTGAATTTGATCACTCCTGGATGACCTACAGGAACACTGACTAAATCCAAGTTCATCATAACTATTAGGTACTACACAGCACAAGAATACACTGTATAAATCGGCTTAGGTATCTACATATGTAAATATGAAATAACTGGTTTCATAAAACAACTTGTTAACAGGTGGCTGTGTTTCAAAGCTTTTTATCCAAATACAGCGGTGGCCTCATGCTTGAGAAACAGCTAAAAAACCTTCTGTTTTGAATATCTTCAGAACACACGTGTATTTGAGACCACACAGCATACGGCAATACACGTGCTGAACAATGAGACCTATCAGCATGCAGCAATAGATGCTGGATTTACAACCCATTCCACCAAATCTGTTCTTATTTCTCATTCCAAGTGGTGACTACATACACTACTTGGACAAGGAGAATATATCATGGTGTCTACTTTCCTGATCTTGCTCAAAGTTAGTTCTGAGATGCGCTAAAAGAGGGGGTTCCTCTGCTGACACAAGACCAAGCAGTTATCTGTAGAAAATACTCTCACCTTGGGGCATGCTACTTTTGGAATTGCTTAATCTATTTCTAATAGAAAGCTTTGAGCTTAAATAACAGCAGCAAATTACAAAACTTGGCTTCTGAAGATATTTCTGCCAGAAAGTTTGTCACGAATTGTTAAGTATGTCATTAAAAGCATTTAGAGTACAATAAAAGAACCACAGGAATGCCCACTCAAGATACAGCTAAGCATCATTCCTACACCTCAAGAAGTCAAGAGTTCAACAGCTAAAGCAGACATAACTTCACTTCCCTGCGGTCCTCTCTCTCCCCCTCCACTAACATTCATAAAAGTGAAGTTGAGGGAAAAGCAGAAAACATCTAAGAGGCCACCCATGTCCAGATTAGCATTGGCTAGAAAATACTGTCCTTTGGTGCCGTCTGCGTATGTCGAAGAGGCATCCATACAAATACGGCAGAAGTACCAAAACATAAGCAGATCAACTTCTCAGGCTTGCAATTAGCACCACAGTAGTCCTCTCTACTGAGACTACTGATGGAACAGTATCATCGAAGACAATTACTGATTTTGTCTGTCTTACTCCAGGGGTAGGCTGGAAGGAAGGGACAGACACAGCACAATATATTTATATAGTGTTATAATGTAAGAGCGTCACAACATTTCGAGAAGTTTGGCAATTTTAAACATTATTTATTAGTGAGCTGCACTACAATCCCCCAAAAGATGCTCACTCAACAAGGTAATGGCTTTCAGGTCTGGATCCCTGGAAGTACAGCAGTAAAGTTGTGTTCTCCGCTTCAAAACACAAATTGAGCTCTTCATTTACAGCTCATCTCCACAGATAACAGTGGAAACCTTTAATAGTGCCTCTTTCCATATCCAATACATTTTGCTGGCTGTGCTATTTATGAATGTAACAATAGCATGTGGCAACCTGGAATCAGAAATAGCAAAACTAATACCAGTGACATTTATTTCTAAATGTGAATACCTAGAGTCTGAAACCCTGAATTACTGAATTGGAGTCTGAACAGCTTCTTACCACCAGCTAAATGCCACACGTCCTGCCTGGAAATGAGCTGCAAAAGAGACTGCCAGACATCTTTGCATTAGTTTGCTTTGTGGTTTGTTTCATCTATCCCAACCACATTTTAAATTGGTTTTGGCTTTGGTTTTTTTTTTTTTGTGGTTTTTGTTTGTTTGTTTGTTTGTTTTCCTGGAGCTCAAAGCTATAGAAATACTCTTTATGGGACTTTTCCCAAACTCCTACACATTGTAAGCTTGGGGCAAAATCTCCATTTGTCCCATACTTCTCATACTGGTTACACAGGGGGCTGGATGTATGGTAGTGCTAACAGTTTTAGGATAAGAAATTCTCATAGGAAATAACTTTTGCCTCCTTTTTCCTCTCCCTTAACATCCATTAGTTTTCCAAACCACACCTGACAGTTGCCTGCTTTCTACACTGAAAAACTGTTACATCTCAGGGTACCATAAACATTGCTAAGCACCTAAAAGAAAGTCCTTACGGGTCCTTTTCAGAAATTACTCTTCAGGAAATGCTTTGAACCTATCCAAAAACTGTTCAACTCATTTGAAGCTGCTTCGCTTGACTAAACAGCTCTACTAAAGTAAGCACAGACCATACAGGTTTTAAATGGTCCCTTATCACGTAATTGCTGCTTTGATAGTTCAAAATAGCCACCAAAAAATAGTGACCAGCTGTCCAGACTCCAGCAGACACCACAGCAGGGGTCTCACTTTACCGAAAATTGCTTGATATACCTCAAAGGAAATCACTAACAGATATGATAATGTTGTTAGCAATTAATCCAGTCACAGGACAAGAGATGCCTATCAGTTACCAACACGGTTGTTATTTCATTTTTTATCTCAATTCCATGGCAGCAGGAACTTGCTGCTGTTACTTGGCAGCAAGGAAACCACTAAGATACTGAAGCTGTAAGCAACAGGTTTGCTTTTTACTTTAAAAACAACATAGATTTTCCTTACCTGTTCAAAGTAACGAGAAGGTATTTAACTAGTTCAAAGAAACTCCCATTACAAAACCCAGTGATTTAACACAGAGGTCCCTGTCCCTAGCCCTTCACATACAAATACAATTCTATGTGGTTATTACAGGACTGTTCTGGGTCATTACTAACCTTATTGAAAACTTCACAAGTTTAACTCCTGAGCATGATCCTAAAATAAAACCAAGGCTGATGTGTATTTGATATATTCATCACACTTAGCAATTTATACAGATCTTCCACATTTGCATAGCTGGCAGAAGCTTTTTCCTATTTCACCAGAAATTTAGACCACTGCTAGAGCTAAATTCCCCAGTTGGGGGCATGGGGTGGAAGACTTGGGAGAAAAGTAAAAAAAAAGGGAAAAAACCCCACGCAGTTCCAAAACTGGTAAGGACCACTTGGGCCCCAAACCCAAAAAGCATCAATCTTTCATTATCTTTGCAATATAAACAGAAAACACTGAAAGAGCATGCCAAAAACGCAAGAACTGGGAGAAGAAAATTAAAAAAAAAAGACAAAAAGAGACACAAGGAACTACTTGGTTAACTCAAGAGAATGTATGCGATGAAATGGACACACCTGGTCTAAACTTGAGTTCTTCTAGCATAGATCAGATTTTCCCCCCACCCTGCCCCACCCCACACCTGATCAACACCTCAATGCTGGAATTATATCCACAGAGACGGCTAGCATTGATTCAGTTCCTCTCTTACACACTACTGCACAAGAATACACCAGAACAATCACATCCTCCAAAAGAAGGAATAAGTTTAACCAATTTATAAAACCCAGAACATTTTCCTGTCATCTATATCCCTACACTTGGGACAGAACAAATACATTAAAATCTCTACAACATCCAGAAGTTGAAGATATGCTTGGTTTATACTGTCGAAAGCACAAATTTTTCGTTGAGAAGGTAAAAGAATACACTCCCAAACCTAAATAAATAAACAAACAAATAAATAAATAAAAATTTCAAGTAGGATACACTTCCTATGAAGATTCCAACTTAAACAAGATGCAGTCGTGGAAAACCTATGGTGCATATTGTGCGCCTAGACTAGACCTTAAATACATCTGCTCTTTTCAAGAGTTATCAAGTTAGGAAAGAACCAGATTTCCTGAACCAAAATAATGGTAACTGTGTTGCTCACAGCAAAGTAATTTGTAGAGGTGCAACCAATGACTGAGATTGCAGAAGTCAGTGAAGAGTTACAGAGAGCTACATTCTACATTGAACAGAATTGCACTCCATGTGGATATTCCTCATCGGGTAATTCTTTCTCCCAAAAAACTCTGTTTTGTTTCATTTACAGGAGGATGTTATTAATTAAAGTTCATACCCAGTAAGGCAGACATTGCTTGATCCATAAGGAGTAATCTCACACAGTCACCAAGTGGAGTCCCCCAGACAACTCCTGCACAATACAGAAAGCAGACAGGCTCCTGGGGCTGGCAGCATTTCAGAGCTGATCCTGGCCAACACCAGTGCCATTTGCCAGCTGTGCAGTTAAGGGTCAGGTTGGGCTATGCTTCCAGAAAGCCAGGCACCTTAGGTATGCTGAAGCACAGGGTACATAACCAAAGAGCACACATTCACCAGAAAACCAGCTCTGAGAAAAAGCACATATTGGATCTGCTGCGCTGCAGGTTACATCCATTATGTACTGGCTACCAACTGCACCAGCAAGAGCTTATAGGAGAATGCATTCAAGAGGAATGGGGAAAAAGATGACGATTTCACATCACCATCATCACTTTGCACAATAGCTGGCAACTACAAAGTTGCAGGGATGCTTTTTTCACTGTGAGGGTGACAGAGCCCTGGAACAGGCTGCCCAGAGCAGTTGTAGAGTCTCCTTCTCTGGAGACATTCAAAACCCGCCTGGACGCGTTCCTGTGTGATCTACTCTAGGTGGCCCTGCTCTGGCAGGCGGTTTGGACTAGACGATCTTTCAAGGTCCCTTCCGACCCCTAACATTCTGTGATGCTGGCTACCAGCACAGTTGCTCTCTCCTTACTGATCCATTTGAAGCACAGCTACTGCTTTCTTCCCTTCTGGAATACGGAATATTCCACTGATTGGGGGTGGGGAGTTTGCTTTAAAATCAGAAGTACTAGAACTGCACAGTGCTATAAAAAGTAAAACTGCAGCTTTTCTTGGTAACAGCAGAAGTTTAACGTGCATTGGCATATGAGCAAGGACGAATCGCCTTCATCAGTTATTCCACTCAACAATTAACAGCAGAAAATATCTGCACTATTAGCAACGCATGCTTTCTTCCCTTCCACCTCAGTCAACAGCCTGTCATGTTTAAAGCTAGATTTAAAAAAATACTCAAGACATCTTGGGGAACAAAATAATCTTGTACCAGAGGGTTGTTAACAGTACTCTCACTCCTTACTGAGTTTTTAGCAGCCAACAGCAACTAATACACTGTACAGCGGCACAATCTAATTTTCTTCCCAATATGACAGTCTGGTTGAAAGAAATCTGGGATACCAGGTGTAGACCAAGAGCATCTCCAGGTCTACAAGGCAGTCTGCTGCGCAAGTGACCAAGAAAGTGAATCTGGTAGCATCCAGCCCCCAGAGAAAGTATGGCCAGGCGCATTATTCAAAAACTCAGACATCTGATATTTGAACAGATAAGTAATGCATGTAATCTACAGTTCTATCCAAGCAGAAGTTTTACTTGCCGTTCTCCTGATATAACCCCAAAAATGCAGACATCCTCCTACAACCCTTTAGACATCACACACAACTCAAGAGTGGAAGTGGTGTAAGAATCAGCTATTAGTTCACTTCCCAATTTGTCTGTTGGGGCCAATAATAATCCTCTAACATCTCCCAGGGTTCCCCAGTACCACCTGTGGAAAGCCACCACAGATAGCAATGCTACTCACCAATTCTTTCACAGTCATGTAATTTTGCAGACATATTCGTTTTAAGCAAAGACATAGTGTAGAAGATACACAGTCAAGTTATTATCTGAAAAAATATTTAAGAAAAAGGCTGCATATATTCTCCAGACTTAAGAGATGCATTGCAGGCAACTTATCCTAACTAAACTGCATCTGAGTTACGTTTTTCATAACTTTTCTTAAGCAACCAGTATTTGGAAGAGTTTCTCAGTACACAAATACTGGAAATTTTGTATCTAGACTGTAATTCATTCACAAATGTGTAAAGAATTGTGTTCCCCCCATATCTGGTTAATAAACAGATACCAGCATGATGATCTAGTCTGATGTCTCCAGTAACACAAATCACAAGTTTTACTCACCAACTCGAAGTCCACAGCTTCCAGGTACCTACTGGAACCACTATTTAGAAAGGCTTTTAAAGTCCATTTAAGAAATTCACTTACGACATCATAAGCCAATATTTGGTAAATTCCCCAATTTTAACTATCTTTTAAGATCTGGCACATAGAAGCAGAAGCTATGCTAAAAGTTACTAAGAAGCCATATAAATGTACCTTTGTCTGCTAGAACTTCTCAACTTGAGCTTTCACATCTTCCTTTCTTTGAGCTATGAGACTTCACACAACACTTCCTACCTTTCTTTCAGGTAAACTCAAACTATGCTTTCTTTATTCTCCCCACTAACAGTTTTTCTGCAATTTTTATGTAAGTCTCTTTTTGGTGGTGGTGGTTTGGGTTTTTTGTTGTTGGTTGGTTGGTTTTGTTTTTATTATGAGCACAGACACAATCTCTCCTGCATATCACGCTATGCTGGCAACTATGCCGAAGAGCTGGCACAAGAAGCAGGCCTGACATTCTAGCTCTCATCTTCACTAGTGACATATACAACTGCAGCACCACTTCCTTAGCATTTTCCTGCAAACAAGGAGCCATTTCTTAAGAGTCCTGGATGCTCACAATCAGTTAGCCATCATGAATGCCAACGTCTTTCAGGACCACCCTTTCTAAGGTATGCACATGTTAACAGCAGTGAGCAACTACACAGTCTGAAGAACTTTCTAGTGTTTTCTCTAATTAGACTGTAGCTGAAGCTAGCTATCCAAGACCGAAATCCCCAAAAGGTCAACATGAAAAGTTAGCAAGTGAAGATTCCTTCCGAGTAAATAATCTCACTTACTGCTGCATATCGGACAAATTATTTTCAGGCCACCAGTTTCTCTTATATTACATTTCATAAATTTAGCTAACAAACATGTGGATTTAAATTTTTCAAAAGGATATTTGGAACAGCTAAAAAATGTTTTCGGAAAAAAACACACAGCATTTCCTAAAGAGTTCTTAAAATTTACACTAATATAAAAGGATCAGAAGAGAACATTGCATAGACCATTTTCATTCAAACATCACATTTTCAGATTACTGAAGGAATGTGGTGACTTTTAATAAGTCTTCTTGTTCAACTTCAAGAGATTTTTATTTCCACGGAAATAGATTAATATAATGCCTAGTCCATGAAATTAAACCAGTTCTTTCCAGTGGCAATTTGGAGAATTTAATGTAAAACTTCTAGTATAGTTATGCAGATAAGACTTGGCTCCTCTGTAATTTTAAATCACCTGACAATTCTCAAAAGCCACAACACAAGAAACAGATAGAAACCACTGTTTCAAAGTAGACAGATACTACTCTGACAGAGTTATGGGAAGGAAGCGAAGGACGCACAAAGATACTTGTCAGGCTGCGTGACACTTGTATCTGCTGAACAAGACACTGAAAAAAAAAACTCTCAGCATGAAGTTTGACAGAGAAAGGCGTTACAGTCCCCTCTTAGTCTCCTCCTGAGAAATCTACATCTGAAGGGATGGTTCAAACAATCCCGTCACTTGACTCCAGAATCTGAGATTTTACAAGAGACAGTTAGAAGCTGAATTCCTACAGGATACCTACTGTGTGTTTCACCAGACCACTGACTTGTTGCAGTGGTGTACACCTACTCCTGTTCTGATGTAAGTCCCTTCATTTCCATAAATAAAGTCAAAAAGACTGTAAAAAACAACCACTGTACAGTATGCACATTAAAAGATGGAGGAATTTCAGCTACAGCTTTGCACAATGTGGAAGGCTTAACTAAAGCCATCTATTCATTTAGGCACCATTCTTCAGGTTCCTGTCTGTGTCGTGCCCCCCTCAGTCACTTCACTAATTAAGTACAGAATGTATCCTCTGGTTAGTGAGCACTCTTAATACTGAGGACACAGCAAAATCAAGCTGTCTGCGTATCCAGAGAGACACTCTCTGGATACGAAGAAACCTTTAAAAAGGAAGTATTAATGTAATAGGAAGAACAAGGGAGTAAGAAAAGATACTTTTGTGTCCAAGTTGCTCAGTTACACAGTTGACTCTTCCTTGATCTGAAACAACTAGCAATTACTCTAACCACATTGAACTCAAGGCCATTACACTGAAAAATTCACTGCTGTTAAAAAAAATAAAATATAATCTTAGTTCTTCATTGTGACATCTCACACTTCAAAGCAGCTTTTCCCATTACCAAACCTCCCCATTCCAATGCCCCACACAGTTTCACTTGTGATCATCAATTCAGTACAAAACCACTATATCAACAGAAATTAACATTTTAAGTTAAAAGCTAGCCATGACCAACTCCAATAGCACATGCAACTGAATAAGACAAAACAGAATGATTTTCACTGCTGTTTCCCAACAAGACCTCAAGTTAGCATACTGACTGCAAGAAGCTCATTCATTTCCCATTACGAGATAGCACAAACCTCACTTGAATCAGATGGGTCCAGCTACAGCTCAACACCAAGATGTTCTGAAGGGAGGTGCATGGGGCAGGGGGAAAGCAGGATGCCTGCTTCCCAGCTGAACCAAGATACCAGTCTGAGTCACACAGAACTGAAAGATACTTAAGATCAGACTGTTAAGAGAAAGCATTGAGACAGGTATCATCTTCAAGATGTAGCTTTTAGCACTCAGGAATTTCAAACATGATTATCGTTTTCAAAAGATAGTAACATACGAGAGAACTCATAAGCAGAGTTTTAATAGCAAAACATCAAACAGTTTTTCAACTGTTAGAGATAAAACCAGCATTACAGTGAGATACAGCTCACAGATAACAAAACACAGATTCAAGAATTTATACATCAACTAGCTGCCTAAGTTCCTACTATAATCAATGGTATCTAAAGAACTATTGTGCTCATCCTAAAGCAGATACCTATGTTCAGCCAGCTCAACAGCTCTTCAGGTCCACCGACTAGGTCTCTGCAGACTATAATGGGAGCACAGGCAATGAGCTCACACCCTGGCATCTAAATTTAGGTGCTCCAGTCTGTGAGCCAGCCCTACAGTTTATACAGCCAAAGTACACAAGCATGCTGATAGGCCAAACATACACATGCTGTAAGCAACTGCTGAGGGAATTGTCCTTTAAAAAAAAAAAAAGTTTTCCAAATAAGGACTCTTATGAGAAAATGTGAGACACTATAATAAGAAAGCCTGCTAATAGAGCACGAGTTGAATTCCTGAACTATGTTCCATATAAGTTTCAGTCTGCATGAAAAGCAAATGGTTTCTAGATATCCATAAGGAGGGAGAGATACTGCCCTGCAAAAGTTGTCTTCAAAAACAGCAACATATCTGAATGATTTCCCGCACACAACTAGTCAGGAAAAATATCCCTCATTCATAAACTGTGTGAGCAGAGAAGGACTGACAAGGATTTCTCCTTTTAATAAGTAAGCATTATAGTTGTGCCACATTTTTCACCAGCTGCTATATATATATATCTGTATGTAGTGCTGGACTTACAAACTACTAAACTAACTAAATAAAAGGTTGATCGAAATAAAGTAATCTATTATTTAAAAAAAGAAGCCAGGAGAATTTGAGTTAGGGCATGCTCAGACACTACAACATGACAACAAAGCACCACTTCCGTGAATTGCTGTAAATCGACCACTTGTTCTTAATCTGCCCCAACTGTAAGATAAAATAAACAGAGGATAATCTCTGTACCCTATGCCTTCCATAGATGCACTTGTTGACGGAGCCAAGGACCACATCGATTGCTTGCCCATTGAATAACGCTGGAACCACATGCTTGACAGTTATGCAGGCTAGCATCCTTCTCTCTCAGTTCCTCAATTATCACACAGTCACAAAAGGACAGAAGAGCACAAGCACAGGCTATGTTCTTTACCACTGAAATGACAACAGTTGGCCTACTGAGGTGTTCATCTGCACCCAGCTTTCTTGGCGATCAGGTTTCTCCAGGGTAGATGACAACTAAGACCTCTTTCTACAATTGATTAGTTCTTTCTCCCTTGGGTTGCCGGCCAGCTTGACCAGGAATGATTTTCAGTCAAGGACCAGAATGTAGAAGTGTAGATTCAAGCAGTAGTTAGATTTGAATGAAATATTGCTGTAAATAACATGACATTGATTCTGCATTATTCTGTCTTCAAGTTTCACAAAAGCTGTCATCTCCACACTTTTACTAAGATTTCATCATGATGACCAGAGCTAATGCTTTCCCTAAATCTTTGCTTAATGGAATTTTATTTCCTTCATCTAATACTTTGTCAAGACATTCCCAGTAGCAACCTTTCTGTTATTTCACCTGAGCACATAAATTCATAATTACTTTGATTGCCTTTTATTCCCTCTTAGCTACTGGGACAGGATTCGCTCGATGAAAAAAGCCAAATCAACCAATAAATAAAAACCCCAGAAAACAATTCCACAGTACTAGCACTACAGAGCTGTCAGCTCATTTAAGCCTTTAGTAGCTGCTACTTAAATAGGATCAAAGTCAGTTTTAAATTAACAGGTGAGGTAACTCCTAGTTTTCCTTTTGGAATGAAGTATTCTACATCATAACCAAATGATAATATTTAGCTAAAGCTTAAAGTAAGAACAAGAACCTTGGGGCTGCTGTCAGTAGCCAGACCTGCTAGAGGGCTCAACTCCACTGTCCCCAGACAGAGGGAAACCTGGAGCCAAAACCACTTCTTTCAATTTTAAGATGAGGCTGTTCACATGTTCAACACATTTCTATTCTTCAATTATTCTTTATATTCAAAACTATAGCAGGGCATAGTAGCTCACTGTAAATGTAGATTTCAGTACAGTTTGAAGGAATGCTTTACACCAGTGGGCTCCAGGTCTCGAAAAGCAGGCTTTCCAAATTAACAAGAAGATTCTGCAGAATGACAAGTTGCAGGGGCTGATGAGCTGAAGGACCCCCACATGGCAGGCTTCTGGTCAGCTTTTCTGCCAGGAACTGTGGCTTTGAACGCACTTTGCCTGTGCCTTTATGGTCTAAACTATTCCAAATTAGACAGACTTTAAGGCATATTAGAGTTCATTTATTCTGCCAGGCATTTGTGTTTAGGACAGTAAGAGAAATGTAAAATCAGACATGTTAAGCTGACATTCCTGAATTGTCAACTGTCAGTATTACTGAAGTATATAGCTGCCTCTTTAAACTAAGCTGCATTTGTGATCAACTGTGAAATTAGATCAGCAACACAGAGCTAGATTGTTTTGCTGTTTCCGTGATGGATTTTTAGGCTTGTACATAAATTCTAAAAACAAGAGCGCTGTTACCTTCTTAATACTCGTATCACTTAAAAGAAATGCTGCTTAATGGAAGGTTTGACTGGCTGTTCCCTGCTCTGTCACTAATTTACTCCCTTGCTGCTTCTCTCTATTGCATGTCTTCCCACCTGAAGCTGACAGAAGGAGAACAGTTTTTCTGACCTTCTTGGAAGACCCTGAGAGCAACTAGGTATGAAACAGCAGGTCTGTTTCCTTCGGCATTGCTCCTCTAGTTCAGCCTTTTCACTTCGCAGCTGGTAGAGCTGCTTCTCCAAATCCCACCATCACCCTGCCAGAAGTTAAAAAAAACAACAAGAAAACACAGCAGATTTGACAGCCAATAGACTAGCCAAGGGAGCACTAGTTACTAGAAAACCTCCCTTAACATCTCAAGACTGAAACAGTCTTGAAAAGGAGAACATAAAGAAAAGAAAACTCTTACACAGCATGTAGTTTCATAGCCTGACAGAACAGGAGGGAGGCAGAAATAAGAGAAGAAAAGCTGCCATTATATAAGAGTGTAAGTGGCATTTTCAGAAAGGGAGGTTTGATTTACCAATTAAAAAAACTTGATATTGCAAAAGTGAGCATTTGACTGTTGCCTTTTACTTCTGATTAATACAAGCAAAGGATTTTCTGGAATTACTTACAAGTACTCAAGATTAGCAGATGAGAGTTCATAAACAGCTCTGAAAAACAAGTATCAGTTTCACTCAACTATGGTGGAATCGTTCAGAGTTTTGCTACACTGTGAAACAGTGAACATTGTGGTAAATATTTGCAGGTGGATGTTCTAGACACAACTTACTAGTTTACAGCCTGCAAGAGTAAGTGAGTTTTAAGATGCAAGTTCTTGCTGTCATTAATGTTACACAATTAAATTAAGCATGCAACAAAGACACTACAGTCAGATACGCAGGCTTCTGGATGCAGGTTGGTGACACTCAGGTATGTAAGTGCAACATCCACAGAAGCAGAGTATGGCAGGTTGCGATGGAAACAGGGACGGTGAACAATTGGGGGGTGACCCACACCATTCTGCTCAGCCTGAGATTAACAAAGCAAAATTACCTTGGCAGTGTTGTACAAAGGCACTGAATTTATCCCTTAAAGCAGCAAGAGATGATAATGACAGTAGGTTCCCCAGAATTACTTTCCTAGAGCAGCCTGGAGGCTGAAAATATCTCTCTCCAACATATGCAAAACCTGAAAGAATGCAGCTAACCAGGAACGAAAGTCATTACTGAAATCCTATCAGACTGCTTCTTAACTCCAAATACCTCTTCTGCTCTCTTGCCAGTGGCTACTGCCTCCACAGGCCGGACAGCTAATGTGGGCATAGGTCCAGGCCTCCACTACGTCATTTTAAAATGACTCTGCCGGGCCCGAGCGTGTTAGCTCCAGCTCATGTGCTGGTCTGAGGCTGAGGTCTCCTCCAGTTGCTTCTGCGACAGAAGCAGGAGCCTGCTCTGGGTGTTCACGCCTGGCAGAGGAGCGGCTGTCCAACTCCTCTTCAGCCACCCTAGCTTGCCTGGGCCAGGCAAGAGAAGCAGTGCCCTGCTCTCCCCAGAGCACTCATTCTCCTCTTCCAAGGTGGGATGAAATAACTCAATTCTCCTTTAAAAATACAAACCCACAAGCCATCCAGCTCATCAGCAAGACTTTGTGTGAAAGTGTTTTAAATCTGAAAATTGGGTACCGAGTGAGGCACGTTTGTTTTCAACCAGAATGAACGGGTTTTGAAGCACTTAACCACTAAGCTATGAAAAGAAAAAGTAAACAGTGAAACACGTGGAAGAAGCTGAAGGGAACTGCAGATTCAAAGTTTAGTTTAAAAAATAAAAAAGCACACTCACATCTCCTTGTTGCTTAATGTTGCTTTTAATCTCTGAAGTTAATGAGGGTTATTTCCTAGTTTGTAAGACCTTAAAACCCAACAAAACTCTCTCTCTAGTTAAAAATAAACTTTGCAAAGTTTGATTAAAAAGTAAACAGAAAAACTCCAAATAAGTGCACACGTAAGGTGGAAAATACTGGCCGAAGTGTCAGATTAGGAAGTGCTCACCCTGCGAGGCACGGGGGGTTCAGAGAGACACGTTAAGCCGTTTCGGGCAAAGCCTCAAAAGGCGCAGGGTAAATCTACACAAGCTGAAAACCCACGAGTCTGAGAGAAATTTCCCACAAGCCTCGTGCGAAAGACTGCCTCCTTATACTCAAGTCTTTGAATAGTGCTTTTCTTCTGAAACAAAGTGTATGAGGTACAGCGAACAAACTGTAAAGGTAACTAGGCCTTTTGTCATATAGTTCCTCCACCCACTTGTACTTTACCACACAATAGCTCGTTTACAGATTCAGACCACTCCAGCTCCACACAGAAACAATCCTGTATTGTGAAGAGAATCTACCACAGGAGTAAAATCTAAAAATACTGCAAAAAGTCTATAACAATAATTTAGTAGAACTCTACGGTTCTTCCCTTAGAGACAAAGGCTTTCCCAATTTGAATGGGTAATAACAGACTTTGTCACTCCTTACTTGAGTATGACTAATAGCCTGCAAAAAGCAAAAAATACGTATGTACCATACAGTATATGAAGCTGTTCATCTCTTAAAATAAAAAGATGACTTGCACTGAAGCAAAAACAGTTGTAGTATAAAAATCATGTTATTTCTCTTCCCATCTCTGCTGGGGAAAACAAAGCACTATGTAACACAGACCCATTTCTGCATGTGCCTCCCAAGGCAAGCTTTACACGTTTGTTTACATCAGCAGATAGGCGCAGCAGCTACAAAACAGCAATGGGTAGAACAAATAGCAGATCACATGGATCATCCAGCAATCTGCCTAGTCAGCCGTACATTAACGCAAGTAAATCATGGGAGACCAGTTAGGCTTGGGAAAGTCTGGAAGAAAAGACGGATAGCCTACCTACACTCTACTTGCACTTTCACCTCATAGAGAATAGTTACTCCATCCCCCACAAGCTACTATAATAGAATAAAGATAAACGCAGGGATTATGCCAAGTTGACCTCGGGCTTTGTTCTTTCCCTCCAAGCACATTCAGTGAAAAGGTCTAAACACACATCTGATTTGACAAGCATTCAGATTCACAAAGAACGTGGTGAAAGTGAAATCATACTTGGGGCATTCATGGGTCCCTATGTCAAAGGTCATTAGGCAGCGTTTCAGCTGCTGCTTGCTAGGATTTAAAATGAACTAGTTTAAACCCCGATCGCCACAGACACTGACATACTGTTTGTGCCAGCCAAGAACATTTCATATCATGTTTAGTAAAATTTAGCTCAGAGATAATATAATTTCTGGACAAACATTTAATCCTCATAACTGACACCGTCTCATTAGAAAATATGAATAATTTTCCTTTTTAGCCAGATTGTTGATGTCAACTCACATAATTCATCTGCAGAATACGGAATTATTATTAGAAAAAAAGGTTTGAACAAAGCATTTATATGCCTTCCCCCTTTAAAAAATACCAGCCAGTTTTTCCTATGAAACTAAAAGTTGATCAGTTGATTCAAGCAGAAAAAAAGTCACATTTAAATCACTTAGCTAAACCAGAGAGCTCAAAAAGCTTTATTAAATAACTTTTCATTGATTTTCTCAATTTATCAAGTATTATTCAAGTCTTCCAACCTTCATTAAGGATGTCTAAAGAAAGTGCATTAGAAACTAACTTGAAACAGTAGCAGGCTGGAAAGCTTCATGGCTAAAAAATGTAGGGGAGCAGCAACTGAAAACCTGCTGAGAAATAACAACAGCACAGGAAAACAAATGTGTTCTTCCAAAGCCTTTGTGAAGCTCAGTCTCAGCTACAGGCAGCACAGTGGCAAGCCCAGCTGTCGATTCAGCAAGCTGCAAGACTGTCACTCCAAAACAGGTCACAGTTCAGCAAACAAGTTATTTGTTTTTACTGCAGATGAAGAGGTCTACTCGCTAAAAAGTGGCATTTCTTGCCTCAGAAACAACTATATGCCTCTATGTATTACATATAATAAAGCACGCTGCCACCAGCAGACATCAGTAGACTTCTTTACTGGAGAAAATCTCAAACCTCACTTTATTACAGGAGGCAGGTTCACATAAGGATGCTGGTTTGCCATAGCTGGCAAGCAGACACGCTTCTGTCACTTTGTCAGCAACGCAGACTTCCCCAAAGTTGAATGGTAGGGCATCAACATCTCCTACTACTACCCCTGGCTCCTATACCAAGGCATTTTGAGTGCATCTGCCAAAAAGCAGCATTTTTTCCTTGAGGTTTCCAAAAAAGGCATACAATTTGGTAACAATAGACATCAGACCCACAACTGACTGCTTCTCAAGGAAGCAGCAATACAGCCTGTGTTTAGTGGGACATGCGCCATTAGCCGACAGGAATTAGTTGCATTACATGCTCTCATCTCATACACTCAGGCATCAATTTAAATAACCTTTGGGCAGAAGACAGCCTTTATCCTTTTGACAAACGGGAAAAAAACCTCTCAAGGAAGGACAAAATGTGCTTGTTCTTTTTGGCTAAGGAAACAGGCCCTCTCAAACCTCCAGATGCCCAATGTGACTTCTTTATCTGCACCCTTCCCGCATAAATAACTAAGAATCCAATTTAAATAGAAGATTGACATAATCTCAAAGACTTAGTATATTGTTCCAGAGCCCTCATGCCCCAATGGAAATGCACATGTAAGAGGCTTTCCATGAGTATCCTGCTTGCAGAAATGGATAAAAACATCAAAACTTCTAAAACATCTGGGACAGTAAAGATGACTAAAACCCCCTTGTTCTTCCTCATGTGATACTACCGAGGATGACAACACAGACATCACAAGGCAAGCCAGACCTCACTTCTCTCCAGATCCCTTCCATCCCCCAGTGGGAAGAAAGCACATTGGTCTCCTAATGACTGACAGGTTGTGTTCAGGATAGTATGGAAATCCCTCCTATTCTATCATGCCATGTAAGCAAACAGATTTGTCATGCTGGTGCAGTTGCTTACTAGTTTTAGAGTATTGTGAATTTTGTAGACGGCTGCGATGGCTACCAGATAGTTCAGAAATATGCAAGGTACAGAGGAATAAGATTCAATTAAAAAACACCAAACCAAACATCAGAGGTATTTATTAGATATTATTGCCTTGGATGCTATTGATGATATCAACATGCTTTTGGCTGTTTTCCAGAACACCCTTACAAATCAAAATGAAATCTAAGGGCAAGCACATACTGAATGAATCTGAAAAATTTTAAGCGCATGCTTCCTCCAAAACAGTGCTTGACACTCCTTGTTCTCATGCACTACAGGCTGATCTGCTGAGGATTACATTTCAATCTTTGCAAGTTACCCAAATTAAAGAGTTCCCAACTCTAACAGACAGTGTCCACTGAAGTACTCTGCAATAGTCACATAGGTTTTACAGAATTGCATGAATTGCTCCAAGAAACCTAAACCACTTATTATAGAAGAGAATCATAAACCTTATTTAAGCTCAAGAACATCTATTTAGCTTTTTTGGTATCAGTTTTTTCCCTTCTCTAAGACAGTCTTGCTTAGAAGAGGAGGAAGGGGAAGAAAGGAGATGAAAATACACTGCAGTTCTCCATATCTTAAAAATCTTGAAGTTCTTGGACAGCTAGATGAGATAGCGTGACAGAGTTCACTACCTTATCCAGGAGGGAGAGCAACACTGTATTGATGCCTTTTAACTTCTCATAAAAACTACTCAATTCTAGGACAAGGAAAAAATGTCAGGCTTTTTAACATTTGTCTCTGAAGCACATCTAAGAGACTCTTCTTTCTAGTCACAGAAAAGAAATCCCACAAAACTGGCGTCACTAGGATTCATATAGGGCCTACACCACACAGAAAAAGGCAGCAACAAACAGTATCTCAGATAAAACACACACTTTTAATTCTTCTACTGCTGAAACACACTTCTGTTCTAGCTATGGAAAACAGCAGACAAAACTGAGGTAACCACACGGTTCTGGACTGAACTAAGGAGCAACAGCAAATCACTCTAAAACCTATGAGCTTCCACATGCTAATAGCACTACGTTCACCAAAGTTTAAGGCCACGCTTGGCCATCAGAATTCATGAAAGCTAAACTGGGGAGAGGATACAAGAAAGCATCTTCTAGTCATCTCATTCTGTGTCAAGTATTGCACATTCATTTGTACAAGACCTTCTGTAATTTCATAGTTTATACACTGGATACTTTACAGAGGAGGCATTAAGATCTTGCTCCCTCCTCCTCACTACAATCAGCAAACAAAAGACAATTTGTCCACAGGAAGTTTTAAAATACTGA
Organism: Leptosomus discolor; assembly: GCF_034619465.1. Taxonomy (NCBI): domain Eukaryota; kingdom Metazoa; phylum Chordata; class Aves; order Leptosomiformes; family Leptosomidae; genus Leptosomus; species Leptosomus discolor. The sequence goes on along the minus strand of NC_141396.1, from coordinate 50,999,130 downwards.
GTTAAATCTAGTGATAAATATTTTGAATTGGTTACCTTTTAAACCTGAAAATATGGATTTCCAAGTTTGAGATCTCTCCCCCATGCCACCTCAGGCACTCCACAGCTCTGCAGTTGGTGGCCATAATTACTGTGTCCTAAACTTGGGATTCCAACTCTGCTATGCTAGTACTTGCCAATGTGAAACAAAGTGATCTTAAATATCAACCCAAAAGCTGTTAAAATTGAAAGATAATCCTGTTTATTTGTACTAGGACCATATTTTGCTAGTGTACTTTTAAATACAGAACCTCAACCACACTAGTTAACTAAGTGTTTCTTTTCAAACCAGCAGGCACAAGGCCCAGTTAAATCTCTCAAAAATAGCTGGTTGCAGTGAATTTGCTGAAAAGGGACATTTGGAAACTGTCTACAGCTTGGTCAGACAGACTGACATACCATATCACTTGCCACTGATTAAGAGCAGTCATGCAACTTTAGGAAGCAAGAACAGTAAGTCTCACCCCCATTGTATACCCCATCACAAGATCTCTTTTGTAAATGATTGGAATAATTTAGCACTGATCCTTTCATACCTGCAAGCTTTCCTCATACACGGTATTTGAGCCAGCTACTCCACCGTTGTATTCTAAATACAATAGAAAACAGCAAGTAAAACTATCCTTCAAAAGAATATTTTTTCTCTATTACCTAAATACCTTTAAGATAACAAAACCCCTATTTCCCATGTTCCCTTCTGGTAAAGTGAAACAGAGCTTTCAACTGTTTTACCACTCTGCCTTTGGTATTCTGCAACTTCCCAATTCTGTCCTGAAAGCCAGCCATGGCACCACACTGTAGCCACGTCAGGTCAGGTTGGCCCAAGGCAGCAATACCTTTGCTCAGTATGATATGTGATTATAAAAATCACACAAAAGATGAAAATAGTTCTGGATTTTTTATTCGTATTCATAAATGCAACTTCCCTAAGCTGCATTAGTGTGCAACATACTGCTTTCAGTAGTGCCAATTAAGTCACAGATGTTGAAAGACTTGTAAAATAGCTACCTCCTTCCCCCCTAAGAGAGTTCACTTTCTTATTGTTACTCAAATGTCTTTGCATTACCTACCAGTGTCTAGCTCCCTTTCCACCTGTGACTGCAGAAACTAGTGACTTCCTACTGTAAACCACAGCAATCACGTGGGGCAAGGAAAGAGGAGAGGAGAAAAAGCCCACAGATCCTCTCTTAATTAACTAGCCTGGAACGTATTTTAGTTGTCACCATCTACAGACTACCCACTGTTACAGATAGTTAACTAAGCTTCTGTTTTATTGCCAGCTTCTTTCATAAGCAGCTAGAGTCTTGAGCGCCATAAAAAGCTCATACGATCATAGAAACAATCCTGAACTGCAAAATAAAAATGCATGTACAGTGAATTAATACTGCTGTCAAGGGAGCAGCATCTGTGGAGCTCTGTGGTATAGCTGGTGTCAAAATCACCCTCCGTTGTTTCCTCTTTCTTTCAGGGGGGCTTTATTGGGGGAGAGGAAGGGAAAGAAAGAAGTACGCATGAAGCACACATTTTGAGGAAGGGTTTTCCCTTAAGGAAAATCAATCCAAGAGACTGGGGAAGAGTTGGTGTGCAAACTGCAGCTAAAAGGAGATCTTCAAGGGACACAGTCCATGCAACAGATGGAATATACATCCAGAACAGCCACAATGAGACCTAGTAGCAGCTGATAGAATGAGAAAAATAACACAAAGGTTACTCAAACAGTATGCCATTTTATTTATTACAAGTTGTAATTCGTGTATTTGCTGCTAAAGCATAGATTTCCAGAGTCCACTTAGGTTGTATACACAGTAACACATTGAACAGACTCCAATAAGCAAGACAGACTAAAACAAATATCAGTTAAGTGTTTCTTTAAGTTTCTTTAAAAATTAGGCATTTTAGGAGAAGTTTTGCGTGTTTTAATAATTCCACCGTATTCTATACACCAAATTGTTTTTATGCTGACTTGCCAATTAGTTTGGAAGCCCACGTTTATCAGAAGCCATCTTCATTTCCAGAGCAGATGCAATCCAGGAAGATCCTCCATTTAGCATAAATGAAAGTAGTGCAGCATTTTTTGGCAAAAAGCACCTTTTAGAGCTTGCATGCCATAAAGCAAAAAAACCCACATCTCTTGAAAGTTGTAACTGGAAGTTAGGAGGGCAAGAGCAGCCACTACTGCTTACAGACACAGTAAACTGTAGACAATTGAAAGTCTTTTTTTTTTTTAAAACACTAGATTCCTATAGTGGGTAAGTACAGCTGCCAAAAATGTTGATAAGATTCCTAGTTATTTTTCCTGCTACTGTGCTTCTGCACACAGACTTGTGCCTCTGCTTGATCCAACTCACTACAGCTTTATATTTTATATCCTCCTCCAGCATCTGGATTCCCTCTGTCTCAGTCAGCCATGTTTCTGGCCCAATTTCCTTCAAATCCGTATTAGCACATCTTCCAAAAGACTTAAACCCAACACAGTTCTGCAGGGCAGATTATGTAATCCTGCAACTAATCAAAAGCCTGAAATAAAAAATTGAAAAGAAAGGGAAAAAAAAACACACCACATCTGCATGGTGAAAATGAAACTGAGCTGTCATGCTATTACTCCCTTCCTTCCCCCACACATACACAGCAATCGGGAATAGCAAGTAGTACATCATCCATTTAGCTCATTGGTATTTTCCTGCCAGAAGGATCTTCAGCACTACTCTGTAAAGCACCTAGGAATACTTTTGACAGTTGAAAAAAATTAAGTTTATTTTACACCCATTAACATGATCATAAACCAAAGGCTACTCTCTCCATCTCCCCAATACAGATATCCTCCATGGCAGGCTTGTCATTTTTTGCTATATAATGGAGTCATTTTATTGCATGCAAGAAGCCTCAGGCATTTTGTACAGCCCATTACTCTTTGCTGCCCACATTCAGATGGCTAATCTGCTATCAGCCAGAAGCTTGACAGACAAAAGGAAAAGGCAGGAAAACAGCACACATGGTTGCGCAAGCGCATGCACACTTCAGCTACAAAGTGTTTCAACAGTAGACCCAAGAACCAACAAGACACACATTTGATTGCAACCCAACCTAATGCTTCTGTGGTTAAAGGAAGATGTACGAGTTCTTTAAAGGTAGATAGGCTGGAGAGACATTTAGGGGAAAAAAAAAAAAGAAGAAAAAAAAAAAAGAAGCAGCAATTAGGATGCCTATTAAGATGCACAAACCTGGAAGGCTTTACTCAGTAAGCGAGCATCTTGGAACTTGAAAAGTCACAAACATCTTTCTCTTCTGATAATTTGCTATACAAGACCTACAAAATACTTCCAAAATATTGGCAAAAGTTACAAAGAAATAAGGGCTAAATATAAACAATTGTAAACTATTAGAAGACATTTGGCAAGTTTTCAATTTTACCACCTGTTTTCTTACCTGCTCAGAAAAGAACTCAGATTTTTTGAGTGGTATATTCTTTCCTATATCCCAAACTACTGAGACACCATATGCAAAAACAAATGCAGTGAAGTGACTTGCATATCATACTGCATAACAAGGAGCTTTTTAATTCCTTTTTTTCAGAACAGGTTGGGGTAATTAAATGGAGAAGGCTTGCAACTTCACACCAAAGTAAAGAAAATACCCAGATTTGCTGGAGTTCTTAACTACCTTATTTGTTTCTGAAGAAAAGCAACTCTTCAAACTCACAGGCAGTACTGGCAAATTTTTTTAAGCATCAGATCTACAGGCAACAATTTGCATCAAATACCTTGTAAGAATTTTCTGACAGGACCATAAACCTCTACTGTGTGTCATGATTTTTATTCAACTAAGTCTATTTGTATCCTTTGCAGCTGGAAAGCTAAAATTGCCCCTCTTATGTGAATTGGCTTAGCTCACAGAAACAGAAAGTCTGCCACTAGTTTTAGCCACTCACATGCTGAGGTACAAACCTGTCTCATCCTTTTAAGAAGTCCCTCTCCATCGTGTAGCTACAACATCAGCCATGCAGGCTGATCCCTGAAGGCATGATTAATCACGTGGTGAAATACAGAGAACTATGGCATATTATACTGCATTATGTGTCACTGGAACTATTTCCCTTTTCCTATGCTACAACTATCAATCGAATTTTTGCTTCACATTTCTGTTTAAGTTATTATTCCACTTTTCTTCTGCAGGAAGAGTCTCCTAGCATTTTGTTTGCAATACAGAACTGATTCTATCTTACTTCCACTATTTGTTGTGAGACATATTCAGGTTTCAGGAATACAGTCAGACAATTTAAAATCTGGAAAAGGTACAAGGTAAGCCTTACCATGAAGAGCAGAAGTTGTCAGAATAGTCTTTTCCATACAATTACTCTCTGTGGGTTTTGTATCATTACAACACTGTTATGAACAACAAAAGTTTTACCTTGCGTTACTACAGAGAGCATTCATGCCAGCCTAATCGATTAAATTATTGGATATAATAACTATACATATGTATGTCTACAAAACAACTTCCTATTGTAAATGCAAATTTACTATCAGCAGCTAGAATGTATCAAAAGGTTATTACAACAAGTCATTCAACAATCTGCTCCTATCTGAAGTATAAAGGTGGCAAGAACAGTCTTTTCTTGTGGCCTCTGAGTCACAGAAGTTCTGAAATCCTTCTATGGCCATCTGCAGCACCTCCTCAAGAGCAGCATCATCCCCGCCAGTATTCTGCAACCTTATCTTTCTCTCCCACATGTACAAGGTAAGAGGGGGAAAAAAATACTACATTTGCATATGTAATTACGGTGTAGCTCAGCAGTGAGCAAAAAATTACTGGAAGTTGAGAACAGATATGCCCGATGACCACACCTTAGTTTTTCAAATGAAAATGCTTTGCAAGGAAGGGGAAGGGACAGCAGCAGGGAAGGAAGCCAGTCATTACAGCTCCAAATCTGCTTCAAAGTCCTTATTCACCACCTCACGCTCTTTACAGGGCCAACTGTACCTAGGTCCTTCCTGTGAACAGTAACAGAAGAATGAATCGAGTTATATGTGACTAGTTCTGTTTCACTTGAATTTACTACATAGCAGTACCAGGAATACTAGGGAAAAAAGGAAAGACTATGGAAAGACAAATAAAACAGGACAGAAGACTAAACAGGTTACAGATTGTGAGTAGTACCTCCTTTTCCAGTCTAGAACTTTCCATGACTTACAGTAGATAGCATACAGGAACTTAAGAGAAAGAATAAAATGGACTAGAGGGTGTGAAGAAGGAAAGTCTGATGCATACCTAAAAGGACATAAGGCAGAAATTCCTCAAGGCATTGAGAAAAACTGTTTATAAACAAGTGTATTTAGAAAAATGGGACAACTTATCTCCCTTATGGTACTGGCCATTAAGAAAAATTAAGTTAAGATTGTTTTCCTAACACCTTCTGTCTCCCCCAAACAAAAAACCCAACCTGCTTCTTTAGGTCAAACCTACCAGTTTATCAAAAAGTAATCTAATCCCTGTAATCATGGCCTCATTTTTCTTTTCTTTAGTTTGCGCTTTTTCAGATGGAATAGATTTCCCCAGGACATTTTCAATCATGCCACATTTGCGATGTTTCATAATTTCATTTTGCTTTCTTCCATACAGACTCTGTGGACAGATGTCTCTTCAAAACAGTACAGAACACTGCCCTCAGTGTCTGTCAGTTGTCTGTCAGACAGAATTTGAAAAGGAATCTTTGCTGAAATAATGAAAACATTTCATATCACAATAACTGAAGGTGCTCCCTAGCGTCACTGGCCCGAGTAGCATTTGATCCTAACAAGGACAGGCACACTAGTTCATAGGTAAAAATACTCTCTCTACCACATCAAACTTTTAACCCCTTTATTTCAAGTGTCATCCATAGAAGTCACTCTCAGGATCACAGTGAAAGGCTAGATTTATAATCCATTTATCTCCGGTGCTCTTGCTAGCTCCTCCAATGTTCCTGATCTAACACTTGACTTGTGAGAAGCTAAAAAACAGAAGAGCTTGCAGAAAGACAGAGGATATCCGCGTCAAATCCAAAAATATACTTAAAAGAAGTATATAATACTATCTAGTTAGTTACAAAGTTAAGGAAGAGTTGTTTTTCTCCCTTCCGATATACTCCAATATAATATGGGGTTGCTAGTGCTTAAGAAGTCATTTTACACGTCCTTTGCCCAAGAAGGATGCCCACTCATACCTACAGGTCCTAACTGGATAGGATGGAATGTCATCTCAGCAGAGGATAGAACTCCTTTTTTACTCTCTCTTCTCAGTCATAATTGAGACCCCCAACACATCCCAAAGAACACATTCATCATTAGACACATTTTAGAACACATTTTCTTTACGTAGTTCTCCAAAATTAAGTTAGATAGAACACACTGAAGGCAGAGCAACAAGGGAGATGCCACCAAACAGAATGCAAATATTTGTAAGGGAAGCAATAAAGGACGCCAGTTTTCAAGTTTTATCCTTTAGGTGACAGCAGTTGTTAACCAAACTGCTTTGCAACAACAGGGGTAAAGTCGTCACATCAAGGAACCTGTGACAGCTGGGAATGACAGCTGAAAAGGAGAGAACTGAAACAGGCTGCTTTCAAACACTACTGACTTCTCAAAGATGAGAAAGCATATTTTTAGTTAACTTCTGTTGCTCTGAAAAAGCATGTTAAAATAAAAGATACAGTTACATTACAATAATGGCACCAGAAACAAGCACAGAACAAGGCAAAGCAAAAAGAAAGTTTCCTTTCTTCCCTATTTGGGGTTCCTCTGGGGACAAATGTACAAGTCTAAAGAACCCTGTTAATATGTTCAGCACTAACCAACTGAAACATCTGAATCACTGCCTGGCTGTTCCACACGTAAAGACACAAACCGAACAAGTTTCTTCTTTCTGCTCTACCACCACCTATCCTCCCAACATGTGAATGTAAGCTGTCAGGTACTCACACAAGGAATCAGATGCATAGGCGCAGATACAGGAAGAGTAGACTCAGTACATATATTTTTACTGCCTGAAAGGTGCTTACATACTGTGGTGATAGGGGTAGTATTTTTCTCAGGAGTACCGAAATAGATTTATAAAGCTATGCTGCTTTTAACTGTAGTCCGTATTGTATCCCTCAAGTCTCACTCTTCTTGACTTCCCATTTTCCTTGACTGTCACACAGGAATACTACTTATCTATGAAGAAAGGGACAAATAGATGATTAAATAAACAAACTGCAGCTCAACATAAAAGGAAAACAAAAAATAACCCTAGTCTTTCTTTAAAAGGGGGCAAGCTCCAACTGAACAGTTTTTAAATATCAAACTTCTGTTACTCTTTCCAATAACTTAAAAATAAAGCACTGGAATGAGACAGACAGAAAAGCAAATCAAGACTGAGAAATACCTGTACACTTGATAATTAGCTCAAGAAATTGACTCAATCAGAACATCAGAGGGAATGGCTTAGTGAGAGGTTTAAGAAACTTGCCAACATAACATGGAAGCAGAAAGCATTACAAAAAGCTACACACACAACTCCTGCTGTAGAATCTCCCAGCAATTCCAGTGTTTCAAGGCATCATCTAGTCAACTGAGGTCAAAGCTATTTCCCATTGTGATCGTCTCATACAGCCAACCAGGGACCAGATTCATCACTCTCTGGAAGGCCACCAAGGTGCATCAAAAATAAGGTACCAGATCTTCAGTGAGAAACAGATTATTTATTCCCTTCCCCGTTCCATCCTCCCTCCTTCCCACACACACTGCCTCGCCCATGCGCTCCTGTCCACTCACACACACACATCCCTCTGCCCTCCATGGTGTGCTTGGGGTTTTGTTGATTTTTTTTTTTTTTAATTATTAAAGCTTACAAACAGCATTTCCCTCAACAAAAAAAGAGTCCCTCTTGTAACTGATCTATCGCACTGTCCCGTGACTAGAGCTAACCACATACCTTCACTCACAGAGATACCAGACCGCTCTGTGCTCCCGTCTCGCCTCGCACTGCTCAGGCCCCCCAGGCAGAAGCAGCATCCACCTACACCCGCAGCCCCTTCCATAGCCACTATGACTGCACCTTAGCGGGGGGCAGCCCCCTGCAATAGGCAGTGGTAAAACCCAGACCTGCCATGTGTTTGTCCCAGTCAAGTAGACTTTCCAGGCCCGACATTTATTTACACATTTCTGTGGAATTTTTGTTTTAAGGAGGACTCACGCTTTTTTATTTACCTATCAATCATTTTCAAGTATTAGAAGCACCAGCCACATGCCAAGACTCTTCTTTAGTCATTACTGTCCTAACAAAACCAGTAGCTGATTAAATCATCTCTGCCCAGATGTCAGCCTCCAAGAAAACAGTCTTCTAAACACCCCACACATTGGAGTAGGGATGTTGACGTTAACACTGTAGGTCTTAAGCTCATTCCCTCCTGTTGTGTTTCACTTTTGTCTACCCACACACCACTGAACTTAGTATTTGGGAATACAAAAAAAAAACCATCAGAAGACAAAATTCTACTTTTCTGACACATCATTACATCATCATTAACTACACAGACAGGAAACATCACCAGTGAAGATACTATCTTAATACCATTTAAGAAATACTAAAGGGAAAAATGAGTTTAGCATATTGCCACTTGTTTGCTGAAAGCACAAGTATTTCAAGAAAATAAACATGAAAGAGCTTAACTGCTCAAACTGAAAGGAATAGTAACTGCTAAATGATAAATCTGTTCCTTCTCTTTAAGGCTCTAGATCAAGGCAAATGCAAGGGTAGGCCCAAGGATTAAAAACGGATTGAGACTCAGTCTTGCTATGGACTTCCTGTGCGACCTTCGTAAGTCACTTGAGAATTTAGTTCTCAAAAATAACAGGCCTGTTATAGCTGCCAGAATGAAGCACCGAAGTTTCTGAGACCACAGATGTAAGCCAGGTCCTGCTTACTTGCCCACGACAGAAGATCCTACCTGCTGAGCCCTTTTGAAAAATGTAGGTAGGTATGACCAGAACTTCAGGAATATTGGTGTTAAGCACTCGAAAGTTCGTCTGGAACTGTACTTTGAAAATCGGTATGAAAGCCTACACAAAACCAGAATTATTTTCGTTTTTCAACCTCTTGTTTTATTTGTGTGAAACCTATCACAAGTAGAATCTTTATGATCTCCTGAGATGCAATATGCACTGTTAAATATTGGATTTACAGTCAACGAAGCACACCGTATTCTAATCAGCTTGCAGTATCAATTAGAGTTTTCAAAATTACTACAAACAGCTAATGAGTTGAAAGAAATGAGCTTGTATTTTTGGTAAATAATAATGACTGAATTTAGAAGTAGGGATTTTTAAGAGCCATTTGGCTAGATACTGTAGTTCCAGCAGTTTCCCTGCAATACAGAGCCGTTGCTCAAAAATCAGTTAAAAAACAAACAAGCAAAAAACCCACAACCCAAGCTTCACAGAAGTTGGTTTTATTTCTCTAACACAGTACCATAGTCCTATGCATGTTAAAAACGTCTGCTGTCCCTCACTGGCATTTTAGACCCTAGTAAAACAGATGTTTCCACATGAAGAAAGGCATTGCACTGATATTTTTACTTTAGATTATTCCAGCCTCTCCCATCACCACTGTAAAACTTCTACAGGAAGAAATGACAGGTTAATACCACCACCTGAGCCCCAATGGAGAAGGAGGCAGAGGATAGCTGTAGAACCCCTTCCCCCTGCACTGCTGACAGGGGAGCTCACTTGCAGAGAGCGAGGGCCTCACTGAAGTCAGTAATGCTGACATTAACAGGACCTGTAATAAAGCCCAAGGTCCACAGAAAGACTCAGTGGAGAGGGATATCTGATATAACAGAAAACGTTCAACAGAAAATTTGGCCTGAGTTCCGAGAAGTCAAATCCTCAGACTTTTAACCAAAAAAATTTAACCTGAGTGACTTCTGTGATAGGGAAGCCCATATCAGAGGGAATGTTCCATCTACTCATTACTTTTCATCGCCTATTTCATCAGCCGCATGTTTACCAGAGTTCTATAAGCAAGGAAAACTGTTTCAGGCAACTAATCACCTTAAAAAAACCCACTTCAGGTAGCTAATAACCTTAAAAAAACCTGCCTCACAACTGTCAAAATAACAAGCACTGATTACTGAGAGAAAAATGAAGATATAATGACATCTTAAAGTGTATTCCCATTATATTTCAGTAGTTAACACAAAACCAGAAGTATTAGCTGTTCATATGAGAGAAGATTTCCCTGAACTCAAACAGTTAATTCAGTTGTCCATGTAGACCTGTTCACTGTGCCTGGAATTTTAACTCAGGCTAAATTCTTCAATTCCCAAATTGCAAATTTAAATTAATGCTGGAGTGAAAACATCATACCTGGTGAAAAAGCAAGGGAGGGGAGCAAGAGAAGAAAGGCACGACAAGCAGTGTTGTATCCCAAGCGTCACTAACACCTGACATCCTGCCAGCAGTTAACACCTTGGAGCTAACAGAAATACGCCATGCTTTGGCCTTACTCAAAGGCATTTATGATTTTCTCACAGTCCTTAGCTTTATAATGAAAGTTTATATGAAATGACTATCTAATAAAAATTAAAAAAAAAAAAAGGAAATCAACTGTAAAGCAACTGAAATAGCACTCTAACAAGTCGATCTACATAACCTTTTAGTAATGAACTCACTGTTACGAGTGGGTAAAAAAAAGCCTGTCTCATACTATCTCCTCACATATACCTGACAGCATGCAGAACTCATGCAGAACTTACTCAGTTTCATACATGCCTCTTTTTACCATCTGAAGAACAGAAGTCATACTTATCGTATTTTTAGAACATCAATATAAAAGGCTGGTATCTTTTTAATCCTCTAAGTAAGGGAAGTTTTAAATATTTTGCTTGTTTTAATTGTCTCACAGCATTGCTAAAGAACAAGATGTGTTACTTTCAGTTTTGCTGTTTAATAAGAATTAAGACAATCCTATAATATATACGAGACATGCTAAGAAAGCAACTAATCCTGATCCTGCAAGTCAACTCAGAATAAGAAAACCTTTGCTGATACTGAATCTATTTAAGGTCCACACAGGATTCGCATAGTGTGGCAATGCAGATGACTGGCAAAAATCACATCCCTCTTTCTCCTCTTCCTTTCTCTATCAAAAGAGGGTGAAAAGGGGAAAAGGTAGATAGGAAGAGAGACTCCCAACCAGCACACTATGTTTCTACTTTATCAGAATGATGCTATCATCCCAACACTTCGCTAACTCCTTTGCTGCAGTGGTCGTTTTTGTGAGCTGGCCAAAAGGACAATGACACAAGATAGTTTTCTTCAGGTACGAAGTGCCAGATTTTCTTGTAAGCGGAGGCTTTAATGGCAGCACCAGTCGGCTCTTTTGCTGATCTCCTGCAAGGGCCAATAAACAAGGTGAAAAAGGAACCAGCTCTAGAGTTAAGAAGATAAGACTGTCTTTCCAGCTACAGTTAATGCATCAGGAAGGCAGCTGTAAGTTCTGGCTCCCAAACGCAGGGGGGTGGGGGAAGAAGCAAAAGTTTACAGTACAAGAATAGCTGTGTTAAGTTTATCAACAGATAAACAGAAGGAAAGTTTACAGCATAACAACTCAATGCCATAGCCCAGTATTATTAACTGGTATACTGGATGTTAAGTGCAATCTTTCTCCAATAATCACACGTTCTCTGGGCAAATGGAGGGGAGAAGGCGACTGGAACAGCATAAAATTGATTTAGTATATACTTCAAACAAGCCAGTTGCTGAAGCATCTCCTGTATGCTGATCAGAAGATACTCATCTACAAAAGCAAAGTGCATTTTGAGATTTAGAAAAAAAATAAGTCTCATATTTATTTATTTTAAAAGTTAAAGGGTTAACATTTTTCATAGCCATTTTCTTTAGTAAACATTTCTGAGTCAAACATAAACCCACTGCTGAGAAACCTCTATTATCCAGAATCTATTACTGAACAGATCCTAATGCTTCAATGCACAATGACTTAAGTTGGTTTTAATTCCTCAAAAAAAGGAACCAAAACCAGCCTAAACCAAGACAAACTGCATTCTACATTGCAGAACTAGTTGATAAAGACTCATAGGCTTTTTAGAATAAAACGGGTACAGCGATGAGGTCCAAAAGTGATGAAGATGAAAGATACCTGGGATGATACCACATCTTATACACCTTTTGTTTTCTGCGAGTGATACATGCTGCAGACAAAACGTTTTGTGCTAAACAGCCTCAAATCTGGTTTTCTAATATTAAGCACAAAGGAAAAACACTGACAGCAAGCGTGGTAAATAAATCCCTCCCTTGAGAGCGAAAGCAGCAGACAGGAGGGGGCTGACACACATGCAGGAGAAAACTAAACACCATCTTTTTTTTTTTCTACCTGCACAAGTTGCCATTTACTGCAGCAATCAAGAACCTCTTTTCCCTGTTGATTTCAAAAGCTAGGTTTTCAGAAAATTTCTCTCTCAAGTCATCTGTTGATAGGCTTTAAGAGTATGATATTCATATCACTGGATCTTTAAGAGAAAAATCCATTTTCTTTCCTGTTCAGGTAAACATGTTTACAGCTCCTGCACAGACGCTGGGTGGTTCAGACTCACATGTCACACACATGTCGTCAGCAACAAGAAAAGCCCCTTTCTCTGATCATCAACATTTTTAATAAGGTAAGGAGAAAAGCACTTTCCAAACTTACCTTTAGCACAGCCAAATCATGAGCTAAATATAAATATTTACACTAGGACAAGGCATTAATAACATGAGCGTGCAAACAAAAAATACTTGCTAGAAAACACACACAGCAGAAATAAGAAAACCCTCCTAAGTTGAAAGCAATCAAATCAACTCGTTAGCCCCTGGAAAGGCCGTTATTTATCACCACGTTACACCCGAAACAGTCAGGATCAGAGAGAAGAAGCACCGATCGTGGCTCTCCGATCTATTTCGGAGACCATTCGCTGCGTATGAAAACATCTCGGATCGCAGGCGAAAGCCTTCCTATCTGTGACCCTGCACAGGAAATGCCACATAAAACCTAAAATTGCCAAGGAAGGTTACAAAATCTCCTGCTTTACATCCTATTGCGAAGAGTCGCTACGAGAACCAAACTACTTCTCCATTTTCCAGAATATAAGTAGAGAGTGGGTGTTACGAGCGTTTATTCCCCCCGCCGTGTACCTTCCAAATGCATCTTAAAGTAACACACGTACCACAAGGAAAAAAAAAAAAAACACCACCAACCCCACGGCAGCCCTCAAGTCTGCAATGTAGATGTAATTCCTTATATAGACTGCAGCAGTTGGTCACACACGCACGGAGAGCGGAGCGGGGGCCCCCGGCCAAACCGTTACCACCCATTATTATACAAACAGGTACCTCCGAAGCCAGAGGGAAGAAACTTCGCCGTCCGCCCCGCCGCCCGGGAGCAGCCCTCCCTTCCCCACCGCCCCGGCGGGACCCGGGGCGGGGAGGCAGCCGCGGGCGCGGGGCGCCGCCGGGGACTGACTCTCGGCGGGGAGGCGGCGGCGAGAGCGGCGAGCGGGCGGCGGGGCGCCGGCCCCCTCCCGCCGGCCCGGGGCGGCCGCGCCGCGCTGCGCTGCCCCCGCGCGAATCGCTGCCCGCTGCGGCGGCGACGGTGCCTCCCCCTCCGCGCTTCCCGGGTGTGCACCCCCCCCACCCCCCGGTGACGGCCGGCGTCCCCCACCGCCGCCCCCCGAGAGGCGAACGCCAGCCCGCCCCGCGGCGCCGGCCGGGAGCGAGAAGCCGGCCCGCTACCGGGCGAGCGAGCGGAACTCCGGCGGGCAGCCGAGAGACGCTCCCGGGCGGGCGGCGCGGCGATCCCGCCTGCGGGGCCGGGGGGGGGGGGACGAGGCGGGCGGGGAGGCCCCGCTCCGGCGGGGCGCGCAGGTAACAAGTTTCGGAGTTGGGGCTGCCGAGGCCGGCCGGCCGCCGGAGACTTCCCCCGCCGCTCCCCGCGGGGCTCGGCGTCCCCGCTCGGGCCGGAGGGCGGCGGCGCGGCCGGGGGGGGCCCCCCGAGCCCGCTCCCCGCAGCGGCGGCGGGGCGGTCGCGGGGCGTGTGGGGGAAGGCAGCGTGTAACGGTCCCGGACAGGCGGCGGAGTGCGGAGGCACCGCTAGGCGGAGGAGGGAGGCAGGCAGCGAGGCGAGGGAGGCACCAGGTAGCGGATATAACGGTGCGGAGGGAGCCGGGCTCCCGGCGAGGAGCGGCGGGGGAATTACTTTCGCGCCGGCCCGACCCCCCCCCTCCGCGCTCGGGACGGCTCTGCCCGGCCCCCGCCCCGGCCCCGCCGCCGCCCCAGCGCAGCCGGGCCGCTGCCCCGCGGGCTGACTGACCGTTATTGCGCCTCGGGTTCGCCTGCTTCCTGCGCTTACACCTGGGGCCATCCGCCATGATCCTCTCGCTTGTGTCTAAATGCTCCAGTCACCTCCTCCCCCGCCCTCCCCCCTCCCTCCCCTCCCCTCCCCCCCGGACCTGGTTTACGACACTGGGTGGTTTTACTTTTACATCACCTTCCTACACCTAGTGCTCGGCCGGAACCTTGTTGCCAGGGGAGACGGGCGCTTTACGGCAGGACGTTTGAACGGCGGCGGGGGAAAAGTTGCGGTCGCAGGTACCGGCAGCGGCGGCCACAGCGGGGGGGGTTGGCTCCTGAGGCGGCTGCGGCGCCACCCGCGGACCCCCGACCCGCCGGGGGAGTGCGCCCCTCGGGCCCTGCGCCCGCGGCAGCAGGGGGGGATCCCCGCGGGGCGGGGCGGGCCGAGGGGGCGGGAGCCCGGAGGGGAGGGGGGGGGGGGGGGGGGGCGGGCGGCGGGGTGCGCCAGCCCCCAGGCGGCGGAGGGGGATCCCCGCCACCGGCGCGGCCCGCGGGGGAGTTCCCCCCGCCCCTCATCACCGCGCTGACGGACCGACCCGCCTCCCGCCTCGAGCGGGCCGCCCCGCTGCCAGGTGCCTGCCGCCCCGCTGCCTTGAGGCCTGCTCGGAGCAAGCCACCGGCAGCCGCCCCCAGGTACAGCGGGGGCGGCCGGGCCTGGCGGCGCTGAGCCTGTGCCGGCCCAGCTTCCCCTCGCCCCCGCGCCGGGCACCTGCCTCCGGCGTCAGAGCAGCGATGGGGCTGTCACCGCCGCGGGGTCCTCTCTTCACCCGCCTGCAGCTGGAGCCCCCGGGCTCCCTTACCGTAACCGGCCGGGGAAGGAGTCGGGCGGGGAGGGCGGCGCGGCGGTCTTGGCACGGGCTGGTTCGCATCGTGACGGTGACCTTGCGTTCCAGGTCTGATCATGAAACAGACAGCTGGACGAGAGTGATGCTGTTCCCACCGCATGTGAAATCTGTCATTCCTGGGCTTTCCTTAATCATACTTAGCGAAGAGAAGAAGAGGTATAAAATTCTATGCCCTGAAAAATAAGAAGGGGAGGGAGCCATTTTTCACGCATAATTAATAAAAAAGCTCGTTCATAATAAACTTGTTTAAGATATTAAAAACTAGAACATTACCATCAAACTCTCGTACTATTTATTTACTCTGGCTTTTCACTTCAAGCAATAAAATAATTTATTTTACATTTGTTTCTAGGCTTTCTTATTTCCTTTTTTTTTTTTTTTTCCTTATCATAGAATGATTCTGTAGAATTTATAGTTCTGTGCTTCTGGAGAATTCTTCTATCCGAACAAATTAAATTTCAGTGAAAGCATTTCTGTTAATGGGATACTTTTAATAAGTAATTGATACACTACTGAATTTGAGGCCTTCGCTATTCTACATTGTGTCCATGTACTGTATGATCACACACTGTAACATATCGCCTCATCTCATGAAAGCAGCATAGCATGGCTCTAGAAAATGAACTATTGAACACCAGCAATTTGTGGAAGTACCTTGTGTCTGAGGCTTCCCTAGAAGTCAGTACAATCAGAAATGCTTAGAAAAGAGGTATAGGGCTAAAATGGATGCAGAGTTAGTAAAGGGCTAGAGGGATTTCTTAAGAATTAATTCTACACTCAGAAATGTACATGAGTCATGGATTTGGGTACTCACGTGAAAATAGTTGTTGCTCTTCTTTACAGGTACAAATCATTTGTCTAATATTTCTCAAAAATTGATCAATTTAGGGTAGTGTTTTTGCATATATATCTTTACACAGTGTGAACTGGCTGCTGACTTCAACAATTTAATGAGGATCTACCTGAGAGTCGTTAAAGAAGTCGTTAAATTTGTTAAACAGTACAAAGTGTTGGACGGGCAAATAAAAGCATTAGATCTGGCATTAGCTGGGAGTACTGAACCCCAAATACAAGGGTAGCGAAGAACAGCAACATGCAACCAACTACAAGATAAAAATGAAACGCCAGCAGAGTTTTGAGCGAGTAAATTGGAAAGTTTAAGGCAGAATTTAATTTTTGACCTGCTTTGATAGTTCCACATCCTTGCCTGTTAAGTTTTTCTACAGAAGATACTTGTGGCTGTGACACTGTTTGCAAACGAGGGCTTAAGGTGCTTCGGAATTGTGTGGTTTTATCATTCTGTGGATTAATTTGACCAAATTATCACATAAAGGTTTTCATGCTGAGTTTTTAGTTCCTTAAAATTTGTTTTAGAAGGCAGTTGCAGAAATAAAAATAATAATGTATCTGTAAATATATTTGTAGGCTTGTAACAATATTCCCCTGCATGCCCACACAAAATTCCAGGCCCCTCTTTAAGCCACTTTCAAGTAGCTTGTTTTCATTGAGTTTTGTCACTTTTCACCTCTGGATAAGAATTCTTGTCACTTCATTTTGAGCAATTTATGTTTCCTAACAGAATGAGGAGAGAAGCAGTCTCCTGGTGTTTGTTATTGCTCTTTTTCAAATAGCTGTAGTGTCTGTTTGAGCATTAGTCTCTTGAGATTTCCAAGCAGCTAGGAAAAACCCACGACAAGTCTTGCTGCCCATTAGTTTCTGAAGAGCAGAACTGAAACTGGCAGGAGCACTGCTAGCTCTACACTGCTATAGTTTTGATAAATGAGAAGAGAAAACCAAAGCAATCTTTGTGTATGTTACCTTTGATACCAAGGTCTAGAAACTAAAAAAGCAGAGGATAGTGTTTTGCATTAAGTTACTGATTACCCCAATCACTATCCATTGTGGAAAACGCCTCATTCAGAACTTGTAATCAGTTTTGTGGATGGGTTGGGTTTTTTGGGGTTTGTTTTTTAAGCCTTTTTAAAGCTTTTGGTATATTTAATACAAGCAACTGGGTACTTCACATCTTTATATACAAAGTTCCCATTATTTCCTGTGCTGAAAAGCATCACGATTAAGGATGCAGCCACTCTTAAAGCGTTTTGACCTAATACCTTCTTCAAATCCTGGATACAAACCCACTAGTTAAAATTCCTGCTATCTTTGTAGTGTTCTGCAATATATGAGCACATTATATATGTAGTTTCAACTGGTTTGTGCTGCAAGAACGAAAAATCCTGGTTTTCTTTTTGGCGCATAGCTTTCAGTCTGATTTTTCAGTCAAGGATGCAGGCATTAACTAATGTACTAATTTGCCAAATCTCAGCCAAGCAGTGTATTTTCTGCATCCTCCTAAATGTGGCGGCCTTGAGAATACGTTTCTTTAAAGGAGAAATTCTAAGACAGTGGTCATCCATAATGATTAGTTTATCTCTAGAGACATCATTTGTTTGGGAATTAGGCAACATGAATAGGCATAATGTAGTTGAAATGTCAGGTTGCATAGCTGCTGTACTTCACCTTTTTTTGAAATTCATTTCTGTTGTCTGAAGACAGGAATTAGAATACTTCAGTAGTAACACTGGAGTATGGATGCTCAAAAACCAGCTAATGATTATTACAGTATTTGCCTTTTTAAAAATAGTCATGCATGTTGTGTTACGGGTTATAATCTCTTGAGTATGTATTATTAAATAAAAGCACTCAGTCCTCTGTATGCCTACTCCTTACTCATGTTTACGAAATGAAGTTTCATGTTCTATCTTGAGCCTAGATTTAATGGTGTTCATTTACTTGAAAGAATTTAGAATTACAGTGGACTATGACTCGGTGAATTGTTTCTTGTTTCATTTCTGATTTGTGGAGTTTCTTTTTTCTTTTTTTTTTTTCTTCTCTGATTTCTGTTAGTGAAACTTTGGTTTTACTTCCATGTATTTTCTTGGAATGTCAGTTAAAATTTACTTTTCAATCGATTATTTTTTTCTTTTTTGGAAATGTGCTTTTGCTCCTTTATAGAAATTGTAGTTGAAAGATTTACTAGGAGGACAATGGCCCAGAAACATGCAACTTGACTGCAGCTAGCTGAGGAACTGTTCTTGAATAAAGTGTGGACTTTAGAGATATCAACAAATGGGTTTAGTGCCCTTCCAGATGGTCTTTCAATTTCTGTTTTTGCTTCCAGGTGAATCTAATAAGTTTTGAAGGGGTACCCTGAGATGTTGTACAGTCTCAAAAAATGGTAAAGTCACTTGAAATTTGCACATTCACTTAGAGCACAATTTGTACATATTTATCAAGAGAAATTACCCTTTTTTCACTTTCCTTGGTTATAATTTCTTTTTCTGTTTCTGTACTTTACTATGAATTTATTTATTCATTTAAAGCTTGAAGCTATGATTCCTGATAAATTGTCCTGTCTTGCATGACTTGAGAAGGCTGTACCTGCTTGAAAGATTTAAGAATGTAAGCTGCCGTAAAGCGCCAATGGGTGCACGTAGCTGTGTATAGCGGTAATGACTTGCATGTGTGCAACTGACTTTTCAAAAATTTCCTTGTTAAGAAAAAGTGTTTGTGAACATCACAAAGGCCTTCAAGACCATTTTGTTTTCCTTTCTCTCTTTTTGCCCTACTTGTTGCATATTGTTTTTCTCTTGAAAGCAATTAACCTGTGCTGGTACTTATGTCAGGTTGATATGTTGTATAAAATAAGTGTACAAAAACATAACCAGGACCCACAATTCAGTTCTTTTGCTAGTTTTAACTGCAGATGTGGTCTCTGTTTCAGGGCCTTCACACAAGCAAAACATTATTTTAGAGAAGGAATAAATTTGAAGAGGTCATTCCACATTCTTCATCCAAAAGGCAAATCTTGCATGTTCAAAATGGAATTGGAATGGAAATTTGGGTATGAGCATTGGATTGTGAACAGTTGTGATTTTTTTGTTTGTTTTCAAAGTACCTGGAACTTCAGTTGAGAATGCCTGCTTCAATACTTCATTCTCTAGTACTAGATGCAGTAGCAAAATGCTGTATAAAAATATTGTTTTTTGGTTTAAATTACATCTGAACTTGTGAGTGATCAAATTACAGTTGTAGTACAGTTAGATTACCTGGGTTTATTAGTGGCACATTTTCAATTCATCTTTGTTTATGATGACTCTGCATAACTGTCCTTATCCATTATATTATCTAATTAAACACTAATGTGTTGTGAATATTTTCCCATATGGTTGATGTTTGTTTCCTTCTGCAAATTACACTCTGTTTCTGATTTACTTTTACTCCTCAGCCCTCTTGCTGTTTGCTTTCTCACAGTTTTGTACGATTGCTCATTTGGCTCTTGTTTGGAGTTACTCTCTTTGTTATGATATCTGTACAGCTGGCTCACTCAGCTCTTTAAATCCCAACTTAAAATTGATTTCTTAATTATTTCATTGCATATTCTTCTCATTTATATTTGGCATTTTTAATTGCTGGAACACATTCTAATAGTAGATGTTATTCATTTGTTATCTCTCATTTGTCTTTCATTTTTTTTTCTCACTGCAGGAAATGTTTGTTAATACATAAAGGAATGATGTTGTTTTGGAGCTGCTATAATTTTGGAGTTTACGCTGTGTATTCTGAATATACAGAATTAACATAAAGAAAACCAGGAAAAAAAAAGAATATGAGAGTCTACCAAAAAACCCAAACAAATATAATTAAAAGTCTAATTTTGTTTAAGAGACCTCAGCCAATCACCCAATGCCATAAGGAGAACCACAGATACTGTAATGGTTATTTTCTGAGATGAACTCAGAATAGTTGGTCTGATTCTCCTATTTGGCCAGGTAAGGGTCTGCCTGGTACATACAAACATATGGTATTAAAATGGACAACAGTATGTTTGAAACCCAGGTGCACGGACCGAATTTGTTGGCACTATAGAGCTGTGTAAAATCTAGTGTAATCGTATCTGATTTTAGTTTGCTGGAGTGGGGAACAGCAGTTCAGTGCAAGAATGATCACGTGTTGATAAAGAATTGGAAAGGGATTGTGATTCTTATGTAAGGCTGTGCATATCAGGAATTTTTGGTTGCAAGATCAAACAAGGAAAGCCTAGTTTGTATCCATCCAAACAACAAACTGTTCTTTTTTCCCTTGTGGAAATAAAAGCCTAAAAAGATTTTATACGGGATCAAATAGAAAATGTCTTTTTTACACAAGTATTAAAAGCTTGGATTAGAGCAATTGTAACAAGCAGAGCAGGTGGTCCAAGAGCTTCCATGAACCAAATTATTCAAAAGTTCCCTTTATTAGATTCTCTATTCTTACTGGGAAGCTTTGAACAGAGATGTCTATGGTGGGCAGTACCCTAAATCGCTGGGCTTTCGATATTCTGAAGAACTATGATTTCCTGTTATTGATGCTGACTGCATGAAAAAGGACAAGAGCTCCTGTGTCATATTAAGACGAGTACTTTGAAATACTCTCTACTCCTCTCTCCACTTAGATAAATGTTCTGGCCGTTAGGTTATAATCTTTCTCTAGTTCAATGACTATTTAAAGTATTTTATAGAAACAAAAACCATTCATCAGTACAGATAAAGACCACCTGAATTGTCTGGAGGAGGGTGAATTGGCATCATTGGTGAATGATGATGATTCATATTTCTTTGAGGAGGGGATAGAATCGAACCTTGTTTTTAATATCCTGGAGGAACTCAGTGACTACTGGGATTTCACATTAAAGATGGATTACACCCAACATTTCATGCACACACAGGACATGTTCTGAATGGCCCAAATCAGTTTCCACAGAGCAGCCAGGTAGAGAAAAGCTGAGCTTGAAAATCTGCAGGTGGTTATGTAGGGTGGAGAGCTAGGCAGCTGTGGGGATGACCAGAAGCAGATTTTCACATGCGTGGAGAATTTAACTGAAAAATCCCGAGTAACGAGGATTAGCTGGAAGCTGAAAGCGGTAATGGAGAGCTTTGTTTGGATTTAGATGCCTGGAGGATCTTGTGTGACCGCTGTTTTGCAAATACAAAAGCTATCCGGAGTAATAAAATTAAAATTTGTTGTGTTTTAGGTAATTTTATTTCTACTTAAAAGATTCCGTGCCTATTTCAGTAGCTGTTGGTAGGCATTCATTGAAGCAGTTGATTTCTTGCAGGCGATGACTAAGTCATGTTTCGTAACTGTGGCAGGTGATTGTGCGCGGGACTTAGCCGCCTTATGTAGAGTTTTACTTCTGGGCTAGTCCCTCCAGACTGCCTTTGTAGTTAGTGGGGATCTGGTCAGTAGAGCCTGGTATACCTCACAGGCATCTAAAGTTAAGTGAGATGGATCCCACCCCATTTCTTACTCTCGATAGCAGTCCAATCAGTGAGATATGTTTTCCTGTCATGAAGTGGTTGGGGTTTATGGAGATGACTTCATCTCTCTGCTCTAATTTTTACTCCCAGTCTTGGAGCGTGAAAAGTCTTAGAATTTCTTGACTCACCTGCAACTGGTGTCTTTTTTGTTGAGTATCTTTAGACACTGTTCCCTGATAAGGCCATACCAGCTCTGCAGATTTTTGCACAGTGTACTATATATCACACAACACCTAAGGCAACAAGGGCATTTGTTATGGCATGAAAAAATGGTGTTTGTTTCTTTTTTAATATTTGTAATCTAGACAATTGTTTATAAAACTTTTGGGCAGTCTTAGCATAGAGAGGATGACTATGAAAACCTTATTCTTCAAAGATGTATAATTCAAAAGCTCAAAGTTTGTTCCTGCAGCTGGGTATGCTTGTATTTGGATTCATCATTGCAACATCTTGGGAGTACAGAAGAAATTCGCTTTATTGTTATTCATAATAGTGCTTTGGTGCCATGCCATTTACTCTAATGTCAAGAACTTAATGGGAATTGATAATTTTAGGTGTAATCTTAATTTGCAACATAGAAAAGCTCCTCACTACCATAGCATTCTCACCATGAATCCAGGATTATACTTACTTGTATGCTTCACCTTAGACTGCTTTATCTTTAGTTGGTGATTGCTTCATAAAGACTGCTCTGCTCCTAAATACTATTTATAGGTTCTGTAGTGTTTTTATCTTAACATTGTTGCATGCTTAAATTTTTATTCCAGAAGGTCTGAAAAATTATGTTTGTGACTACTGTTAATTTCCCCTATGAAATGTAGCTTATGCACAACTATTTTTCACCATCTATTTCAAGACATTTTAACTACAATCTAGTCTTAATCTGAATCAGACTAAATCACGGTCACATTTTCTCTTAAATAGTAATGCACTGCATTAGTTTTACAGCCTCTGAAACTGCATTTTGAGGACATATGCATTGCCTCAGTCTCCGTTCTCCTCACTGATACATACTGATATGAATCCTGAGCAAAATGGTTTGGTGCTGTTTTCCTAGCCTGGTTTTCCTGTGGTGTAGTGATGGGTAACCCTTTCTGTTGACTTGGTCAAGACTGAAGAAAAAAAAAGCAAACAAATAGACCTGTCCATTGCTGTGACTACCTAGGCTGCAATGCCAAGCTCAGCAAACAGGCCATTCTTCATGCATAGAAGAAAATACTAGTCAGAGTATGCATCCAGCCCAGGATCACTGAATGTACCAGAGCAAAACCCATGGCTAAACCGAAACAGAAATATTTTATGTAAATTCATCTGTGTGTTCTTTTTCTTACTTGCTACTCGATGCTGTCTCTTATATCCTACTGCACAAGAGCTCAGGGTGCCTTTCTTCACTAGCTTTACTCACCTTTCAGAATATTAAAAAATATGCAAAACAATTTTAGATAACATTTATGGTGTATAACTGTTACTACTTTGCATCTGTTTGTGTACACACACACACACATGCATAAAGCTATTTGTAAAGATTAGGAAGGTCGCAAAGTCATGGGTTTGGCCTAGATTCATGATCCCTTGGTTATACCCACATCTGCCTGCCCTGTCCCTCCCCAAGAGATTACTGCCGCCACAGCCGAGGCAGCCGTTCAAATCCCCACGTATTAGCAAACTGAAAGCAGCGTAGTTCAAATTAAAAGTACTACACTGGGCCAGCAGCTGCAGACTCAGTCTTTCTCCCATTTATCTGAAGTGGCTGAAGAGGTTACTGCTTCCAGTTGTATGATCAATGTTGGTTTCAGCTGCTCCAGCTATATCCGGCATGGATGGCAACATTATAGAATGGAAATATTAATGCTTCTCTTTGCAGTCATAGAATTTTAATTTTTGTCCCATGTTATGTTAGCTACACTACCTACCCCATCTCTTCCTGCACCTTGAGGAGAAGTGTCACTTGGCAATGTATTAATGTATCTCTCCTCCTTGTTCAAAATAGCTTCCAAATCCTAATCATGCAGGTTATGCAAACCCCACTCTGAAGACAGTCTTGGAATTTCCATGGAAGACAGTTCTAGGCATATGCTTATGTTTGATTTTGACTTACATGACATGCACTATATGGAAGGTCATGCATCATGTCAGACACGTTTCATTCATCAGAGCTGGCTTCCCAAATGTTTGGAGAAACTAGACAAAATCACAACATGGGAAATTCATTAAACAAGAAGAGTGTTTGTGGATTAATTTGAACTTTCTTGTTCCAACAGCATCTACTGTCATGATAACTACCAGCTAGAGGTATACATCTCTGTGGGAGAGTAGCATGCGGGAGTAGGTAACAGAAAAGCTCCAAGTAAATTTTATTCCACTTTTCTGCTAGGAAAAGATTCAGATTTCTCCAAACCTTTTTTGCTCTTCCCCATCAGAATCTCAACAAATTCATCAGGAAGCTCTTTCTTCCTCAAAAACACTTAATTTCCTTTTTGCAGTCCTACTTGGATCTAAATCTGCATTTGACATTTCGTGCTACGCCCAGTTCCAACAGATGTAGGCTCTGTGGCCTTATAATTAGGTACTGTGTTAAATGATATCTAATTTTAGGAGATGCCATATGGCTTTCCCTGTGTTTTCCTAGATAGTTTATGAAAGGTAAGCATGCTATTTCGTTACAGAGATCCATCACTTCCTGAAGTCATAGGAAAGCTCGTGCTTCCTAAAGAGGATCCAGTGCTCCTTGGACCACAATCCATCACCAGACTATGTAGAGCCCTTCCTATCTCCTAGTTACAGATATGATCTCAAAAAGAAAACATAGAGATTAATTAATATCAGGACATTGATCTGGAGCATGAGAATGTAAGTTTCAGGATGATGATGTAGCAGTCATTTTTCTATCTTTCCCATTAGAAGATGGCATTTGATTTTAGGGACTAATAATCTCCCATTTTTAAGTTATTATTCATTTCAGTGTAAGAGACCTCTCTTCTGTTACCTGACCATCTGGGATCCTTTTATAAGAAAAACATCATTCCAATATTAGAAAGAATATTTCAGCTTGCCATATTTAATTGGAACATGTTGAAGCAAGATGCAAAGCAGTATCAGATGAAAGTTAAACTCCTCCATTAGATGCTAAATGAGTACAACCTTCCTGTCTAAAAAGAGTCAAAGAGTTTAAGAAATTACTGTCTTAGTATTATGCAGAAAATAAAAAGCAGTCATTTAATAATAATAATGACATAGTGAAATATAATTATAATAATAAAACACAAAGATTAAGATATGTTGATTATATGTTAAGACATCTTAGGAGTTAAGATATATGTTGATGAGAGTGTCAGGTTTGTCTCTGTGCCTCTGCCATTAGGGATTAGGTCACATTCCATAAGGCTAAAGGTAATCTCCTTGTTATCATTTTCTGTTATGAAATTTTTGGTGCTGCTCTGTCAAGCTCTAACCACGTGTTTCCTAAACAGAGTCCATCTGAGCAGTTGTCAGCCGCTCTGCTTGCTGGCAGTGCATCCATCACTGGGAGCATGTCCCCTCCTCACTTGACAGTGCTGCTTAACCAACTGTTCCCCGAGTGAGAATCTACAGAAGGCACTTAAAGAAGAGACAGAGGAGGCTGTTCCCTGGGAAGCAGTGCTCTTTGAGATGAACACAAGGAGGTTTTTGGCTGGTGCCTCGCTGCATTCTGCTGAGTCAAGTCAGCATTAAGTGCATACAGATTCTCCCCTGGGAGTCCTAATTACAGCTGAGGATCTGAGGAAGTTATGGAAGGAAACAGGAGGGCTGGAGTGCTTTCATAGCCTCTTCTTTTGAATAGCCAGGAAAAATACAAGGAGAGACCCATGACCCACAGAACCCAAGAGCTGCAACAGCAGGCCATACCCAGCTTCACCCCTATTGATTTCATCCGCAGGACTGCTATTGGATTTTTGGGGTGACAAATTAATCAGTAGCAAGTCCCTACAGAGCTGTCTGTAGTGGGCATTACTATAAGATTTGCCAGCATCAGTGCTGTATCTTTTGTACACAAGGCTGCTGGTGCTTAGTCTCCATTTCTCCTTGCTTAAATTGATGTACATGGCAGCTGGTTTTTGTTTTTTTTTTTTTTTTTAGTGTATTCAGTTTTTCGTAACAATTTATATTGTTATGAGTGTGTTTCAATGCAACTTGTTGAGAGTAATCAGCCTGTAGTTGCCCTTCATTCATCTCAGGGCAGTAAAAAGTGAAGAGTGGTTACGGTCCTTCCTTGGAGTGACACAGGTGAAATAAATCCATTGCCCAAAGCGTAACGATAGGCAATACTGTCTGGAGTCAGCCTTGCAGATGAAAGGAGGGATGGGTGGGTGTCACTGGCATACAGCCTGCAAAGCTGCTCATGAAGAGGCAGAGAGAAGCAACAAGAGGAGAAGTAAAAATGTGCTTTGGGGAGAAAGTCCAGCAAAAGAACTTTTTTGGCAAAGTGCTGGCTAAAACCAGGCTTGAAATGGCAAGCACAGAAACTGCCTTCTAGTGTTTAATTCCTGCTTGATTAGAAGAGCCGCAAACCAGAGGTTTCTGAAAACTCTTCTGGTTTGCATTTGGCAGGCAGTAGCTTCAAGAGCGGATCAGGGCACGGAGGGGTTTAGGTCAGCCCCTGCCTGATGGCCCCTGCCTGACTCTGCTCCAGCGCTCCCCGGCCGGGAGCCCCGGACGCCCCTCTGCCACCCCTCCCTGCAGTCTGGGGAAGGCACCCTGAGGCACCCTTAGCGCCCTGTTCAGCAGAACAATGCAGCAAGATCAGGTTAGAAGACCTAAAGCATCAGTCGGTAATTAAGGATCCTCAATTAGGAAGAGCCTCGAGGCTAGATAATGACCTATGTCTGGGAAGAAAAGGTTGGTCTTTAAGTCAGTGTCAGTAGCTTGAGGACTCTTGGGTTGGGTTTTGTTTGGGTTGGGGTTTTGGGTTTTTGGAGGGTTTGTTTTGTTTTGGGGTTTTTTTGTGTGTTTTGTTTTGTTTTCTCTCTCATCTTAAATATCCTAACTTTAGATTTCTAAGTGTTTTAAAATTAAGTGCTCCAAAATACTGGAGCACAGATAAAGAACAAGAGAATTTCCAAATATTTGAACTAGTAATCATCCCCAGAATTTTGAGTACAAACTTTTGATACAGTGTTACAAAAAAAAAATAACAAAGCTACCTGTAGTGGGACATGAGGGACACCTCCCAGAAATTCTCTGAAAATGATCAATGTCTTGAATGTATCAAAGTGAAAGTCCAGTGGAGTATGATCTTCATTTTCTGGCACACACTGCCTTGCTTTCAGCCATTTTTTACACTTTGGTTTTGTCCATCCGCTTTCAGATGTAACTGATCTCCCCTGGGTGGTGATTCCAGCGTTGCTTCAGAAACTGTCCCTCTGTACATTCCGTAATAAAAAATATACCACAACAGGTTATATTTAACAAGGAAAAGAGGAATAGAAAGTGGTACATCTGCACAATGAATATAATATAGCTATGACTTGGAATTTCCTGACTTCAGCAGTCCCTCCAAAATAATAATGCATTAATAGAATCACACTTAGCTTTCTGCTTTTAACAGGAAAATATTTGAAAGCAAAAGTCTTTTCATCTTCCAAGTTCTCCTGGCTCTGTGTGTGAGATAGTGGAAATAACACAGGACTGTGTAACCACAGCAAACAAGTAGGGTGGGAATTCTGTAGCTGCTCGGCTGGCCTGAAGCAGGGTGGTAGTGAAGGAGCAGCCTGGATTTTGGATTTAATAGGTGGATTCCCCCCCCCAAACTCCATTCATTTCTATGCATGCAAATAAAATTACTCTGTTGTAGGCAGAACTGTTGGTGCCCTATAATTAAGGATGTCTGACATTTCCATTATAAGAGGCAGGTTTTAGTTGGCTGTAATTTCAGCTGTTGGTTGGTTTAAATTTTAACTGATTAGGCAGGAGTTTCTTTTTCTGGATACCTCCTGCAATCTGACTTTTTTGAGAAGGATGTAGTAGAGAAAGAGTGAGAATTTCAGCAAATTTTTCATCAGTATCTATAAAGCAATTAAACAAAACCACATTATTTTGACCATATAGAAAAGTTCTAAACCCCTTGCTTAAAATTTGGCAAAGTCGTCACCCTGTTGTTGGGATGTCTTTTCTGCTTTCTGTGGAAAATCTCAGCTGATACATAGGCAGTAGAAACTTGTTCAAATTTAGCACACGGATGTGCAAAATAAATAAAAAAATCCATCTACTCCAAGCATGCTCCAAAGCAGGGACAGAATTAGCTCACTGAGGAACACTTGATTGATCCACCAGTAAAAATGCTGAAAGACAGCAGAAATATGTACATATTTAACCTCCCAGCAATTTTAACTGTAGTGGGGCTTAGCTGGTGGAAAGTTACTTTTCTTCCTTGTTTTACCACTATAATTCCCTGATGTAGACAAAACTTCAATACAACTTGTTGAGAGTTCAACTTCAAAGTGTAAACTTTATTCTGTCTCTTACAAATGAATTTTGTCTTTAGCATCACTGTAAAACCAAAAAACATGACCCTCTGACTCACTGACTTCTTCCTAGGTGTTTTTCTAGAAGGTGTTAACAAATGCTCTTTGGGTACTGACATTTTAGCTATATGAATAAAAATATTGACGATGCATAAAGATGACATAATTTTGTGATCTTGGTCAGTGGAGATCAATTTACATTATCTGTATATAGCGCTATGTCTTAGCTCCACTCTCCATTAAGTCTGGTTTTAATTTCCAGCCCATTGCTATCCAACAGGAATATTACTGATGTGCCATAATCAGAGGCTCTGGTTGCTCAGTGCTCTACCAAACTAAAAACCTGTTCTGCTCTTCATTGTCCATGTATCCTCCCCCTATTAGTTTTTTTCTGTCATCAATAAAATCTTCTAAGAAATAAAAAGGTGTAGAATCTGCATTACTACCGGTAAAAAACCAGTTTTACTATAGTTTACAGAAGCAGTGCCAATCTTTTGTTTTCATGATAAGAGAGCAAATGTGTTTGTTTTCCTTTGCTGGTTACTCCATGTGTCAATAATTTAAGATATTGGGTTTTGACACTTCACTGTTTTCCTGTGGGGCTACTTGGAGATAAGTTCACAAACCAACAGGTTTGAAGTAAGACATATTGCTCCTGATTTGGAAACAGCTCTTAGAGCTGGGTGTACTGTACACCAAATGCCCAGGGGCCCAACTGATGGGCTGATGCCATCATTGCCAAGCCTCCCAAAGACATTGGTGGATATTGAGTCAGGCCCTAGAGGTTATCTGTCTTCTTCCATTTA
Source organism: Leptosomus discolor (assembly GCF_034619465.1). Taxonomy (NCBI): domain Eukaryota; kingdom Metazoa; phylum Chordata; class Aves; order Leptosomiformes; family Leptosomidae; genus Leptosomus; species Leptosomus discolor. The sequence continues at coordinate 50,970,162 of NC_141396.1, read as the reverse complement.
ACGGCAGGCTTAGAGCAAGCCCGAGCAGCTTTTCCTGTGGTGAGCTTAAGCGTGGGATCAGTGCAAACACATATGTTCTTATGCCTTCGTTGGACCTTGAAAATCCAGTGGGAGTATGTAGGCAACTTAGTCGTGATTGCTGCAAGCTGTGAGCATGACCAGGGACGCTGCAGAGCTTCAAAACCTTGTGGAAGACTATGTTAAGGTTAATAAGGATATGCAACTGATTTACAGCGTGCTGAAAGCATCCCTCCTATGTAAGATATAGAAGAATGAACAACATGAACTGGGACTTTTTTGATGTGCGAGTAGAACACATTGCTGCATCCTAAAATCATCCAGGAAGTTTTGATTGTTGTTTTTTTAAAGATATAATACTGATTTTCCGTAATTAAGAATCACGATGTGTATGGTGCTTGCAAGTTCTAAAAGCTAAATCAAGGTTTTTTCTACTGCGTATGTGGTATCTGCCTACTGCGTGTCCTATTATTTAGCTTAAGGGGAAAAAATGTGCTGGCATTATTTTTTTTTCCATCTGTTCTGTAACCTCTGATATTGAGCTTCTAAAAAGCTCAAACCAGACAAAACAGGTCACAGTCAAAACGGTAAGGTTGTTTTTCATGCATTCTTTAAATCAGAGGTTTTAATTATAGTTTTTAGTTTGTTTGCTAATTAGAAAACAGGTCCACAATGTGGTATCTATCTTCTTCCATTTGAATCAATAAACAGAGAAGTCATGAGAAAGGGACCTCTTCCCTTCAGGGAGTCTTTTCTTGTTAATGTTGACTCAGGTTGTTAGTGCTTATTCTTGTCTCCTTTCCTCTTCTGCCTACTTCCCAGTCTTTTCTCTTTCAGTTCCCCCTCTTGTTTCCCAGTGTGAGATCTGTTGCCTTACACATAGTGTGTATGCATTTGTTCTTCATATTTACCTGCTATGTCATGAGTGCGCTGTATTTTTCAGTCTGTATTGCAAAAGTAAGCTTTTAACCAGGCCGAATGATGCTTTTTAAACCTATAAAGTTTCAAATGTGAGTTTTACTGAAAGTGAAACAAAAGAAATACTTCAGCTATAAAGAATGGATATGGACTTTTAAATAACTTGTGAGACCTCTTTGGAATTACCCCAAAGGTTTGCCTCCCACCTGAAAATCACAGTGCTGGCTCAGAAATGAGTACTTCGTGTTCTTGCAGCTTGATTAAATTGAGATCAGTTACTAAATAGTCTCACTTTTTTGGTTTGCTCTGTGCTTTGGACAGCATAGTCAGATTTTATAACTTCTCTTTTATGGTTAGCTGAGTCCAATTCCTGCAAAGACTTAACATGTATATTTAACTTTATTTTGGTTAACTGTCTGTGTAAAGACTTTTTAGATTTGGGATCCTGATTAGTTTCTTCCTTGCTGAAAAGACTGCTGTAAATTTCAATAGGGAAACAGAAAAGTCCCTTAATAATTTTTAAGGAAGCTTTTAAAACAATGATTTGAGGATGTACTATTTAAAGTGAATTGCATGAGATACTGGGTTATTTTGAAATAAAAAAATGTCTGAATAACAGTGACCTCCTTTTTGTGTGTTCAGGCTTGCTACTGCACACTAGGAAATTCAGAAACTATTTGTAAGGGAGCGAACAAATTCAAGTGTAACCAAATGCTGTGGGGTTCAAGGGCTGCAATTTCCACTCATTTAACCATGAGTGCAGGATATATTGGGTCCCTGCAAACTCTAGACGCGCCTTGCTTGTACTCCGTATTGCTCCTATGTGTCAGCTCTGAAGGGCTTCTCCTGTGATCTGGAAATAAAGAAAGGTCAGTTAAAACAAATACCATAAAAGGACACGATAGAATTTTTCAAATTTTAGAGACATTATCCATCTTCAAATCCCCTCACTAGACCTATATTAAGGTAATGCTTGCAACCCAAATATAGAGCATTTGAACTGTCCTTTTCCAGGCCAGATGTGCTATGTTATGTAATGTCATTTTAGGATGATTGCTGGAGCTTGGAGTAAAAGGAAAATGAACATATTGTAGATATTGTTCCAAAGAGAAAACGTCATTAAAAATGTTATAAAACTCAAGGCCTTGAGCAAAAAAATTTAGCAAAAGCAAGTTCTACACAGAGTCTTGCCTATACAGGCTGCACTCTCCAGCAAGGTACAATCTAGCCACAGGCCCCAGAGACTACAATAAGACAAGAACCCAAATACACATCCCTACACCAGCACACTTTACCCAGATACAAAAGCATTGTGACTCCTAAGAGCTTATTCCTCCAGGCACGGCACATTTCTAAGTTAAATGCACCAAAGGAGAAATTTTCTCCATATGCTTTTCAAAACCCTATTAAATAAAAACCATCCAAGCAAGTAGTTGTTGATACGTATGTGCAACAGGCTTCCCAGAAATTCTTTGTAAATAGAGCATCAATGTTTTCCACTGTTCGCGGGGAGGAAATCTGCTGAGTTCAGACCGCTGTAATCAAATCCACATTGCAAAGTCACAAATAGAGAAACAAAGGACAATCACTGTCCATTTTTTGCACTGCGGATGCATTAATCAGACTCCATTTTCTTCACTGCTTCAGATTGCATTCTCAGGGTGACGTGCCAAGCTCCTGCCTCCGTTGGGTATGTAGCTGTCCCCTCTGTCACTGCAGCTAGAGCTGGGACAGCACACTCGCCTGTTGAGGCATTTCACAGTTGTGATCCCAAGCAGAAGACCAGAAGACTCTCCCTAGCTTTGGAGAGGAAGATATACCAAGGGAAGGACTTGGAGCATCTACATTAAGTGTTTGAACATGTATAGGGAGCATACCACAAGAGTCACCGAGTTCAGTCCACTTGGGGAGCATTTCTTCTGTTTCAAATCTCTTTTCACTGTGAAGAAAATTTTCTTCCTTTTCAGGCATTCTGTAGCAAGAGCAAAAATAGGAACCCAGTTATGCCTGGCCTCTCTGCAGGGAGGTGAGAGCGGGCAAGGACAGAGGGTGCTGTGCTTGGTTACGCCTAGGGCACAACCTGCGCAGGAACGTGGTGTCCCTGATGAGAAACGTGACCTTTAGCAACTCGCTTGTTCTCGGAGGGGATGGCAGAGCAGCTACACTCCGCAGGAGCAGCAGGGGAAGCTGTGTCTGAGCTCTGTTCTCTGAAGGGCTAAGCGTTGGGGTGTTCATATTTTAGGCAATCTTTGCCTCTACCTCATAAACTCACGATGCAAGAGAGGATAGTCTTTCCCAGGGCTATTTAAGAGAAACCTGCCTCCCCCTGAGAGAGGGACTCAGAAGTAAATGGGCAGCATTTGTAGGCTATTAAAGCACCCCCATGGCTTCAGCCCCTTTGTAAGGCTGACTATGGGGTGGTTTGTTCGGGCACAGCAGATGCTGGAAATCTGCCAGCTCTTTTTGCCATACACTCCATCTCTAGACCCAGCTAACTGGGCCTTTCTGCGCCCAGTCTGAGATCTCTGACTTGGCTCTGGGAAGGCTGGAGTGTCTGCACAGCTCTCAAGCATTGTTTGGAAAAGCCAGAGTGGGTTTTCAAACGCATTTAGTTCTGCAAATGTGTTTAATTGCTATGGTATTTCTAGAGCTGTACCTTTTTTTTTTTTTTCCTCTAGCATCAGTAACATCAATAAGAGAGATTTGAAGAGAGCAATCATATCTCCTCTCTGACTTTATTTAGGAGGCTTTTTTAGTCTCCTAAGGTAGTTTACTCATAAAATAACCTGCTTAACCTTGTAGCCTTCCTCTTCACCTATCCCAATTTGACTTTGTCTTTTCTGAATGTAAGCAACCCAGTTATTCAAAAGATGTCAGGTGAGGTGTCACCAATGCCTTGGACAAAGGCCTGGATTCTTCCTATGCTCTGCCAACACTTTTTTGTATCCTGTGATCATGTTTTGTATCCTATGATCATGTTTGTCGTTTCTCAGGACCACACTGACTGGTAGGCTGCGGTAATCCTGTGATCAACCAGTACGTTCATGCTTATCTCCCTCCTCTGTTGTTTCAATTTCATTGTAGTAGTTAGTTGAAGCTCTTGATCTCATACTTTCTACTTCTAAGTTCCAGCTCATTTTTATTACCTCACTCCCCCTTTCTGGTTCTTTCTAAAAAAAAAATATGCTATATTGATGATGCCGCCTTATCTTCATTATTACCCAATAATTTTCTTCAAGGCACTGTTTTTTATGTAAAATAATAATGTAAAACTCTAAGTAGGAGAGCCAGGAGACCTTGCTCTTTTTTGAGTTGCATCAATTCAGATAATCTTAGACAGCGTGTGCCTGCCCGCTGCACTAGGGCTTCTAGCTTGTGGAAAGTGAGTGTTGCAGTAGCTGGCAACACACACAGAGTCTGCAGCTCACAGGGTTTTTATGCAATTGATTAAATGATATTATGCACAGTCATCAAAACTGGAGCTTCACAATCTATGTAATGATGTGCTTTGTTCTAATCTTTGCCTGCATAATATGAGAGGAACATCTATTTCTAGATAAATAAATGTAAATGGATATAACCAAGACTGACAAAGTTATCAGACTTTCCAGCTGCTGGAGGTAAGCTGAGAGAATATAATTTCCCCATCCTGTTCCCAATAAAATAGTTTAAAAACTCACAGTTGGAGGATTTGCTGCTTTAGGAGGCCAGTACAGCACATCTCCGAGTGGTCATGCAGCAGAAACAGCAGTGATCCATCCGCGAGTCCCGCAAAGGTGGGTTTGATGAAGTGGTTGAGATTTTATAGTAGCTGAAATATAAATAAAGTAGAAAGGCAAATGTCTGAGGATGAGTCAGCCAAGAGGTGAATGCATTTACTCATAAGTGGGCTGTTTTGTAGATCACACTGAGACTTAGAAACCAAGATAAGGTTGCAGAATCTGAGCTTGAACTTTTTAGAAATCGTTGATTAATTGCTAGAGGATGACATCTAAAATGTCCCTGCTTTTGTTTCCTTCTTTCTTTTATTCATCTCCTGTTTCTTTAGATTTCTGTTCTCTTTTCCTTTTTCTCTTTAATCATATTTCTGTAATAAAATAGAAGTGCTGTCACTTACGATGTATAACTCTCACTAGCAATCCCAGATTCAGTAGTGATTTTGACTGACTTTGTAATCAAAATAAAGATAGAAGGTTTATAGCTTTCAACTGTGAATCTGCATTGCTTGTCTTCTGGGTGGTCATTGCAAACTTAACAGTGCGTAAACCAGGACATTTTAACATGGGTACATGTAGAAATATTTCTGCCTTGATATCTGATCAGTTTAGTGTTATTTAGGTCCCCTCTAGTCAAGAAAGCCATGCTGGTATACCACTATCAGCTAGGGGAGTGACTGGGGTTTGGGTTCGGGTTTTTTTTTCCTTTCTGACTGAGGAAAATCCGAGTTTAATGTGCAATGAAACTAGAAGGATCGCCGCAAAAACTCAGGCTTTTTCTGGGAGACCTTATTTCCTTTGGGCAAAGCTCTATAGCTAAGATTTTTTAGAATTATTTTTAATTTTTCCTTTTTTCCCCCCTTCCCAGGCTGCCTGGCGCTCCCAGGCGCGGCGGGGCTGCGGGCGGGCCGGCGCAGGAGAGCTGCAGCGGCGGCCCCGCTCCCGGGGGCGGGGGAGCCCCCAGCGCCCCGGCCCCGGCCGCTTCCCCGGGCCCCGCCGGCTGCCGGCGGGGGGAGCGGCGGGACGGGCGGCGGGGCGAAGCCAGGGCGGGTGCGAGCTCAGCCCCAGCAGCGGCGGCGGGGCCGGGGGGTGCCCCCCGCCGCGCACCGGCCTGCGGGGGGAGCGGGCGGCGCTGCGCCTCGGGGCCGAACCTGGGTGCGTTCACCTGCGCCCGAGCGGCCGAAAAGCGCTCTGGTTGTAAAAAAATGTGATGCTATCATTTTCGCAATGTGAAATCCTGTGATCTGAGAGTGAAATGATTTTCCTCTTTCGCCTTGTAGTGCGTTGGCTCCCTGAGGAGAGGCCTCTTCTTCCGCCACCGTTCCTCAGTGAGGAGCGGGCTCTGCTTTGCCTCTCCAGGAGACCTGAGGCAGTCCCCTCCAGCCTTGCTCGGAAAGCCATGCCGCAAGGCGACCTCAGCCCCGGGTGCTTCCATAGGAGAGGATGCTGTGAAAGAGGAAAATCGAGCCCATCCTGGGCCATACTCACATCCAACTTGGCAATCCCACTTCACGTTAGCAGAACTACTAAAGACGGGGACAACTTAGTTTATGCTATTCTGCTACAGAGCTCACCGCAGCCTTCCTATTTTGTCTGTATTTACTCCCTTTCAGTATCAGTACTGCTCACTGGGAATTTGTTATGAAGTTAAAGCCTTAAATGCAAACTACTTCCCAGGCCAGTAAGAGATATTTAAACACTTCAGGCATTCAGTCTGTGATTCAGAGTTTTATTTATAAAACTGTTGATTTTGGGACACTAAACCATTGCATTTAAACTGCAGAAGTGAGTCATATTTGTGGGAGGTAATTACTACCAGAAAGTACAACTAACTTTTGTAGGTTTCTCTGTAAAATGTCCACTTATGATCTGCAACTACTAAAAATAACATGCTTTGTTGTATTTCAGCACAAGTTATCTTTACACAATTATATGGCTTTATATTCTGTTTTCCTGAGATATGATAAATGACTTGCATGCCTGAGAATTTATCTGGGTGTTCTGTGTGGACTGTCCTGACCAGGTAACTTGTTCAGCTTACATACTTTTCATTAAAACCACAGACTTTGTGGTAACTACTAGAGAAAAGCCATTTAACACGGGAACAACGAATGTTGCTAGCACTTACAGACAGTGTTTGTTCATCAGAAAGGTCTCTGATTTCTTGTATCATCCAAAACCATAATAATCTACTCAATCTGTTCTCTTCTCTGTGGTTGATAGATCTCGGGAGCTGAGGGAGTCACAGATGTCCAACACCTGCAGAAGCTACTTGCAGGACAGGAGGGAACTTTCATTATCCCTCAGTCATGACTAAGGAATTCAAGTTTATTTAAGTTGTGGTCACTTAGCAGCACTCCCTACTAGCAGATGAGTCAGATGCTATGCCACCTATCCCAAGAGAATACCCTGCAACTGGGTTCAGAAAAATAGTGTCATCCATCCTGGCATACTAGGCTTTGAATGTTTTTTCCCATGTCAATCAGGGAGAACTTAAGGTGCACCATAAACTCAAGCGGCCTTTCATTGGTAGCAGACCAGAAATCTTTGCTAGCAGACCAAAAATGGAGTTGCTATCCTGACTTTAAACCACAGTCCTCTGAATACCTCCTTCCCCTCCGAAATGGGCAGTTATAGAAGGGTTCCTTTAAAAACTGCAATTACCTGTGTGTGATTTGCCAGGAATCAGGTAGTCTCTGCTACATTTCCCAGGAATCTTGTGACCAGATCATGGTCAGGAAGTCTTCCCTCTGTTCTATTTGCTCCTCCAAAGGGAATCCAGCTCCACCAACTGCATAGCCTCTGTTAGGTGATGGGGGTCAGAGATGGGGAGCACGTGCCTTTCCATGGAAGAGAAGTAAATATTATCTCTAACTGTGCCTCTTTGAGCAGCTCCACCCTATTCTACCCATGGTTCTCAGACAAATAAGTGCTCAGTTTATTTCCTGGCTTTTTTTTTTTTTTCTCTTTCCTAGGATCAGGTTTTAGTTACCAGCTGGCTCTGGGCAAATGTGCTGTACTTGGCCATAGCAGTGGGGCTGGCTGGCAGAGGGTTTGTCCGCATTAAGGGAGCTCCTGATGCTGCTGGGATGCCGCTCTGATGTACCCACTCAGGAGGAGGGCTCAGTGAGTGTCAACCCACAGTTTGAGGCACGACACACAGCGGGACATCAGCAGGGAAGGTCAAGACTGTCTCTTGTCAGCACTGAAGTGGACTTGGGTGCACTTCCCATTAAGTAACAAATTGCATCTTTGAGACGGTGTGTTAGTATTACTTGCTACAGCAGAATAGGGTTGGAAGGCAAATTGCCTTTTCCCTTGAATTTATTCAATAAAATGACCCACTCACTCTAGTGTCTTCAGCCGAGGAGCAAGAGTCCCCAAAGCTTCAGAGAAAGAGACAAAACCTAGTAATAAATGTTTATGTAAAATGCTTTTGAGGCAAAATTCTTCCTAATATCAAAGTTATTTTTGCATAAAAGGTTTATGAAAGATAAGCACAAATCTCTTCTTCTGATGGCTCCTGCGGTGGAAGGAAATAGTTACATCCCAAACAAAATGGACTTGAAATTGGAAAAATATTTCACGAAGTAGCCATATATTATGGCTATTATTTCACAGGACAATCACAGGACAGGTGCTAAAGTAAAGCTAAACGTATTTTTTTTCTGTTTTCATTTTAGAGTTCTCAATCAATGTTTGTCTTGGATGGGGGCTTAACCAGATGGTCCTTACTATACAATTGGCAAAGCAGTTTAATGGCTGTGGCCCTTTAGCAACCAGTGTATTACTGATTCAGTGGTCATGGGTAATAAAGTTTTACTTGCACTGAAATTAAGCATTTTTTATATGTAACTTAATTTCATAATCTCAAGTCAGATAATTTCTGTCAATCATTTCTGAACTTCCATATTTGAGAAGTTAAGTGTGACTGTACATTTTGCAAACATTAAGGAGGGGGTCTCTATTAATTCCTCAGCACTCCCTCAAGCTGGGAGAGGGCAGGTTTAGAGTAGATACGAGGAAGAAGTTCTTCACCCTGAGGGTGGTGAGACATTGGCACAGGTTGCCTAAGGAAGCTGTAGATGCTCCATCCCTGGAAGTGCTCAAGACCAGATTGGATGGAGCCTTGAGCAACCTGGTCTAGTGGGAGGTGTCCCTGCCCATGGCAGGGGGTTGGAACTAGATGATCTTTGAGGTCCCTTCCAACCCAAATCATTCTAGGATCCTATGATTCTATGAAGCCTTTTGGAAACCCTCCAAATGGCTGCGGGCTTTTAGGAAAGCTGGTGATCACCACTGAGCTGAATGCTTTGAGGTAGGCTCTGCATTTCTTAAAGTGGGTCTACTTTTACGACTCAATTTTTCCCACAGCAGTGAAAGAGGAGCATATTCTGCTTCACTTACGCATTTAGATCTGCCCAGCAATTGCGTAGAGCTGAGTTCACATATCTGCAAAATACTTTTTTCCATGAGCTGGATCCTGGTGAGTGTTTGCCTGGAAGAGCCGTGTCCCAGTCGCATCTCTTGTAATGCTCCAGTACAATATTGTCATTTTTTTGCTGCTATTTTGTGGGAGGGAGAAATATGAGAGAAGAGAATCGTATTAAAATTGTTAGTACTTCTTCAGAATGATGCACATCCCGTTAAAATATGTTTCTGTATTATAGTTACTCAGTCTCCTTCCCGATATCACTGTTGCTTCAAAACAAGTATGCCAGGGACAGAAATGCTGCCGAGACTGTGCTGCTAGCCCTCGCTCGCTAGCAGGAAGGCCAAATACGGTTTCTGGGAGATGTTCGCTAAAATACTGGATTCAGGTCCCACCTCAAACAGGGGGATGCTAAGCCAGTGCGGCACGGCTCCTGCTGCCTCTGTTTCTCCAGACAGAAAAAACAAATAAAAGCATAATCCTTTGGCAGGACTTGGCTAGCAGCAACGAAGGCTTGGCTAGAGAGTTTGAAGGGGTTGCCAGTAAAATGGTGCCCCAGCCCTGGCATTGGCAGTGGGCAGGGCAGGGGTGGCATGGGGCTGGCACTGCCCAGCCCAGTGACTTCTCCCACCAACAGCCCCTTATGCTCCATACAGGCAGCAGTAAAGGGCTCTTCCCGCTTCCCAACTCAACCGGCCCCACAACACGGCCACTTTCTCTTGTCCTTCTTCTAGCTGCAAGCTATTGCTCTGGATTAGGGTGAGCACCCTCTTGGGCTTTGCTTCTGTGGTCCTTCCTCCAGGCTTCCCCTCACCAAGGTCCCACTGGTTTTAGGCATAGTTAGTTGGTGCAGCCTCCTGTAAACTACAACAAGTAGAAACACCTTTATGGTATGTCTCCTTTCCTAACAAGGAATACCTTGCCAGATCACTGAGGTGACCAAGCCCAGACCTTGCACCAGGAGAGATTTACTATGTGCTTTCTTGCTCCTCTGCCTTTCTGACTTTGGTAAGGACTCTACCTTGTAGCTTCTGCCGAGAGACTTTTGCCTGATATGAAGCATAAAGAAAGGCTGCCTGCAGACAGATAGAATGATAATTGCATTTTGGTATAGAGCTTGGGCTATGCAGTCTCTGGTTTGAGTGTTTGTAAGGGGAGTCAGCAGCATTTTCAAGCCAGTCACTTCCAGTGATTCACCTTCAGCGGACCTAGAAATGTAGTAGGGATTGCAGGGATAAAGACTGGTCATAGATTACTCATAAAAAGAAAGAAATTTTAGCAGGACAATTTAAATGCTAGCTGACAATTTGTTTGCCAAGTTTTAGTCCAGCAGAGTTGAAATGGCCAAGTTTTTAATGCCAACAATTGAGGTTTGTAAAGGAAATACCAAACCAACCTTGGCGGAAAAAGAGGCGGACTTTAAATTACAGAGCAAAGACTGAATTTGCTTTGTAGGCGGAGAAATAAACCAGTTACAAGAAAGAAAATCAGTTTGAGTTTTTCAGTTTGATTCCTGTGCCTAAGCAGAAAAGTGTAAGATTTACCAGTAATGGTTGAGCTTAAGCAGACGCTCAGCAAGCCGTAGAGAATTGTTGGCGAGGGAAGCAGGGAAGGGGACCGATACAGGGAAGTGCTGCAAAAATGCTCAGAAACTGTTGCTTGTTCTCATCATGTAAAGACTTAAAAAGAGCTTGAACCACAAATTCTTGACTTTGGCAAGTGCCAAAAAGACACATTCTTTAATGTATACAATCGTTTTTCTTGGATACAGTGTTGACAATATGCACTTGTCATTGGACAGTTGTGTAATTTTTCCTGTATAATATGTAAGAGAGTGCTCCTGAATTCCTGCAGCAGCAGCAGGCCAGCTAAATTCACCGTGAGCCCTATCTTCCATCCAAGAGGCATTCCACTGAAGTTGGAGAAACTATTCACTGCGTGGGGACTGCCAAGGCACACTGGAGCAAGGACAGCAAAATCTTCTCTTGAAATATTATTTCAGTCGTTTCAGTTTTATAAAGGACAAAAGAAAACATTACACATTGCTTGGGTAGACTGACTTGTCTTCTCCAGAAGGCTGAATGTATTTCATCCAGAAGTGACAGTGGTGCCTGAAAAACCACTTCTCAGAATTAGTAGGTTTATTTTGTAGTGCAGCGTGCCAAGCCCAGGCTTCCAGACCCATTAGGGGACATCAGAGAGGTCACAGTACAGAAATGCTGAAGCACAGGCACTGGTTCTTGTACAGGACCAACTTAGAGACTACTTATTTGCACAAATTCTGCACCATATACATCCCTAACAGATGTGCTGTAGGTGTAGTTGGTGGCAGAGACTGGCAGTCAGTGGCCATAATTTCCAGACCGCTTTCTTCAGACTGAATGACCAGCCTCCTGTTCGTAACTTGCTACCTCAGTCCGATGCTTTCCTGTTCAATTAAGCAGATGTCATGCTATAGCAGAGTATTTCTGGGGTTTCTGCTCTAAATTATTCATATCTGGAAGAAAAGCAGCACCAGCTAATATTTGGATACTCAATCACATACAGCAGTCACCTATCTGTTCCTTTTGTAACGGTTGTAGTCATTTGCAATAAGCTGCTGCAGTTTTGCTTACTCTGTGCTATGCTTTTCTGTTCTTTCTCAATTGTCCTTTTCTGTAAGATAATGGTTAATACATTTTAGTAAATGTAGGAGTGCTTTACCACATGCAAATATCTAAGTCTTGTAATGCATAGGAATATATAGACTGTTGCTACTCTTCCTTAGTCAATGCACGAACTTTGTAGTTTTAACCTACCAAATAAAATCTGACAGAAGTTTTTCTGATTAAATGATCTGTAGCAGCAGGAATACAGTATTTAGTTTTCCCTATATGCTCCTTGCTAGAAGTAAACAAGATATCATTGCAATACCGTTCACTCTGTTATACCTCTGGCTGTGTCAGCATTTACGTTACAAACCTCTTCTTCCAGGGGTTTATAACTCAGCCGTAAAATGCACTCCAGTCTGAAACTTGGCACACAAGGTCTCAGTCTGGCAATGAATTTATTTTACAAAAAGTGGGAACAATACAATATCTGTTTGGCCGTATCCAAGTTATAATTGTTTAGGTTCTTAGCAACAGAGTGGGCTTACATAGAGAAGCCCGCAAAGTGTCCACCTGCCCGACACATTGCTCCAGCCTTGCCCTTTTAAGGTCACCATAAAATCCAAGTTTGTCAAAGCCTAAAATGTTTCGTGAAGTTTTGCACAGTGCAGTGAGTTTAATTCAAAAGGTGAAGTTTCAGAAGTGTTGTGCATTACCCTTCTCCAGGTAGCACTCCCACTGCTCCTGCTGTGAGCAGAGCTCAGCTGAGCTTCTGGATGGCTTTTCATGGTTCATAATCAAACCCCAGACCTGCTCTGATGGTGAGGAATGATGCCTGTTTCACTCACACTTGTACCTTCGTTGTCCACAGCATAAGCATTGCCTCCCACAACCCCTGCCAGGGCCTGACTCTTCTCTCCCCTTCACTCCTTGAGCCACAGCAGGAGCCTGGGCATCCCTCCAGCCATGGCTACCTGCAGCCCAGGGCCGTGCAGAGAGCCGGGCTGCCTTCTGCTTGGGGGGGCCCCGCAGCCACGGCCACGGCCAGCCTTTGATTTCCTATCTGTCACGTAGGAAAAAGTCCCATAAACAGCGGAGCTGTTAAAGTCATCGAGTTTCAGGTTCAGAGACTGAATTTGCCATGCCCTCCCCTTGGGATTGTTGGGAATTTATAATGTTCCAGTCCCCGAGGCCAGGTGTCCTTCCTCAGCCGCAGCCCTCAGCAGGCAATGGGGAAGCAGTGCCTCTGCCACGCAGCCACAAACCTCCTCCTCCTCCTCCACAGCGGTTATCTACCCAAAGTCCCCACCCAAAGCTTCCCAGAGACCTCCTGGCATTATCACAAGGATTTCTTCTCTTACTAGTACTGGAACATGGGTAAGTTTATATCCTTGGATTTGCCACAAAATTACTGTTTCCAAAGACTTAATGTGTTAAAAAGTGAATACTATTAGACGAGCAGGCAAAGCACCTTTTCATGAAGCACACCTACCCCCTGCTCTTGCTCTGTGCCACACCTCAGGTTTTCTCCTCCAGTTTCAAGTATGTGTTTTGGCTCTCTTTTCATCTGCAGCTGAACTGAGGAACTGTGTGAGCACTAGCCGAGTTTGCCAGGTTTGAAATACACTTACCAACTGGCAACTATAAAAACCATTTAGAGCATATATAACATACAATAATATGTAGATTCTGAGTGATACTCTCATCAACCATTAAAGAACATGCTTTATTTAAATAAAAATTAAAAGGCTGATGAGATTTTATCTAGAATCCAACTTTGAGACAAAGATATGAGATATAGTTTCCAAAGATTAATTCACTTTCATCTTATGATATTTCCTTTGGAAAGCCTCAACCCTCCAGGTTCTCTCTGTTTCTGCACTGCAGATGGTGGAAGATCGTGATATTGATCGCGTGTGTTTAAAAATGAGCTGTTTGCTCCCATATCTTTAATCCAAGTAATGTAAGATGCAAAAGAATTATATTAATAATGCTATCATCTTAAAGAATAACTCAAGTAGACACCTAGTATTCTATAAAAATCAATTTTAAGAACAACAGACACAGTGTTCTGACTTGTTTAAGCCAAAGTTTGAATTGGGTGCACATTCAGGGCATATTTTGCCTGTATTGTTCAACAATTTATGTAGTTTGGAAGGAGGTTATTTCCAGCCTCCAGAAACTGATCTATCAAACTCACTGACAATCTGTATCACAGAAATAGAATCCCAGCAATTAGGTGATTAGGTCACTGACACAACCAATTCAATTAAATATTTGGACTCCATTTTAAAATTTATGTTAACTGATAGACAAGCTGTTTTGCTGTCTCTAGGGAACATTAAGAAATGGGAAGCAAATAAATCTTAAAATATGCAAGCTGTCATAACAAGGATTTTGGGGGGAAAATAGAAAAATAAAAAAAAGTGATTCAAATTTTAAAAAATTGAGCCAAAACTGAACATTGCACACTTACAGAACTCAATAGAGTTACAGTGATGTACAACCTCCCTCCTGAATGAGACTTTGTCTCATTAGTTTTTTTCTGGCTAGGGAAGGCATATACATTTTGTGAGCACAGTAGAGTCATGCATTAAGCACGTATGTTCACCCTTACATTAGAAAAGTAGGACAGGTTTTTTTCTGTAGCGGTACCTTTTTGAAAAGCTGAAGTGCCTATTGTCACTAACTTCTATTCCTAAAGGAAAAAGATAGCAGAAGCATCCACCTAGCAGATAGCATGTGAAATGCAACATTAGCAGAAATGTTGAACCTGTGAATCTAAATAAGAAAATACTTTAATGGCAGCAAAACCGAATCACTCAGAAATCTTACAAAAGATTTGCTCTGATAAATTGTTAGGCTGAGTCTGGAAGAGGTATCTCCTTTGTTGCGATGTTATTTGTTTGTGGTTATGGAGACAAGATGTTTTTCTCAGTGCTGAAACCCTTGAAATGACTGGCAAAATTCTAAGAATGAAAATATAGGTCTCAAGTGACCAATTGTATTAAAAACATCTCAGCAGTTTTCTTGAAGTTTTTCTTTGACCATATGAGTTCAGGAAATAGTCTGACATTTTGAAGAAAACAGACTGAACAGTATTTCTTTTTCTACCTAAGGCTTTCCCCGCACTGGACTTAGTGGTCATGTAAAACTGCTAGAACAAGCATGCTGAGAGAGATTTTTCTGCCTGTCCACCGAGCAGCTGCAGTGGGGGCCCAGGCTTTTCCTCCCTGTCCCACAAGCAGTGCATCATCTCCAGCCCAAAGAAGCAGTGTCATCAGGGTAAAGCCTTGTGGCTTTTGTGGCCTAATAGATCCTTGATTTTATCCAGACACCCAAAGGAAAGCCATCTGGGCTATGCTGGTTGCAATTTGCACACCTGTGTTTTCATACGCCATCAAATGAGCACAGCCATCAGCTGAAACAGCTTGTGATTGCTACCAGTCCTCAAGCCGTGAAAGGTTTCCTCTTTCCTTAACAATTCCGTGAGTTATTCAATTCTTCTACTTGGTCTTTGGCCCTATTTAGGGATGGTGTATGCAAACCAGATTAATTTATCTTGCAGAGGCTGGTGCTCTCTGTAACATAGAATCATTACTAAGGTTGGAAAAGACCTCTAAGATCATCAAGTTCAACTGTAACTGTAAAGAACTCCATGCTAGCAGTAAAGCAGACTATGTAATGACATCATGACATGACTTTTTCAAGTGAGCTGATTATTTTCGGGCTGAGTGTACATTTACAACCAACACACAATAATAAAATGGGATATATAGGACCCCTTTGTCATTAAAGTCACAACTCTTCTGTAGAAGTTTTGGGTTGTGTCATGCAAAGCAATTTCTTAGGTCAAAACTGAGACATAACTGAATCTTCTATTCCATTCCTTAATGCTGACAAGGAGTTTCTAAAGTTTCAGAAATAATGTTTCTTTAACAAGATCCAGGAAGAAAATGTGGAGAAATATGTAATAGAAATATTGTTTGACATATTAAAGATTAATTTGGAAAAGATCTTCTTAATTTAAATTTCGCTATTAAATCTACTCACCCTGAAAGGGGCTTGCTGCCAGCCTCTGCAGACCCAGACTAGCACCTTGAAAATCGTGTTGGCTGACTCACATTGAGTGCTTCTCATTGAAAGCTATCACAATTTGGTTATACACTTTCATCTATCACCTATGTATGATCTCTCATTTGCTTTCTGGTCTATGATTTCTGGGAGGTTTATTTGTCACAGAACTGCTATCTGAACCGTGGTCTGACCTGACCAAAAGACAGCACTGGTTTACAAATGGTTTACTGCAACAAAACCAAACGTGGGTCAGAGAAGGGAAAAGAGCTTCCAACTACTATTTTCAAAGTTGACAAACAGCTTTACAGTCTAAGTGGGCAAGTTTTTATTTTAAAGGCAGTCTCAGGTAAAGGTTGTCTTGTGGCAATGTTTGGTGAAACAAACTTAAACAGATACTTTGTGATGGGAGTCGTGCAAATCTTTGGCATGCTCTTTGAGAAAGTTTAGGTCATCAGCTAGGTGAAGGTAATAAGTATCTACCAAAAAGATATCATCATTGCAGTTCACTCCTGTTTAGACAAGAGTGAATTAAGCTGAGTTTGAACACAAATCCCCAATGAAGGGTAGTGTTCACATCACCAGCAGTAAGGCCTGGTGGTGTGAGGGGACCAGTTCTGGGAATAGGATAGCCCTCCTCTCTCTCCAAGCTCCTTCAAACCTCCAAGTTCATGATGACTGTAGTCTGTACGTTCACATTTTGACCATGAAGATGTTCACATGGTTGCATATCAAGTGGCCACTTGCCTGTAACTCTCTTAAAAATATGAAAACTAGCAAATTGGATCAGACCCAGCCCCTTCTGCCACCAGTCCTGTTCCTAGTGTGTTTAGGAGCCATGTTAAAGCCCTGTGTAGAAAGGGGCAACTAGAGAATGAGCCTCCTTGGTACCTCCCAGTTTATAAAAATCAATATTCTAAGGAATTTCACGGTAAGAAGTTCAGTCTAGAGCACTGGGCTCATCAGTCATAGCTCAACATATCCTCTATGATGGTGTTTAATTACAAACCACAAATCACATTTTTGCACTCAGCTATACTTTCAGCTATATCCCATGACAATACATTTCGGAGATGAATCATTAATTGCAGGAAAAAGGACACATTTTTGGTTGTTTTAAACTTACTGTTGGACAAACACATTGGCAGCCCCCAATCCTACTGTGACAGACAGCATCTAATTGTCCCCTTTTCTTTTTTTTCTACAAACAATTCATAATTTCATAGATTTCAATTACAACCCTCTACAAGAAGAGTAATCTAATTTCTGAAATTGAAAGTCCTAGCCACTGCAGGTTCCCTGTAGAAATGCTGTTCCGTACTACTGATCCTTATCATATACCCTTTATTCTTCGCAATTCCACTGCATACCGTCTGAAATGAGATAACCGGACCTCATGCAGCATTTAAGAAACAGGAGCACTGAGGACTGATGCGGTGGCACACTGGTTTCTGGTCAGCTTGCTGTTTCTCTCCTGATAATGCTTACAGGCTGCTTGTCTTTTCAGCTGTTGCAAAGCATTACGCTGGTGTGTTCAGACTCAGCTGTCTCAGAAACCTCCTTGGTTTTGAGAGACACAGGCCTGTTTTTTCTAGATGGTAGAGAGCTTTCTGCTTGTAGATCTGCCCTTAAACTTACTGTGATTGCACATTTCAACCAAAAAGCATGAGGCTAATACATGGCTACAGAAACAGCTCTTCATTGTCATATTGAGGCTAGAGCAGGCTTCTTGCTAATATAGGCATAGGTGACACACATAGCTGCCACAATTAATCCCTGTGCACTAGCGGATAGTTCTGACCTCCTGACTGGGATGGGAAGGCGCGTGGGAAAGAAAGATGCCAAAGATTTGAAGGAACAGTCCATTTAAATTCTTTACTTCAGTTTGCACTGTAAAGCAAGTGTGTTCTTACTTGCTTTAACAAGTAAACGTGTTTTCTGGGAGAAATGGTTTCAGGTTACAAATGAGATCCTATGAAAACATTTTATTAATTTTATTTGTTCAGAGAACTTCAGAAAGGTGATGGAGCCCATATTCTTGACCAAATCAGCCTATCATTAACCAAATCTAACCCTTCACCCCAGTAAAAAGAAAGGGTAATGTAAATATTAGACTCATTTTCCACATTCCCGGTGTTATTATTTCAGTGTCACATGGGCACTCCTCATATATATAAGGCACATATGCTGAGAGGAGCCCTTTGACTCAGCCCTTTTTGTTATTTCAATGTCCAGGAATGAAATACACAGTTTATGTGACACCAGGCTTTGCACTTGTTCATATGCTGTGTATACAGTTCATAAGCTGGGTTTATAAAACGGAATGACCTCAGCCACCTAGTTTTCAAGCCCCAGGTCCGGATGTGGACACAAATCCTTCAGTCTCAAGCTCACTCCTTTCTTTATGTTATTGATGCGTTTTATTTTAATTTTGTATTTTTTTCTTGCTACTTAGAAAAATGCTTAATTGAATTAAAGAATATTGATATCCAGCCTCCTCCTTCACTGAAACTTTAAAACTCCCTTAAAGGCAAGGGTTTCTTCCTTCCTTATTTGTTTACTTTTCAGAAATATGCTTCTAAGAAATTATTTTCTCCTCATTGCAGAAGACAGGCAGAACTCTATTACTTCAAGACACCAGCCGGATTCTGCCCTGATACAAAACATGCAGTATGTTTGGAGTGGGACCTGCAAGTGCCTGTATTGCCTAGATGGAGCAAAGAGAAGAGCCTAGTGGAAGTAACTTTTACTCCATAAAATGCTTTATATTTACAACGTCCAAATTTCATGATGTCCCTGAATTCCCTTCGTACTCCCCCAAATAAGGTAACATTGTTATTATGACATTTGCTTTTATCTTGGAATGAATTAGAAATCAGAAATATCTGACTTTCTAAGCTGCCATTGCACCAGACCATCGAAAGCTTTCTCTTCTCTGTTCTTATATCATTATATAAGAATAAAATATTCTTTGCCGCTTTCTTATAATTTGCTTTTATTCAGATTAACCTTTTTTTTTTTTTTTTTCTCCCCAGGAAAAGAGTTAACTTCTGGATTTTTTGTTCCCCATTTGTGACATAGACCCAGACTACCTTGGAGGAATGTTTTAATAAAATGAGTGATTTCAAGGTAGGAGGTCATGCTGGTAGGAGGTCTTAAGCTAGACTGGATATATGAACCTACTTGGAAGCTGGGGAAGGAAAACAGCCTGCAAGGCAGAATATTTTGGAGAAGGCAGTAAAAGGTCAATCTCCATGCACATAGCTCAGCATTTGCCACAGGTGCAACATCTTTGTATATCATCACCTTTATTTTCCCAGCTTTGGCCCCAACACTTGATACATGCTGTTAGCAAATTTTGGGATTAACAAACAAACTCCAGGAGTAGACAAAGCAGGTAAAGAGTCAGGATATATCAGTGCTGGATTTCCAGGCAAAAGATACTTTGAGCAGGGGGCAAATGGGAGCAAAATCTGAATGCTTGTACAGAGCCATGGCCATAGTCATGAAAAGAAGAAATTGAAGGGAAAGCTTTTTATTTATTTTCTGTCTTTTGCTCTCAAAACACAGAGGAAATGACAAGGAATGAGACTTCAGCAAAGAATAATGCTCAAACCCCAGAATCAGTGGATAACACTGTCAGATGAATAGCCTATTCCAGGCAGGTGAGACTGCCCAAGAGGAAAATAGAGGTTTGTACTACGCAGATGAGAAATCTGACACCCTCTATGAATTTGGAGACATTAAAGATTCCCCAGTTAATGACAGGGTCATTTGTGAGACTCGTGCTTCCACCTTGCAGGACTGATCGGTGAAAGAAACAGTTCTAAACCATAGATAAATGCTTCAAAATAATGAGGCCCACTAAACTGTCCTGGGGAAAAAAAAAATGGACATGAGGGCAAACCAGATATGAGACACCAGAGAAAGCTGTCTGTCCTCTCCTGAACTGTCAGAAGTTGTGGGTGCATCCGGGTGAACGGGGCACTGCTGAGCAGCAGGATTAGGTGGAGAAAAGCCACCGAGATCTAAGTCATATCACAAACCCATCCTGTGGCCAGTAAGGGGATGCAGGCAGCTGTTGAGACATCTAAAGCCAGAGCTGTTGTCACCAGGATCACCTGCTGCTGCTGCTGGAGGAGAGAGGCTGGGTGGATCACCAAGCAGTATCTAAACGAACCTCCAGGGAGGAAGCCCCTGGGTGACTGCAGCTCTGAGAGCTTGAGATGAGGCTGAAGCTACAAATAGCTTCCCCTGTCCCACTCCATAGGGTGCACCCACGACCGCCAAGCTGCAGACCATTTGTTTTTGCGAGGCAGTGATAAAGGACACGCAGGCCTGCAAAAAACAGGCATCATCCAGCCTCTAGTCCCAGCGCAGGGTCTGCCCGTGGCTGAGAGAAAAACATCAGGTAACCAAAGCGTCTGCACTGGCTGAAAGCAGTTAAACTGAATATTGAAAAGAATTATTAATGGCTGAGAAAAAGCTACCTAATAGTGTATGGAATAGCGTGCACAGTTTGCAGCACAATAAAGGGTCCTCGCTTTCCAAGGCAGTGGAGCCATTCAGCCACCTACCAATGCTGGATGCAGCTGCTGTCAAGTAACGCTTGGCAGACAGGTCCCGGCTGTCAGGCCAGGTGGAGAGGTGCTGCAGCATGAACTGGCCCACACCAGCAACTCCTAGGCATCGCAGGGGTATTGCAGACAGAGCTGCGTGCCAGAGGAAGCAGGCAGGAATGTGTGGCTGCACTCTGCAACCTCAGCACAAAGGTCAGAAGGAGAATATTGGGGCAAAATTAGCCCAATGCTAATCCTCTACATCTGACGTCTGTTGATTTCTGAAGAACGTTGATTGGCAAGCCACAACCAAAAGATTAAATCTGTGCAGACAGGCAGTTGTCTTTTCTTGCTCTGGAAAGCCCAGGAAGAGGCACACAGAGACCTTGGGGGCTTCCTCAGTGAACCATCAGCCTCAGTCCCTGTGGGACAACCAGAGCTCCAACCTGCTGCCTCAGGAGGACAACTGTGAATAAGGCAGAGCAGCTAGCAGAGTCCCAGCATCCCAACAAGAGAGCAAGACTGAGAGAAGAGTTTCTCTTCTGTATTTTCTTTGGGTCCATTAGTTCAGCTTTGAGTTTTTGAGCATCACTGGTATCCCAGAGAGGTCTTGATGACACATGTAATTATACCAAGAAACTACATGATTTTTTTTTAGTACTACAGTGGAAAACAAGGTATTACCCTTACAACAACATCCAAACTGCATTTCTCTGAGGAAAATAAATAGTATTTAACACATTATGACACTGTGTTGGGAATGTCTAGGCGTGTAACAAGGCACTGAAGAACTCTCGGTGCTATATAGACTAAGGCAGCTCATGGCCACTTGTAAAGGGATAGTGTCAAAGAAACTACCCTGCTGCTTTGTAAGAGACCATCCGTGATCACGGCACTAGGCAAAGCAGTAGTCCCAGCAGACTGTCATCAGGAGATGGACATGCAGACAAGCCAGTGAGTAGCTCTGCCAGCCAGACTGGGATGCTCAGCTGATGTATATCAAACAGTGCGAGCATTGAGTGATCAGGCCAGGAAAGTATCAGCCCTAAAACAGAGTCAGAACTGACTTGTTCCATTTTAAAGACAGGAACTACATGGCCATATTAAATTGTTACTTCTCTTTCTAAAAAATGGGCTATCTGGAGGGCATTCAAGCAAGAGCTGAGATCATGAAACACAAGGTACATTTTCTCAGACAGTAGGTTGTAATGCACTGCAGCAAAATTCAAATGATTCAGTACCATGGGAATCTGAGCACAAGACCTCTTCCCCTGGGTACCTACAAAACAAGTGAAAGGCAGGAATGACAGTAAAGAGCCAGGAGCAAAAACTGCACAGACAAGAAGAAATGTCTACTTGGAAATGTTGTGCTCTTGCAGCAACCCTCCCAGGGACTAAACACCAGCTCAGTGAGAAACGGATGAGTAGGAAAATCAAGACCCCAGGGTAAGCTAACAGACAGGCTGTCAGCAGCCACAGGCACGACAACACTGGGATAGATCAGTGGCTCGCAGCAATAAAGGGAGCTGAGGGTAAAGCCACTATAGGACAGTGACCGAGTGGAAGACCAACCATCAGGCAAAAGGCAACAGTGTGATGTGTAGCGAGACATGGAGCATAGCTGGTACTTAGGGCAGCAGCGGAGCTAAAACTGAAGATGGATCAGCAGAAGGCAGCTGGCAAGCACATAGGAGAACAATGAAGACATAGCAAGATCTATTTAACAGATTTGACACAGGAGTGCTGGGCAAATGAGTATCCCAGGAAGCCAGAGGAGCAGCAGGTCACCAGCCAGCAAGACTCAAGCAGCCAAAGAGGCTTGTAAAGCCCCATCAGTAGCAATAACACAAACAAGATGTGGAAGGCTGGACTGAAGTGGAGCACACTTGAAAGACAATAAGACTCAAGGTATTGCTGGGCGGTAGCAGTAAAAGTCAGAGCCTAGTTCAGGCTATGCAGAGGTAACTACATGCTCAGCAATAGCTGCCAACATGGCAACAATAAACAGCTAAGAGGAGAGATTAACGACCTTCACAGGTCTTGGAAGGAGCATGCGTGACTGCGGTGAGGGGCTTGGAGGGGGCACCAGGAACTGCATCTGTGTTTGCTTGGCTTGAATGGCTGCGGCGGCTCAGGTTTTACAAGTGTGGAGTCCTTTCATGTTGTTGACCAGTGCCCAGAACATGAAACACTTGAGGTGAAATCCTGCCCCCACTGAAGTTAATGGGAATTTTGTCCTGAGTCTGGTTTCTCTCTGCTCACACTATCTGGTATAAAGAAAGACAGATCCCACCTCAAGTGAGAGGGCGGGCGAAAAAGGAGACAAAGAAAAGCATTAGTGCAACTTTGCTGGTGAGAGTGTTCTGTGGGTGTGGGGACAGGGCTGGTGTCCCTTACTGCTGGGGACCAAGGCAGGCCCAGGGCTTGCTGAACTGAACAGAGACAGGGAGCAGGGCTGATAAGGCAGGAAAACCCTCAGCACAGGGGGAAGGAGGTGAAGGGGGGAGCTGGCAGGAAAACAAAAGAGGAAACTATAAAAGGTGCAGCAAGGAGCTCCCACATGGCAAGGGGGGGACCATCCCCATAGGGCAGGAGGATGGGCAGGAGCAGGCCACCAAAAAGGCACCTCAACACCAGCAAAGACACAATATAGTTGGGAAAAGCATGGGGACAAGTTTCCCACAATGCCACGCTGGTGTCTAGGTTCTGCCGCTGCATTGGCAAGGCAAAACGCACTCCTGCTGTACTGCTGGGGTGGGTAATTTCAAGGCTTTGAAAAATGAGAAATGGGTAAGTTTATTTCTTCATGGTTATCACGGGAGGATGGCACAACATTACCATCAGGTCTCTGTGTATTTCAGCAGGAGACCTGAATCCTATGGGTTAGTAAAAAGCAAGTGGCAGAGGCAAGGAGACAGAAAGATCACATGCAGAAGGTAGTTCAGTATCTGGAAGTTGTGCAAGACGCTGCTACAAGGAAAGTAGCAGCTGCATGCATCTGAGCTGTGCCAATTCCTTTGACTCAAGCAAGTAGTTTTCATTGTATCTTTGGAAGAGAGACTATGGAAGACACAATGAAAGACCTTGCAGAAGAGGTTCTTTCCTTTGGCTGAAAGCTACAATTGTGATAGATACAATTCCTGATTGTCACAGTGCTGAAAGCGTTACAAAAAATCAGAGAGAAAGGAAATTCCCACAGTAGAGCTGCCAGTGACAGATGACAGCAGTGCTGAGAAAGGTACAAAAAGAGCCAGAGCAAGAGAAGTGTGCAGGCAGATCTGCTTAGGGCTTTTTTGTTTCCTCTTTGGCTGGAATGTTTTCTGATGGGAAATGCCCACTTGACTATATTGACATTTCCCTTTTTAATTTCCTTCAAGAATGCATGTCTGAAGCTGGTTGCTCGCCTAGAAGCCTCTTGTTCCTCTCCAGCCAAAACTGACATGAGTTTCCCAGGAGGTTGCGATGACCAAGTCCAGCACCATTGCCCTGCAGGACCTGGCAGCGGTGCCAGGGCCCTCGTCCTACCACCGATCAATGGTGGGGCAAGGGGCTGGGCTGGGCCACCAGGAGCTCTTGGCAGAGGGAGTGGGCAGGCACTGAGGAAGCAGAAGCCTTTCAGTTTTCACTCTCCTTGTTCATGTGGAAAGTAATTTCTGGGAAAAAGACTGTAGTTTCTATGCTTTTTCCTCCTGGACACCAGGAGGACCATCCTTGGTGCAGACCCAGCTCCCAGTGCCTTGTGGCTGCTGGGCTATTGTGTGTCCAGCTGGTAGCCTGAACCCTGCCTGTCTCTGTGCAGCCTCAGCTCATCCCTCTGCACCACTGCAAAGAGTTGTTCTCAGCTCGTTGGGCTGTTGTGAGGTCTAATTACCAAGTGTTTATGAAGAATCTCATTCATTAGAGGAGCTTGAGCTATATAAGTGCATATTATCATTTAGGATACTTCAAGATGAAAGGCACTTAAGTGCTTGACAAACTGAGAAAGCAAATGTATACAGGAATCACACCGTTCGCCTCTGAAATGAAGCATCTGGGCTGAGACATAACAACTGTTTCAGGCAGCGGCGTGAGGAGAGAATGCCAAACCCCCGAATGTCCTGAAGCAGCAGCAATGCCGCTGCTGGGGGGGCTGGCTGGTCGGGGGGGCTGCCAGAGGGATCCCAGCACTGGAGGTGGCATCCCTGCATGGCGAGTCTGAGCCGAGGAGCACGACGGCTCCAGCCAGGCACTGCTGGGCTGCTGGGCCCTCGCTGGAGACTCACACATCTCGAAGGATACGGCCAGAGGGTTTGCAGCTGAAAGCTTCCCCTCGTGGTTCTTTCCCCAGGAGAAGAGAAGTGGAGGAGGCCAGGGATGGGAGAGGTTGTGTGCCACACATCTGTGCCAGAGCAGGTCACCTAGGAGGGGCAGTGCAAGTTCAGGGCAGTGCAAGTTCAGGTCAGGCAAGATTCATCGAGCCACCCTTTTTATGGCTATTTTGCATGCATAACTTTGAGCTGAAATAAATACCAGTGGATGATTTAAGTTCCCTCCAACAAGCCCTGTAGCCTTTCAGAGGTATTAGCAGTGTGCTTCCAACAAGAAGTGCTCTGTTTTTCCGTGATAAATCCGTGCTACACCATGTCTCCCACGTACACAAGTACTCGATTTCTGCAGCAAGTGGAGATAGCAATGAAGAGACCTGGAAGGAAACCAGAAAGTAGATTATTAAAGTACTGTAGCCCATTTAAAACACATGCTGTAGTGAGAATGAAGCTTTTTAGACTGCCTTCATGAGCTATATCCTTCGTTTTGCTTTGCCCAAGCTAGGAGTCTTGAAACCCGTATATTCAATAGCATTTTTGCCAAGCTCCTAATCCAAGTATAGGATTAGTATGTATTACTAAATTGTTGTTGTTGTTGTTCAGTTTCTTAAACTGCGTACAACACCCTGATATCAAAGCACTGAGTGAAAAATGTACTGGACTATATTTTGAAGACTCATTAAGGAAAAAAAAAAGCTGAAGGAAGACTTCTTATATACTTAATAAATTGCTGAGCCCTAAATTATGTGTGGCAGCACACAAAGGCTGAACCAAAGGACTCCACTCATCTGACTTGTATATTGCTTAAGATATGGGACAAACTGTTTCATATTGCAACCTAATAATCATGGAGGTCTTTACTTCCCAAATGTCAGTGCTCCAATTTGTGTTTTAATTCTGAGGTCATCCATTTTTCTCCCACTAATTGCATTCTCAGAGGAGATCTTATCATTTGCACTGTCCATCTATGCATAATTGCTCGTTTTTTGCATCCTCTGCGCTGCTGTCCTCTCTCCTCCTATCGACCTCTTGACCTGAGTCACATTATTACTATAACTTCTAAGAATATGTATGGCCAAATCCAAAAACTTTCACTGGCTGTTTTAGCCAGGCTACAATGCATTTTGGGCTGTGTCTCTATTTCACTTTTTTTTTCACTAAATCATTTATCTCACAACAAGAACAGATACAAGTTATTGAAAACATTTGGTAGGGTCTAGACCAATTCTTTTTGGTTTGGGAATTATAAATAATCAAATCCTGCTGACAACACTTTGTAAGTCAGTAGAGCTTCATGATCTCAAAAAGGATCAGGAGGACTTTCCTCTTTTAACAAACCCCAAGCTGCGCAAGTGTCACACGGCGTAACCCATGCTGAGCTGAGTCTAGGGCTGAGGAGGGGGTGAGTGTAGGGATCACATCCCGCCATGCAGGACAGATGGGGGTCTCCTCCCAGCTCCTGCCATGTCCCAAAGAGCTTTGGCCTTTGGCTGTCCTGTCCCCCACTTCTATCATCTCTGTGGCATCCTCTGCTGCTTCTGACATGCTCTCACCAGCCATTGCTGTTATCGTCCTCTATAGATGTAGCAGAGAGGGGCTCTGTTTCTGTTTGTGCACGCAGGGGCCGGAGCCGTTAGTTATCTATAGGACCATACGTGAGCAAGACAGCAGTTATCGACAGGTCACCTTGCAGCTCGCCAGCCAAACAGAACCTAAGCCTACAACAATAGTTAACATTTGCTGGCATCTGTAGTCTACTTACATTCATCTGTCTTGAAAGAGACCCTCAGCTGCAAGTCTGGGGAGTCTTAGAACTCCCTGAGTCCGTGTACTGATGGACATCTCCACTCCAGGTGACTCCCAGGAGAGGCATTTTGCTCTCTGCACCTCTAAAAGTGAAACTGTTTTTACTCATATTGCTGCATTTAGGACCAAAGGTGTTGGCCCAGGCTGATAAAGACACACTGAGATGTTCTGATACTAACATGACAGTATACATAACAGTATGAAATCAATATTACTGAATGGCACTTTTACATGAATTTAAGATTGCAGAAAAACTAAATCAACCTTGTGATGTGCTTTATAAAACCAGACTATTAATTTGTAATGAAAGGTTGTAGCACAACACAAGGAGGCGGAGTATTGTCTAACTTATGCAAGCATATGGATGTCTCTTTTATGTTTTATTCATATTTTCTTATGAAAAATCAGTGATTTAGAGGATTTATAATAGAAAAGCATGCAGTACTGTCTGCTCCCTGGGGCAGAACTGCAGCACCTCTCCCAGCAATGCCCTACGCAGGCAGGGACTTATTCTGAAGAAAACTGAGCTCCCTCCAGCATCAATGACATTTAGCTTAATTTATCAGGATTCTCAGATAAAGTTAAATTTCAGCAATGTAGGATTCCTTGCAGCCCAAGGTTGAGGCATTTGAGAACTTCAACATCTTGCAGAACAGTTCCTGAATACATACAAGGTGGACACAGAGGAAGTATGATGCCTTCCTCAAATACGTAGACATTAGCAAGCAGGTGTCTGTGAATAAAGAAGAAAGTGGAAGAAGAAAGGATGGGAGGAAAAATCAGACAAAATGCAAACCCCAGGCAAGAAAATAGGGCCAAGGCAAATTCACAATTCTTGTACGATGCAGTATTGAACCCCTAAAGCTCTATAAAGTCCTGAAAGTCCGAAAGCATACAGCTGAAGGCACAGGCTGAGTGGACTCTTGTTAGCACTGCTGACACTGGAAGATATCTAAACCAGCCTTTAAATGTTGACTATTCTGAATGGAGATATGAGAAACACACTTTATCTAACACAGAGCTTGATCTGGTGTGCCAGCTTCAAAAGAACAGCTGCTGCAAGTGCATTTCCCAAGGGTTGATTAAACATTGGAAAGAAATTTCTAGAGTAAGAATTTACATTGTGGAGAAGTAACTTTAAAAATAAAACACAGCCTAAGTTTAACAGAATGTTTCTGTACCAGCTGCTTCTGGAAACAGTCACTCCAAAGCAGAAAATATTTCTTAATTATATGCTGTGCTGTTGCATAAGAACAGGAGAAGGATATTTAGTAGGCAGAATGTCAGAATGAAGTAGTCTCTCTTTCTTTACCCAACTTCACAGATACACAGCAGGGAAACAAGCACCAAAAATTGCTAATGAGTGAATGAAATGTTAAAAGTTTTTCTTCAGTGGTAATAAATGTTATTCTGTGCTTGTCATAGGGGTAGGAGTGAGGGAGGATGGAGGGAGGTAGTGAATATAAAAAACATTCCACATACCTTGGGGAAACCAAAGAAACCCAGAAGTGGCAATGGGGCTAGGTCTGCTAGAGAAGGAAGGGAGGTATCATGTCACGGTGAGGGGAGGGATGGAGAAGGGCCTTCATCCTGCTGTGCCCTCTAAGGCTTCCATCCTTTGCCAGAACTGAGAGTAGTAGGACAAATTCACATCAACCCGGTGAAAGTTGCATCCTTTTTGTGTTTCCTTCAATCCACCTTCATTTACTTTATTTTACATGGATTTAAATGTGTATGTGTCTTACATGTCAAGATGCTGAAAGATGGGACAAGCCAAAGCAGCATGTAAATAGCAGCAATTAATTTTCTTTTTGTCAGGTGAGCCCAAGAAGTAAAGAGGAGTCTAATTTAATTTAATGGGGAGTCTAATTTAATTTAATGGCGTCTAAGGTTGCTGCTGTCATACAGATACGGTCTAATCCTGCCCAATGTTTCTCTGATCAGTGCTGGTACATGTGCTCCTTGCGCACCTTTCCTTAAGCACAACCAAGGCTGACTGACAGGTCTTAAAAGTAACAGAAAGGGATGTTTTTCCTAAAGAAAAGGATTTTTAACCTTTACTGCAAAATCTGCTCTAGTGTATTGCATTAGAAAATCTGTGAAAATTTAACCCGAATGAGACCCTTTCTTAATATATTAACAGGAGTTTGCCTTTCTACCACAGGGTCAGAGCTTGTCAACTCATTTATAGAGTGACTCCAGGAAAGCAGACCTTCCTGCCTTACACACATACAAATTTGGAAAAAAAAAAAAAAAAAGAAAAAAGATGACATTTGTCAGGCTGTGCTTGAGGGCAGGCCATTTTCTGAGCCACAGGATCCTTCTGCACTGTGAGCACGTGGAGGGTTTGGTCACAGCGGAGAAGTCAGAGGCTCGCAATGGCAGGAGAGGGACTGGCAGGGCTTGTTCTTCCCCTCCCAGGGAGAAAGAGAGGCTTTTCCAGGGACACTCTGCAGACTATATCTGCAGTCTGAAGGGCACTGGGAGTATTTACCACTGAGAAGATGCCCTTAGCATTGCAGGTAATTAGGTTTGAATACTCCAAAACTGTCAAAGATTAATAAAAAGCTTTGTACTCTATTCTTCTCGTACTTATTTTGGGTGTGAATAAAAAGTAACTTCATTAAAGTCAGTGAATTACAACAGTTACAAGTATGGGAAGAGAATGGGCTCTCTGGATAGACTCCAAGGTTTCATCATACTAGTTTGCAGTCTCTTTTCTCACTATGATCCCCTTTTTTGTTATTTTGTCAAGTCAGGCCGAAAGAGATTAAATCCCAGCTCCAATAACTGTTCAAAAGTTTAAGGTCTATAAAATATTTATGCACTCAGCAGTTTTTGCTTCTGCATAATAGCTTTCAAAGATTGATAACGTTCCACCTCTGAGGTTTTCGACTGATGGCGTTAACTTTTACTTATTTACTGCCCCTAATGCCTTCCTTCTCTTTGTCTACCTCCAGCCCAGCAGAGCCCGTGCCACCTTGCACATCGCAAGGAGAGGTGCAAAGCGTGATGAGGAAAGCTCTCAGGAGGTACGTGCAGCCGAAGGGAGCCTTTCCCGCCGCTCACTTGGGTCACTAATAAGCCAGAATACCTGGACTGGCCTAACCCAAAACACTGTGGATGTGGAGTCTGCTCCTGGGAGGTCGACGATCCACCTGCTGCCAGATACAGCCACCAGATCTGGCAAGGCTGGGAAACCAAGCGTGAGACTTTCTTTTTTCTTGGAAAGCCTCAGGCCCCCGCCATTTCAGAGCCCCCCAGGTCTCCTTTCAGATTTGGGAACAAATCAGCACCGTGTTCGGGTACGAAACATGGTGAGGAAAAGAAGAGAACCCCTATTTTGAGAGAAACAAACCAACAATGGGCTCAGCAAGTCATTTCTGGTCTGCTTGGCAGGACCCATATTGCTTTTCTTCCCCGGCTCTGTGCGGCGATAGAAGCAGGGCTGCAGCACTTAAGACCTTGGCACTGTCATCTCAGTTGGGATTTGGAGTTACTCCAAGAGGCCCAAGAAATCCACACCTCAGGCCAAAAACTGGAGGCTGGGAGTACATGGGGTATTCTGGATGCTGGACCATTTAAGGTAGATAGCAGTAATTTGAAAACACCTATTGCCTGGCTACTCCTTCAGCCTGTGAAAGTGTTTGTGGATGACTCCAAGGTTTCAGCCACTGCAACAATGTGGTTACTTCTCTTTAGAAGCCTTGTTTTCCCCAGGAAACACTTCCACCTGCAAAAAGCTCAAAGGAAAAAAATCAGTAAATTCAAAGGAAAATCTGCAGAGGCATTTGATCCTCTCAGTTAAGAAGGAGCATGAAAACTCCTCATTCAGATAATTTCTTCTGAAAAATTAATTGTATTGGTTATTTCCCAATTTCATGTTGGGATGATGACAAGATCAATAAAGGACAGGAATGTCTATGACCCATTTCCAGGAACAAACCATGTAAAGCTCAGCTGTGTCCTTGGACTCACGCAGTATCATCTATCATTTACCACAGTGATTTCACGGTTGTGACAGGGTTGTCTGCATGAGGTTCAAACAAAGTATTTAACCTCAGGTGGCTACTAGCAAAACTGCTGTGCTTAAGGTATTCGCCCATTCTGATAACACAGTCTTGGGTTGCTTATTCACAGAAAATTATGAATTATTATGGGTCACTTTGCATTCTCCGTATTCACTTTTAGAACAGACTATTAGTTTTTTAAGAGTAGGGTTGTAAATCAGCATCCTCCTGGTGGGTTGCATGGGAAAATGACCACACTAATAGATGTATTCCTCGAGCAGTAAGTAATGTCACCTGTTTGAACAACATTTTCCCGTACAGAATTCCCACTGCTGCTGTAATTTCCAAATAATCATCAGCATTTGGAACACTATGAGAAAATCTTCAGGATTAAGGGAGTCATTACCTTGCATGTGCAACTGAAACTTTGAAAATTGCAGAGTTCTTGCAAATCACAGAGTCACAGTGTCTTGAATCCACACTTTTCCCATATATATGGAAAAACCCATGCAGGTATCCCAAGACATTCCCTCCCATATTCTGATGCATTCTGCTGATGCTGATTTTGAAATGCTCAAATCTGATGTCTGCCATATAGATAGGTTAACTTTAAATGAAATTCTTAATACATTATGGAGAAATGTGTTGGTTCCCCTGACGGAAAATGAAGGAATTACAAGGATAGCTTAAAACCACCCCGTGCCTATGCAATGTTAATGCTTGAAGATGGAAACAGAGGTAATGAAAGCAAGACATGGTGCAAAGGGAAGATGTGGGACGTGGTGGGAGCTATGACATCAAGGCTGCAGTGCTGCCATGCTTACAGTGAAGACCTTGATGTCTGGATCTGCCTGCTTAGCCCACAGCACTTACCGTTGGCTCTTCTGCCTGCAGTCACACATTCCAGGTAAACCCTGGATTGCCAGTCCTGGGAAAACATTACACTGGGGGCTTTAACTTCGAGATAAAAGCAATCTTCTTCAGATAGCAATTACGGCATTATACTAATGGAGTTGCCTAGAAGGGAAAGAGTTATGCGTGATGGATGGTAGTGCTAACACTGACACTGTCAATGTGCAGAAATCCAGCTCTGGTACTAGGAGGAGGAGATCTGTGTCCCAGACCAAATGGCTTTAGGGATATGTGTTATCTGGGTTATTTTCAGTTACAGTGAGTGCGAGTTCACCAAAGAGACTGCCAGTCTCTTACTGCAAGATCCATGTCCATCTTCTTCCACTGTGGCACTCACGGTTAGTGCTCAGCACGTCAGGAGCTCTTCCTGCCTGTTCTCAGTCCAGCATTTTCATAGTTCTGGGCAATTTCTAAATTCTCAGTTATGGCGCTGTAATTTTCTTGACATTCACTATAAAAGTGTGTGCATGAAGGAGAAATGGAAAGAGAACAGGGAATATTTCTCTTCTGGCAACACTGCTATGCCACTTCCCTTAAAAAAGGAAAATATGTGATGTTTATATGTCATGGCTATTGTAAATGTCCTATTTTATGTACCACGTAAAAAAATTAGTTTATATTATTTCAGTAATAAGATTCCTACTAAATTCAAAGCTGCAGACTCATGCCCTAATTAGGAAAATCTCTTGCAGGTTTGGTGAATAAATGAAAAGAAAAACAATGTTCAGGATAACCCTCTAACATGTATTGGAAAAATAACAGTCTTTAGAGAATTGCTTCAATAATTTCAGGACTAGCATTTGGACAAGCTGCTGATGTTCAGAAAATACATCTTTAGAACAACGAGATTGTGCGTCGGTGGGCAATGTGCTCCACTCCTACAGGGACAAGGCAAACATATGTTCATCCAGAGCAATGACTGTGCCCACTTTGGAGAGGTTTGCTTCAAGTGACTCTCATGACTTCCAGTGAATTGTGCTTTTCAAATCCTACCAGACTCTTCTACCAGCTTTAATTTCAGCCACAGCTTCTATAAGGATTTCATAAAACTTCTGAAGATACAGCAAACTTCAGCAGACAGATGTTTTCAAGAAATCTGTACAGTAGCAACACTGCTGGACTCTGGAAAGTCTCCTGGAAGGATGGCTGCAGTATCACCATCTCTGTATGTGACCCTCATGGTCAAGAGAGCATTATCTGAAGCCCAAGGAAGAGATACATGCTCATCCAAAAAAGCTGATTATCTTGAAGTCAAAGCAGACCCTTATAGCATTAAGAGATGCCTGTACCTGCAGCTAAAGAGCATAGCTCTGGTTCAAACAGTCCATGAAAGTAGGCAGAGGAGCTGATTTCAGTTCTTACAAGGCAGATGAAACACGTAGCAAAAGGCTACGGGGCTCAGTGACGTGTTATGGTGCCATCCAAAAAGCCATTTTAGGTGCTTACAATTCAGGCAATACTTTAAAATAAGGTGATTTGAACTAGGAAGAGGATGCAGAAGCATGGGGAAGATCTAGCCTGTGAGCAGGCTAGAGAGCGTATGGGAGGGTTAGGTCCTCAGAAAACCCTGAGGGAGCTACCTAGAGCAAGGCAATAGAAAATAACAGAGGGGCCACTGCTCTCTAGGAGTTAGAACTGGCTCGGAGCTTCATGTCACTAGTGTCTGCCCAGGCATGGCCCGGAGGTGGGAGCCTTCTTCTGAGGCTCAGCAGGCAGCTGGGCAGGACTTGAGAACCAGGTGGCTGTGTTTGCCTGTGACACCTGGGTTTACCTGGTGTTTTAGTGGTGGGAGGACTTTCCAGGATGAAGAAATCTGGTTTCAGATGCTGTCATTGCCTGAAAGGGTTCTGGCCATCATCTCCTGCTTTGAAGTGTACCTGGTTGACTGAGGGTGACAGAGAGTATCAGGGAGGCTGTGGAGT
This sequence comes from Leptosomus discolor, assembly GCF_034619465.1. NCBI lineage: Eukaryota > Metazoa > Chordata > Aves > Leptosomiformes > Leptosomidae > Leptosomus > Leptosomus discolor. The sequence continues at coordinate 50,936,903 of NC_141396.1, read as the reverse complement.
AGGAGTGGGATGCAGAACATTAGAGCGGCCATACTCCACTGTGGATTTACCCCCCACTCAGAAGGGGTCAGAGCCTTCATTTGGGGAAGGCTGTTGAAAATATTTTTCTCTCAAACCCATCAGAAGTTGCAGAATTATTCCTCTAGCTGTATGGGTTTGAACAACATGGGAATCTGGCCTTGTGGCAGTGAGAGATTGTTCCCTGCAGGATATATTCTGGAACTAATGCAATTTTCCTGCATGTTTGAATGAGACTCTATTAATATGTATTGATTGCTCACTTAGCAATAATTGTATCTTCTTCATTACTAATGACAGTGATGTTGCCATTTAGAAATTTTATTAAAAATTTGCAGCTGAGAGGGGATCCCAGTTTTAATAGTGGGCTCTTATTTAACAGAGCTTAGATAGGAGACAGCCTCTTTAATGGTCCTCGAATGCAAAGGAGAAAGTTGGATGGTCACAAATCATTAACATTCAAAAATCCCATCCAAGCTGCTTTAATGATTGATCCATTCAGAAATTAAAAGAGCTAGAGTAAAGGTGAAACTCTATTCGTAATCCTATGTATTGGCTTTGCTGCTCCACAGAGCTCCACCTAAATTACAGGATCAAGGGCACTTCCTACCTCTCATGCCTAGCTACACAGCCTGCTGAAATCCTGAAACCATACAGAGGTGAGACCTGGATGCACTCTTTGTCTGCTGTGGCTTCCAAAAAAAGGCAAAGGTAAAAGAAACCTGGATCTCTGTGCTCTGGATGATAGATCATGAGTGCACCAAGGAGCACACCTGCCTAGTCTAGGTGCAGATGGCTAAGCCTCCAGCTGCTGAGCTCTTTAGGTGTGGGGCCAACCTTCTAAGTGAGAGATCAAACTGTTGGTCTGCTACTCCTCATAATTCTCCAGAGCTGCATGGTCAAGCATGTCTTGCAGGTGTGATCACAAGAAGCAAAACACCTCAAACCCTGCCAGAATATTCTTTGGAAATTAAGATCTCTTATCTGGTTCTTTTTTTGAGGAGTTTTTCTACAGGGTTCATTGGCCAAAGCAGCAGGAAGGCACTGCCCATTGTCTGCACGGCCCTTCCCATGAAAGCTGGCCAGTCCCACCTCAATTTTTGTGGCCCTCCACCCTTCAAATAACATCTGTGCTCCTGTTAATAGTAGCCTTCCTCCAGCTGATGGAGCCTCACAATGTGCTCTGAAATTTTAACTAACATCTCACATGCCTAATAATCTCTTGACAAATCAAATAAATTAATGGTGAAATGAAATCTTGTGCCATAAGTGGATGGGCCTTGTAAGGCTTAACTCAGCAAAAATACATCGAGATGTCACTCAGGCAAGCATTGCCAGGATAACCGGCAACTTTCTAATAGGATTTCTCTTCCTTTTCAGAGTTTCCTCCAATGCTGGAGTAAGCATTTTATTGGTCTTGCTGACTCACACCTTTAATTAGGAAAGAGCACTGTTTTCTGTTCTCTGAATAACATGCTTAAATAAAATGTTATAAGTACTCAAATGTATTGAAATATTTAACAAAATACTCCATAATTTAATGTCATATATATTTCTTGGCAGCAGTGAACTCCAAAAGCCTGAAGCTGTAATTGAACAATAAATTTAAACCATGATTTCAGCCCATGTATTCTAGATGTGTTTGGGGTCTTTACCAAGCTCCTTGCTGATACCATGTCGTCAGAATTCCTGTTCTTCGGACAAACTCTTTCTGTGCCTTTTTTATAGACAGGTCCTGGTATTGCAGTGGTAATGCCCACAAAGTTATATGACTGTAATTTTGAGGTCTTAGCATGTGGAAATTGGATAAAGCTATGACGCCCTTTTCTTCAAAGCTGAAAAGTAGCCACTAAATTTATTTTTCTGACCTGGGAGATTTTTTGGGTAGGTTATATTCTTCCTTTTTACAAATACCTTAATAGTTTATTCACATACAGAACTGGGCCTCTGCACACCTTACTAGTACTTGATATTTAGAATATTTACTTTTTCAGTCCTTCAGAGATCTTTATCCACTGCTTATAGACTCAGATTTAATCATTACAGATGCTCTGTAAAGATTATTGAAAATACTATTCAGTAGCTATTCAGCAAGCTAAAAGAAGGCTCCTTTTCCCCTAGCCTACTGTGTGTGAAGACCCAAATTCTGGCTTTATGCTGGATCTACAGCCAAGTTAATCCAAAGTGCCTCCATTCAGTTTATGCAAAGTACCTCCAGCTCTGGGAAATGCATTTGTTATTTTGCAAACACGTATGCTTAAATCTGGATTCAATTGCTTGCCTCTGTGGTGGCAGAGCAATATGGCAATGGAACAAATTCGGGGTCTGCTTCTGTTTGCATTTTGGCTAGTGCTTCTCCTTGAGGCTTCTCTTGAGAGAAACTGCTCTGTGAAAAGTCATCTGTGCCCATGCCCTCCACAGCACACGAAAACTGAAAAAAAAACCCAGAAGTGCCAAGCAATGAAGGTTGCCATGTCCACATGAGGGGAAAACAATAGCTAGTGCTATTTCTTATTGAGGGATTTGTGAGTGCTCTGCTCCAAAACCTGTCCCTTGGGGCTGACCATCTGTTGTTACTGAACCTGCTCCAACCCCCCTGTTCCTGAGCATGACTGTCGAGCAACTTGTGGTAAGACAATCCTTGCAGTCTGGACACCCTCAAGTCTCCTGTGACCCCATGCTGCCTGGTGCCCAGCCAGAAAGTGGTGACAGGCTGTCCTATTTGGGTAGTCAGTAGCCAGCAGCAGGGTACCTGCCAGCACAGGGAGCTGCAGTGGCCATACCGGTCCTGTGTTCGAGGCTGTGATTCACAGGAGGTTTTTATGAAGGTGTTGCTGATGGGGCACCCATTCACCCTGGAGCAGAGTGTCCAATGTTACCACTTCTTGCTTTGCCCACGCAATGTGAATTTTGCCTGGGACAAGGACTGATATTTGATGTCTATCTGCTTTATGTTCCACAATTTAAGGGTGTTTTGGAGGCTGCTTCCCACTCCAATCAATACAAATTAGATAACTCTTGTGTCAGGCTGGCATGACTGAGCAAATTCCTTAGTTTGAAGGTAGCACTGGGTCTGTATGAAGACTTTTTGTTCCCAAGTGCATGAGCTCATTTTTGGTACTGCAGAATTTCATCCCTTTCCTTTACTCTAGACCTCAGGGCCATTTACTTCTTTTTTTTGCATGGTAATCTGCTATTGCTCTGTATTCATGATGTTCCTTAACATTAGGTCACCAGCTAATTTATTAGCACAGTTCTAATGGTTTTGACAAGGTCATTATCAAAATATTAAGACTTTGGAGTCTTGCCTAGTAACCTCCCTCCAGCCACACACTTCTTGCAGGATTACTCATTGCCTCCTTTTCCTTCCACACTCCTATCTCTAAGCCAGCTTCTTACTCACCTTTCACTTTCCCAATTGACCCCAGCTTTTCCAGTTTAAAGGAGGATTTCCGTATGACCTATAGAAAAATATCCTACTAAAGTCCAGAGAGTTTGACTGTAACATTTTCTTTATTACATAAATTTAAGGTCTTATCAAAGGCTATCGGGCAGAAGCTACCTTAAAATCACTCCTGTTGTGTTTTATCACATTTTCCCTTCACATTCCTGTCTTTAATTACGATTTTCTTCAGAATCTGTTTTAAACCCTGAATACCGCTGAGACAGACTAATGAGTCTAGACTTGATCCGAGCACTTTGTTTTCCTTCTTAAGCACCCGTCTTGCTATTTTTTGTGCCAGTTTTTTTCAGAATGCAGGGATGAGATCACCCAGTTTCTCTGAACCAAGTGCATTGAACTCCTTGAGTTTTGTTTCCACCATGATTTCCAGCTTTTGTTCCCATCGCCTGTCTTTTCCTCTCATGATTCAGCTCATCACCCTTGTGGGAAACTGAGGCAAAGCCTGAATTCATAGGGCCTCACTTCTGATTTCCTTGTGTTTTATGCTGCTGAAGAGCTTTTGCTTTTTTGCCTCAAATTCTGTGAGATCAATCTCAGTTTTCCTTTGGCAGTACTAAGATTAGCTATGTTCATCTCTTTTTGCTTATCACTTCTCTTTCCAATCTTTGTGCAGATTTATTCTCTTTCTTACAGCTTTCCCTCCAGACTACTCTGGAGTGGAAATCTATCTTCTCACATTTTGACCTGTTTGGGATACAGATTTCTGATCCAATTTTTGACATGCTTGTCCTGAAAGTATTTCCTTCACCTTCATGCTCAGGACTCAGCCTTAAAGCCCAGTCCACCGGACTGTTGGAGGATGTAGGATGCAGCTGCAGCAGACAGTGGTGTGTGTCTCAGCTCTGCAGAGTACTCAGATTTCTCTGTTGGGGTTGCAAGCTGCAGGCTGGAGCGTTGTGGGCAATAGCAGGAGAATAAAGCACTTTCTGCAGGTGCCTGCTGGAGGAATCAGCCCCTGCTGTGATCCTGCCGTGCTCCCAGGTGCATACACACCATCCCAGTCAGCCCTTTGCTTTGAAATGAAGGCAGAAGCCCTGGTAGAGTACTCTCTCAGCCATTGGTGCTGTGCGTTTGGACATGACAGAAAGTGAGAACTGGGCATAGAACCCAAGGTTCACCTAGCTGTGGGGTGGGCACGAGTCACAAAATAGTCATGAACCAGGCTTTTAACTCACACTGTCTGCAAGGATTATTGGAGATGATCATCTCAATCTTCCCCACAGGGAAACCAGCAGGAGTTCATGCCAAACCAGCACTCCATAGGCTGCAGGCCAAAGCCTACCAATGGCCAAGATGCATCCAGTGTAGCTCAGGATGAGGAGGAAAATAATGGACTGGTGCCATTCTTGATGTGTGTAAAAGTAATCCTGAGACGGACTTATCGCTGCTTTGAATGTCCCAAGGCCTATGGCAGGGGCAGGACATTGAAGGGATTATATATACATTCTCAAGACCTTTTTTCCCTAATCATCATCCCTGTTTTGGGACTGGAAGTGGAGATGATAAAGAAACAGGTTTTACTCCCTGTTTAATAATAACTCCCCTACTGAAGGGAGTCCTGGTGGGACTGAAGAAAGGTTTTCCCCAGTAAAGCAGTGCAAAGTATCTTATCAGTGTGATGGATCTGATCCTTTCCTGGATTTTTGTTGCAGCTTTTGCATCATTTATGCCACAGCTGAGGACTGCAATAACTTTAATTCTGAGATTTTGGTCTGTCTGGGTGTCTAGCAGTGTATGGTAAAAGAACAGAGGCAGGAGGCTGGCTCTGCAGTGGTGGTGGCAGGCACCCGGCTCCACGCTGGGCTCAGACACTCTGCTGTAATCACCTGCCATTCCCTCAATGCAGCCCTTGTTTAGAGATGAAAAACAGTTTCCTATTGAAGGAGGGACACTTCAGCACTTGGGAGCTTCTGCAGAATTGCTGGTTATGTCACTTGGTGTAGGCACAGCTTTGCCAGGTCTCACATGTGTTGTTGGGTCATCCTGGTGCTACAGGTAGGGTTGCTGTAGGTGCCAGTCCATGTGCCCTGGTCCTGCACTGTTGGTCCCAGCTGGTGTGCCCTGGTCCTGCACACCCACAGAAGAGCTACACCTGAGTGAGCACGGGGAAAATCAATATGCAGGCAGCAAGGCAGGCAACACCCAGGTCCAAGTATGAGCCTTAGATACTCTCAGATAAGTGAGTCTTAAGAAAGCAAAACTCCTATGTCCATGCAGCCCTGCAGTGGTCTTTCTGTCAGTGGTCACTGCAGCGGCCAAGCAGGGGGAAACATCTGTTCTGCAGACAACACACTTGTGTTTCAACATCAGGCGCTTTGGAAACATTCATGTACTCAAGAAAACTAAAAGTATTTTTAATCTGTAACCCACTGTACAGTACAGAGACTTCACTAAAGTCATGAAAGCTGGTCCCAACTGATATGAACTGGCACTGAAGGCAGTGGGGCCATGCTGACCTATACCAGGAGAGGGTCTGACTTTAAGGCCTTTAAAACATGTGATAGAGTCTATATCTGGGAGCCGTGCAGCTCTGAGCACTTCTTTCTTTGTATCTATTTTTTTTGAAAAAGGCATCTTTCTACAAAGACAGTATTGCCAAAAGGAATAAAAAAGTACAGCATGCCATTCTTCACCAGGAAAATCTTACACTGAGCCCTTAAAATGTTTCCATACCTTCTGTGATCTTTGGATGCATATTTACTGATAGGGTAATTCCCAGACCATTGCTGCTCTGATGGAAAGTGGATTTTTCTGTTAAAGCATCTGTGTTTTTATTTCAGCAAATGAAACTTCATGTGTGTCATTGGTATGTTTTGATCACAGGACCATTTTTGTAATACAGTGGAAAGTGTGAGATTTCTTAAATGTGAAAAAAAAAAACGTCAAAGGATGAATGTTAAAATGATTTTAAAAAGTACTTTATATAAGGGAGAAAACATAAACCCTACAGCAGTGACTTACATAAAGCAGCATCAGGAAATTCCATGACAGTTTCCCTGGGAGGGAGAAGTGAAAAAAATCCAGTTGCATAAAACTGATTTGCTGTTTATTAGGTTATTATTTCTCCATCTACTGCAATACCAGGCCCTGCTTGATAACTAACACAGACTGAGAGCTGTGAATATGACAGAGTTTAAATTCTCTGAAATAAAAGCAAAAAATATTCTTTAGTTATTCAGAGCCATTGGACTAGAACATCATAGTACAGAATATTACATTCTATCACAATTTATCTACCTTTTAAGCAAATTTATTGCTCTGTTTATAAAAAAAACCCAAGTCCTCTACTTGTCATATTTGATCATACACTGTATTCTTTAATGCCAAGTGCATTGCTGTGAGTGCCTGTAATTTGCCATCATCCCTGAAGATGTTCTTGAAAATGAGATGTTTCAGCTCAGTGGTCATACCCTGCTGACATTTTTTAAATAAATAAATTATCAGTTCTGTAGTACTGTTGTCAAGGTTTAAGAGGAATTTACGCAGAAGGCTGTGCTTCTGTGGGAATTGTCAAATCTTAATCTTCCAGTAAGCTACAAAATTATTATTTACATATCTCTAGGTAATATTGTTTAGCGTTAATACTCAGTAGAATATATTTTCATTAAAATATGAAAGCCTTCCAAATATATTTTGCCCTCAGGCATAACATTAGCTATGCCACTTCTTGGAATGATTGCAATATAGAAATTAACCTTGTCTTACTTCAAATGACTTTTGTGGATTCTTTTCTGGGTGGCAAGATGAGTTGAGACGGGAGAAAAAAAAACAACTGGAAAGCAAAGCCATTAAAAATGTGTACTAAAGCCAGAAGTTTCAAAGCAATGAGGTCTTCCCAGTGATGTGCAATGCAGCTCCTCTGCTCTCTGTGGCACATTTCATCTGATCTAGAGTTGCTGTCTAGCACATCTTGTTTGGTGAATGTTTATCTCAGCCTCATCAGATGAATGAGCTATGAGAGTATAAATATGAAGCTCAAGTTGGCCCTGGGACATGGCAGGGTGATTCCCACTGTGAGAAACGCAGGCACCACATTTGGCAGAGTATGAACACACAGTCCAGGGCTGAGTCCCTGCAGCTCCCTCTGCCAGATGGCTAAGCGGAAAGATTGAACAGGTTGTCGAAGCCAGCCAGGTATCCTTTAGAAAATGGAAATCCTTCCTTTCTGTATCCATAAGAAGAAATATAAACAGTCTTGTTTAAAAAAATATGAAATGACTGTAGGGTGTATCTGTAGCAAAGGTAGCCCTAGAAATAATAATAATTTAAAAAAAAAAAAAACAAAACAGAAAAAATAAGAGAAAAGGGTTTTTTAAGTGTGTTGGCAACAGTGCCTTCAAGAGATTCAGTAAACTCATTAGGAAATGAGCAGGATAACTTATTACCATGTGGATATGGAAGGCACAAATTACAGTATGATGCCACTTTAAGTTAGGAAAAGTTTCTTCCTAGCTAACAGTTTTATCAGTGCAAAACTGGTGTGTGTGAATTCAGCCTAATCAAAAATATACATGGGAGTAAATTGTTAATTTTCGCCTGGGCAAAAATTTGACTGTTGGTTTAAATCAAAATACTGTTCTAGAAAAAGGGATGATTAAAATGTGCATTAATGACGTGATTGGAGAGATGGCAAAAATGAAAAGGCAGGCAGGGTGCAAATGAGTTGTAAGGAGCTTGAAATATCTCACAACAGTTCATGGGCAGCCCTACAGAGGAGGAAAGTTGTTTCCAATAAATGCACCATAACCAGTCAGAAAACAAAACCTGGAAAAAGTGAGAAGGAAGGGCTGAAGGGCGGAAGGGCGGAAGGGCAGAAGAAAGGAAGTGTGGAAGGAAGGGTGGAAGGAAGGGTGGAAGGAAGGAAGGAAGGAAGGAAGGAAGGAAGGAAGGAAGGAAGGAAGGAAGGAAGGAAGGAAGGAAGGAAGGAAGGAAGGAAGGAAGGAAGGGCGGAAGGAAGGGCGGAAGGAAGGGCGGAAGGAAGGGCGGAAGGAAGGGCGGAAGGAAGGGCGGAAGGGCGGAAGGGCGGAAGGGCGGAAGGGCGGAAGGGCGGAAGGAAGGAAGGAAGGAAGGAAGGAAGGAAGGAAGGAAGGAAGGAAGGTGGTGTTTCATCCTCCTTCATCTTGACCTCACCTTGGCCTTTGTCTGCAACATGGGAGACCTAGCTCCAAATCCTTTCTTCTTCTGAAAGGACCAGACCTTGCAGAAATGCCCGAAGCAATGTCCATAAAGTACCCAAGAGGACTCTCAGCTTCTTGCATTGAAAGATCGATGGGGTTGAGGCCTCAGGAAGGTGTCTGACCAGAGGGCTAGTGGTTCCTCCTCACACTGTCTCTGCGATGATTTAAAACTTTTGCACAAAGCAGAACTGTTTCAGCAGTAGAGGAGCCCTGGAGAAGGTTACAGGTCACAAGGTAGGAGAACCTCTTTCACTTTGCTCCTGCAGATCAGGCCGCAAGCTGAGCAGATGCAGGTCTTCCTCCTCTCCTGTGATCCCCCTGCTCGCAGGGTTCTCCCGCCTCACTAGGTTAGTACTTTCACTCTGCACAAAACACACAAACCATGTCTCCTGGTGGGAGGACACACCACTGTCCATCACCTTCCAGAGAGATCTTATTTATGCATGGTGGGAAATGGTGCAAAACACATTGTTCCTTTTGTAAACTGCACGTGAAGGAGTTTATGGGACTAAGCAGTAAATACAGCCTTTGGGCAGCTCCAGAAGGAGAACCAGGATGACCAGCCTGATCACTCTGAGGAAGATGCAACTGGAATTGACTGGATGTGGCCTGGAGGGAGTACCTGAGGCTCAGGGTCAGGATAACTCCAGGTCCTCTGTGCCATTTTCTTTGGGGCACTGCAGTGCTGTTGGGCATCCTTCTAGGCAGTGGGAACTCAGACCCAGGTGGGTGTCAGGACTGCCCAGCCATTGCCTTGGTGCTGCCTGACTGTGGCATTCCTGGAGGTTTGATAAAAAATTGCTTTGTGGCGTGTGGGATAAAAGTGGGTGAGAGGGAAGAGTGTCCATTTGTGCAGGGAAGAAAAAATTAGGAGTTTTGTGTCTGAGGGCTAATTTATATTCCAGCCTCTCAAAGGTGCGGTTTCCTGCGCGGACTGGTTTTCATCATAGTCTTTGGGAAGAAGATCACTATCCTCAGATGTTGATCAATACCTTTCCGAAACTAACCTAAAAGACAAATTAAAGATTTGACAAAAGAAAATGCCAGACTTCCTTTTTCCTCATTTTTACTTGACTGCTCTGAGTGAACACTTTCAGCTTTTCTTTTTAAATCTCATAGCTTACAGCACGCAGTAATAGCTCATTCATTATTCAGGTAACTGTTTCTGTAACTGGGTTAATAATAGTCCTGATGATAGCTAAGTACTGTACTCTAGCTGGTAAAGTTCCCACAGAGCTTTTGTTTTTCTCGGTTTGCAATAATATTCCAAATAAAGCTATTCACAGAAACGACTGTGCCACAGCAGCTTGTGCATAACACCCAGTTAATTATTATAACAAGATTTGTTAAAACTGTGGAGGACATTTGCAGTGAGATAGTTATCCATAAACGGTCTTTCAAAAAAAAATTGTTGAAAGCTCTCATTTCAAGCTATGCTGCTTTCTCTGCTGCAGTCAATTCCAAGAGTTGACCAGGTTACTGTAAAATCTGAAGATAGTTTGTGATGAAAAAGCTTAGGGAATTTTCCCTCACATGAAGCAGCAGCTGAAGCACAAATACAAGTAGAAGCGCTCAATATGGAGCCCAAATTTAAAAGAAGAGTTAAGGATAATTTTTGAATAAATACTTCAGTGCATAGAAAATTGAGAAAATCATGAGAGTAATAAAGCACAAGAATCTTTATAATTTGATAACAACATATTGGTGTGACATACACAGAAGTAAATTATGCTTCTACTAAACTCCTAGAATTCGTTGAGTCAAAAAAATAGTACATTAAGGCAAGATGATGGATATAATTTATTTAGTGTTGAAAAGCTTTCAATAGGATTCTGCCCATGAGACTACAAAAGAAGTCTGGAAACAAGAAGGTGAAGTAAAGTCTTGTCCTGGATTAACAACTGCTGAAGAGACAAGCTGGCAGTGGGAATAAATGTCTGAAGCCTTAGGCTGAAAAGTATTAAGAGTGAAGTGCCCTAAGGATGTCTATAAGGACTATTTTTAATCTATCCATGTGCAGGTGACTTATGTTGTACATATATTACACTGATTTCCTTCAGTTCCTATGAGGATCTGTTTACAACACATAGGAGACAAATATGGACTTTCAGATAAGGAATATACCCATTAGGTTTTTTAGAGATTTTTAGAATTATTTCCTATGTCTTAAGACTGTGATCATAGTTTCAGTGGATTTGCTAAGTGCTGCATTTCCTAATAACACTAAGAATTAGACAAACAATGAAATGTCAAAATGTGCTGCTGATAAAAGCTTGATCAGAAAGGAAAAGCTGCAAAGGATTGTTTGAAACAACAGACAACTCTAATACCAGCAGTGGTTGTCCTAACATGATGGCAGATGAACTTGAACTAAAAGGTAATGCATTTGAAAGAAATAATTTAAACTACTCTGACACGCTGATGGCTTCTGAATTAACTGTAATCTCTGGGGAAAAGAACTGAGCATTATTGTGAACTGCTCAGTGAAGATACTAAGCAGCAGAAGCGAAAAAATGTGCCTGAGATGCTGAAGTGGGGGGATGCATTAAGTAGAGTATAAGAGCATACCTACCCTGGTGCCCAGACATGGCTGCACGTGTAGCTACACGTGCACACCGAGGGGTGGCTCATCAGCCTCATTACTGCATGTGACTTTAGATGCTGCATGTAAAATGTGAACTTGGTAAAAGAATATTTGAATAATTCACGTTTCTTGAGTGAGTAGATGGCCGAGGATGATGAAGTTTGTCACTTGCATCTAGGAGCCAGCCAGTCCCTCTGGCAATGCACCAAAAGTTGGGAGCCTGGAAAGATTTGGGTTGGCATAAGGGGTGTCTAAGCACTCAGACTCCTCATTAGCATTGGCCATGCTGTTTCTTTTCAGGATATTTCCAATTGCTTCTGCCAAAGTTTCCCTCTCTGTCATTTTCCAACCAGGATCATGGCCTATCTTGCCTGTCATATTTATTAAATATTGTCATGCTTATGGTCTGGGTTCATAAACCCATATAGAAAAGTGAAATGGCGTCAGTCAGGACTCACAAAGGAACCACGCAAAGAAGGGCTGAGGGATGAAGCTGGAGGAGAGCGATGCCAGTGAGCGAGGAGAGGAGAGAAGGCAGGAGGTGGCAGAACCACACAGGAACTCCCATCTAGACTGGATCAACCTCTCGGATGGCCTCTCTTCAGCAAAGTTTTTCTCTGTCTGCAGGTCTGTGGTGCACCAAGATCCCTGACACATCATTTCACAGTTAGCTCCCTTCTAAGATAAATAGAGGAAGCTCATAACTCCATGGTTTAGCTGCAGTTTCTCTGGCTTTGACACAACAAGATAACCTCTGCAAAATGCAAACTGAAGCATGGTTATCTTTGCAACCAGAAGGGCTAAACACTTCATTAGCTTTTTAAATGAAAGCTTAGGTTCTGGAGAATGCAGTCAAATCTGCAGGAAGGACCTAATTCCTCCCACGTTTTCATGAGCACAGAGGATCAACATCTTTGCCAGTCAGATGCTCTTGTTCTGCCTGTCCCACAAAACAAGGAAAAGGGGGTGCTCACATTTACAAGGTGACACGTTTAAAGTAGATAAAGAGAACCAAGAATAAGTAGGATAGAGAAAACCTGTAGAATTCAACGATGAAGGTTTTTACTGGATTCTGCAGGATTAGAAAAGCACCAGCCTTTTATATAAGTAATGTTTGCAGCTGCACTAGTTACAGTGGCTGCAAATGACGTTAAGAGCAAAAGTGTTTTCCCTTGGAGGCAGCACAGGCCTGGCCTGGCACAGTGAGTTGGGTTCAGTTCAAGCTAGAGGGACACTAGGAGGTCCACTCTGATGTGCAACCCTCCTCATTTATTATGAAGTTTATGCCAGTGTTGTTTGTTGTGGCCTTTCCCAGTGGTGATAATACTGTGTGAAAATCAAAGTTTTCATTAAAAGAAGGAAACAAATTGTTTGCTTTCACACTTGTAGAAATGAACTTGAATATCTGACTCCTGAAGTTTCAAAAAAGAAGAAAAAAACTAATGAAATCTGCACATGTTTGGTTTGATAGGTCATGATATGTGAGTGGTTGGTGTCAGCGAAACTGAGAATAGCTCCTGGAGCTGACAGGAGTTGTAAGGAGTGTGTCAACAGGCACGAGGAGATACAAATAGCCACTTACACCACAGAGAGACTGAGAAAATGGAGGGAAGTGCTAGGAAAGAAAAAGTAGCTCTACATCTCCCTATTCTAAAATTCTATGAAGAAGGCAGTGCAAAGGCTCTGGAAGAAGCTAAAATAATCCAGAAAACAACAAGGGAGGCTAGATTTCAAAGGGTTGCTGAAAATGAAGATCAACAGCCCCAAGAAGGAGGGCTCAGTCCTGCAGAAGAGCAGGGGAAGACTTCACCACACTGAATTACTTCATGTTTTGAATGTGTGTTGACTTGGAGGGCATGGAGCTTCTGATTTAGTGGGACAGCTAAAATATCCAAATAGTGGTAAGGAAGTAGTCATTGGACAAGTTATCGTGATATGAATATTCTTGTGTAAAGGTTATGAGATCTTCTTTCCCAGAATTGCCACATAGGAACCTGCAATACATGTTTTTTCATTGCTGGTGTGACAAGAGAATGCAGGAGACAACACGTTAGATTAGGGTGACCCATGCCCCATGGATCATCAACAAGGATATCTGAGACATCTGAAATCTGAAACGTCGTAACTCAGGAGCTGGAGGTGTCCTTCCCTATTAAAGCAATTGACGATCAAGGAGAAAATGTTTGCTTTCTCCTTTAAGTTCTTCAGCGAAAAGCTAATGAGGAATTGACATAGGACCCCATTTTGAAGCATAACTCAGATAAAACTCCATCGTTGAAGCTGAGTCAATGGGAAATGTCACGCTGGCTTTCATAACGCAAACCATGCACCTGTCTCTATAATGCCATACCCCATCAGAAGATACAGTGGTGGAGTCTGATAATGAGTGAACACCATACATTGCTGCTGGATGTACTGCACAAGGTGTCAGCATCCTGCCAGACTTATTCCCTGAATAGGCATGGCTGATGTTTCCAGGAGCTGTAAGACATCTAGGAGAATCGCCAACGGGGAATGAAACCAATGCTGCCAGTAGCAGGATGGGATAGTGCCAAATTAGTACAGAAGTTCCTGTATGTGCCAAATAGCTTTCTAATTACATTGCGATCAGCAAGACAAAACTGTGTCTCTTTGAAAACATATGTTTGTATTCACAGCGGGTCTTCAATGCAGAAGGGGAATTTAGAGGCAAAATGGCAGATAAAAAAGGCTTGTTTGTTTTCAGACATATCTGGACTTCCAGGATCCCAGTCTGTAGGACGACGCCCTCCGCTCCAGAGAGAGGAAACAAGAGGACAAAAAGGAGGTGAGATCTAGCAGATTAGAAAGTGGCAGGACTAATTCAGTGTATGGGTACGTGTTGAAACATATGAGGCTCCGGCAGGTACCTTCTCACTTAATATCAAACAAAACCATTTAGGGTTCTGTTTGGCTGCTTTTAGGTTGAATAGCATCTCACTCCAAACACAGCACTGGACCATTGGGCCCAGTTATTTTTTATTTCAGTGTCATTTTCTTCCCAAATGAATGTAGAACACATTTCTAAGTGTTGGGTTGCAGCAGCCCTGACTTGAATAAGCTGGTCCAAATTACAAGGATGCATCTGATACTCATTAAAAAGAGGATAAAACAGCTTTTGGAACAGATAGTGGACTCCTAGGAGTACATCACAGAGGAATTTACAAAGAACGAAAAGTGAATCATGTTGCTGTAGAAATAATTATTCAAATATGTGGTAAATAAAATTTAATCTGGATCCTTTGTAGTCTCTCAGACCTTCCTTGAGCTCCTCTAACTGGTAATGTAGCCACCACGCAACAAAGTGATGATGGGGTTGATGTGCACATGGGCTTAAGCATCTGCCTCTTCTCCAGGCCACCACCCTTGGTGGCCAAGTATGTTTTGTATCTAGCACAAAAAAAAAGAGGAGAACATGTGAAAACATTGACTGCTCTCTTAATTTGATGGTTGGCTATACTGCTTTTGGCCCAGGGAGATTAAGGCACAGTGAGCTATGGTGTAGATCTATGCTACAGTAGCTACACTAGCTCCTTTCCAGACTCCTGGAAGTCACACTGAGGCAGAACAGCTTTCTCCACTTTCAGTGCCCTGTAAATTCATATAGGACAGGCCTAACTAGTGCTGTGGCATGGTCAGGGATGCATAGCTATGTAGCTGCTCCTGCCCCACGTACTTCCGTGGGTTTTGGGCTGTACTTACTAGTTGGGTTACAGCACATGGGCACCCTCCTGAGATGATCATGCAGGTTCCCTCTGTGAATGGGTCTTTTGAGAATCAGCAGTACCTAACTGTGCTAGAGCTTCAGCCTTTTCACACTTCTCCCCACATCCTTGGTTGAAGTGGCCCGTTGCCCCCTGCCCACGTGAAATGACTACACTGCTGCCTCCTCAAAACCTCATTCAGAGCAGGGCTGTGTCTGCCCTGAAATGTAGAGAGACAGTCCTTACGGGAAGAGGTATCAAACACCCAAGTGTGGAATGCACAACACTGGGTTTTGTTAAGATAAAACAATAACTATGCATTTAGAAATAACACCAATAAATGTATTCAGTATGGCATTGCTATCTCTGGGCACATAGCATTTGTGCAGGACTGCTCAGACGTAGGTATCATTTACTGTACCCAAAGCAACAGTTCTCCGGTTCCTGGCATGTTCCTTATTCTGCAAGGCACCTATGCAGATCCAGCACCCTGCAGCAGATCAATGCATACAAAATAACAAACAGTTTATTTTGTTTAATTTGCTTTTTGTGGGTTTTGTCAAATTTATCACTAGCAGTTAGTATGAACCTGCAGTACAAAATTCTGGCTCCGCCATAATTAAGGAGGGCTAATTCAGCAGGCCACCACTCACCAAACCCAATGTGTAGCGCTCTGACAACCTGTTTTCTTTGAGAATTCAGGCATTCCAATATTTTAGGTCATTTATTGTAGAAGTCTCCTGACTTCTGTTTGAGAAAAAACCCAATTTACTCCAACAGGAGGTAGTCCCTTACGAGATACATCCAGCTGGCCACAGCGGGGGCCGGCCTTGTTGTCTTTACAAGCAGGATATGTTCACATGCCAAAGTCAGCAGAAACAAAATAGATGACACATCCACAGTCTGAAAGTTTGTATTCCCAGCAAACCCAAGCAGAAATAAGACAGGATAGGGAGCCAGGTCCAAATCAAGCATTTAGTTCAAACATTTACATGTCTGAGATCAAACTCTCGGATTATGGATTAAATCCTCAAAATGTGTAGGAAGGAGGGAGCTGCCTGTGAATTGTCTCTTAGACATGTCTGGGGACGTCTTGTGACATCTGTTGTACAAGCCTGGGTTTGTAAAACCCACATGCAAAACAGTGGGTTTAGACCAAACTGCTGATGTCTGAAATTTTCACTCGGCTTGATACGAGGCAGTGCCAAATCTCCAGCAGTATCTGTGTCTGAGGCTCTTTTTCCTCTCATCCCACACACCTTGAGATGATTGTTACTTGTGCAATCTCTTACCCTTGATACTTTGGGAGCCATATATCAAGGAGAGACCTGCTTGGGAGAAAAGAACAGGGCTTCTGACTGTTCTCTGATCCTTAAAGCAGTTTTCAGCTTGAGGTGATTTAAATCTTTCTCTTCAAAAAATCTGACATCAGTCATGCACTTGAGTAACTTGAGGTTACTCAAGAATTACAGCTTTCTGTTGTGTGACCATTGATTTGGAGTAGTTTTGTTAGGATGATGTTTGCTGTTGTGGTTTGGGAACACTTCTTGTTCTTAGGATTTAGGTGTTCACACATCCCTGCACAGAAAGCAGAAGAGCAATGTAGCTCAATAGCACTTTGCAGAACACGCCCCCAGAAGCTGCTGGTGAAATCGCTACAGAGCGCCAAGCCACCTTCTCTGTCTTCTCCTGGGTATTTTTGATCAGGAACATGCGCCTCACAGGTAATTTCAGAATTTCTACTGAAGTTTCTTGCAACTTTGTGGAGTGAAGCCTGGAGTGCTGACCACAGAAAGCCCTCAGGAGGCTCTTGCCTACCGATGGGTGCCTGACTGCAGGGTATATCCCAACCCTTACTCTGCCCCCGCCCCCCAGCTCTAGAGTGACAGCCCTGAGGGTACGAAACAGCATAGTGCTGGAGAGAGCTGCTTTCAGTGGCACCTGGAGGAGGCAAAGGTATCTGCAGATCACTGCTGAGGGCACTTTGTTCTTTCTATTTTGAACTAACTGGAGCAGACTTTCACTTTTACCACACAGCTGGGTTTGAGAAGAGGCCAGTGTCAGCAGCTGTCCATCACTGAGAGAGAGAAAGTGCCAGAACAGGCCCTAAAATGGACCTATGTGAGACCTGGCATTTCAGCTCTAATGCAGTGGGGAACAATTCAGTGCTTCTGTGTGCTCAGTGAAATACAGCATGAGAGAAGGTGTCCTAGCCCAGGCAACTTTGTATATCTGTCTCATTTGAAAACTGGCTAGCATGGGGTTGATATCTTTTAGTTATGCATCTTTGGGAAATCTTGTGTGGTATAAAAGTCCAGAGGGAAGAAAATATTATACTGTTATTGTTGGGGGACTGGGGTAAGGCTGCTTGTGACAGTCATGAAAGGTATGTCCATGCTGTGCTGCTACAGACAGCTCCCTCGCCACACAAACACTCTGAAAGCAAGGGGACTTGAGGCTAGGAGGTGCAGAGCTCCGTAAGCCCCAGTTTCATTGCTTGGAAATAAAAAGACTGTTGATTAAACTGACCTATTTTATATGTTTTTGACAGGTTGAGGTATTTTTTTCCATGCTTACTATTTTTTTTAACCTCCACTGCATACACTCCAAGTATTTGTTAACACTCTTCCTTTGGATTAGCTAACAATAAAACCTCTTCCTGAATTTCCCCCAAAATCTATGTAGTTGCATTCCTCCTTGACTTCCTAGAGCTACAAGACACCATGCCACAGATAACTTGCCATGCGACTTGGCTGTGTGTACATAAATGTATATACGCAGTGTACATGGTGTCCTGTATAAAGGCAGGACTTGTATACATTAGAGCAGTTTAGCATCAGCGTGAACTTGGGCAACAAATGTTTTTTGCATTTCATTTTCTCCCTCCCCTTTTCACCAGACAAAGACTAAGTAGAAATTGCTCACTTGAGCAAAGTTCATCCCTGTTGGATCAACCCTTTACTCTGGGGGTGCCTGAACTGCAAGTGATAGCTCAGACCCGAGGTTCCTGCATTTGTGTAAATTAGGCAACATGTGCAAGACAAAAATCCCAGGCCAGCAGATCTGGGTGGTGAGCTCTGGCAGAAGTAGAGAAAGTTGGCTGAGGCTGTACCTGGAGCTGTACTGGCAGTATCAGTGGCTGAACATTGCCTGGAAGGGTGAGCTGCATGCAAGGACCACGCAGGAGGGAGTTTGTGGTTGCGAACTGCCAATACCCAGCAACGGGTGGAGGAGTGGTTCAATGTCTACCGTCAGCCATGAGAGCAGGCAGCATACTTGCCCAGGCAGGGTGAAGCTGGCTGGTGCCTACAGGGAGGTACAGCTCTGAAATACCTCCCCTGTGCCTTGGGGCTCACAAGCACCGAGAAAAATTTGCACGTAAGAGAGATCTTCTTTCCAGTTAAAAAAAAGCAGCCAATAGTGAATAGAGTGAAGGGTGTATTCTCAACGTACACATCTCTCATCTATCTGTTTTTCAAAGCCTTATAACTGCTCCCAGACCTACTACTGCCTTCTGTCACCCTCCATTCCCCCTTCTCAATCCTCTGAAAGTTTCTCCCAACTTCACAGCAGATCTAAGCAGCCAGCTCCAGCGTCTGCTCCATGGTCACCCAGAGGTGTGCAGGGCCAGGGCTGAGCTAAGAGCCCTGGCTCGGCTGAGCTGCATAGAGCTGGCTCAGCTGGCTCAGGCCTGGGATGCAGCTTATCTGCTAACAGAGAAGCCACCCATGGATAATGGAAAGTGACTGTAGCAATGGAACGTGTTACAAAACTCCTATTGAGTTCGTGGGAGCAGGCCGGCAGAAATCACTGTGTACTTACACTAGGGAAGTAATCCGGGACAGTAAATTAATCTCAGCAGTCCTAGCTTCAGGGGTTCTTGAAGCTATTTTGTGCAGTTTTGGTTTGCATGGATTTGTTCCCTATTAAATTCATAAGGATGGAGCCAAACTTCTCTCAAACTGCTGAGCTGTGTTTTGTTTGGGGATTTTTAGAAAAACAGACAAAGCCAGAGTTTTGTCTGACTCCCACCTGGAAGCAGAAATTGGTCCACGTCTGCTGAAAGGCTTGCGACTCTGCAAACTTGAGTTAAACTTGGCCTGGGATCCATATTTGTGTCCACCTGGCTTCATGTCTCATTACAGAAGAACCACCCAGCTGTAGCTCAGAGGGAGAACAAATCAAGCTTCGTGTATGAGCTGGACCACCCGTGATATCCATTGAGTCAAAATGCAAAAATAATAGCCATAATCACAGCTAATAGTGGAGATTCTGTTTTCCTCTTTGATAAGACATGTGTGAAATTCAGGGGGATAAGAGTAGAATGTCTACATGATGTAGGGAAGGCACATTTTACTTTTTGCAGTTAAAAATGGGCTTAGCCCAAGCATCTCAAGGGAAGATCCGTTTTGTGTCCAGATCCATGTTGGTATTCCGTTTTTGAAAGCCAGTGGAACAGAAAACAATGTTTTTCTTTTAAAGTTGAGTTTCCAGCTGTGGTGCTGTGAGGAGCAACTGTGGTGAGAGAGAGAAGAGAAAGGAAATCTCTTGAGTTGCTGTGGGTTATCATGCAGCGCAGGGAGGAAGCAGATGAATGCTCTCTTTATAAAGGTGCCTGGGCACAGGGGAAACGGCTTCCCCTCCGTGGGTGCAGGGGCTGTCTCGACTGTAGCACTAGCTGGGCTGCTTAAGAGTTGTACCTCACCTCCTTCCTGCCTACCCACACAAACCTGAGCCTGGGGTGACCTCTAGCCTGGCAGGCAATATGGGCTAGAGAGAAGATTCTGCTCTTCCCCTATCCTGCCTGCTGCATGGAGCAGCACAGTGACTGGCAGGGGATGCTCCTAGAAATGCAGATGGCATGGGGTGGAGAGCACAGCCACAGTAGGGACACCATCTCCTAGGTGGGACACTGCTGGGCCAGCTTCAAGTCATCTGAGATAATTCTGCTCTGGAGCCGCAGCTTGGCGGACACAGCCCTACCTGAAAGAGCCGCAAAAGGCAGCAGCACCACCACCGCGGGGAACAGAATCCCCATCATTGCTACTTCTGCAAGCAGTCAAGAATCAGGCCCACGCAGTCTTTCTTCCTCTGCCCCAACTCACCCCTCTGTGATTCCAGCCTGGAGACTGGCTGGCTCCCTTGGGGTCACTAAGGGCCCTCTGGCTTTCAGGAGGACAGCTGTTGAGTGACCTGACAAAGAAACAACAAATTTGTTATGGCTGTTTTATATTTTTATTGGCACTAGAACTTCTGTGACAGGTGAAAGAGGAGGTCATACTTTTTAAGAGACTGAGAAGTGAAGGACATACTCATATATTGTCACTGGTGACAGTAGAAGACAGCCATAAGAAGGGTCCTCACTCACTGTGTAACAGTCCTGTAACTTGCAGAGGAAACAAAATGCACTCTGCTGGAAACTCCTGTTTGCTTTCACTTGAGAACTAGCAGCAAGGCAAAGATCATGCTCTGCTGGGTCTGCTTTTGCCTCAGCACAGCCAAAAGCTTTACTGCTTGTAGAATTAAATACAGGTTTCTCATTGCTTTTCTTAAAGTAGTTATTTCCCTTCATACTTTCTTATCTGCTTTTAGAATGGTGCTGAAGGTCAGATGTGCACATTGCAACAAGCACAAAGGTTTCCAACTTTCTGTGAGCTGAAACGCTTTCTTTTCCCTTCAAAGGTTCCTACAGGCAATGCTCAGTGGCCTCCCTTCTGTATTCCCACACCAGTGAGTCATTTCCACGTCTACCTTCTGTCTACACAGAGTCCAGGTGCCAATGGCTTCTCTGGGATGTTGAGCATGAAGCCGAAGTGATTTGCTGAATCAAGACTACATCAAAGTATTTCCTTTTTGTTGGCTTTTTCAAAGATTTCCCATCTCTTTTTTTTTCATCTCTCTGCTATTGTAATGCTTCATCACACCTACAAATTAGCTTGGTCTTCAGACTACATTCAATTTCCATTGACGGCCAGGCCAAAGAGAGGTGTTTCCAAGTAGATTTTTTTCTGCTCTCTGTAGCAGGAGAGCGTGATGTCAGCTGGGCACCAGGGAGAGTGTATGTAAACTGTTGTGGGGAAGACAGAACAGGAACTCATTTGATCAGGGCTATGAAGAGGTTGTCAAAAGATGAGATTTGGAAACACACTGTTGTGAAGTCTGTGCACTTAAATGGAAGATCCAAAGGAATCATGACAGTAAGCTCCAAACTTGCACACTGGTGCATCTACATCAGCATCTTAGTTCGGACCACGAGCCAACTTCCAAAGCCAGGCTCCTAGTTGTCCCCACTTCCTGTGCTTGCTTTTGACCTGTGGAGCGGATCTGGAAGAGATGTACCCAATGCCTTTCAGATGAAACATACACTTGAAAACATGCTGCGGGAGCCCACCTGGTGTGCTCCATGTACAAATGCGCAGTCAGTACACGCCATGCTTCAGGTAGCACGTCATCCCGTGGGGTGCCTGCTGAGGGGCCTGAATTTTAGGCTTAGAATAATAAAAATTCAAACATTCAACATGAACAAAGGAAGAGTGGCCAGTGCTCCACTGTGCATCATACACAGAAAATCTAATGGTATTTGGGGATAAGATCATCTATGTTCAATAGCTGTTTAAAAAATGTTTGTGAAGTGACATATCACTCATGAGAGAGTTATCAGTACAAACAGAGCCATCTGAAAGATGCTACATATATTGCATATAACACCCTTTTACACATTTTAGAATCCTTTTAGTCTCCATGAAAAAAAAAATTATTTGTAACATAGAGATAACAAGTATTTATATATATATTATATATACACATAAAATATTCTCCCTGTGTATGTTGTGGTTTTCAACACAGTGGATCTATTCTTCATGCTAATCTCTGTAAGGGAATACATAGGGTTTTTAACACATTGTTTTGTCCCAGTCCTTCCTTTGTATACAGAAACTCTGTAAAACTACTGATGTATAACCTGAAAGCAAATAAATCTTAATATCTGAAACATAAACTTTGCTGCTGCTGCTGTATCTTGTTCTATCGCATACAAGGATCATGAGAAGCAGTTATAGTAGTGAAAGCTTAATTATTCTTTACTAATTACTGCCTGAAATAAATTAAATGTCAAGGGTGTCTGTAGTAAAAAATTGACATCATGTATGATATAATTAAACACACAAAACTATGTTTAAATAGCTGTAAGTGTCTGGCTAAACCAAATCAACCAAAAAATTCAAAGACAATATTGACAGACTGTTACATCACACTGTTCTGAATAAAAATTTGTCACAGAAATCGTGTTAATTTTAATTATGAATTTTCTGTAGGTTAAGGTTTATTTTGTATTTCATGATTATTCATTTTTATTTCTATGGTAACAAAAGCCAACGAGAATGTTATATTGAATAGCTGGCATATTTGAGGGGGGATAAAAACGAGTTGATCAATGTATAATATCACCTTGTTTATAGATACAGATATAGTTATAGTTTTAGTCATAGATGTAGTTATAGATACAGATATAGATATAGATACAAGTTGCCTACAGGCTCTGGGAAGAGCTGTCTAAGTGTATAGTGTGACTGCTACCAAGTTTTGTGCCTTCAGCAATTTGGACCTCATGTGATCACAACAAAATGTCTTAAATTGAGTGTTCTTGATGTCAACATGGCTTGAAAATGTTCGTGCAGTCTGACCAAGACGTACAAAAGCCTGCGGCAGAGCAGGAACTTGCAGTGGCTCCAGTGGTAAGTTTGATGCTTGGCTGGAGCTTCTCC
This sequence comes from Leptosomus discolor, assembly GCF_034619465.1. Lineage (NCBI taxonomy): Eukaryota > Metazoa > Chordata > Aves > Leptosomiformes > Leptosomidae > Leptosomus > Leptosomus discolor. Next base: position 50,914,176 of record NC_141396.1, on the reverse strand, counting down.
CTTCCTGCAGCTCCAGAGAAACTCAGCGTTGCTCTTGCTGACAAGTAATATCCTATGTTTCAGGATGTAGCATATGTTAATGATATTAAGAGAGGAACTTACATGGTGTAAATGCTGACAGAGACCAAACAGGAGTAGCATGAGTGGTTACTGTAATGAAAATCCTTAAAAGAAGGATACCACAAAGAAGGTATAAGAGAAGGATGTCATAGCTCCATATTATTTAATACCACAAACCTTGATTAACTTATACTACCCATTGTCACATTTAATTTTTAATATCAGGTGCTCTTGGCTGATTTGAGATGAGGAAGCTCAGCCTCGGCTCTTCGGCCGAGGTCGCTGTGGTAGAAAGGCGGTGGTGCTGGTGCGGCTGGCGGCACTCGGGCAGCAGGCTGGCTGCCTGCGAGCTTTGTTCCTTTGTTCCTCTCGGCCCTGCTTCCCCATCCAGACCAACCTCCATGCAGCCTGGTTGTGGCTTTGCTTTTCCACCCCCCTGCTCACCTGCAGTCTCTGTTCATATTGTTTTATGGTACTTTAGACAACGGGTTTTAACAGCTAAACATAAAAGCCACTGAGAGCATAAACAGGAAACTTGTGTTTAGGTGGGAGTGCCTAGGAATTTTATACTGCTGACCACAGAGGCCATGGGAGAAAGGAAATAGGAAAAACACTGTAAATACCTGGGTGACTAATGACTTGTGCTGCTCATCTGGCTTTTCAGAACATGAAAAGTTCAGCCTCTTCCAGGCGGAACAGCGCAGGGCAGGCAGAATTGCTCAGGTCAATACTCTCCACGCCCCTTCGCTGCCTGTTTCCCCACTCCACTCCCACCACGGAAAGCATCTCGTTCCTATAAAGTCAAATAAACCTGCAATAATTTGTCGCCTGGCCCTCGAGGCTGCGCACATTGATGGCAGAGGGGGGGAGCGTGACATGTGAGGGTGTGCGCCCGCTCTCCACATTTGCACCACCTAAGAGGATTTAGATGAAAGAAACCAAATTTGCACCCCCCCTGTTTTGTGCTGAGGCAGCAGCTGGAGTTTGGGGGCAGCATGTGCCTTTGTCTGGCCTTCCATCGCCGGCTCCCGAAAGGATTGCTATTGTTCCTGAGGGGCCTCTGCGGGGCTGCTCCCGCGCCCGCTCCCTTTTATCGGCAGTTGCATGGCTTGTGAGAGGTTTTGTCTTTTGCTGGCAGCAGCAGATTTGGCTGATCGGCATCTCCCACGCAACGGCACTGGGGCGGGATTTCCAAGTTGGCCATCTGCACAGAGGGGACTGGCAGAACGGGGCATTTCGGTGGCCTGACAATTCCCTTCCCAGGGCCGGTGCTGCTGGTGAAATGACCACATCTGGTCACCTTCACTGGGAATGTGGGGTCCGATTTCACTCGAAAGCTGAGGGGGTTTCTCACATTGAGATTGTGACCTGGCAGAGATGGGGTGAAAGCAGATGAGGGTGCTCCCTGAGTGTCACGTTTCTAGGGGGGAACTGCAGCCCTGCGGGAAGGCATCGAGGCCAGGCCTTCAGCTGGGGCATGGGACACGAGTGCATCCCTCCGTGGACCGCGGAAGCCCATCTGTAGCTCTCTCCAATGCCCACCCTGGCTACAGAGGGAGCACAGCTGAAGGGCTAGTGCTGCAGGCAGGGCAGGGCAGGGCAGGGCAGGGCAGGGCAGGGCTCTGTGGGCTCTGGGACGCTTCAGGATCCTTTATTCAGTCCTTGCTGCTTCTGTCTCCCACAGCAAAAATATGACACAGAATAACTACTTCATCAAGCTCCCATAAAACTAATAACCTGCAAGTAATACTGACGTGCCCAGGCTGCTGAAGAGAAGGACCAACATGTCCAGGGATGGGAGCTCTGGTTCAGCAGCTGGGTCTTGCCAAAATCAAGTGTGTTACTGAACAGGGGTGGAATTTCACTCATGGAAAGTTAAGCACATCTGTAAGCAGTTCTCTGAATCCAGGCTGGGGTTTCATCCATAATGAACCTGTTGTTTGATTGCTGAAGAGATACGTATGATAAGCTATAGCAATGTCTGGCAGGGAGCTGGGGAGGACAGCTTTGTTAATATCCAGGCACGATCACTTCCAGACTATGCAAACAGCAAAGTTTTATTGATACAGATGTATGTATATGTTACTTGTATGTATACTTGTATGTACAGCTTATATAGATACAGGTATAGATACAAATTGACCCAGTCTATAATAGCATAGTTACCTCTTCCTACGCCCTTATAAAAATATATAGAGAAGGTGGCTGTGATCACAAAACAGGAGGCCAAACATCTACAATTAGATTCTTTCATTTTTCCATGAATATTGTAGCAATGAAGGGTGCTGGGCTTTCTGAAGTCTCCTCTTTTCCTAAGGACAAGCACAGACCAAGAACACAGCAGTACAAGCTGACCCACGCTATGTTTCCATCCCGATCTGAGAGGACCCACTCAGACTCTGTCCTCTCAGCAGGCAGTACCTCACCTGCAGCTAGCACGCAAACTCACCGCTGTCGAAGCTAACAGCTAAATGCTTGTCAGGCAGGTGGAAAATGACATTGCTAAGTGACAGCCCCCACTCAGAAGTCACAGAAGGACTTAGCGGTAGCAGTATTGCAACAGTGGAGTTTTAGCTCCCTGCCACGGCACATGCAGTGTGGGTGCCTTGTTTTGCTTGCACGTCACCTGGAGGGGATGCAGTGCTTGGAGGCCAGCGAAGCACGCATGGCACTGCCCGTGCTAGCCTGCAGCATGGCTAATTCAGGGTGGGAAGGACGTTGCTCCTTCCACTGAGCTGAGTACCTAAGACAGCTCTCACACACTGACTCTGAAGCTGTGTTCAGAAGACTGTAGTGGCCAAAGTACTTCTCAGGTTTTTATTTCTAAATCCATTCTCCTACATAACACTGAAAAGGGGCTCTGACCCAAGACTCTTCTCGATTAAATACTCAAGCTGCCAAGCTATGGATTTCAGAGATTCCTTTTGAAACTCTTCCACTCTGTACAAAGCGATTAAATATTCATTGGTGCAGGGACTAGGAGCCAGCCTCCTGGATAAGCACCCCCACCCCAAGCCGCAGAGCCCTTTTCACTCCCATCCTCTGAATATTTAATCAGCTCATACAAAGCAGAGAGGCTTCAGCAGGGAAAGGCCTGGGTAGTGAGACCCCCTGATCACGGTACGCAGCAGAGGGACCCGATCCCAGGGCCCTGCTCCAAAGTAGGCAGATGAAGGATTTAGGTGTTTCGTTCAGCATGGCTGCGAGTGCGTTAGCTATTCACAATGGAGGATGTGACACTCCCTTTCTTTTCGCTCTCCCACCCTGTCTTTTATGCCAGTTAGATGTGGTTTAACCACCTCGGAGTCCAGTAGGAAGACAGGATGAGGAATGCTTCATTTGTGCCCTGAAAACTGTACAAAATGAATGGATGAAAATTTGATGAGAAGTTTTTCAGCCATTCAGGCACCTCTCTTAATAATTCAGATGTTTGATTTTCTTCTTCAGTATGCAGTAAGGATTAATACACTTTGGAGATGATACAGAAACTTTAGTTTTCAGAAAAGAAAAAAAGCCTCAGGTTTGAAAAGAAAGTCCCACATAGGAGTATGACACTATCATGTGAGCTTCGACCCTCCTGATTCTCTTTACTGGGGACTGGCACAGGCTTTGCGCTGAAATTTCGGCATAGAGAGCTATTTTGCAGCCAACCTCTAATAAACAAAGTTCACAGCGGAAATGCTGACAGGCTGTGATCAAAGCAGCACCCTCAGGTGTTGCTGTGATATACTGCTTGCTTACTAAAACACAGCAGTTCAAACAGCCTGCCTGTATTTAATTGGGATCTATAGTATTTCCAACTTGGGAGAGCTCAACACCAAAGAGGGTTTCTCTTAGATCTTTCACTCTGCGATTGTTCTGCTATTTGCTCAGAAGAAAGACATTTAGGACACCAAGTTTTGCTGTTTCAAGTGGAACAAGGACTCTAGGACTATCATAGCATTTCCTTGAACTTTATAGGAGGCTGCCCTGTGAGCACTCATCTACTGTTTTCACTCAGAAGACCATGTTCTCCTCTTCACAGCTCTGTGAAGCAGCTCTTCTCCAGTGGTGGCTGAACATCTTTACTTCAGTCACATCAATTGCGTATGTAAAAAAGTGACACTAACAGTACAACATAATATAGTTTTGGTGTCTTTAAAGTATTACAACAGAGAAGGAGAAAACCATCCAGATGGTGAATTCTTGGAATTACCAAAATAGGCTCTACCAGTCACCATTCAGGACTTGCTACAGTCTGGAGCAGTGCTTGACTCCATCCTCAAAGTCCACAACTCATTCTCTGAAATTCAGATGTGTGTCTAAAACTTTGGCCTTGCCTGACCATTGGAAATACAAGCTATGTCTCAAGGATGCCAGTTGGATCTGAACTGCTCTAACACTCAACCTGGGACTAGAGCTGAGAGATTTCTTTAGGGACACTTCTTTCAAGAGACCTCTGCAGCAGTTAGAGAGAATGGAAAGGAAGTCTTTCAGGCAGTAGGATCTGCTCCTATCTCAGGGAAAGCAAGGGAAACCTTGCCTGCTGAGTGATACATACTAAACATAGTATCATAGAATCACAGAATATTTTTTGTTGGAAGAGACCTTCAAGATCATCGAGTCCAACCTTTGTCCTAGCTCTATCAACACCATGGTGCATCTAGATTTGGGGTGAAGCCAAGTCATTTGGGGTATGGTCGTCTCTACTCTCAACACCATGCCCTTGGATAATGCACATTGAGCAGAGTTCCTAAGATGGGTAGGGCACAAGTCAAATGCAGGAATGTGGATCAGCATGGTTCTCCCCACAGTCTTTCACCATTGAGTCGGGGCAGGGGACAGACTTTGACATCTGGAAGGAAAGTCTTGGGGAAGATGACAGTGATGTTGCATGAGGGAAATGTCAGAGAGAACAAAGGACTTCTCAAGAAAGAATATTTGTTTCTTGCTGAGTTCTCTCACAACATGCACCACAGTCCCAGATCCTGGCTCTCAGCCTCAGCGTTCTTAACCGAGCACTCCATACCCCACCACTGTGACCTCCCTCCATCTTCAGTCAGTGAATTCCCATTCCTAATCAGTTTCTACTGCTTGGTCCCACCATTTATTTGTGTTTTTCCTTTAGTCGAGTTTTTGCCTCCTTTCCAGTTGCTCCAAAGAATTCCTTGTTTACACTGCCTCAATGCCAGCAAGGATGTTTCTGAGAGCTCCCATCCCTGACTTTTACCTGGAGCAACCACTACTGGAGAAATCCACTTTCTTTGACTTTGGATGGAGGACATTCAGCCCAGGGTGAAGATGGTGCACACATTAGCTTGGTCCCAGGCAGGAGCTGCGAGGGGACAGAGCATGCAGCCACTCTGTGTGAATGAACAGCATCTTCTATGCTCCACTCCTGCAGCCCTGAAAAACCTGCATGTGTGCCTTAAAGATGGAACATATGGAGATACTAGTTCCTACAATAAAAATGTCTCTACTTAGCACAGGCAAAGTCGGTGTAATTTCAAAAGTTTCTAACTGGACCTAAACGTCAGACTTCTATAAAGACAGCCACAGGCATTTCACAACTGAAAAGGCCATTTTGCCTCCACTCCTGCATTTTGTGTCACTGCTACAAAACCCCGAACTGCTTTTTGAAAAGCAGTGTGTTAGCATTTTTTGTAATATGAAAAAAACAAAATGTCTTCTCTATTCCTCTTCCCAGAATCTGCTAAACTGTTTTGACAATTTTTTTTCCAAAAATTCAGCCTTAGGCATACACCTGGAATATAAAATATCAGCCCAAATGGTTAAAGTCTGACAAAGTCTCAAGATGTGGTTTTATAATAGGAAATATTGGGCAAACTTTGTATTATGCATTATTAGCCCCGCCTATTAAAAATATTTCCTTAGGTGTAGCAAAGAGCTTTATACAAACTAGCATTTGCAGATGTAGTCACTATTTCCTAGTGTGCAATAGCTCAGTAATTTTAACTTTTTCAAAATTACCAAGTGCAAGAAGACAACATTAATGGAATAACCCCTTGATGAATTTATTCTTTTAAATAAAAGCTTGCTTTGAATTATGCTGAAGAGAAATGAATCTGTAAATCTACTAATTTCCATTGAATTACATGGATATTAGTTAAAAACAGCTGAACAGACTTTTTATTTTTCAATTGTGAAAATTCTCTCCCAGGCTGAGCTCTTCCATGCCAAGTTTCTGAGCTGAGCACATTTTTACGGTCTAGTTATAAACCCTAGAAAAACAACGTTTATAGGAAATGTTGACACAACCTTAACTAAAGTGGTGCTAGCTGACACCTCTATATTTTCAATTTGGGGATTTCTACTGGGAAAATATAAACGCTAATGCAGTAAAGGAAGCCAACTATAATAAAACCCTCATAGTCTTCCTGTTCACCCCATGAAGACCTACTTCAAAAAGCACCAACTCAGACTGAGAGATGAGTTGAAGTTAACTGCATTCCTCTGAGGGTACTAAAAATTACCTGCAGGTAGTTCAGACTTACAGTTACTTGCAGGACTTCAGTTTGGTCAAAACCACGTGAATATCCATTAAAAAATCCTGAAAATGAGAATGTGCATAAGCTTAAAAAAGGGTGCTAGTCCATTTATAACCTTCCTAGCACAACCTAAAAAGAGGAAAATAGACTTTACAGATTCTAGTGAAACAAATGTAAGTACACACAGGGGTAAAATACAAAGATGGAAAGTGAAAAGTGAAGTTAGCTTTCCTACCTGCTTCTTTTAAGTCTGGCTCACCTAAAATGAACTAATAAAGGAAGGGCCAGGGCCTCTTCTTAGCCTTCTTTTTAAAGGTGTTTGCACAGATTCATCAGCCAAGTGAGATCAGGATGATTGTCAGGACATCTGAGTCTTGGTGAAAGAGATCTGAAAGTCTTGGGTAGCTGATCCTGCCTCAAGAATGAAACCTGATCATGTTAGTGATATATAGGGAGATAGTGTTGGAGGGAGGGTGTTGGAAAAGGTCGTAGAGGAATCTTAGGAGTTAAATATGAAATTCAGAATGAAAAAGAAATCATTTTGTTTAAGGGCAAATTGTGCTGAACCAGCCTGATTGCCTTCTGTGATGAGAGGACTGGCTCTGTACATGAGGGGAGTGCAATGGATGGTATTTATCATCTTTGAAGATTATTTCCCATAGCATCCTTGTAGCCAAACTGGGGAGACATGGACTGGATGGCTGGACTTGAAGATGTGTGGTAAACTGGCAGAATCATCAGGCTCAAAGGACAGCAGCCAATGGTTCACAGTCTAACTGGTAACCAGTTGAGTGGTTTTCTGGATTTAACAGTGGGTCTGATATCGTGTAATGTTTTCCGCAGCTACTTGGACTATAATCTATAAGGCACTCTCAGCAAATTTGCAGATGATATCAAATTGGGAGAGTGGTCAGTACGCTACAGGACAGAGCTGCCATTCAGGAGGACCCTGACAAACCGGAGAAATGGGCCATGAGGAAACTCTTGAAGTTCGGCAAAGGGAATTGCAAGTCCTGCACCTGGGCTAAATTAACCTCATGCAGCAGAACAGGCTGGAGTCAGCTGGCTTGGTGGTGGCTTGCCAGGAAAGTAGCTGGTAGTCCTGGTGAACAACATGTTGAACATGTCAGTAGTGTGTCCTGTGGCACCAAAGGTCTATCTGCATACCGGGCTGTGTTAGGAAAAGTAAAGCCAGCAGATCAAAGGAAGTGACAATTCTCCCCTTCATACTCAAGAGACCTTGTATGAAATAACGTGTCCAGTTTGGGGTCCCCTGGTACAAGAAAGACATTGATAAATGGTGGAGAGTCCAGAAGAAGGCCAACAAGATGCTCAAGGGGCTAGAGCACAAGGCACGTAAGGTGAGGTTGAGAGAACTGTCTTTGCTGAGCCTGGGGAAGAGAAGGGTAAGGAGAAATCTCACCATTGTCTTCAATTACCAAAGAAGTGGTTGTAGAGAAGATGGGACTGACTCTTCTTGAAGCTGCACAGCAGGCAGATAAGAGGTAAGACAAATATCAGCATGTGAAATTCCAATTCAACATAGGGGAGAAAAAATCCCAGTAAGAATAGTTGAACAATGCCCAGGTTGCCCAGAGAGGTCGTGATAACTCTGCCCTTAGAGATACTCAAAACTCAGCTGGACAAGTTAACCCTGCTTTGAAGAGCAGGTTGGGCAAGGTGATCTCCAGAAGACCTTTTCAACCTGAATGGTTCTGTTTCTATTTGCTATTTAGAAACCATCCTGACTTGCCAGTTCAAGAGCTGGGTGGAGAAACCAAGACTTTCCAATGTCCCTTCTGGCATTTACTTGCTCAGTGGAAGAGGAGCAAGTGGGACAGTGGCACTCTGAGCAGCCGCCTGCTGGGTTTCAGATGCCATTCGGATTCCTCCTTTAGACAAACCGGCTGCTGCTGAAGTGGGATACTTGCCTGCTTCTGAGAGCCCAGCCTTCTCTGTTTTTAAAGAAAGGCATGCTGAACTCTCTAGCAACATTATAAAGTATTGGCCTGGCTTTTTCTTTAGTTGATATCATACCTAACCTTCACCTCCTCAGAGGTGAACACTAAAATGTTATGTAAAAAGCCAAACTGAATCATCCTGGTAAACAAATGCAAAACATATTGACCTTGTCTTAGACTGGTAATGACCTACCCTTATATAGCTGTAACCCACTCCACTTCATGCAGTGAACAAACTGTAGTCCTTTGATTCAGTGAGATACTTGCTGCTTTTACCATTATTTTTGTGTTAAGTCTAATTGTCTATTAAGAAGGTAATTTGGGTTACACCCCAATTAAAGTCAGACATATCTAACCTTCTGCAGCTCCCAAGAGACCTTTCCCTAAGGTATCTCTATGTGCAGAAGAGCTTTGGATGATGTTTTTTTTTGACCTTGCTAACATTTCAGCCGTGCTAGCAGCAATTTATATAGTTTCTGCCCGCTGCCTCCTTCTTCTTCTGTTTTCCCCAAAAGGTTTCACAAGATATCACTGTAACCTTGGCAAAAATGTGAAGTCTACTTTAAGGTTAATGCTAAACTTCTGTAGTACATTATTTTAAGGTTTAAAAGAAAGATAGTAAGTTCCAGTATGTACCTGTCAGTACTAAATGATTGTTCATTTCCTGTGAATTGGGAATAAAGTAATAACACACATCTGGCAAGCTAAGACATGTTGCTTATTTCTTTTTTCTTCTCTGAGCCATATCCTTCACCAGCTGTGAGACATCACCATGCAAAATCTCCAAATACCTTTGAGGAAAATTAAAACAAAGGAACAGAGGGCTGGAAGGGACCCCCTGTGTCTCCTAGCCCAGTCCCCCACTAGCCCCAGGCCACATCACACAATGCCTTTCATCAGCTGTTCGCCCTCCATCTTACAACCCCTCTTGTGCCCCCATACTGGCTTTGGAAGTCTGCTCTCTCCAGCACTGATTGCTCAACTGGCTAGATAATGCCTTTCAGTTTCCAGTCAAAATGCACTCATGGGCAGTTTATGCCCATTTGTTCTTGTGCCAACACTGTACTTTATCTTCGAAAGATCTTTCCCTTCCTTGATGTTTAACCTCCCGGTGTATTTATAGAGAGTAATGACATTCCATATCAGCTTTTGTTTTGTTACACTAAGTAAGTGAAGATCTTCTGGCCTCCTTATGCAAAGTAGGCTTTCCATTCCCTATCATCACAGTACCTCTTTGCTGCCCTTGTTCCCAGGTCATCTTTGGCCCAGGGGGCTATTGCTGCACATGGTGTTCCAGATAAGGTCTCACCAACTTATTTTATTAGTTGCTAACCGATTTCTCATGTGAATCATGCCAGAAGATGACATGCTAAAAGGATATACATCACCAAATGTACTAAATACGTTGAGAAAAATCCAATTACAAATCTCCTTCCCTTCTTTAATGTAATATTTCTAAATGTTAGGTGCTTGTGGGCTTTGCAGGACAGTGGACTTCTGATGATGGATACTGAAGCACACGTTAGAGCCTAGAAAAGGAGGTTGAGGTATGACAATAACAGCCAAGGAAATGCAGTGACCAGAATGAAAAGAGTCCAAGGGAGAGGTGAAGTAGGATTTATTACTGTGCTGCAATGGATGATAAAGGAGGTGATTAGAAATTAACTGTCAAATGCAATTCTTTACACTGTCCTGGCATGAAAAACACTTGAAACAGAACGATACATATTTACATGAATAAAAACCTCAGTCTGTGGCATTTTCACAACATCTTCCATTTGAAAGCATAAAGGATGGCAAGCAAAATTTACTTTATGCTATAAATACTCTTTGCTTCCTGCATATCTCCAAGTCAGAACAACAGAAAAATGTAACCAGCATGATTAAGTGGAGAAAAGAAGGTCCTTTGCATTTTTCTCCACATGCACTCAGTCTACTCAGCTCTTGAGTAACTTAATGTAGAAGTTTAAATTTTATGTTCTCATTGTTCATTCCCGAGGCAGGACCTGAACAAAATCCTCAGGGGGAAAAAAAACCAAAAAAACAAAACCCAAAAGGTCTTATTGATTGAATGTTAGTTGTTTAGTTAGTATACGTTGTTTATTATGATACTAAAAAACCAAATTTCTTCAGTCTTTCAGAGCAGTTCCAGAAATTAAAAGTCTCTTTCATGATTCCTGCCAGCACTGAGCTATGCCCCAGTAGAGTAATTTTCTTTAGTATCGTACACCACATAAATATCATAGTTTTATCTGATTGTAATGAATCTTAGAGGCAAATAGTTCTTTTTCCAGCCCTTTCATATTATATTCATAAAGGTATGAGGGCAGCTTGAATCATTAAACATTAAACTGAAGGCAGCATTCGGAAGAGAGCTGAATGGGGACCTCCCTGCTGGATTAAATGTAATGCTCTCCTTGCAGAAAATGGCTAACTCGGCTGCACGCAGGTTAGCTCAACTGCTCTGCTAGCTCCCTGAGAGAAGAAACTGTGGTTTGTGCAATTTTGCTTTATGTAAGAAGCAGACTCGCCATCATTGTTCAGATGCAGTTGCATTAGGCAAAGTCTTTGTACCTCTTCTGCCCTTTGTGGTTCTCTAGATACATGAGCGTTGTCTTTCTGCATGTAAATCTTGGTGTGTTTTGAAGATATTTTTCCTCTGTGACCTGCCTGTTGGACTGGCTAAGGCTCAGATTACAGTGGTTTTCAATGGACATTAAGCACATGCTGGTACATTTTCAGGCAGGAATGACCTCTTGAATCCAGAGCTGTAAAAAGCAGCTACTGTGTTTACTCAGTTGAGGGACAAATCGTGCTCCACAGGCCTCATATTCTCAGGTTGGTGGTAAACCTTTTTGTTTTGCTTATACTATGTTCTGGGACTCAAATTTCTCACCCTCCTGGGGTCGCTGCTTGTATGAGACTCTCTTGAAAAATATGACTGATTCAGTCCTAGTTCTGCATCAGTCACACGTCCAAATCCTTATGTCAGCTTAGGCACAACGCCTGATAATGGAGAAAACTCAGGCACTGAAACAAAGTTGCTACATGAGATGGTCTTTTTTTATTCTAATATCTTCAAAAGAGGCTATTTCAGGAATTGAGAATAATTCTCTTGGAGCAACAAAGTTTATATAGCCAACATAAACAAACCTATGCTTGCTTCATGCCAGGGGAGGAGAGAGGGGGTGATATTTCTTTTGCTCCTAACATAGGCTCTTTTGCTTGAATAGTATTTTTGGCAGATGCTACCATATTTAACTTCCTACAATGGCACTGTTTATTTAAGGCCAATATAAAACATCTCTGGCCCTTCTCTTAGATTTTTCAGTCCCTTGGTTGACTTTCATGCATCCTTTTAAGCACATTTTTTGTGGTGCCTTTGGAATCACTGCTCCATGCCTTTAAATGAAATACTGCCAAAGAATGAGAACTCTATCTTAGCAAGGCAAGGAAATAACCTGTACCAGCTACACCACTGCTCATGGATTTCACTACTTTCTGTACACCTTGTTCTCATGAGTAGTTCACAGGAACAAAATAACTGCCAGACCAGAGGTCTACCCAGCCAAGTACCGTGTCACCAACAAAGATCAGTTGCAATTACTTAAGAGTGTAAAAAAAGTATAGTGGTGCTCTGCCTAATACATACTTGAGCTTCTGGGGGTCATTTTGTCCAAGGCTGCACTCTTTTGTTTTATCAGATTGACCTAGAAGAAATTTACTTCTGCGTTTTGCTCTCTGCATTTTTGTGGTATAGAAAAATGTATTTGCAGCTATAAATCTTTCCCAGCTTTGCATTTGATCTTAAATCAGATACCTGTAGCTGTAAAAATAAGTTTTAAATCCTTACAGGAAGTTTACTAGGTCCTTATAGATAATGGCTTACGGTCAGCCAACACACCCTCAGCTTTCTACAGAACAGAGATGTTTCTCACCCATGATTTCAGGCTGAAGCCTCCTTCTCTATGTGACACTGTTTCTATTCGTACCCGTTATGTGTAAGTTGCTGGTCTCTGGCTTCACATATGCTGCAGCAGAGCTGTGCTCCAATCAAAGCCATTACCTAACAATATCCAGCTGCTCTGCAAGCTGCCACAGCTCCTGATAAGCCACCACGGGCTGCCCCTTGTGAGTCACTGTGGCCACACTCATAGGACGCCTCTGTCCAGGAGCACCCTGCAGGTTTGGGGTTGGATGGCTCGAGCAGCCAGTGCTTCGCCTGTCTGCCAGGGACAGCTGGGGAATGCAGTCTTTACCCTTCTTGTCTACTGAAGCAAATGCATCAGGGATGGACTTATAGTGGCCTATCTGCATCCTGCCTAACCTTTCTCCCAGATGTGTTATTTCTGCTAAACAGTATTTACTGTTGGTATTTAGGTAAAGCTCTGGCTCTGGATGCTCAGAGCTTCTGGTCATGCTCTTCTACTGTTTTCCCCAGGTAAAAATATCACCTATTACTTTAGTACTTTCACCACCACCATTGCTTTTCCCCTGTGTTTTGCTGTGAAATAGTGTGGGTGCCAAACACAACCCAAATAGCCATCTGCAGAAACAGTGTCTCCCAGAGGAGGTGCAGAATGTGCACAAACATGTGCTCTGTTTTCCTAAGGACACCTGCCAGAATCCTGCTGATGCATCAAGCATAGGAAAATATTTGGCACAAGCCATGTCTCCAAAGATTTCTCCCCTTGTAGGTAGTGGAAAATACTCCCTTTTTGAAATACTTATTTCATTTTTTTGGTTCTCTCTATATAACCGAATTCTTCTGTCTTTCCCTGCTGCAGTGTCCAATAAGCACAGCCACTCGTGGTTTCTCAGATCTCTCAGAGCACTTATCCAGTCCCATTTTAGCTCCTGCCTCAAGGTGAGTGGTGTGAACTGTTGTCAAGCTGCACTCTTTCTGCTCTGTCCTGTGCTTCTGAGAGTCTCCTTTTTCCCCAGAAGTCTTCCCCTAATTATTTTTCAGTTTTTCAAGTCCTTGGACTTTCCAACAAATGCATCTTCTTAATGGCACTAAGATTTTTTTAACCCATTAATGGGTACTGCTTTCTCCAGTATAGTCACAAATTGTGCTGAGGTGGTGGCATGACTAGAATATTAATGAACAGAGCACTAGCTTGCTCAGGAAGGACAGGCAAGTTTAGTTGGAATGAGATAGACTGCTCTGCATTCAAGGGTACATATGTGTGCTGGGAGATCCAGAATGTGGAGGAACTTACAATCTCTGAGAAGGTAAAAGGTGAAAAGAATATGAGGGCTTTGATTGTGGGGATCACAAAATATCAAACAAGGAAGACCTGAGGCTTTTTGTGTCCAAAAAGCAGAATCAGCCAAAGGACAAGATTTTATATTAATGAGGGATTTTAACAATCCAGGTATTCTTTGGTGAAAGAATACAACAGAATGCTGATGTCCAGTGAACTCCTGTAATTACTGGCAATGTTGTTTAAGAAAGTGGAAGAAGGAGTCAGAAAGTAGACTTTTCCAGATACGATGCTAAGCATTAAAGGATTATGTGAGAGTGTCAAGGTGAAAGATAACATGTGTAAGAGAAACGTTGAAGTAACAGGGTACATGATCCTCGGAAAGGAAATGAAGAAGAGCAAAAAAAATGTGATGGACTAGAAGTGCAGAGGCTTCAATAAACTACTAGATAGCTGGTAGCTAAGTGAATAAAAGCATTAAAAACAGCTGCAAATTCCTCAAAGAAATGTTTCTAAGGACAGCAGTATACATTATTCCACATCAGAGAAACTATAGACAGTGTAAAAAGAGACCAAAATGGTTAAGCTATGATCATTCATAATGTATGCCCAAAGGAAGTAAAACGAAATCAAGTCAGATTATTTAGGGCACTGAAAAAAAGTAGCCTGATCATGTAGGACCAAAATCTGTGCTTTGTCTTTTCCGATTCTATTTTTTCTGATCCAAAATTAGATGTAAAGAGCAAGAGACAGGCGGCCAACAAGTTCGGCAGTAATGAGGGTGAATCCAAGCAATGTGATTGTTTCTACTTAAAAATGAAGGAAAGCTATAAAGCCAAGAAGGCTGAAGTAGATGATTTTGCATCAGTTTTCACTCAAATGATCATCTCTAACCAGCTGCCCTAGCACAATGATCGCAGAGCTTAGAACAGAGAATAGGTTAAGGAATTCTTAGAGAAGGTTAGGTGCTTCAGATTAGTTGCACCTGCTTGATAAACTCCGTCTGTGGATGGCACAAAACATTGGTTAGAAAACTGTATCCAGAAAAAAAATCTATTGGCAGCTCTCTGTTACAGTACAGGTATATTTTTGGAGGGCTGTTCTGGATCATTTCTGCTTGATGTCTTTCCTGAGGACCTGAATAATGCAATATATTTAATAAGTCTGCAGATGACATAGAGCTGGAGGGACTGCAGATAGACTGCACAACAGGATTAGAATTCAAAATTATCTTGAAAAAATTTATTGAAGAAATGACCTGCAAAAAACAGAATGAAAATGAATAGGGCCAAGTTTAAAGAACCACACTTGTGCAAGAACGATCACCTGAACACATACAGGTTGCAGGGGCACCTGGCTACCTGTCAGCTCTTCAAAAAGTCATCTGGGTCATGAGCTGAGCAGGACTCAACACAGTCATGCTGTTTCAAAAAGGCAGACTATGTAAACAGGAGTATAAGTTAGAAGGCGCAGGCAAGTTTTCACCGGCTAAATGCATTGCTAGGGCATCAGCTGGAGCATCATACCCAGTTTTAACCAGGAGAATGATTAGAAGAATGAAGGATGCTGGCAGGAGCACACAGCTTGAATGTAAATTCATGGTACGGGGGCAGGTTTTGTTCACCTTTAAGATTTTCACTGGAGTAAGCCGCAAGGTAAGAAAGAGAATCAGGAGGACCTAATGACTGAGGCCAGCTCCTCCTCTCTTCCTTAACCCCACTCTTCTTAGCAATTTTCTTAGAGATCTTGACTTGTACTCAATTTCCCCAGCAGCAGAGTTCATATGTACTTGATTACTCACACAGGAGACAATTTAACCATGAAAACCTCATATGTGAGGGATTAGCCGAGGGCAAAGTAGGGCTCTTAAACTCTTACTGTAAGTATAGTCATGACAGCACAGTTTGATTAAACTGAAACATTTCACTTAGCAAAGTATAGATTTAATTCTAGTAATTTTAAATGTATCAAAAAGGAAGGAGTACTCATTTCATTCAGCACATACTGTCTGCATATCTGTCTCCCTGAGAGGAACAGTGAACAAACCCTGCACAGAAAAAAATAAACAAGTACCTTTCCTGTACATCATTCATCTTCTGGTACTCGGCAATTGTTACGGACACATCTTCATTATCTCTACAAACCCTATTACACCTCATATAGAGAAATGAGGTTAGTCATACAAAGTTTTATTTGAGAGGCAGGACAAACTGTTTGCCTGTATTAAGAGAAAATATACTCCTGAAAGTGTTAGAAGTTCTCTTTTATTTCCTACAGATATAAAAAATAAATTTGTGATGTCATGCATGCAAATGTTCGTCAAGATAGTACTGCCATCTTTTTCACATTGTAACAGTTTCTCCACTGACCATGGTTTTCATGCTTAATTTTCATGTTTACCACCAGTCATGCAATGCCAATTGACATATGATTTGATTTTTCTGCTACGTAAACCAGTTTTACATCAGTGTAGTTCCAGTAACTGGGGCTACTCATGCCATAAGAAAACCACCAAGCCCTTTTTTATTTCCTTTAGTTTTTGTTTCCCAAAGTTCTTGGGCCAGATTCTTTGCTGATTTAATTTTTCTCTCTTGTCTTCAGCACAGCTCTGTGACTTACCATATCGGCAAAATATGCCCTTCATCATTACAAGTTAACTTTGAAATGAGTCAGTTAAAACTTCTGCTGTTCTGTTTTACTGAAATCTGTCTTCTGGGTTGAACTTCTTGAGCTCTCTTCCTGCCCTCATGGGCATGCATGTGACTTGCTAAAATAATTTGTGTGAAATTGCAGGCCCAACTTGCAAGGTAACAGCCTAAAAATAATTGCCTTGAAATCAATGGTCTTAAGAAACCTGGTTTTTACATTTTATGTGACGTGTTACATTACTGTATTAAGAGTTTATACTGAGAGTGACTCAGGTGGATGGTATGAACTGCTTTATCCACCAGCTAAAAATTTGTTCTCTTCTGCCTCACTTCTGCCTTGTAGAGAGGGGAAAAAACCAAAGTAGATTCCTGACTGGTTCTGACTTCAGTAACACAGAGAACAGCCCCGCAGGTGCATGTGGAGACTGAGAAAGTGTGCAACCGTCACCCTCTTACAATTGCTCACAATTTAAAAGCCAGTCAGCAGCAGGAACAGGAAGAGAAAAGGTCACAAGAGGACAGTGTCCATGGTCAGCATCAGGTTTCAGAGTAGGGACCACAAGGGAGAAAATGAAAAACATTTGGATTTAATTAAGGCACTAATCTGGAAAAATGAGGAACAGTTGAAAGCTGCAGAGTTGGGGCATTGTGTGAACTTCTTTTCTTGATTGCAAAGCAACCTTGAAATAGCTTCTGCTACTGAGAATAAGGAAGGAAGAGGTTGGTAGAAACTGTGGCTCTGAGGTCTATCCTAGAGCACCGGGTTTTTGTAGTGCAGTAGCATCAATAAAGGCAGAGGAGAGAGTACAATAGGAAAGGAGTCTGGGAGAAAATGACATACGTTGCTTAGAGCTTTGCTGCTCTACCTATAGCGCTTTCACATCTTTGAAAATATGTATTCTCCTAGAAGTAGCTTTTCAGTTGTCATCTTAAATTTTCTGCTAGGAAATTCTCCTTGTGCTTATATATAGTATAGAAATAGCTGGTAAATCTTGAGTTATATAAAATAACACTGTGGATAATATGCACGTATATTTGCTTGTATTTATCTCAAAAAAGGTAGTGAGGACAGGTGCACAAAATGAGATGAAAGAAGACAAGATGCTGGAGTCCCTTCTATCTTTTGCGAGGCCTATCTACTCTACAGCTCTAATTAGCTATAGGCAGCGATATACAACTTAGTTCCAGTCCTCTGTGGTTTGTCACTAGTTTGGATAAACCAGTGCTGAAGAACAAAATTAGGGGACTTTCTTACACCCAGTGGCCCGCCCATACTTCAATGAAAAGCACACTAAAAAAACGTTAGATCTGGGCATGCCAGACAGGCAGACACTGAAAATGCTTGACCTCAAAGGCTGTCCTTTCAACTGCTGTAAGTTGGCATAGCTATCCACCCAAGCAATGCAGTGCTGCTCAGTATGGCAGTGGTATAAATTTACTCATTAGAAGTTGTATGCACATGTATGAGGCTATTAAATAAGCAGGAATTCCAGTTAGAGAAGTTTCAAAATGTATGTTGTGTGTCAAAATGCATAATTTCTTTTTTCCTTTATGGCCAAAACAAGAACTAAGAAAAGTACGCTTTGTTCATGCGCAGAGACTCCGGCAGATTTGCTACAAGACTGGGTAAGCATGTGTTATCCAAAACTTGCTATGGAAAGCAGATTTCTAGCCCAGGATTCAGGACAGAGGGATGCTCATGAGCAGGAAAAAAAGGACACAGAATCTATTATTTTACGTCAGCTGTCTTCTAACTTTTAGAATCACATTTAATGAAGGGAGACAATCAATTTTCAGTATAATCAAATGAAAAACAGGGCATTAAACTCTTTTTTCCCCTTCTAGTTTCCACCTACAATTTCTCAGCTTTACCAGTTTGAGGACCGCTATGGCCACATCCTTATCTACAGAAAATTGCCTCCACTAAGACTAGAACGATGTCGACTTATATCATATAGGGGTGTGGCCCTCGGTGCAGGTACATCTTCAGTTGAGTGTGGGGCCCTGATTCTTCCATGCACTGCTTTGTATGCATCTGTCTGGGCAAATCAGTTGAAAACTGTGCATAGAAAGTGGCTCCAGTACCTGGTAGTAGCCTGCATCTAGTTTCCGTGATAAGTATAATACATAAAGACAAGGTAGTGCAGAATCAAAGCAACCTCTTGTTCCCTCCCACAACATACAGGAAAAGGATGGAGCATTGTTGTCTACTGAGGTAAGGAATTATGCAGTAACTTGATATTATTAATTAAAAAAATTAAATATACCTTATTTTTGATAGAAATACATACTACTCAGTAAGGGCACTTAGAAGTTTGTGGGTCTCACACGGAAGTTCTTTTAAAATTACATTTTGTGGCAATTCTAAAAATGGCTGTGGCATGCAGTAAATAGCACAGTTGTTGCTTTGAAAAAGTCTGTGTCTGCAGTGGTATGAAAATAAAATCCCACATCAAAGAGTACATTACAAGTTAGCCCTGACCCACAGACAAAGGATATTTATGGAAGGATGTGTGGGGTTTTTTCTAAGCAATGCTTTTCCATTTTGTTCTTTTTGAATTGCAAATGTTTTTCTTTTCTCTCGTTTTCCCATCACTGGTGAAATATGTTCCCTTTCAACCTTAGCAGAGAACTGGACAGGTGTACTGAAAGCCCCAAACTTGCAATTGAAGGGATGCCTGCATGGCCCATTAGAAATTAGTAGAGATTATTCTGGTATCATTTAAGCCAAATTTATGCTGATGGAACACCTCTGGGTGAAATCCAGGTCTTTTCAAACTCAGGGCAAAGACTGACTCCAAGGACGGCCAAATGAAATCACCTTATAGAGAAAGCATTGAAAATACCTTTATTTATACATCTGACTTAAGCCAAGTGATCTAACTCTTGATGAAATTCAGTAACTTAAGTCCCAACTGATGTCATTAAAGTCAACTGAGTTAATCTTGTTTTACATATGTGGGACTGGAATCACGATTTGTCCCAAAGATATTTTTCATTTGTTTAAGTGGAAGAAGTGAAACTAAAGGTTCTTATTTACAGCTAAATAAGGATGTAAAACCAAGAGTAGACATGGGAAGAAAGCAGGATTACAGTGAAGTTCTCTAAAGTGTCCAGCCTACTAGGGATCAGCTTCTGTTGCCACTGCCTCTGCCAGCCTGTATAGTTACATGCCATCCTTATGTTTCTTCCAGAAGCCTCATCAAGGAAGTTTCTGCCTTTTCTTCTGCTACCTTGCTCACGTGGAATATCAACAAGCAGGTTTTCTACTCCTTTTTAGCTCTTGAAAGGGTTGGCAGCATTTTAATATTTGTAAGTGGCATCTGTGTAAGACAGCTAGATGGGGACTCCTTTTCTTTTTTTAACCTTTACTGCTGTCTGAAGCAAATTTAGCCACAAGTGCCAGGCAGTAATCACTAATGCCCTGCCATGCACATGTGTAGACTGCTGCAGAGGTCCTGGGCTCAGCCCTGTCCTTCAGAAGCAGTACATTTAGTTCCATCTAGGAGTCACAGAACAAGAACATCTAGAAGGCACTGTCAGAGCAAATGAAGCAGAAAAGGTGCTCCCAAAAATCAGTGGACACAAATACCTCCCCTCTGCTTTCTAAAGAGCTGCCAGTTCCTCCTGTGTATACACCTGGTAGAGCAGCACTGCTCAAAGAAACATCTCAATCTTCCATGGCAACAAGCCCAGGAGCTGATCTGCCAGCCCCAACCTGGTTAACTACTAACAGGCAGTAAGTGGGGTTAGCCAGCTTCCCAAAGATCAAGACCAACCTATTTCTTCTGCATTGTGGACAACTGTCATACTGCTGCTTTGGTGCTGCAACTCTTAACTGACTTTTAGGACACAGATTTCACGGAAATGCCCTCTGTCTTTCTGGCAATCTGCTATGACCCCCAGTCATCTGAGTTTTGCTACACCACCTACCCCAGGAACTCTGCTAGCTGGCTGAGTCCACAAGCATGTCTCGTATCATGTGCAGCGATTCCAGACAAACAGCCCTTGAGTCTTCATCGTCCTGCTCCTTCTCAATTAAGCATACTCATATGTCCTCAGAAGCCCTATGAAACTACGCTGCCAAACGTGTCTGCTTGCACGCTTGCCAATGCACGTGTACTCTGATAGACACACTCGTGGCTCTCGGCAGCATCCCTTGCGCTGCTTGTCAGCAGGTCAAAAGTGGCACTGGCAAAATCATTAGATGCCAGTGGAAGAATCATGGGAGTTGCTAGTTTTAAGTCCAGTCTCTAAATTCCTATAGTTTCTGGTAGGCACCCTAGAATTCACCATTAGAAAAACCACTGTGGAGTAGCTTCATGGAATACTGAAGGATTTATTCATATAGACGCAGAGCTGTAGAGACTGTATGATTAACAAGATGAGCACCTTGACTGTGGGGGGAAAAAAAGGTGGTATGGGTGCACTTCTGTTTAATATAGTTTAATTACTGCTCTGTTAATGAATGAATAAACTAATCCAATGGAACGATGCCAAGTAGACATATCCAGGAATTTCTCAATGATGTCCCCCATGGCATACCCACGCTTTGCATCTTTTGTGTTTATTGTTCAGTAAAAAGGACTTCTAATTTTGTACACTTTAGTCTTCAGTCTGTTCCAATTAGGAGTCCCCCTGCAATAACTTTGTTTCATTCTCTCTTCTGTAGAGAGAAAAGCTTTTATGTTAAAAATGAAAACAACCCTTCTCCCATATTCTGGTTTTGTATTGTGTATATTTTGGCATCTTGAATTTTACCAATGCATATTCAGAGACATGATCTCTCTGCATGGGGGAAAGATGTAGTTATTTACACATAATATAGAACATGATTTGGTATGTGTTCCTAGCTAAATATATGAAAATGACAACTACCAACTCAACAACTCCTGAAAAATTAACATTCTCAATTCAGTGACATTTTTCATTGTGCGCCTTCATTTGGCTTAGTACTCTACGCATGAAAGCATCAGATCTACAATCATTGGTGACTAACTAACTTTCAGCTTTTACCCTCTGTTCCTAGGTTTAGGTTTGTTGGATTTTTATTTCAACATACTTCTGACTACATTTTCAAGTCTAAAGCACATGATTCATAAAAATATTAAGCCATTCACATACATCAGAACTTTTGTTTTCTTCTCAGATTCACCCATTTAATCTATCTAGGACTACACTTACATTTTAAAAGCTTGAAAATTTTGTACTGAGTGTCAATATCAATTAATTAGTGATGCTTTAAATAACTTTTTTGTGTGACATTTGGGAAAAACCTGGCAATAGCAAAACTTGTATTTTCTCTTTCTTCCTTCCAGGTGTAAATCAAATGTTGACTCCATCATACTCAACCTCTCTTTCAGATGTGTAATTTATACACACCACATTTCATCTCTAGATATGATGCTCTGACTCTCAGTTTCATGTAACTTAAATTATGAAATATGTATGCTCATGAATTAAAAGGTAGCTGTTGCTTTTTTGAAAGGAAAGAAACAGCAGGTTATATGCTACCATTGTTATCAAAGAGAGCTTTACTGAATTTTTCCTTTGACTATAGTATTAAACATTCAACTTCAAATCTCTGTAACTCAAGTATGAACAAATGGACTAATAAAACACTTTTCTGACCAAAGTTTCATCTATTCCAGTGTCCTGTCTCCTAGTAGATATTCAGGGAAGAGTATTACAAGAAAAGCATATTTCAGTACTTCTTTGGAATACTCTCCCACCTTCCATAATTTGCAGCCCTGGGGCTACCTAACCCAGAGCTCATTTTCTTGCATGTACCAGCCCTCTGTGAATTTTTCTACCAAGAACTTTTCCACTTGCTCTTTGAAGCCAGGTAAACATCTGAATACACCTGAGAGTTTAATCAATAGAAGACATACAGTGAGCAAAATGAATAGGCATCCCATTGAATGCTCTCAGTAAGATTGCTTTACACATTAATTCTAGTTCTTAACTGATGCTGCTTTTCTGCACTCCTTCCTTGCACGCTAACAGAAAGATGGTTGCTTCTGTACACCTTATGATTGAAATACATCAGCTTTTGGATCTGCTCAGTACTCCGTTCTTGTCCATTTCTCATACTCCTTATGTTTCTACAGAGAAACTTAGCTACAGGTAATATTTTTATATATTATTATTGTATATATTAATAAGATATCGTTAGTAGAATATAATACAATAATACGTTATCTCTATATTATATATAGTATACTTGTTGGTATCAGGCTACACCTTTCTCTAGTTTTACTCCATGAGCAGGAAATTCTAGCTAGATTGCTTGCGCCACGAAAATTGCCCTCCTCACTTTTTTTCCGACTGGCCCTGCTGAGTGGGAACCTGGCATCGGGGGGAGCAGCCATGGGAGACTTCATGTCCCAACAAGTTCTCAGCATGGAAACAATCCCAGTAGCTTCTCATACCTTGGGTGCATCTACTGCATAATGACCAGGATCTCTCTTACTCCTTTGCTGTCCTCTGTACCAGAGATATCACGAGGTTCCTGAGACCAGGCATCTCCTTTCTTCTCTCCTACATGTGCTAAGTAATCCAGTGAGTATACTAAATCTCTCTTCATTTGTGCTCTCATTCCTATGTGGACTATAATTGGTAGGAATTCCCTAGGATATCCTGCATCCTTCTTGTGATATATTTTGCCATTAACCCAGGAGACAAATTACCGAAATGGTTCCATTTCTTTCTATTCAGGACACAGATGTCTTGGCACAGGATTTGCACTGAAGAATCACAGCTCAGTATTACCGGTCTTTTCCTTCCTGTCATTGCTAGACTGCTCATGGCCAAAAGCTGGACTGTCACAGGCCTTATAAACTTCTATTCTTAACCTGACTGCTTAAGGAAATGAGACATTTGCAATACTGCTTTTCATCTGCCTGTCAGTGCCCTGGTAGTAACACAGGAACCCACCGAGAAACCACGTCTACATCTGAAAGAGGTAGAGTCTTGCAAAAAATTATGTTCTTACTGGGTTTGCAGCAATAAGCAGTTAGGGGAGAACAGCGAGCTAAAATAGTGCTGTTGCAGGGGATTATTGGACATAAATTGTGACACGTTGTAGGTATCAGTGGTTGGCTGACAAGCCAGCAAGCTCAGAGCATGCTAGCCGTAGTACTGGTGCTCCCTGCAAAACTAGGAGCATCAGGATAGTCCTGAATGAGACTGAGGTAGATGAATGTACGGGAAATTAAGATTCAGGAATTTTAAGACTATTGGAACAAATTCTTTTATTGCCTTACACTATCCTTTTAAGAATGTACTGTTCATGATTTCAAAGCTAAAATCAGGGTTTGTGTAACTTCTATTTGGGGATCACAATGTACTATATCAGCATTAGATTATTTTCACATACACACCTTCTGAAATTAGGCAATCACTGTATCAATAAGTAAAACATGCAAACTGGCTTTGCTCATTTAAAGTACAGCTCAAGCTTTTTCTTGGTGGACCTTATTTGCTAATACCTTTTTAATATACCTATGTCCAAATAATACATATGAAGAACAAAGTAACCGTAAATGTGTCAACTGTGTAAAATAGATAATAAACTATGATAATTACTAGGCTTCTTCACTATTGATTAAAAACTATACTAGTTTGTTTCATATGTATGTACGATATCAATCCTGAAAAGAGCAAGTATAAAGAATAATAATAAATTTGGAATGCTTTTAAATGTACTGGTTTTCTGAAGGACAGACTTTTGTTTAATCATATTTCTGGGCTGATGCCAGGCTGTCACTGTTCCCTAGAGCTGAATCTCTGGACGTCAGAGGTTCTCCCCTGGAGCTGCATCTATAGACATTAGAGATTCAGAGTTGTTACATACCTTAAGCTAGGAGAGACAGGGGACTTGGACCTAATTACAGCTTATGCCCACTTAAGGTTCTTTAAGCTTAATGCAGAAGCCTTGATGCAAATGAAAATCAGGTCCTCAGTCACTTCAAATGTACTCACAAAAAGGTTAAAATCCTGTTTAACTTCCTCTTCTTATCAAAGTCTTGGAAAAAAAGAGCCTTTTCACAACCACTGAGGCACTGCGTGTTTTATCTGAAGCTGCCGTTTAAAAGGGTGATTGATTTTTCCACATTAAGGGCAAAGTAGCAGGAGATCTGTGCCTCACTAACTCTTACACACATACCTGCTAGCAACAGAGAAGCTCACTATTCAAATCAAAATGGGATTTCTGAGTTTTAACTGTAGGACTTGCAGGACTCAATTCCTTTGGCATTGTCTTAAATTAAGAGCCAGAAATTATTTCCCCATGAGACTTCAAGTTAGATCTTTGCCAAGGCCATGGGTCACCTGATTGCATCCAGAAGTTTACTCTAAACTTAGCTGGTGATGTGTTGATGTGATGAGTTTTCAGCACATGATACTTCATAGTGACGGAAGCTGGTTCCCATGATTTTTTAATTCAGTTGGGGAATAGGAGTACATAAAATCCAAATACAATTTTTAGGGTTTTATTCCATGTTACATTTTTCAAGAAACACAAGCATTTACGAGGACCTTTGATTTCTCACTTCTATATGTAGGCCATAGAGTTATTTGTGGAAAGGAAAAATAAAACTGCCATGTAGAGGGACTGCTGTGAAAAAAATATTGCTAATTAAATGTGGAGTAAGTGACTATGATAAAACCTCTTGGTAATATGCCTGGCCACTGTGGGACAAGAGGTCATGCTTCACGTGCCAAGAATGACAGCGTGATGCTACAGGGGTTTGAGAACCAGTTGGAGAATCAGTTCTCTAGTTCAGTGACCTCACTTCAGTGGGAACTGTATAAACACAGAAGCCGACCAAAAAAATTTAGATGTATTTATAACTCTCTTGTGTAGTGAAGTACACTGAAGACAAGGGATGTAGAAATTACAGATTGCCAGTAATGGTAAAAGAAAACAACAACAAACACAATTTTAAATATATATTGTATAGAGCAGAAACGGATAAGGAAAAAAAAAAAAAAAAGACTTTCCAGCGAAGACTGCCAATAGTTCAGTGCACTCAGCTTTTCCATACCAGGACCCTTTTCCTATCTGGTTTGCCTCTAAGAGGAGCCTCCATCTTATTTAACAGTCTGGGCAGAACAGGTTTGCCGGGGTCCTCTGAGAAACCTTGCAGTAACATTAAGGCTTCCTCGCTGCAGTGCCTAACTGGAAAAGCAGAATGTAGTTCTCTTGCTCACTGGGTATCATACAGAGAGACTATTCAAATTCTTTCTTTAAAAAGTAAGAATTGCATTAAGACATATTAAAGAACTATTTTAAATTTCTTGAGGTTAAAATGAAGAAAATTCTTCACAGTCCAGTCTCCCACACATCCCGTTCCCATGCATTTTGCAGAGACCTATAGGATGATGTAAAACAAGTCCAGAAGACACAGGAGATGGCAATTTTCTTTAAAACCATTGGTCTATCTTGTGATTCAAGAGCAATTCTCTCACTCTCAACTCTGTATCTCTGCTAGACAGCACTGCATGTGTGCCACCTTCGCGCTCCCAGCACGTCCTGGGCAAACTGTCCTGGGACAATCACCTGCAAGAAGTGAAGACCCAACGAGCAAGTCTTCTGCATTATGAAACTGAAACACAGAGAGGCATTTCCTTGTATTACAGCACAGACATATTGCAAAAACACGCACAAATGAAGATTTTTATAAGAATGTGTAACAAACCATCTAGAAACTCGTAGGTTATCCTTGCCACAGATCATCAGGTATTAAAAGGAGGGCTATCTGTGTGGGGTTCCTGCTCTAGTCACTGCTTTGAAACGTCTCTCTGTGAGCTGCAATCTTCATTCAAAGGTTTATTTTTATGAAGCACGTCTGTCAGCAGCATGATGGCTTCATGAACTAACTCAAACTTGTAAGCAAAAATAATTTCATCCTTCAGTCTCTGAAGCACAGCATTCCCTGTTGCTACACAGCATTTCTAGAATAAGATGTATAGTGGGAGAGTACTATTTCCTGGATTGCAGTGACAAAGGGCATTCTATGCTCTCTTTGGAAAAAGAGGCCATATTTGAATTTTTTCAGTCTTGTAGTATTTGTGCCTCTTTTCAGGTTTCATTGAGAGCGCCATAGGAAGTTTCGCAGCAAATACTAGGATGTGTAGCAGCTGAGCTGGCCGATGGACTTACAACTCTGCCTGGTTTTCAAATGTTTCCTTAACTGCTTTTTAGGTATTTTTGTAAACCTTTTGTTACTTCTATGTTGTCCAACCTTTATGGAAATTTCTTTCCAAATGAACACAAAACAGTCTCTTCACTACTTCTGAATGATCCATTTCTGTCCTTCCCTTTTAATATTCTGCTTATTTTCAGTTTCCCTCCCACCTCTGTATTCTGTTAATGAAAGTTTATTTTCCCACTTTTAAAGTATAATTTTATTTTTTCTACCCTCCCATTTTAAAATTATCTTTATTGATGTACTTGTATCTCTTATCTTTCCATTTCAAAAAAAAAATCTGCTTTCTTTTTTGCTTCCCACTGCTATTGTTCTTTGTAGAGGTTCTTTAGTCCACAGCAATAGTAAAAAAAATTTCACGATGCTGAGAGAAATCGGCTTGCTTCTTCCTGCTTGCAAGCCTGCGGGTTTCCTCTCAGTCACAAGGGTTTCCTTGGCTTCTCATTAAGAAAAACAGAAAAAGAGAGAAGAACTATGTGTTCTTGTCTTGTCACAGTATTTTATTACCTTGAAGGACAGAGATCAACTTGTTGGGCATAAAATGAAAACTTTAGAACAAGGAGCTTTTTTTTTTAAAAAAAATAATTTTTATTTGGCATCACCAGTCAAGCCTTTCATGTTGCTGAAATCTATTGCTGTCTTTGAAAAATAAGTCATCCTAAGCCAGTACAAAATCAGTTCAAAGAGAGATTTTTTCTTACTTTATGATTTCTTAAAAGCTTTTGAAAGCGTCACCTCAATAGAAGGATAATAAATACTTAAAATATGTTCCTACTGTCTTCTATGAAGCAATAGTAATGGATATAAATTCTGGCCTTCCACATATCACAACACAAAAGCTATGCTGAAACAATATTCGAAGGTTGAGAAATCACACCCTGAGAAGTTAGGAAATGTCAACCAGCATTATTTTGCCTTTCGCGCACTTATGCATGATGATACAGTTCTTAGTTATGTGTGTTCACCTTTTTTTTTAAAAAAACAAACAGAAGAAAAGGTTCACTAACTGAGCAATTGTCGCCTATTTGCTTTCTCTTTACAGCTAGGTGGTTGATCCATCACACAGACCTCTCTTGTTTTGGCTACTGGGCTGACCACCAGCAGTGATGGATTCCCATCTTCTGGGCAAATGAAGTTGTATGTTTTTGACCTTTAGTCTGCAAATATAAGTTATTGTAAGGGGAAATATGAAAATTAAGCATCTTGGATCCATTCCAGGATTTGGAATGGGTTGTGTTCTTGTGTGCAAGTCTGTTCTGCTTGTTGTCCCTAAATTTGATCCTTTCTCCTTCTATCTCCTCCTGCAAGTCTACCTGCTTCTCCACTCAGCAGATTGAAGTCTATCATCTACTTCACTTATGGACCTCTGCCCACTCTCAGTCTAGTTGTGCAGTCAGTTTTAAGATAAGATCAAAATCGTTATCTGAAAACCTCTATTTGGCCATCTCCTAACACTGGAGGTACTAGACTCCGAAGAGCTGGGATTCATCTATTGGAGGTAATTGCTGTAGGCTCCTTTTACAGTCAGAGGAGAAGAAACAGGAACTTACAGAGCACCATTGATCCATTTGAAACTTTAGGAGATAAAATGCCGCCCAGACTCCTCTGACACATTGTCTTAACACTCATTGACTATGAATTTTATGCGAAGGTGTTTCTTAGTAACATCTAACTGCCCTTAAAATTGCTGGCAGCACTTGTTTCAGATCATCTTCTCATTTTTCTGAGCTGTATCTTTTTAGATCTGCTCTGTTCCTTGGATGTTTTCCTCATATTTATTTTACTTGCTTGTTGTGCTTAATCGATCTGGATCTTCGCTTCTTTATTGTCTTCATTGGCATTTCTGCCTTTTTTTTTTCCATAAGCAGTGTTTCAGCATTTAAAGGTTTGACAGGTTAATGATGACAAAAAGGAATATACTTAAACCTCTCCATATTTTTCAACTTCAAAGAGTTTTCCTCATATTTATTAATGTATCTTCACAATACTTAAGTCAGAATTACCACTGCCGTTTCAAAGCTAGGGGAACTGAGCTGCAGACATTAAAGCCTAACTCTTACACATTTAACAGGTACAAATAGCAAGCAGGAGGCCCAATCTGTGCGAGGCAGTAGAAGTCTGGTACTTAGAGGGTTTTCAAAGCTTGTATTTGGTGTTGTCTGACTTCCCCAAACTCTTTGAGTCTGTGCTCTAGTGTAGTGAACTTAAATACCTTAATCATCTTTAAAAACCATAGTATTCTCAAAGGCTGCTGTAGTATCCCTAACGTAAGTATCTAAACCAAAACTAACCTAAAACAATCTCTACCTGGTCTAAACCAAACCAGTACTTTGCAGTAATGCCTTACTGCAGGCGGGTGCATTTTCTCTAAATGTGGTATAAAACTCCTCCACGTACACTGAAGCACAAGAGAGAGCAGCCGACGAACGATTAATGTTCTAAAACTTCACAGATTATGTGAGGGAGGGAAGTATTGCAGTCGTTTGTCCGAGCTGCCCTCCCCATAAAGGCTTCAGTTCAAAGCACTACAGAAGACAGTGCTCTCCCCTTCAGTACAATGTATCGGCATTTCCACTTGTGCTGACAGATGGCAAAAGCATTACTGTGCAAACACCTCTATTGATTTAACTTTGCAAATATACTGCACCGCTAAAGACAAAAAGAATAAATGTGGGCCTCAATACTATGAAATTTTTTTAGCCAGTTTATTACCCTAAACTACTAATACCGATTCTAAGTAGTGCACGTTAATACTGTACATCATAAAATTCTTCAGCATGTAGGTATGCTCTTCAGTTTATTCTATGTGATTAGAATTTACAGATGATGGAGGAAGAACGTTCTCTACATAATATTTACTCTAAATCATTACCAACGCAATCTTTAAAAAGTACCTCTTTGTCCATTGTAGGTTGTAAAAAGAGAAAGTAATATCTTCATCAGGTATCATAGCTTTCTTTTTATTCTACTGTATTGATTGTTCATTTGTTACTTTCAATTCTAAGTATAAACTCATTCTGGCACTTTGGTTTTAAGAAAAACTCCTTCACAAAAGCCTGTAAAATAGAATTGAAATCACTGCTACACTTTTCCAGAAGATATTAAAGAAAGAGCGCTTCAGAATATCATAACCTAGGATGTTGAGGTGCTACTCCACACAAAATATTATCTTCCACAAGTTACAAATAATTTTTCCCAGTATTGTTTTAAAACTTGATATTCCAGATTGACATTAATTACTGCCGCTACGAAGTTTCTATAGTTTATTTTGAACGAGGTTTGAGGAAAATTAATATATCCTCTTATAGAAATAACTGATCATTTCTGTGAATACTGAAAACAATCTGTAATGGAAGTTTATATTGTTATGAGCTCCCTTTTCTTTTTCACCTGCAACAGATAAATCCATTGCAGTATTTTATTATATTTTTAAATGAAAATTAATGGCTGGTAAAGGCAAAAATACATTTGCACACCAGAATTAATATTTTGTGTCTCTCTAAGTGGCACATAATACATCAAGAACCCCCGTATGCTAATTATGCCTCATTTGTGGTTCAGAAAGGCAGTACACATACATGCTGAATGTAGTAATGGTTTTGCTTAAGCAACAGTTAAGACTTGTATGGCTTCAAAAGGAACTATAATTATCTGAGACCACCTGGACGATTCACCTTCATATTAATTGTATTTTATAGGTTCTGTAGCTGCAAAACACTTCAGCTTTAGTAGGTACAAAAAGGTGGAGAACAAGTATGTTTATTTTTAAACTTCAGTTCCTGTTGAAATTTTAAATGGCTTTTAAATGAAGCATTCTGAGCACAGGAAGAGTTATTTCAGATGCAGAGCCTCCAAGTGGAACACGTGACTGAAGGACAGTATCGTATCATAAATGTGCCTTGGTTCTGAAAGGGCTTTGAGCCAGCCTGCCTGTTTTATCACCTCACATTTCATTTGCCAAGGTGAAGTGACTTTATTCATAAAATTGTGTTTACGTTCAAAATAACTAATTCTAATTCATGTATATTTTCATGAAATCTGAGTTCAAAAAGAGCCTAAACTTTTAATTTCTTTTTTATTGTTTGGCTACACTGGAAAAACAGTTTTCAGGGCCAAAGACTCAGGATAACTGCTTCTTTAGCTGCCGCTTTGCCGTTAGCTGCAGAAACAGATTCTCAGAAAACTGCACAGATATTTTAAATGTATTTCTAATGGTTAGCAGCATACTGCGTAAACTGGCACAGTTAAAATTTCAGCCTCAGGTACATGTGGAGAAATGTGGACATTTGGAAGGCAGTCCATATTCCTTGTAACTTCTCCCACGCTGACCCCTATTTTTGCGATTTTTGGTGCTTTTGGACTTGATACCACAGCAGCAGCATGACTCTAAGCACGTGATAGCAAAAGACATCAGAATTAAATGCTTAGCTTAACCCCATTTCCCCGCTTTCTCTTGCTCCTATGTCCCAGGCACTGTGCCAATGCTACTTCAGAGACTCTTTGTTCCAGCGGTGGCTGGGCGTTCCTTGTTGTCCCCTTCTTCCAGCAAAGGGCTCCGGCACAACAGAACAGCTGTGCAGAGTGCGGGCTGGTAGGAGATGGTGCTGTCCTGGCAGAGTACATGCGGGAGGAGGCCGGGAAGATGGAGGTAGTCCTGTGTCACAGGATGATATTGGAGGAGGCAGTCCCAATACCCAATAACCTTTGAAGTCATGCAGGCAGAAGTCCTTTTGTTCCCCACAAGGATCATCTTTATTGAAGAACAGATGGTTTGAAGAACAAACAACCCAAAAGGTTCCTTTTTTTTTTTCCCCTACGAATGTTAAGTTTCCCTTCTTTTTTCTCTCCTACATATTCTATGCTTCCCTTCTTTCGCCTGCACCTTCTCATCTCCCTCCTGCCCAACAAGCCTCTCCCTTCAGCCTTCCCTTAAATCTGGTATTATCCTATTTCTGTCACAGTTCCGTTTCTCTTCTTTCATAGAATCATAGAATCATTTAGGTTGGAAAAGAACTTTGAGGTCATCAAGTCCAACTGTTAACCCAGCACTGCCAAGCCCACCACTAAATCACGTCCCTAAGCACCATGTCTACACATCTTTTAAATACCTCCAGGGATGGTGACTCCACCACTTCCCTGGGCATCCTGTTCCAGTGCTTGGCAACCCTTTTGGTGAAGAAATTTTTCCTAATGTCCAATCTAAACCTCCCCTGGCTCAACTTGAGGCCATTTCCTCTGGTCCTATCACTTGCTACTTGGGGGAAGAGACCAACACCCACCTGGACACACTGCTGGCTCATGTCCAGCCGGCTGCTGACCAGCACCCCCAGGTCCTTTTCCACCAGGCAGCTTTCCAGTCACTCATCCCCAAGCCTGTAGCGCTGCA
The DNA here is from genome assembly GCF_034619465.1 of Leptosomus discolor. Taxonomy (NCBI): domain Eukaryota; kingdom Metazoa; phylum Chordata; class Aves; order Leptosomiformes; family Leptosomidae; genus Leptosomus; species Leptosomus discolor. Next base: position 50,882,215 of record NC_141396.1, on the reverse strand, counting down.
TGGGGCTGTTGTGACCCAAGTGCAGGACCTGGCACTCGGCTTTGTTGAACCTCATACAATTGGCCTCAGCCCATCAATCCAGTCTGTCCAGGTCCCTCTGCAGTGCCTTCCTACCCTTGAGCACATCAACACTCTCACCCAACTTGGTGTCATCTGCAAACTTACTGAGGGAACACTTGATCCCCTCATCTAGATCATTGATAAAGATACTAAACAAGACTAGCCCCAGTACTGAGCCCCGGGGGACACCGCTTGTGACCCATCACCAACTGGATTCAACTCCACTCACCACCACTCTTTGGGCTCAGCCACCTAGACAGTTTTTTACCCGACTAAGCCATGAGCAGCCAGTTTCTCCAGGAGAATGCTGTGGGAAACGGTGTTAAAGGCTTTACTAAAGTCTAGGTAGACACATCCACAGCCTTCCCCTCATGCACTATGCAGGTCACCTGGTCATAGGAGATCAGGTTGGTTAAGCATGACCTGCCTTTCATAAACCCATGCTGACTGGGACTGATCATCTGGTTGTCTTGTATGTGCTGCACGATGGCAAAGATGATCTGCTCTATAATATCCAAACTAACCCACCCCTGGTGCAACTTGAGGCCGTCTACTCTTGTCCTGTCACTTCTTACTAGGGAGAAGGAACCAACACCCACCTCACTACAACCTCCTCTCAGGCAGTTGTAGAGAGTGATATGGTCTCCTCTCAGCCTCCTTTTCTCCAGACTAAACCACCCCAATTCCCTCAGCCTCTCCTCATCAGACCTGTTCTCCAGATCCTTCACCAGCTTTGTTGCCCTTCTCTGGACATGCTCCAGCACCTCAGTGTCTTTCTTGCAGTGAGGGGCCCAAAACTGCACACAGTACTCAAGGTGCAGCCTCACCAGTGCCAAGTACAGGGGCACGACCACCTCCCTGCTCCTGCTGACAATGCTATTTCTGATACAGGCCAGCATGCTGTTGGCCTTCTTGGCCACCCAGGCACACTGCCGGTTCATGCTCAGCCGGCTGTGCTCTCCTCCAACCCGACGCTTGCAGGCCCCTCACGCCCACTTCCCACAACAATCTCTGCCCTTTTTCTAACACACCTCCCTGAAATCCCCAATCCCACCGCCCCTAACCCGCAGCTTGATGACACTTGGATAGCAAGGCTCCCCCACCCCAACGGCTGGTTGGGGAAGGAAGACCTCACTTCAAGCACAGCGGTGCCTGGGGAGTCAGCCATGTAGCCCCGCGTCCCAGGGGCAGCGGAGCAGAGGCCCGGGCGCGGCCGCGCTCGCCACCGCCCCTCGCCGCCCTCGCAGCGGCGGCCCTACCCCTCGCCCGGCGGCAGCGCTGCGCCTGCGCCGCGGGCGGGGGGCAGGCCACCAGCGCGCACACGGCCTTCCCGCTGGGTGTGACGCCACACGGCGCCGTCGCCGTGACGTCGCGGAGGCGTGACGCAGGCACGCAGAGGAGTGCGTTCGTAAGTTCCCTTCCCCCCGTGGCGGTGGGGGCCGCGGCCCGGTGTGGGTGGGGGCGGGCGGGTGACGCCGAGGCCGCCGTCTGCACCCGCTCCCTCCCCCCGGGCGGCGGCGGCGGCGGCGGCGCGGGGCTGCGGGGAGGCCGCCCCGCCGGCGGCCGGGAAGTGGGAGGCGGCGGGGCAGCGGCTGCCGGTGGCAGCGCCGTTTGGAGGTGGGCCTCTTCCTCGGCCCAGCCCCCGGCGAGCCTGCGGGGTTCCTCACCGGGCCCTGCTGCCGGTGCTCCGCGGTCCTGAACTCCCCCAGTCGCGGGCAGGCGGGTGCAGGGCCCCGCAGTTCAGCCGTGCCTCGGCCGGCGGAGGAAGGGCTCGCCCTCGGCAGCCGGGCTGGCTGGCTGCGCGCCCGCGGGCTGCCGGGGTGCGTCCGGGGCCCGCTCGGCTCCCACCGCCGCAGCCCGGGAGCGGCGGGGCGCGGCCTGCGGAGCGCCTTCAGCGCTGGGCCTAGGGGGGCGGCCGAGGCGGCTGCCCGGCGCTGCGTGAGCGCGGCGCTGACGCAGCCCCCGAGAGCCCTGTTCGAGGTGGTGTCAGCCCGCTGGAAGCGCGGAACCAGCGAGAGGGCGCGACTGCGACTGTCGGATGCGATGTTATAATAAAGATCTGCAGGAAGGCTTCTGCAAGTCGGGAAAGTCGCTTCTGCAAGTCGGGAAAGTCGCTTCCGCAGTTCCCTTACACTTCAGTCTTTAAGTACACGTGGCCATCAGATGTTGCACACGCGAGGGGTGGCAGTAGGTGCCCTCAGGTTTTCTGACGCTGAGCTGTGGAGCCGTTTGACTCGTGTGAAGTCCCCAGGCAAGCGTGAGTCAGAGCTGTGCGAGGGGCTTGAGACGCTCTAGGCCTGAGTGTTGCTTCATAAGCCTTCTGCTACTTCTATAAAAGTGCGAACACCAGGTGCAGGCCTCTCGGGATTTCTAGGTTTTGGAAGGAACCCGAGAGCCAAAGGGTTTTTGTTCTATGGCTGTAGGAATGGATGCAATACATGGGTGTAGTGTTTGTGCGTAACTGGTGCTGAGGCCTGCCAGCTTCTGACTCCATCAGAACTTTTTGTGTTGGTAACAATGAAATAAAGAATATATCTCAAGTTCTAAATGACTTGATGTGGCTGGCATTGCCAAAATAAGGAAGGAAATGTTTGAAAGCAGCGTAAGAGAGCTTTGGAAAGACTGCAGTAATGTCTGTGGTGTGGTGGACTTGAAACAGTGTGGGAGATTGGCTTGTTTAAATTTATTGAGTCCAAAAGTCGTGCCTTATTAAAAGACTTACCTAGTTCTATCCCTGAATAAAATGGATGTTGTACATCTTGCCTTTTATTGGCAGTCTTCTGCTGTTCAAGTCGTACTGCCTTGTGCTCAGTCCCTTTCTTTTCTCCATGCAAACTATAGATCTCGTTAAAGCTTTTTAATGTATGTGTTGAAGTGTCAGCAGTCAAATCCTTAAATGCTGTGTAGTTTAGCTGGCTTAGTTTAGAAATTATAGTCTTGAATTTGCTTATACTAATTTATTTGAACCTGTAATATGCCTTTAAAAATGGCCTTTTGTATTATAATTCCATAATAAAAAGGAAAGAGAAGGATAACATAAGGTAAATGCACAGCTCCCTCAGATCACAGTAGTTTGTGTGCAGAATTTTGTTTTTGCACAGGACCATTCCAAGAATCAAAACACTCATCTATTGCTTTTTTTTGTCTAGTCTTACTGTAGCCAGTTATTTTTAGTACTAGTTTTGAGGTTTTTTTAAAAAAATTAATTTTACGCGAAGCAAAATGTATATTTTAAGGATGAGTGCTATTTTTTTCTGCCTCTAGCTAGGAGAATTGGATTTTTTCAAACTTAAAGTTTGTCGAAAATCAGAAAGGAAAAGGCAGGAGAAAAGCTTATGACAGTTATGGTGTATCTTTAAAATATTTTCTGTGATGATCTGATATAATGTTCTTAGTGTTTAAAAAAATATTCTTGGGTAGTGGTACTGGAGGAGCAGAAGAAAACTAGTACCATGCTATGGTTCAAATGTCTTTAACTTTTGATCAGGCTGTTAAAGTAATAGATTGTGGGGTAACTAAAATTTTGTAATTAGAATGTTTTTCAAAGCATTCATGAAGGGAAGACTGTGTATCCTCTGCATCTAATTTGTGAGAATATCAGAACTACCAGTGACAGTGACAGCATATGAGGAGGTGTGTCTGACTTTCTCACATGAAACTGTAGATATATATAGTGATTGTCATACATACATGTTTTTGATGTACAGGTTCGATGATTATGCTGCGTTAGATGGAAGGAGTGTTCTTCATCTGTGACTTGGGGTCTTTCGAGGATTTTTATGTGCAGAGGTAATATGTTATTTATGGAAGTAGTTTAATGTTTTGAATGTCTATATGAAACCGGTGATGGTTTCATGTGTTTATTTGCACCTAGTGAGGTCGATATTGTCAGGTCAAAGTGAAATGGTCAAAACTACAACTTTGATCTGAAGCTGGCTGAAAATATTACTGCAGTTACAACTATAGAAACTTACAGAGTGTTGAAAGTACATGGTCAAATCAGGAAGGTGTGAAATTTATCAGTTATTTTAGCAGTATTTATTCAAATATTTACTATTGCAATTTCTAATCTCAGGTGCTCTTAATGTATGGTAATATGGTAAGCCTCAGAGGAGATGCCGTTGTATTGAGGCTAAACACGTTTTAGTAGAATTCTTGTTTATTTTCCACTTTCTAAAATGTATGCCTCTGGTTTTTTATTTAATATGATTTTCTGTGCTTTCCTAAATACATTTCCTGAGATATTGGGACTTTCTGTTTTTTGTTTTCCTTCAAATAGGGATTAAGATGGAAGAAATATTTTATTGGCCATAGCAGCAAGAGAATGTGTAAGGTGGGTATGTTGAAAGAATATGTTTAATATCCTTGCAGAATATTTTAATTTTTGATTCTATGTCTGTCTGAACACAAAGAAATGGCGTATGGGAAGCTAGGGTTCTTTCCAGTGGTAGTTGTAGGTAGCTTACCTGCTTTCAGCTGTGGTAAGCTGCTACCTGTTTAGCACAAGTTACATGCATAGATACAACCAGCCTTCGGTAGCTGATGCGTTTTAGTTTTGCATTGTTTAATGGAAACTCTTCAATGTCTCCTTTCTCTGAAGTTTGTGTGCTTTTTATTTTTTTTTAAACTGGACTGAGACATTACCATGAAGTGTTTCGGAATCTTCTTTTCAGTGTTCTGGTTAAATGTGATCAAGGAAGAAAATGATTCAGTTGCCATTTATGTGCTTCCTTTCTTAAACAGAGACAAAAACTGTCTGCTTTGAGTTGCTGTTTGTTTGTTTGAAATTCTTTAATGTCATTGAGGGTGTACTCCAATGAAACTAATTGTTTTCAGAATTTCCATAAAAGATATTAGTGGTTCAGCAGCAGTAAAAGACGTTTCATCTTCATCTGCAGTCAAGTTAAGATTTTGTCCTTATTTGCTTAGACGTAACGCTTCACTTTACCATTACAATTCACTTAGAAATCCAACATTTTACTTCAAAAGATTTATTTAAACAAAACTTAAAAGATGAACATACATTTTTACAAGACTAACATTGGCAAATAAAACAGTGATGCTTGAATAATAGTTGAGCACTTTCTCATGAAGTGTGTTTGCGTGTTGTTGTTATCAAAGCTGAATGAAATGCAAACTTCATAATGTAACAAATATAAATGTGTAGGTCTTTAATGTTTGGGGTTTTTTAATTTTGAAAATAAAAAGTTGTGATAATTTTTTTGATTACATGCTTTCTCTGCTGGTTTAACAAAGAGCTTCTTGCTGTCAGCTGAAAGTGGCATTTAGAGAATTTTGTCTTTGTTATATTGTTTTTGCTCTGTATTACTGTTGGTCTTGTCACCTTTCATGAAAACACACAGAACGACTGGGTAGAAACCATCCTGTTCATGTGATATTTGCTAATTAAGTGTGTCTTTGACTTATTATAGTACTATATTTGCAGGTGTTGGTTTGTCCTTAATAGCCTGATTAAATGTAGTGTAAGTAGTATTCAAGCATTATTATTTTTTTGAAAGGACTGATTTAATGGGTATTTATAGTTTAATTAAATGTTGTAGGAAATGTTATCACGGTTTGTGGAGCAATACATCTTAATTTGATAATTTTTCCTAATTAATATCAAAAATGTAATCAAAACACCATAAACCTAACTGTGGTAGAATCCTACTGTGTATTAAAAAAAGATGTGAAAGTGCATAAATTAAGGAGAGACTATCTTTGGTTTGTCACTTCAGTCTTTTACCATTTTAGGAAAGAACTGTTTCCTCACCTAAACTATGAACTGTTCTTTTTATCATTGGTTCTTTCTTGTATCTTTTTGAAGGGCATACGGTACTGAAAACCTTGCCTGAAGGGAGGCTAGCCAGGGTCCTGGTACCAGAACAGGCTTAGTATTGAGCTGTCAGTATGCTTTCAACTATTGCACAAATGGAAAGGAAAGAATATAATATGTAGCTTGGTGCATCTTTCGGAGTTCTAATGCATTGTGGTAATTTAATTTGTGGTTAAGCTTTTTTTGGAGAATGATGAAGGGTTTTTTTCGTGCGATATTAGTTTCTGTATATGTGTCCTGTAGTTTCATTCTGAGGCTTAGTCCTTTATTGTTTTTCAGAAAGTCTAAGCCCAAGATTGTTCATTTAGAAAAAGTATCATGGTTAATGCCAAGAAGGGGTCACGTGCTGGGAGGAGTTTCAAAGCTGGACTATCCCAGCACTGCTGAAATACCTCTGTCACAGAAAGTCACTGAGAAGGCAGGGAGGTAGGAGTCCTCCTGTAGCTTGCCTGGGTATTGGTATGGAAAAGCAGCTCAAAATTTTTGTGATTCAAGTAGGTATAGGAGTTGTGGGGGAAAGAAGCCACTCCTGACAGACTTACTAGGACCTATCAGTGAAATTGGTTTGGGATATTGGGTGGCTTCTAAGTTATAGTTTCATGGAGAATTTTTGCTGTCTGTTTGAGTTTGGCTAGCAGATCAGTCAGAGCAACGTTTCTGTACTCAGTCTTCTGCATGAAGCCATATGTTATCAGTAACTGAAGGTTGAAATGTCTGTAGGAAGTATTTAATGGTTTTACCTGACCCAAAAGCAGAAACCAAACTGAACAAAGCTTTAAAGATGTGTTGTCATACTTTTTGGTGCATTGTTCATCAGTTGTAAGGGACAGTTGCAAGGGACTCTTTCTTCTCTTCTGAGGACCTTTCCCTAGGGACAACATTCTGCAAATGATGCATGGTGACAAATTGAAGCATACACCAATGTATTTTATGTTGTACCCGTGCTTCTTTACCACTTCACTTTTCCGTTATATATGTTTGTGGTTCTTTTGGATGAACCATAGAAAACAGGGATGTTCCTGTTACTGATTTGTGTAGTTTTGAGCAACTTCAGTCTTCTGCGTTTCATTATTTTTTAAGTAGTAATGAGACAAAACTTTATTTTGGTAGTTTTTTTGGCTGTCCTTGGTTGGTTAGCCTCCGTAAGTGCGGCTACGGTCTGCCAGTTTTCCGTGACTGCCTGTAATTGCAGATTTATGTCAGGCTGCTGTTTCAAGGAGGTAGTGCTACAGACGCCAAGACATGAGCTTCTGACAGTTCTTGGTCTTGCTCAGCTCAGTCCAAACAGAACAGGTGGTGAACAAATAAGGTAGATCCATGTTTTTAGAAGGCGAGGCAGTAAAGTTTAAATATCAGCGTTCAGTCCAACATGAGTCACCGCTAATGATATACACTGTCCTAGAGCTAAAAGTATATGAACCCCCAAAATACTGTGAGGGAATCAAAAAGGATCAGTCTATAAAAACCTGCATAGTTCTGTTGTGTATATGAGTGTGCTCTGTGTATGGTGAATCAAGCACTTTGAAGTTACCAGTCTACTGGCAAAATGTCCTAAATTAATAACACGAGTGTTCAGTGGGTTTTGTTGCTTTTGTCATCAACACATTTTAAGGCTTTACTGAAGAAGGAAAACAAATTGGTATTAGATTTGGAAAGAAGGGACTGTTCTGTATTACAGGGCTGAAACTGAGACCACCCAAATGCCTTCAGCTGGCTTTTGTTATTTTCACAAATAGTTTATTCTTTTAGCAGTGTTTAAGAACAGAGAGTTGGGTCAATCACTTTATTATGTTTTTCCCTAAATGGCAATATTAAACAAACTTTGCAATACTGTTCATGATTGAGAAAAAAATTCTTAGACTTCTAATTCTCTTGGTTTTTTAGCTTCCAGAGAAAAATAATGTTAGGCAGTTGTGATTTCAGATCTTCAAATGCACCTTTTTCTTGGAAATGTGTGTCTAGTTTTGGCTGGATATGTACCTGTTAAGGGTCAATATAGTATCTGTCATGTTTTATGATACTTTAGTAAGTTAATTCAGGGATGTTACATGTTTTCTATAGTTCTTGTAGGGTAAGTGGGATGTAGAATGTTCCTGCCTTCCGTGTATACATGTGTTGTGTTTTCTGTTGAAGTCTTAAATTTTTCAAAGAGCAGGTCTGCTGTATTTATCTGCATTACAGACTTCTTGCACTGAAGCATATTTGGTGCCTCACTGAAGGCCTAAAGGTGAAAAGTCCACATACCTGCAGTTTAGGGCGGTTCCCTTTGCTTAGTCTGTATTCATGTTCTTTTGTAAACCAGTGATTTTCTTTCTGGCAAAATATCCTGATGGGCATATGACAAAGATTTCTGACTGTGATGGTGAGATATGAGGAAGAAATCATACTGAATGACGAAGAAGCAAAGCCTATCTGCCCTGAAATGATAAGCCTTCTCATCTTCGTAGTGCCACATGTTCAAAGTAGGGGGCTGTGTGTTAAGAATCTTGTTTCTGAGAGTTCTGTTAACTTCTGATTCCTGTGTTTGTTCTTGCAATCAGAGTAAATGAAGTGTGGTGGAGAATAACATGGAGAATAAAATGCTATGGTAAAAATCAGTATCTAACTGTCATACAGCATGTCATCACAGTGTACATGGTGCTGGATGCCTCCTCTAGAAAGGAAGATGTAAAGGAGATGAGATTCAGAGAAAAGTGATCCTTGGGGATGGGAATCTGTATAAAGAGAAATAAAAAAGAAAAAAGTTGGATTGTTTAGCCTTTGAAGGGCAGTGAATATGATGAAGTGTAACACAAGTACACAGAATGATGAATGGTTTGAGAAAAGTAATTCAAGAGCTTTTGTTCTGTTGATTCATGCTATAAGGGTGAGGTGACACTGTGAAATTAGGGTGGCAAACCAAGAAAGGAAACTTGAGAAAGGATATATTTCTTAATAAATTGATAAGACAGTGAACTCTGCAGTCTAGGGATAATTTTCATTTAAGAAAGTTCTAATAGGAATTGGATAGTTTAGAGTGCAAGAATATTTACACAGGCTCAGGTTACCTTTTTTCCTAAAAGAATATAATCCCCCATCTTTTCGTAATCTTATAAGATTATTTTTTCCATCATGATTTTTAATAAAGCTCATCTAAAAAGTATGTATCGATGATGAGAGTAAAGGAATTAAGTTTGCCTCTAGTTTCTTTACGGGCAAAATGGTTATAGCATCTCACAAACTTGTTTGCTCTCTGTCCCTGTGCTGGGTTATGTCTAGGTGAAATACCAGCTAGGTACTGTGTCTAGTTCTCTTGGGAGTATCCACTGATTTACTTTGTTCTTGTAAGTGGGGGTGTTGAGGAAGAATTTTGGGGAGTAACATCGGAGTCGTCGTCAACTTGGAGAGAAAATATGTAGGGCAGTTTTTGTGACTTGCCACTAGTGAGGCAGTGTTCTGTTCAGCTTTGATTTTTCTGTTGCCTGGGCTCACGCATTAAGTAGGTGTTCCTGCAGTGATTTAATCCAAGTCAGTGCACAAGTTTGTTCTGTACCTAGAGTGATGGAATATTTAGGGAGGGTGAGATGAGCTAACGCTGGCCTTCTGTGTCATCCAGCCAACTTCCAGCAAGTATGTAAAAAGTCATAAAAAATAGCAGTGGGGGTATCTTAATTAAGTGAGCATGCTTGTCGCTTTGCCAGTCTTTTCTCTTGGCGTGGTTCAAGTCCTAGAAACTATGTTTGCTTTCAGTCTCTATCAAACTCAAATATAAAACTGTGATAAAAGCATCAAAAGCAGCGTTCATCAGGAAAAGACTAGAGAATCAGCTTTTCTCATTCCCACTGAAATGTCCTTTTCACTCCATTTAATGGAGGCTGTAGTTTTTACTTTTGGTGTGTTTAGCAACAGATTGACTTAAATTTGTTGTGTTTGGCTCTAGAGCAGCCAAGAGCAGATGTCAGGGAAGTGCCTGACAGGAATAAAAAGATTCAGAAGGCTTGTGGGAATTTGAAGGGCGAGGGGGAAATCTTCCTGCTATTTTTTTCCTTCTAGAATCCATATTATAAGATTTAGAGTTGGCATTCAGTTCAAAACTTGCTGTGCTGCAAGGGTTGGTGCATTGACGCAGGCATTCTTTCCCACAGCTCAAATTGTAGAAACAGAGTTTATTTATAAGATAAGTATGCCAGTGAAATTATAATTGATACCTTAATTATGGAGAACTTGCCTGAAAGATGGTAGCTTAGTGACCTGTGGGATGTTTTCCTGGCTTAGAATAGCCACAATTTATACTGAAACATTTTCTCTGTATGAATCTTAAAAATGGAATTCCCCTGTCAAGGCAGAAGAACCTCAGTAACTGAGAGGTACTCTGTCAGGGATGATAAGCCTGAAATAATGGTCAACTTTTAAACATCTTTTAGGGTTGGAACATCTAAAAAATAAGCTTTGCTATTTGAGGATTGTCACTATTTGAAAAATATGCATTTGCCACTGCATGTTGCCAGTCTTTGCATAAGCAGGTGGGTGCCAGATGTATGTGGGATCCTGGAGAGTGTTGTTGGTTTGGTTTATTTCTTTTCACTTTTGTAGCGAGCAGAAAGCTTCAAAAGTTAGTGGCTGCTTTTGCTTTTTTTTTTTTTTTTTTTTTTTTTAAGGCTGGAAGTATTTTATCTTTGCCTTGATTCAGGGGCCCTTTCTGAAAACAGCTTGTGCGATTTGTAGGTTGGTAGAATGATTACTTGTTTGTTTATTTTTCTCACAACTTTTTTTCGCTCAGCATCTACCTGCACTTCAAGAATATATATTGCCACAATTTAGTTAATAGATTATAAAACCGTAAATGTGATGTAATTTGCAGTAATTTTGATTGCAGGTTGCTATATTTGAAAGTTGTGCCAATTCTCTCTTGTCTGATATGTATAATAATGTACTTTGCAGAGCCTAAGGAATTATTTTTATTTATGTGATGAAAAGGTGTTACTTAATAATCTGGAGATGAGGATAGTAATAGTTCTGCTTTTCCTTGAGATGGTGCTCCTTAATCTTGTATTAGTATTTTAGAAAATCACACTGCCTCCTGCTTTGGGTCCTCATGTTGCAGTGGTGATTGTAGTAGCTCTTACAGTTTTCTGGAAAGATGGGATTTGAAATAGAAGGAATGTATCTTATTGTGCCCTTAATCAGCATATAATGAAAAAGTCTGGCTTTTTTTTTTTTTTTTTTAAAGCAATTAGTATAGTAGAGTGAGTTGTCAAAAGCATTGCACGTGTAAGATATGTAATGTATGTGCTCTGTTCTTGGGGCTTACAAAGTCATGACTGGAGTACACTGTTCAGATTTGGGAGCAACTCCTCCCATAATTTTGCTGATGAGCAATGTAAATACACTGCTGAAAGAAAACGAGATGAACAAGCTTGCCTGGTAGCTGTAGCATGTTGATTTTCTGGGTTAGGTAGCTAATGTCAGTGGCTTGAAAGTGGCACTCCTGGAAATAATTGTGGTCAGAGCTTCTCCAAGTGGGTTGAGGGAAGCTTTTTGATTTCCTAAAGGAAGCCAGGTTTGATGAACAGCTGCTGTGAGCTTATTCAGACAGTCCAGTGCAGGATTTTGCACTTCTGACCAGTTTAGGGCATGTTCTTTGGCTTAAGGTGAGGTGCTGAAACTGTAACAGAGTTTAGTCTGTTTGATTAGCATCATTTATATCTGTCCTGTACTTAATTTCTTCCAGGTATTTTTCAATTGGCTGGCAAATTCCTTTGTTTACTGCAATGTCTGAAAGACTCTGTGACCACAATAAGTGTTAGAAGAACTGATAAATTATGGATTCTGTATTTAAAAACTTCATTCTAGGTAATTTAATCACAAGTTTTTGTAAGGTTTCTTTTACATGGTATGATTCCACTTTAAAAGAAGCATGAAATGGTAGGTTCCATTTAGGCTAGATCAAGACAAGGATCATACCTGGTTTGTTTATTTTTTTCATGATTTCATGCAAGTATTAAACCTACGTTTATGTACTAGCATGCTGTGACAATAGCTGTGTATTGCAAGAAGAGCGGTTTGAGATATTGTTATGGTGTAATTGATCAAATTCACTGTAAAAGTTTTGAAACCTTTTTGAAGGTGTTCTTGCATCTAAAGAGCTTCGCGTAATACACTATACATCATAATATTGATGTTCATTGGAAGGTGAAAGGCATGTCTTTGAAAGATTTAGCTGTTCAGCTTTTGAGAAGCAAAAAATTCCTTTATCTAAGAATACTGCTAACTAAGTTGATGGAAACTCCTGACTATAGAATTGATTTAGTCTGCATGTGTCTTCCTGTTTCATGAAGCTGTTCATTTTGGAAAAATGCAAAAAAACCCCAAGAACTGTAAAATGTTCATTATCGAAGTTGTGGAGTAATGGGCTTTAATTGGACCATCAAAAATGCAAGCCAAGGGAACAGTAAGGTCTTGATATCTTAATAATTTGCAAAGCCTCTTCCCCCTAGAAAACATAAAGTAAAAAAAAAAAATTATCATTTGGGTAGTGGACTGTACTTATATACTATTGCAACTGCCCTATCTTATCAGGGAAATAGGACAGGCTAAGTGTCCGAGGTCTTATTTAAACCTGGGAGATGTTGGTGGTGGGAGAAATAATAATCTTTGGCAGTATAAGCCTTTTTTTGTCTAAGTGGAATTGTGTTTTAAAGTGTGTACTGTTCTATAATGAAAACGGTTTACTTGAATCGTCACTTTGTAACGTTTCATACATTAAACACTTCAAAGACCATTTCCAAAGTGTTTATTGGTAATTTAAAGTTAATAGATAAACTTCAAAAATTTATATAGGTTAGTACTGGTTGGCACAGAATCACCATGCATGCTTTCTTCAAGATATTTACGAAGAAGAATTTCAGGGTTTTTTTAGCACCCTTTCTCTGCATTACTCATCTGTGAATGGTGTAGCTAACTCATAATTCAGTCTTTGGCAATTGTATTTAGAAAGCTGCTTTATGTTGGGAAGGAGAAAATGTTTAGCACATATACTTAGGTTAGGAAGAGACTGGGTGGGAATATTAACACATGTGTTACTTTGACTGTAGGTGACCCCAAAAGAGGACATTTTAAATTTCTGTTGAAATCTAGTTGTATTACAAATAATTGTATTTAGAGGCTTGATAATTTTTAAAACTAGTATCTTTGGAATTCACTTTTTTCGTTGTAAAGTGAGTTCACAGGCCCAGAATATGACATTCTTTCAGGTTTTTAAAGTTAATTGCATTTCTTTCTGGAAATAAGATGAATGCTAGTAACCTCTCCATTGAAAAGCATTACTAGTACTGGTACATTACTAGTTTTGAGATATAAACTCTAAAGAAGTACTGTAAAGAGCAGATGTGGTCAGGTGGAAAATATTGTTGATTTGCAAAGGAATATGATGATAGTGGTGCACACTGTTGTGAGCCACAGCACTGCTTCAGGGTCCAGCAGATGAATCAGTTACAAATTTATGTATTGAAAGGAATGCTCAGCTTCTGGGATGTTGCTTGCGCTTGAGAGGTACGGGAAACGCTTCCCAGTGCTGTTGCCATCAATTCGTTTGCATGGTACAAGTCCTTGTAGTTGGCTCATGGCTTCTAACAGGCCTCAGACTGGCCGGTTCACCTTGCTGAGAGAAAGGCTGTAGTTTTATCCTCATTGGACCTGTTGTAGCTTACTGAAAAAGCAATAGCAGTATCACTGGAAGTATTTTTGCTTTACATATAGAAGTCCTTTGAAGACAGGATATCTTGCAACAATATGGAAATATTTTTCTGACCGATCAACAAATGTTGCTATGTGATGTGTCGAGTTTATAGCCATTGAAAATTTAGTGGCTCATCTACTATTGCAGGTTTTTTTGGCTAAAGTCTTGTACGGCTGTTGTACTGCTGAATAGTTAATTTGCTGTGGAGACAGGCAAATTTAGGAGAAGTGACTTTAATCTCAGACAAACGTGTATTGACTGGGAAAGTTAGTTCAGTTTGTTTTTGCAAATCATCAGCCCTTAGAAGTGGGATTAAGTTTAGTGCAGGAGAAAGTGGAACTTTCCCTTCGTCTCCAGAATGAGGTCACAGTGCTTGTCTCTTTTCAACCTCCATCTCTGTAAAATAATAGAAAATATGATTGTTTCGTGTTTCAGTTTTATCTCCTGAAGAAGTTACTTCTGCAGGCCGTAATGTCAGCAATGACTTTTTGGCCTTCTTGATTGTTACTTCCTTACTGCACCGTATCTGTCCTGTTTGCGTGCCCATGCTCAAAATTCTCGATGCTGCTTTTGTATTTTATTTTTCCTTGATTTTATGTATTCAGTGATGCCACTGAGCAGGTAGCTGAGGAGACTTCAGTCATGCAGGAGTTAGATGTGCACACAGCGATAGGGATGGCAAAGGCCCATCTTAGATGTGAAGGCAAGGAAAAAGAAACAAAATAGGATCCAACAGAACAGATGAGAAAAAGCAGACTTCGGTAATAAAGGAAGGTAGAGGGGAACACCTGAGTGACAAGTTGGAAGAAAAGAAGCTAAAGTGCTGGTATGGGAGATGCACTGTAAATGCAGTGTATGATGACGCTGTTCTGATTTGTAATTTTAAGAACAGCTAAAGAAGCATGTTATTTAAATAGCTAAGATAATTTATTGGATTTTTTACTCATAAAAGTATCTTTGTCTCATTTCTGGGTAGATCAGATATACACTAATACTAATTTCAGGGGAGCTTATTTTTATTTACTATAATGATAATATATTAATCATAGTTTTAATCAACAAATTAATAAAACCACGAGTGCTTTATTGCTCATCTCTTGTCTGATCAGGGTTATCTGCTAATACTTCACAGCATTATCTGTTGGCAGATATAAGGGAGTACAATTTTCTTTAGTGGGGACCTTAACAAAAGTCTCTTGCTTCATTAAAACGGTTCCCAGGTCTGTGTGAAGAGCATGGATGTCTGATCACTGTTCACTTTCCAAAATGGTACTTGAAGGCTTTGTAACTAGATTGAACTACAGTCAGATTATGCAAATTCCCTTGTGTCCCTAGAGAACAGAAATTGCAACAAATACATAGGATAGCTTTAGCCCGTTCTGTTGAGTGGTGGGGTTTGTTTCAGAATTTGGAAGATTCATTTTTATGGAATAGATAACTGAGAGAGTTAGCATTCTTGCTTGGATAATGTACTGTTTATTTTGGAAGGAAGCTTCCCATGACTAAATAAGAACAAGATGTTTGACCACCTTCTAGGGAGGAGACTGACTGGTCAGCATAAAATTAAAAGAAAAAATTCGGAAGAAACAACTGACCATTCTTACGTGGTGTCTGAAATGTTTTCATGTGTCTTCTGGGCTTTAATTATACTGCATATACACAGCAAGAAGAAAGACCAGAGGTTTTTTTCTTTTCTTGGAAGTACAGCTTTATCACATCATTGGGAATTTATAACCTAGTAATATATATAGTGTTTTTTCCATTCCTGCATTTTGCAGTTGGTTTGTACAGCCTCATAGTTTGGCGTCCGAGAGCTCACTTTTTCATGATTTTTTTTGGCATGAAAGGGTTACTGTTCACATTTCCTGTGTAATTCCTTCTGATCTTGCTGGGCTGTAATTACTTTCTTGATGTTAAACATTCCCAGGCTCCTGTAACCTTCTAGCCTGCTTGCACTGGCCAAGTTTGTCCCAGGTGATCATGTGGGCGAACCTCCTGTTTTTAAGGATAAAAATCTCTCCTTCCTGTGTAAGATAGGCTACATACTCGTTCCTTTGCTGTGCAGTCTCAAGAGAAATCTTTTTAAAAATAATAATAAGGTAACACATCACTCTTTCAGAGTCAGATTTAGCAGCCAAACAGATGACAAATCAAGTGTGTGGGTTTAGAATTTGCTGAATCTTTGTTGAATGACTGTGAGTTCACATTAAAGATTATTTTTTCTTAATACATTTGGAAAATAGGTTATGATAGAAAAAGGCAGATTTTGACTGTATCTTCTTACTTTTGACCATATAATTGGCAAATCATTTTAAGCTTGCTTGAATGTAGAACTACTTAGTTGAGCCTTCAGGATTTTTTTTCTGTTGAATTCTTTGCCGTAGCTGCATATGTTACAAAAAATGAGAGGATATTACTCAATTCTGTCCTTCCCACGTAGTTCAATTATCCTTTATTTCTTCTGATTTTCATTTTGTGGTATATAAGCAGTAAACGCAAGGTATTATTTTGTTTTTAAATAGAAGTGACTGCATACTGCTGAAAAATGTTGGCTTCAAAGGTGTGGGAACTGAAGTGTTCTGTTCTGCAAAGGCACTGAGAAGTCCTACTTGCCACCGCTCGGCTGCAATTTAGCTTTAATCTGGAGAAGCCACCTGTAAGAATGCAAGTGAAGTTTGCTTTGCATGACCTTTATGCTGTTTTCTCACAGTGCCAAGAAAGATGCGAGGTGGTGATGGCAGGGTTTTTTTTAGGGTGTGAGGAGTTGTAATGTGCTGATATATTGACATTGGTGGTGGCTTTTTTTATTACTGACAATGTCGGAGAAAGTCGCTAGAGCTTCTGTGCACCATTGGTTCAAGATGTAGCCCAAATTTTGATACTGTATTCAAGAGCGGTCTCATTAGTTCATTACCTGTTATGGATAATTTTTTTGTCATAATCCCAGTGTTATTACCTCGTGCATTTATTTGACTGCTTTGTGAAATTCTTAGGCTGCAAGTAATGGTTTTGTTTAGCTTGCAACTCTGATATTCAGAAGTCTTCCCAGTAACTGACTGACTGAAGTCTTGTGAATGCAGAACTGTGTGTGAGCACAGTGGGATTTTACATGGAAGAAAATGTTGTGTAGGTAATAAATTGTAGCAGTTCGAGCCCTTTTCTTGGTTTAGTTCTCATGCATACCAATGCCTGTGCTTTACTACATAAATAGAAGTTAGAGCGGTTGGTGTGCATGATTTTAACTGTGCTGCTATGCTAGTGAAGGATAGGAAGAATACATTTTAATGAAAATGTCTCTTTAATTTTTATCAGGAAGTCTTCTTGAATTTGATGGCTTAGTTATAATTGGAATGCAGTCGTCATGCTGCCCAGTTCTTAACTGTGTACTCTGTCATGTAACTGGGAACATGGCTGTCAGATAGGCCTATTTTTGTTGTTGAACCCAGAGGTTCTTACTGGGATATTATTCAACACACAGAAATCCGGTCCTGGCATGAAGTATTTATACAGTAATGATGTGAAAAAAGCACAAACCATGAAGCACCAAGCGAGTGTAACTGAACAGGCAGAAGATGGTATCTTAAAATTAGACTGTTCCTTTGTCATTTTATCATGGCCTGCATGTTATCTCCAGGTACCTGAGATTTTCTAGGAAACTTCATATGAAATAAAGCTTACCTAAACACATCCACTCGGGTATACATTAAACATGTTGCAAGTGTTCTAGGCTTCCTGTGCAAGAAAGTGCAGCAGGGAAGTGCTTTGGTTAAAGCTTTTTTCAAAATAGGTTACTTTTGACTTTGTATGATGAAAACACTGATGAGTTTAGAGTTAGCTGAAAGTGAGTACAACTGTATTGAAGCCTGCTTTCCCTCTAATAGGATGTATAGATCATCTTTCCCTTCTCTTTTCCTGTTTAATTTTGCTCCTGCTCAGATGAAGACAGTGAGGAATTACATGTTATATTGTAATTAAAGGCAACCTGTTTTGAATTTACGTTGTAAAGTGCTTAGAATGTAACTGACCTGACTTTCAATTATAAATTTCACCTTTGCAGTGAAAAATGCCCTGAGTGGTAAGGAATTTTCTTCTATGAAAAATATGTGGTTTCAGAGTCCTGTGCAAATTACCTCCTGCTTTTTGTGTAGAAGGCTAGTTACAGGATGTAAGCTGGTGCTGTTGATCTTGTGTGTGTGTGCGTGTTGATCTTCTAGGGGTTTGACTTAAAACTCTTTTGGATTTAGGTGTCTCTAATGTACTGGAGACAAGGTGATGCGTGTAGCTGTGATGCAAGAAGAACTGGGCCTAATCTTAGTTGTATTTAGTGCAGAGAAAGAAGCTGGTTTTAACAAGCTACATTAGAATTAAGGAATAATTTGAATTAGGTGAGCCTTTACGCTTTCAAACAATGCAGTCAACTGTGTTTTTATATTCGGAGTTCTACAAGTTCTCTCTTTGAGAAGACATGTAAATTACTGTTATGACAAAATGCATAAATATATGTAGGATTTTACAGTAATTAATTCATTTCCCTTTTCTAAAGAAAGATTAAGTGCCTCAGTTTGAAACTGGCTATAAAAAGTAACATGTAAACAAATTTTAACACGCATCAGATGTAATAGCACATTTCTTAGAACTGCAGACACTTTGTTTTCAAATGCAGTGGTTTCTCACTTTCAATGTTCACAAACTGAAGTTTAGCCGCAGAGCACCTCTTGACTAGATTTTTAAGGGCAATTTTAATGTCCCTGGCTTTCTTGAGTGATTTGAACTATGTATAACAAAGTATTAAGTACTGCTAAAATGTTGATTAGCACTCTGAGAGAATTATGTTATTTACCATAGGTGCGCAAAAAGAATTATTGACTCTTTTGAGTTTTCTTTGATTTGTCCTGGTTCAGAAGATGCCATGTATCCACTGAGGGAAGAATCTTAGAACACGTACTTGTTGTGCAGCTGTCTTTCAGGATCTTTTTTCTAAATACTGGATTTGGGGGGCTACTAACATGAGAGTTCCACAGCATTGACTTCAAAATAGGTTTGTGTTGCACATCAGCTTTTTTGTGGTCTGCATTTCATCTTTGGCTCTTTGTATTGAGACACACATTACATACATATACATTTATATGTAAATATATTAACACTGATGTTTTTATAGGAGTTGACTATAGTCTTCATTCTTAGGTAGGCATTAAGCATGCATAAGATCTTTAAATTATGTCAGTCCTTTGTACGTTGACTATGTATGTACTGCATTCTAATTCCATCTGTCTACTTCCTGTGTATTTAGTAATGCTTACTGACTCGATGCACATAGTTTTGCTGTTATTTATTCTTTAATTTATTTACATATTTTCGTATCTTTACATATATTCATTCAATATAGAGCTCTATAGTGATGCTCTAGGGAGAAAGAGGTGAAACACAGAGCAGAGAACCCAGTGATGAAAGGGGATAAGGTGTAAGGATACTCTGCTAGCACAGTAAGAGGTTTTAGAAATCAGTAATATCAAAGTTAATTTGAATAATCATTTATTTTGAAAGGTTCATTATTTCCAACACGTGTTGGAAAGTAGAATTAGTAAGTTGAAAAAGGATGTGTCAAAAGTAGTGTGCTTTTGTGGGTACATGTTCTGGAGTCATAGAAAAATTTATTTTGGAGGGGACCACTGCAGGTCATCCGCTCAAATGCCCAGCTTGGAACAGGGCTACCTTCATAGCTAGGTGAGATTGCCCAAGGTCTTGTTTAATTGAGCCTTGATCATCTCCATGGATGGATATGATACAGCCTCTGGACACCCTTTTACAGTGTTTGATCACTTTCACTGTGGATTTTGTTTCTAGTATCTCGATTTCCTACGTGGCAGCTTGTCTGTAGCATCCTGTCCTTCTCTTGTGCAGCCTGAAGGACAGTGTCCCCTCATCTTCCATACACCCTCCTGTTTTAGGTAGGTGAAGACAGCAGTAGGCTTCCCAACTTAGCCATCTCTTCCTACAGCTGAACTTGGGTATGTCTGTGGGGAACCCAAACATGAGCACAGCCCTTTAAGTGCAGGACAGATGGGAGTATTCAGTTCTGTCACATTGCTTTTGTGTATCTATGGAAGCCTTTCTTGGCCTTTCACATCCCTTGCTAGTTGCAATTCCAAATGATCCTTGATTTGCTAATTCTGTGTACGTGCCCCCAGGCAATGTTTCTGTATTTATGTACACTTCTTTCATCTTGGAGCTCAGTTAGGAGTACTCTGTTCATCTGTGTTGGCTTCTTCCACACCTGCTGCATGTCAAAATGCTGGACCATTCTTGCACTTTGAAGACCATGAATATCAACCAGTTCTCCAGGGCTGCCTTATGTTTTAGGGTGGCCCTTTCAAAGGGGTCACAGCAGCTAGCTTTCTGAACAAACAGAAATGTTTCCTCAAGTTCAAGACTGCGATTTTACTATTAGTCTTGATTGCTTTTCTCAGGAACTTAAGAGTCACCATTTCCTGCAGCTAAAGCTGCCATTGACTTTCACATTCCTGGCTAGCTCTTTCTTTAGCATCCCCCGTCACTTTGGAAGACTGTGTTAAAGCATCACCGTATTTTCCCTCTGAAAGTAATTCCCTCTGAATGGTTTAAGCCTTGTTATAAAATACTGGCAACATATAGTAGGATGGAGTGTTGAAAAATGAGGCAATGCAGCTACAGTTCTGTGTTCTTGGTAGGAAATAAGTTTTTTATGACTCAAGTGTTAGAAGAATGAAATACTTTCCTGTTGCCTGAAAATGAGAATGTTTGGCATAAAAGCTTGAAAATGTTCTTGAAATGTTAATGGAAATGAATTTCTTAGTTTGTCAAAAATGTGTATGAGGAAGAAAAGAGGAATAGAACAGTTTGTCAGACTGTATGTTTGCTACTTGAGACCAAAATCTCTCTTCTGTTACGCTGCCCACTCAGAACTTCTTGGTTTGAGCACTGTTCATAAAGAGAAAAAACAGATATCCTGGGTAAAACTACCATCTTTCGTTTAAGAACTGAAATGGGCATAATTTCTGTAGCTTAAAATTAGATAATACTCGGTTGACAAAAGCAACTGTGCATTAAAGACTTGGCACTGAAAACAGTAATTTCAGATTAGATGAGAATCTCTACCACTGTAATAAGTTAATTGGTGGATTGTTGTCTTCGACCTAGTGATCTGCACAAGGTTTGTGATCTTTTAGTTTCTGAATCATACCCATTGAGACAAAAATAATTTGTTGTTTATCTGAAATAATTTAAACCAGTGCATATGTTCATATTTGTTAATGAATTTCAGGTGGCATTGTTTTGTTCTGGAATGAGAAACAAAAAGATTGGGGTACTGTGGTGATAATTTTCCCACTTACATCTAATATTTTAACAGTTCCATTTTGTGTTTCTGGACATTTCATATATTTTTGAAAGTATCTCTCTTCAAAATTCACAAGGCACGCAACCCGCTTATACTTATTCCCTGGATTTTTACTAAATAAAATAGGCAGTGACTTTTGCAGGGAAAAAACCCTGTGAACACCCTTGCTCTCTGCCATTTATTGATGTTTACAGTAGTGTAACAAGCAAGGTCCCAGGTGTCTGTTATTTCTGACCATTTACAGAAAGGATAGATGTTCAGTGATGGGAATAGCTTATTTGAGCTTATTTGCATCTCTTGCTGACTAGTTAAAACATTTTCTGTGCTCCATAGGCAAATACAGGAGCAAAAGATGCCTGATAGGCTTAGCTAATGTTAAGTTTTACTGCCCAGTTTACAACATTTAGAGACTACTGTTTAGCAGATGAAGAAAAGTGGATTAAGTATAGTGATAGACATGCTGGCATTTTTTCTGTGCCAAGAGAAAATGGAGTTTCATGACACTTTTAACATTTGAGATGAAGCATGCCCCAGAATTTTTTGAAGTTCTGTCTATATTGTTAAGGCTTTTTATTTGTAAGGTGTTAGATGAACAGTCATGCAAATAGAGAACTTTAAAAGATATTTTACAATTTGAAAGGGGTTAGGAAACAGGAATACGCTGCATCTTTATTATACATGTGTTTCTCCTGTGTAGAAAGAGTTCTGTTCCTGCCATGTGGTCTGATGCCCAAGTTAATTATATGCTTTCTGTGTGATCTGCTAAAGGTATATATATATGTATAGTCTAAATTTGTTAGATATTGGAGGCTGCTTTTAAAATCCTATCCAAAACTTTGCATTTCAGAAACTTAAAGCTCATTCTTCTGTCTATATAAAATGAATTTGGTTTCCAGTCTGTAGTTTTTCATCAGCTTTAAATACAGTAGGTGTTAGAGCTATTGCAGTGGAAGGTTTTGCAAATACTTAGAAATTATGTGTGTATGTAGCCTGAAATACTGAAAAAATGAGTCGTCTACTTATCTTTAAAGATAACTGTCTTCAGTGAAAATACCTATTGTTTTAGATTAATCAAAGGACTCTGGGTTTGAATAGAACTCTTTGTCATTGCCATTGCATTTTTGTTTTTTAAGGTTAATTCAGTTTAAACTTGTAGCATAGTCATTGACATTTACATGCTATGGATCATGAGGCCTGCACGCAGTAAGTGAATTCACACAGATCAGAAATATCTGTAGAAGGAAAGTGGAAAATGTCTTTGGCAGTTGTCACCATTATTTTTTTCTCTCCCCTCCTCCTATCCAGCGCTCTAAAAAAAAAAGTAGTTGAGCTGGATGAATCAATGTTCGATGCAGAAGAAGATGCAGGTTGTTGGCATGCACCCAGTGCACATGCAAAAAATACAAAATTTACAACACAAATCTTAAGTTATTTCACTGTTAGTGAAAGGTGAATGGGCTTTACAGAGAGAAGGTGGATGTGGTAGAAATAATATGCAGGGTTTTCTGCTTTGCTTCAAGGGAAGCATTGAGTTTTATTTTTACAGAAATGCATTCACTAATGTTCTTTCGATATTAAAATTCTTATCTAAATCTTAGAGGATACAGTGTTCTTTGTACAGACTTGTATATTTTTGCTATTTAGTGCTATTTTTTTGAGATAAAGCAAAATGATAAATTAAAAAAACCAATTACAGTTTTGTAATGGAAGTTGCAGTGGACCCAAATAACTTGTATGTTACAATTTTTTTAATGAGCATTTACTGGAGAACCTCTGAAAACTCAAATGTCACAACAAAACCTCATAGACTTTTCTGTGCTCTTGTGTATTAAATATTCTGTTGCCTACTTTAACAGTTCTCACAATTCAGAAGACAAGTAGAGAGGTACTGTGTCTGTGTTTTAACTGACAAAATATAGTGGAGGCTTTTTATGGAAGTGATTCAGAACCTAGAAACATGAGTAGTTCATTAAAACTCATTCTGTATTGAATAAAGGAAAATTAGGAGAATTCAGCCTGTTGCATGGGAGTTTGTGCTGATAAATTAGTGGCCACTGATCAGTTTCTGAAGCTGCTAAAGTACTCGTTCATACATATATATATATATATGGCCATTTTCTAAAAAATAAGACATGTTATTCTGGTTAATTCTATACAAGTTTTCTTTCTGGTGTGTGTAGAATACATAGGGCAGATGTGTTAGGAACTGACACCTAACTTTGCATGTTAGGAGCCAAGAATGAGTACTGCATGCACATATCTCCTACTTTAATCTTTTAAAAGAGCGGCAAACTTTAGAAGCAAAGAATACTTGAGCATGAGAGTCTGACTAGCTTGACAATTGCATGCTTATTTAATTAGATACTCCCAGAGCAATTCTTCTCTTAGGAAACATGATTTGCTTTGTTAAAACAAGGTGAGAAGGGGAATGAAGTTAGCAATACGAAGAACAGGGAGCTGATCATGGCAAGCACTACATGGCTTGGAGGCAGTTGGTTCAGCAGATAAAGATACTAGTAAGATCCCGTGGGCAGTAGAGTACAATAGAGTTCTTTAAATATAGAGGATGTTCTTGAAGGATACAAAAGCTTAGTAATGATAGAAGTCCAATAACGGGCAAGGATGATAAATTTCTGCTGTGCAGAAAAAGGCATAAGGATTCAATAAATATTATGTTCTGTGTTCAGAAAGAGGCTGAATTATGCTTTTACATCTCACCTCCTCCATCATTAGTGATGGAAAGAACATATTATCACTGTACCAGCAACTATTAATGTTAAATGTTTTTAAATCTGCTGCATTGACACCTACAGATACTAAAAAAAAAAAGCTTGGAAGCTATATGAATTATTAATTTTGAGTTTTAACGAATTATGGAACAGTGAAGAAATTCTAGAAGGCTGGAGGGGAAGGGGAACTACTGTGCCCAAATTTAGGAAGTATAATACAAGCACCTTGAAAAAGCAGATAGTAGTATGCTGTCAGTGAAGATTTAAAGAAGAATTGCATAATTAATGCTGATAAGAATGGGCAAGTCAGACCCTACCTTGTACTGCTGCATGGAGTTACTCCATGGGAAGGCACTTGCATTTGCCTTCGCCCTTGCTAAGTTTCACAGATTCCTGATAGCTCTTTCCTCTAGCCTGTCTAGGTCCTTCTGAATAGAGGCCCTGCCCTCCAGCTCCCAGTTTCATATCAGTTACACACATGCTAGGAGCGCACTCTGTAGCATTATCCAGGTCATTAATAAAGTTGTTAAACAGTGTTGGCCCCAGAATTGTTCCCAGAGACCCCCAGGATTGATTCCCACTGGTAACTGGTTGCCAGTTGAACTGTATACAACTGATCACCACCACCCTTTAGCCTGACAGTCCAACGTGTTTTCCATGGACCTTGTCATCCACTTTCTAATGCATGTCTCACCAATTAGGCTGTGAGGATACTGTAGGAGACCGTGTCAAAGATCTTCATAAAGTCACGATGAACAACACCCACAGCCCTTGCTGTATCCGCAGGACTAGTCACCTCATCACAGAAAGTAGTTAGGTTAGTTGGGTATGAATTACCCTTGATAAATCTGTGCTGGGTGTTCCCAGCCTGGCTGAAAATGGCTTCAAGGAGGCTTTGCTCCATAACCTTTCTATGGACTGAGATTTGTCTGACTGGCCTGCAGTTCCCCAGATCCTCTTGCCTGTCTTGAGGATAGGTGTGCTATGTGCCATTTTCCAGTCTGGGAATATCCCCTGATGCCATGACTTTTAAAAGATGGTAGAGTGCGTCCTTGCACTGATACTGACCAGCTTCCTCAGCACTCCTGGATACATCCTTCTGATCCTATGGATTTGTACATGTCCAGTTGTATTCTCTTACTGACCTACATCTTTTATCTATTTTTGTTAACGTTTATGTTAGTATCTCAGCTTTTTCCATGCCTTCTGCCACCTGGTCCCCTTCTCCCTTAAGCAATAGGCCCACGTTTTCCGTAGCCTTTCTTTTCTTGCTGGCATATTTGCAGAAGTCTTTTCATCTTTCCCACCCCTTGCTAGTTGCAACTCCAGGTGAGCTTTGCCTTTCTTAACTCACTCTGTGCGTGCTTGAGCAGTGTTTCAAATAGTTAAAACCACTGGAATTTAGAGACACTGAATATGACTACCAAAGTTTGAACTTCGCTGTAATGTAGGAATTAGTGCTGCTATTCAAAAAAAATAGATGTTTGGCTATTTAATTACCCTAAATGAGCAGAACTTCAGTGTTAGATTTTGAAAACTTGACATTACTCAAGCAGTACAGGTATCCCACAGCATGGTTTTTATGGGAATTAATAAAAAGGTACTGTATGTCAACCATAGAAACCTAGTTGCTTTAAAAGCTTGGTCATGCTTAATTGTTTTTCTCTTGAAGTACTAATTCAGTTTGGTCTTGCTTAGTTTGAGATTTAACTGAATGAATTAGAAATACAAATATCCTTAGGAACAGAAGGCAAAGCTGGAGGCCCATAGAGAAAGAAGAATGTTCCCAGGGTTAGCATAGTCTGCGCACCACAGCTGGTTGCTGGACAGTGGCCAGGAATAATTTTGACATGTTTATTTCACATTTTTTCTCCATGAACATGTTTTGAGGACACTTCATTAAGTATGTCCGATAGTCTTTGAAGCTCTGTGCATTTAACAATTTTCAAACAACAAACAGAGTGGTGCATACAAAAATGGAAATTACATTGGCAAGGACTGTTTGCACAATGAAAACAACTCGAGGTAAGCAGTGAAGGCAGTGAATTAGGACAGGTTAGACTTTGATTTATTTTTTTTTGCATTTTTATCTGTGTGAAGGTTTTTGTAATAAGAAAGTATGTTTCATCAGTAACATTGTGGTGACAGTAATAAATCCTGCAAAAAAGGTATCATTTAAGTAAATCATAGACTATGGATATACGCTTT
Source organism: Leptosomus discolor (assembly GCF_034619465.1). Classification (NCBI taxonomy): domain Eukaryota; kingdom Metazoa; phylum Chordata; class Aves; order Leptosomiformes; family Leptosomidae; genus Leptosomus; species Leptosomus discolor. The sequence continues at coordinate 50,856,290 of NC_141396.1, read as the reverse complement.
GTCTTCCAAACATTGTCCTGTATAGTGCATGGTGAATAGTGTACCAGTTTGAAGAACAGCTGCTATTTTATGGGGCTTCTGGTTGCTAATCAATCAAGCAGTGTCACCAAATCTAGAGATAAGCCTGTGGAATATTTTTGTCTATCTAAATTTTACAATTGGTATTAAGAAATGTGTTTATACCAGATTGACTAGAAAATATACTCTATGTTCTGATTGTTCTTAAAATAAATGATACGTCAGTCACTTTGGCCCAGCAGTTGCTTTGTCAGTTGGGTCAGGCCTCTGGGAGATCCCAACTAGGGAATTAGGGCATTCCATGCAGGAGAATCCGTTGAAGCGGTAACAGTCCTTTCCCAGAAAATGAGAGGGAGATGACTGTTTGAGCAAAGAATGCAGGCAAACAGCTGAACTTCTCTGCTGGGGTCTGTATGAAATATTTTGGGCACAGCAGCAGCAGGGAGGGAGGATGCTGCCTCCTTTGCATGTGCTCAGCACACAGCTGGGCGATGGCTTCTCTTGCTGCAGTTTTCACAAGGATTCTACAGCTGTAGTCACCTCCTTTGTCCGTGGAAGTTGAACTGCCCTTAATTTTATGAGATGATTTTGACTACACTGGTTGTGTGTTGGGAATCCTTTTTATCTACAAGTATGAAATTTATGCAATATTCTTTAACACTTAAGGTGCTTACTGTCACGGAACTTATGTAAAATGTGACCTTTAATTTTTGCACTAAACTTGGAACTGAGTTTTATGATGGTGTTTCAGTGAGATTATGTTCTAATTTGTAAACTTAGTATTTGATGATTCTTCTGATGTAGAACAGTTTATTATATGCTTAGGTGGCAGTAAAGGTGGAAGTCATATGGGATATAAGTTGTTTATGCTAGTCATGAGATTTTTTTATGGGTTTCTTAAGTGTGATCTGTTAAGTATATATTAATTTCTTGTGTGTAGGATTGCGCTTGGGAAACACACGATATCATTTGTAGTTGGACAATGTTCAATGTTTTTAATGTTCAGCATTGTTAAGAAAATCCAACTATCATATTTACATTGCTGGTTTTAAAAGTGTATGTGTTCTTAAAGCGTACTGGGCACTCAGCTATCCAGAAAAATGGTCCCTAGCCCTGAAACACAGACTAGGTTGGTAATGTTAGAGCCAAAATTTGAGGGTAGAATCAGGGTAGCACAAAACTAGTCAAAACACTTCTTAGTACACCATCTGATCAGTTATCAGGTGTATTTTTCAGTACAGGGCAACCTGCAAGGACTGGTTGTGCTTCACAGCAGTACACATTCTCAAGTGAATTTTTCTGTAGGATTTGGAGGTTGTTTTTTATGTAAGAAAGCAGTTATTTTAGTGTATAATTTTTACTAAGAGCTTTTTTGTTTGAGAGAAATTAGGCCTTAGAATCTAGTATGCTTTGGTTGGTCTTAGGCACTGGACAGTTTTACTTTTCTTTTTTACACTCTTTTTCTCTTCTTTGTTTCTCTAACCTTGCTTTAGAAATGTATGTGTTACAGGTGAGCCCTTTTGAGAGGGGACTTTCTCTTAAAAGTCATTGGTTGATAGGCAATTGGAATTTTAACATCCTGGAAATGTGTACTGTCTTGGCCTAGCTCATTTAGTGCTTGATCAGGCACTAAGTTTGCCTTCTCACTTTGTCCTGTATGCCATGTAATAGTAAGCTCACTTTTTTTTTTCTCCAGTTCTTGAATGCTTGTTTTGCTTGAGTCTGTGAATAAGACACATTGAAGTTACTTTTTAAAGTGCAGTGTATTTTTTGGAGGACGGATGTTGTTGCACAAATATTATAAATGTCAGAATGTAGCTTTCCGGCTGAAAGCTGTCTAGCTGACTTTTTAAGAAACTCCATAATGGAAATTCTTGTAGAAACAACTATAGATGATGCTTACTTTACTTATTTAGTAACATGGCAAATTTAGTACTATGCTCAAGTATGCAGCTGTAAAGTCAGAAGTAATTCCATTATTTGAGCCAGAATTGCAAAAGCAATTCACCTTGCAAAATTTTGAGTGGGTTTTTTTTTTCTTTTTGTGAGCTGTTGGTTATCTTTCTTCTAAGTAGAACATTAACAACATGCCCAGACTTTATTAAAATAATAAAAACACTGTACACAAACCTTCCTGAAATACACAGTAAGTTTTATCTTACTTTCATTCCCTGAGGGATTCAACTTACTGTCCAAATAACCTAAAATACCGTAATCAAAACGGAAGAAGTTATTAGGGATTGATTGTTTCTTAGTTAGCCTTTACATAATTTAAGGAGCAGCTATGATTCTGCAACAACTTTAGTGCCATGTTTCAAACTTAATTCAGTCTGATTGTGCAGATGAATGTGTCATACTCTTTGTCTTAATCCTTAAATTATTAATGGATTTTTTAGGGCTGTATTATCTGAGACACTCAAATACGTTTTGACTATGTGTGAGTAAGTTCTGAGGTATCAAATACAGCTAGAATATGTTAGGACTACCAAATTAAGAAAACAAAACACTTGCTTTCCTTTCAGCATTGCAGTCTTGGCTGGTTATTTCTGTAGTCTAAATTGATAAATAACAGAATCCTAAAACTTCATTTTCACAGGAAAATTGTCATTACACTACCAGGAATAGCTTATTCCTCAAATGTCAGAGTTGAGGAAGATGGAAAAAGGCAAGTAATATACAAGCAATGTTTTTTTTGGGCTTTCCTTTAGTCACCTTTAATTATTTTGGTTGCTACCTTTGTACATTAACCTCATCCTGCTCTTCAAAATAACTTGTTTATCTGTAGTGTAAGAGCAACTAAATAAAGAGAATATATGGCAATTTATTACAAAATATCTTTGTTCCCTGCCACTCAGTCAAATTCTCTTTAATCCTTCAGTGTAGCATGAAATATGGGAAGGTTTTTTTTTGAGTACCTTTTTAGCCAATTCTGAAATCTACTAAGAGCGTTGCAGCAGGAATTGCTGGAACAATCTGTCCTATGTACATAGACCCAATGTGACTGTGATTTTTCAGGCTATCCTTTGTTGTCAAGTGGTAAATATAATTTGATTTCTGAAAGGCATTTGTTGAGGTTGGGAGTTTTTCAGGATCCACCTGGACAGAGCCCTAAGCTGAGTCTTGACCTTGCTTTAAGCAGGGAAGTTGGATGGGATGACCTAGCATGGTCCCTGCCAACCTGAATGATTATGTGATACCTGTGTACGCAATCGCAGGTGTTTGTCTAAAGCTATGTATGTGGTGTTATAACTGCAATGCAATAGTTGTTTAGTGTTTGTGATACTGTTTATCTGAAAAGAAAGCTAATGTACTGCAGCAGATATATAGTGAGAGATGAATGATGTATTCTGTCCTTGTTAGACCAAACCAGTCATTAGGAACAACGGCAAAGTCAAAAAGTCTCAGAATTTAATCGGGCACTGCAAACTAAAACCCAGCATGATGTACTGCAGTTCCACTATGAATGACAGTACATGTTGCTAACAGAATTGTAAGATACATAGATTCTGTTTTATGAAACTACCTTGTTAAGAATCCTGGCAAAACTTCTTAGCAGTTTGGACCCAAGCAATAAATTAATGCTTAGTTTAGGAATAGGATAACAGGGCAGGGTGCACATAGGTACGGAAGTTGAGTGCTGGATGTTTCTGTTTCTTGATTTTTTTAAAAAATACTAAATAAATTTGAACTTAAATTGTAAGAACTATTCACACCATAGATTTCATATAATATCTTGTAAAAATCAAATTAGTAGTTTGTATTTTCCAAAGCTGTTGTTTCCAGCTGCCCTCAGAATCAAGAATAAAATGTAGCAATTTGTACTGATTAATCATTTCACAGATCGAAGACTGTATTTTAAAATCAGAAGCTTTGACCTTTTAATACAGAATAATGACAAAGATGTCTAATACAGATATGGAACTTACACAGGACTCCAGTTCGCGGCATTCAAAGCAGTACTACTGAGAAAGGTTTTTACTAAGGAAAACATAAAATGACAATCTGTCATTTTAAATTGGAAATTGGGGAAAAGAGATATTATTTTTTGGCGTTCTATGTACTGTCTAGTATTAGGCATAATAACAACTGTGCTGTTCCTTGCTCATCTTTTTAGTTTTTCAGAATGGAGTTTTTTCCTCAAATGGAAAATAGTTAGGGTTATTTACAGTCATAAAAACTGTTCAGCTGCCGTTTGTTTAATACACATACATTTCATCAAATGAAGAATCAATATTGCTCCTTCTTTAGCCTTCTCTTCTCCCAGGCATCATTTTGAGAAACTTAGCTTTTATAAATTTTTTCACAGGTCCTTGAATTTGCTCTCTTGGAGATAGTTATAGTTGTAAAATAAGAATTACTGAGACTGTATGCTGGGCTCTCTGCAATAGTAGATGATATGTGGAACATCCTCGTTTCTTGCTGTGCATGTGCTAGTCTTGATTCATACAATTGAAAAACCTTAGAAGTTGATTTCAAAAGATTTATCTGCTCAAGCAAAGCAATCGCTTTTCATTTGCTTTTTATTTTAAGCCAAACTATGAAGTTGCCCTGTGTTGCTTCATAAATACCTTTTATCATCATCAACATGTTATTCAAAGTAGCATAGAACCTGTTGTGTAGGCACAGTTCCACTCTGACAGATGGGCATAGTGTAGGCGTGCCAGCCAACCATTCTATACATCACCTAACAGAGTATGAAGGGAGGAATTTTTGTCCGGGATTGCCACTGTGGCATTCAGTACATGTAAGGCTTAAAGTTCAGGAAATGCCCTCAGACTGGTCCATCTCACAGGATGACCCAAAGTTTAAAAATAGCCTGGGTTTTAGATTCTGCTGGGTTTGTACTGGGAAAAGCAATAGTTGCAATGAGGCTTCTGTTTCTTTTTGGCTATCTGCTGAAGTCACCTAATGGGCTCAGCCAAAAAAGAATTCTGCCATGGACACATTTCTCCCTGATTAATTACCTAAGTATGGAAGCATAAGCAGGGTGTAATTTCTCTTTTAAGAAAGCTGTTGTTTGTGGCTATGTGCATAGCTCTTTGGATATAGAATAGGAGGATGAGGATCTACTGAGGTAGGATGAAATCCTAGTGTGAAAATGACTCAGAATAAAATTTTGAATAAGAATAAACCAGACTTCTGCAACTAAAGACTTGGATAGTGAGACGCAGAATATTTTTTGCAGGTTTTCAGAAATGCAAATCAGCTGTTGCTTGGTTATTGGGGTTTGGGATTTTGGAGGAGTTTGGGGTTTTTTAAATAAATTGGCTTAATGCCTTGTGCTTGATTTTATAAAGTAGCCAAGCAGGCTTTTGGCAAATACACTTGGTCTGAACAAATGCTTTTGTGTGTTACACTAGTTATCTTTATGTCTGTCATTTTTACCTTCCTCAGTATTTTTGCACAGCTTCAGTGTTTTAATCGTTTATTTCAAGTCTAACTCAGCCTTTAAATACCACAGATTTTGCTAACTTCCCTGGAAGTTATGCCGATATGATACATTCATGCTTTTTGGGAAACTTGGTTTCTGATAAAAAGTTTCTAAATTTGGGGAAATAATGGTTGCATGGCACTGTCATTTATGAGATGGCACAGTCTGTGAAAGAACAGGTATGAAAAATGAAGTGAATAAAATTGCCTTTGAAATATAAATTGGCATTTCATGGGCTTCTGTTAGGAGAATATCTTTTCTAAACTGCACTAAGTATTTAATTTTTCTTTTTAGCGGAATGTTTTCCTTCTGAAATGAAATTACATAGTAATATTTAGCTAACACTTCCTTATATGCCTAGTTTTAAATTAAAATTCATAATTAAGCTTAAAATGAAATCATAAAATTTCGTTTAATGTTTTCTTCCAGTAACTGAAGTAATGCTCACTGCCTTAGAAGGTGCAGTCATCATTGAGAAGCTTTGTTCTTTTAACAAAAGGTACCGAAAATAAATTCAGTTAGGGTCATAGTGGTTTAGTTTAATACTGTTATGATAATGAGTACTCTAATTACTTTCAGATAGTTTTTCCTTCCCAGAGGATGAGATTTTTAGTTTTGATGCCTGCTTAAAGCACAAGAATGACAGTAAAATTAATGTCATAACCTTTATGGCCTATTTATCGTTTTCTGTGTAGTATCCTAAAGGATTTTGTGTAACATCTGAAATAAATGTCTTAGTATGGACAAGCATCAAATTGGGTTAATTGGGTTCACCTGATATTCAGAGTCAGTCTGTCTATCAGGACACCAGTTTCATATAAAAGACCTGTGGGTATCTTTCTGTGAAAATTGCTTTTAAATTATTACATGTATATGCTCTGCTTCCTTTGATTGTTAAAGACCAATTTACAGTGTAGGTTTTTTCCTAGTTTATTTGATATTTTTGCTTCTTCTGGTTGAAAATTCATTTATCCTTTCATTCTGTGGTAACATAAGGAGTAGTATAGACATGATAGAGCTTGTTTTGTAGCATTAAGATAAATTTTACTTTTTAATTCTGTGCAACTTCCAACTCCACTTCACTTGTAATTCTTGTAATACATTTCTTTTCATGCTGGTTCCTAGAAGCATTTTAGAATTGCAAAATTACATCAGTGTGGTCTGGCCCGTTCTTGTAGGTTAGCAGGGAGTTGTCTGTATGTTACCATGACGTGAAACTACACATAGATGAGCCAACGTGTGTTTGTATACTGGGTCGGACAGGTTTGGGTTGACTCCGTAAGGACCACGGACAGAGGCTCTTTGAGGCAGCCTGGGATCTGCTGATGGTATCGGCAAACTTGTGCCAGGAGGTGCTGGTTGACGTACAGGAGCTTCTTATTGCATATGACTTGGCACAGAAGATACAGGTGCCAAAGAGCCTCACCTGGTTGCTACATGAGAGGTCTCTTTCCAGCAGCCACACTCAATTTTCTTTTATGCTTTGGTATTGAAGTTCCTGGAAATGGGATTGGTTTTGCCTCTTTTATACTTCACTGCTGCCCACAGAACCATCTCCTTCCTAGAACCTCTCCATTGCTTTTTGAGAGTCAGTTGCGTGACAGCAAAGAAACATATTCAAGGCCTATTTTTGTGTTTGGTAGTTGCATCAGAATTTGTCCTAACTATTTTTGTGTTTATCAAAAACATCCTTTTGGTACTTCACGTGCTAAGAAAAGGGCTCTTGAGTGCACGTCTGGAATGTTCTTTATGTAAGAGTCTACCAGCTGTTAAATTGGTCAGAAAAGTAAGCAAACTCCACAGCTGGCTCTGCTCATGGGAAATGTTGTGTTCTGGTGTGAAAGCATAGATCCAAGTAAACCTCCAAGTAGTTGGAGTTCTGTCTGTGTTGGTAAATGGACTTGTCTGTTTACCTTCCCAAAGCCTCCAGCCGCATCAGGAGAACAGGAGTTCTCCTGTGTGTCTGGTGTAATATTAGTGGTGTTCAGCTGAACCAAACTATTATGCAGCCATTCCAAAAGCTAGACCATATTATGATAAAGAAAATCTAAGTGGATAACAACACAACTTTGTATTGTTGTTGCATTATACTATGTCTTTCTTGACTGTTGAACCACATTTGACCAAAGCTTAAGTGTCACATTGGCTGCCCTGGAAAGAAATAGCCAAGTCTTAAATTACTGGGTGGCCACTTGATGTCATGCTATTTTATGTAAAACATTATGCATCAAATTTTGTGATAAGTACCAATGTCAAATTCAGGAGAGGTGGCACTGTAATGTTTGCTTCACAATTGCAAGCTAATACTTTCGTTGTAGCATCCATGGAAGATTCTGCTTGTCAGTCGGTTATATGGGAACCATGTAGTCATATGTTTGAAGGAAAATGTTTCCTTAACCCTACATTGTCTATGAATGTTCAGAATGGACTGTCACATTGAAGTTCATGATGTCCTCTTTTTTTGGCTTTAATGGGGGATTTCAACTACAGGAACCCTAAGTTAGTTGTACCCAGTGTTGAAATATGGAGACTGCATATAAGGGTACGTGTGATCCAGAGAAACACTTTGTTTAAAACTGGTGGTGTTTTGCATGAGGTATGGGCATAGTGGGATCTGTTCTGAAATACAATTTCGGGGAACTATTGCCATTGTCCTTTTTTTCCCTTTTTTTTTTTTTTTTTTTAAAAAATGAAAAATTATCAGAACTTCTAAGTGTCTGTATTTCTTCTTTCCAGGAACACTGTTGTAACTATTAAAGGGCATAATGCAGAATCCTTTAACTTTTTCTGCAGGTACAGTATACTTTCTATACTTTTTTTGAGAAATAAGGTGCTTGTGATTCAAAATGTGAAAGACGTATCATCATCATTAATAAATCCCTGTATAAGTCGTGTTTACTATTCTTCACTAATATGGTTAAAAACAGAGAAGCCATTATGCTGCAGCATTTATCACGTTACACCATTGCAATAGCTAAGATTGTTTTCTTTAGGATGTAGTTAATTACTGTTACCACCTGTAGTTGAAACTTGAAATATATAAATTTGCTTCTGTTGGATTCAGCAGAATTAAGTGTTAAAGGTTTATTACAATTTTTTTATCTTTATGTATTTGAAAATCATTGTCATATTTGACCCCCATGTAATTGGGGGTCAAATCTATTTGCAAATTATGCTACTAGACTAGCAGAAACAAGAAAATAAATATTTTCTAAATATAAACTTAGATTTTTATATTTTAATTCCTTTTTCTCCAGCATTTCTATCCTTTCCAACATGTTTTGTGTTTAACTATATTTCTTCTACATTTTGTCTTTTCAGAAGTCATCTTTTGTTGATTAGTTTTCTGCAGGGTTAACATCTTGAATTTTCCCTCTGTTATTAGTAAGGGTATTTGTGCTGCAACTGTGTATTCCCAAGCCTCTAAATATGCAGATCTAACTTTTATTTCCTTTCCCTTTTGATCTGTGTCACAAAGCTAATGTTTAATCTGATTTTTAACTTGAATGTAATTTTTAATGTTACTTCTTAAATGTGAGTGTTTGGTGGATGTGACATAAGCTCTAATGGACCTTCCAGAACCATCGCAGATTGTCAGTTAAGTTTCCATTGTTAGTACTTATGTTAATTAAGAAAAGCACTATATATTGCTTAACTTGAAGCCTTGAGCTTTTACTGTCATGTAAGTTTGTACTTTACCTGTTTTGTGAAGACTGAGTATTTTTATGATACTGTAGTAGTTCTGAGGAAGCTATTCCAGAAAGATGTCATGCAGATTGATCTTAGTTGATGAGTTCTGTGTCTAATGGGACTAGTCTTTCGAGGAAGACAGTATTTACTGTTGTGTAAAGCCATCCACTCTGCAGTGTGCTCTATGTCCCTATGCTTATGGCTGAAATACTTAATGCAAATACTTAAAAGCCTTATTTTTTCCTTTAATTAACAGGAATTTGACAGCGGTTGTAGTCAAATTGAATGTGTTCTCTTTATGTTAAAACCATTTCTGAATAACAAGAGGACAATATAGACTGAAACTGTTTGCAAACTTGAAACTGATGAATCATTTACTTTGAGATTTTTTTAAAGACTTTTTTTGTTCTAAACAAAAATCCATTCTAGTCAGTATCCTGTTACCAGCTTGCACCCAGAGCGATTTGTAGGAGTCATGTTGTAAACTTCAGAAGTGAGAGCATTCGTGTTAGAAATCATAGGCAGATCCTGACCAAGAGCCGTATCACTGTTGAATCATGATATTCTGCTAATATACTAGTCTCGGTATATTTTTTTGAATTTTTTTACTAGTAGTCTTTTTTTTGTCCTTGTACCAAGCATCGCTCTTGTTTCTTAAATGTGTTATGGCACTTTGAAAATGTTGAGGCTATTAGCAATTTATGGTGATTTATATACAACTGTAGTATTGATACCTTTCTTAAAAATGAAAGGCTTGAAAATAAATGGTATTGGAAGTAGAACCTATCCATCAGTTACATTCAATATAGTGTTTTTGTCAGTCTTTCTATACTTTGAAAGTGCTTGTTATTTTTCAGTTGAGTATGGAAGTAATGGTTAGTGCAGATTCTTTGAGGGACAACATAAACCCTTCTCTGCTACCATTTGTCATGTAATAGCAGTTCTGTAATTTGATACGTACTCCTTCATGGCATCTGTATTTTTCTGAATTTAAAATATTTTAAAGAAAGGTCATTATAATTTATGTAACCAGCAATTGTAACTCCATGTTCAAACAGATGCACTTTTCTGAATAATGATAAATATTTAGCTTCTAAGATTTTATTTTTTTCCTAGGATTTATGAAATTCTCATTGAAGCATCGTATTCTGTCATTCACACTCATGTTGATATTTACTGTTGAGCAAGTGCTGGGATTCTTTTATAGTGCTCCATAATGATGTAAAATACTCTAAGCATGCCTTAGAGAACTGAAATACCTTTGGCATTGTCAGATTTAGCAAATTTTTTTGTTAAATGATTTTAACGTAAAATAATTTTGTATCTTACACAATTTTTGTGCAAAATATAAGGCTGCCCTGGTTTATCTATTTAATACTTTTTTGCCTTTTTAAAATATTCATTAGAAAAGTGTGTCACAGGTTGAAATCATAGTTTTGCTCCTTGAGTATGTTCATTTTAATTTTTTTAAAAAATCTTTTTTTTCCTAAAAGTCATTGGATAGTTTAGCGTATTTTGTATCCATATTAGTATGGTCATTTGGTGCTGGGAGATCTCAAACTTCAATTAGGCATGTAAATGTGTTTCTTAACATCAACTCGCACTTTGCTGGAACCCCTGCTGCCTTTATATCATTAACATAAATGCAGGTGCAAATACTATTTAAGTACTTTGATAGAAAGCAGTTGGAGACATTTCACTGTGGGACATGACACTTTCAGATTGTGTACATCTGTTCAAATAATGTATCCAAGCCAGTGACATGAATGCAAGGATAAAAACATCTGCCCCTGAGGCCATTTGCCATACAGCAGATGCTTACATCTTTATTTATGCAGATGGTTTGTGTGATGAGCTGAGCAATGATGAAAGCAAGAAAGTTTGACAAAGATTTCAGGGTATTGCTTGGGATGGGAAAATAACATTGGTAACAGGGCTTCGTTCTCAGATGTTGACCAAAGAAGAACATCTGTTATGAGTACTGATGTTTTTAGTAACAGGAACGTGTTATTTGGGACGTGAACTACATTAACACAAAATCAGTAAAGGATTTTTTTTTTAAAAAAAGTCTCTTACGCAAGAATTGTACTGCAGTTACAGATACTAAGTGGTTAATAGAAGTAATTACTTTTAACAGGAAGGCTCAGCTGCTTTGCTTCAAGATGTTCTCAAGTTATACAAAACATAGAACTGACTGAAAAGTTTGCAAAGGTAGAATATTTTGAAATAATAACGTAACTTGTCATGAAGTTGTTCAGAGGTTGTGTGCGGTGCTGTAAAAGATTTCATGACGTCGGGGATTTTTCAGTAGGAGTCTTATTTAGTGCTACAAAATTATTAGACAAGTAGTTTAGATTTGTGTTGTTGGAAAATTACTGTAGGGTAGTGGACATGAGTCGCAGATCTAAACTGAGCTGGCACTTAGCAGAAGGAACAGAATGTGCCCCGCGTGGCCTCCTGGCCGCAGCTAGGCTTGCCCGGCTCCAGCAGTGGCCGGAGGCAGCGGTGATGGGCGCCCGACTCCCCCTGCTGGACTCTGCGCCAAGGGGCTCCTTTGTCTGCCAGCGCACGCCAGGTACACGTGAATTTCATTAGAAATGTGCTGGTATTTCGGCACACGGCAAGTTCAGGATATCATCTCCGGCCTGCATTCCTGTTGACTGCATTCCTGGCTTATATTCCCTCCTGTGTTGGCGCCCACTGGTACTGTATCACTTACCAGCTATGTATTTAGTTGGTTCTCTTGCAGCACATACAGGACCACCTTTTGAGAGCCTTTAAACAATGCAGCGGCTAGCATGGGCAAGCTTAGCAGTGCCAATAAGCATTGCAAATAATTGTAATTATGCACAGGGGGAGGAAAAACAGTTGGATGCTGTAATTTAAATTGTTTCCTGCTACATCCTACTGCCAGAAAGGCCTAGCTGTGCTCAGGTTCAGCAGCAAGTGATAATTTTGTATGTTCTGAAAACTAATGTCTTCCTAGCCAGGACTAGTCTTCCTGAAGGTCTTTTAGGTTTCCTATGCTGTACAGGGCTGTGTCTGTCTTTGAAAAAAATATACCTATCTACTTGAAGTACTGTGGAGATTCTCTAATCTTTATTTTTGTTTTAATCCTTAGTGGAATTGACTACAGGTGGCAGTGTCTTGTGTATCTCAGCCAGAGCTGTAGAGTCCTTTTCTGAAGAAGTTTGGGTCATGAAGAAGGAAAAGGGGGGACAGCTAGAACAAAGAAAAGCCCTGGACAGAGATTCCCTATTTAAAAATTAGATCACTTAGGTCGTTTTCAAAAGAAATGAGCTGTTTACAAAATCCCTCAGAAACTACTCTCCAACTATCATGTAAGTTTAACAATGTGTTCTGTGTTACGGCCCCTTCTTTGAGGAATGATAAACCCTGTGTATAATTCATACTGGAAGACTCAAAATAGGCCAGGCTAAGGCTGACAATCCTCTGATCCTCTGTTCGTCATTAATGAGGGAGGACTTTCCAAGGTTTGTACTACAGAAGTCAGAGATGCTTTTAATGCCTCAAGTAAAATATATTTGCTCTGTTGAGCCAAAGTGGTGAATTAATTGTTTGTTTTCTCTTGCATACAGGCTCTCTTCAGAAAGAAGTGCTCTGATTTCCACCAAAAAAAATGATACTGTATAAGACGAATAGCAATTTTACTCTTCTGTTGTGCTCTATTTGCACATCAGTATATGCAAAAAATAAATTTTGGGAGTAAGATGTGTTATTCCGTTACTGCAATCAGACGTACGTGTTTTCTGTCCCATGGAGGGAAGGGAGGAAGGTTGAACTCTCAGTAAGATGAAGATAGATTCTATTCTCAGCTTGTTTGAAAGGGGAGCAAAAGTCTAGTCAGAAAATATTTCATGATTTATTCATAAAATGGTTCTACTTGACCTTTTTGTGCTGCATAGTTTCTGAGGAATTCTGCCTTCGTTGTTGTAGCAGACCTGGTCATTATTGTATCCTGCACTTAAGGAAAAAATAAGTCTATTAATTACCACTTACATTAGGCATATCAAGATTTTGTCGAGGTTGATATGATCTTGATAGACCTTTTAAAAAGGACTTTACATTGACTTTACAGTGAATGAATTACTGTTTAGCTCCATATCTTTCTTGAAGCTTGCTAAAAGACATTTCAACTGGCAGTTCTCCCAGAAAATAGTTTTTAAAAATCCAATTACAACCTCTTCTTTTGAATCTTCTGTTTATCCACACCTTCTAAAGGATCTAATTTATATTTGCAATGCCATTGACTGTTTATGAATTGTGAGGTGTGACCAGTGCTTCCATCACCTCCCTTCAGCTATTTTCTGAACAATTAGTTCCCCCATGTGGCTGTGTCACTGAAGCCTTGCTTCACAAATGTCCAAGGATGGTATCCTCTATCAAACAGAATGACTGGGCAAAACCAATAAAGATAAACCACTGGATTTGCAGTGATACCAAGATAATTTCCATTCTACTCAACAGAGTCCTGTCAGAGCAGCTTGGGTTCTAGATAATGCCCACTTGAAGTCTGGCATGCTTGGTTGCTGAAACTAGTAGAGGCATATAGAAGCTCAAACACAGACTTTGATGATATATCTAAGAGTCTCTCTCAGACAGAAGTTCCATGCTTTAACAGAAAAGAACCAGTGTTTTCATCTTTAATAGTGATTTGTGTGGATGCAGAGGCCAGGCACTGTCTTGAGCCCATAGACTTATCTGCAGAAACTCAAGTTCTGGTATTGCCACAGTGAGAAAAATCTGTGTCTGATTTCTTCAGCTGTAAAAGTGGAAAAAGTTATTAATAATTACAGATGCTTTATGTCTAGCTCTCCTTACGTCACTTTTCATTTCTTGATATGAAAATGTTTTGATCTGCTTAAAACCTATTAATTGTGTTAACCTTAGTATGAAATGAGTAGTTTATAACTTGAAAGGCTGTGCCTTCAAAAAGATTGAAAGCTTTTAAAGTTCACAAGCACTGCGTGAGAGGTGTTAAGAGAGCAAGTGGATCTGCTAATAAATGTATTTTAAATTCATTACAAAAGCATGTTTAAAAATCTCTTACGTATAATATGTTCTGACTTTTAGGAAAGACTTCCAAGACTTTCTTCCTTTATACAGTAGCACAGAAATGGCTTTTTTTATGGGATGTTGTGTTAAGCCTTGCATTGGCCACATTTTATATAAGATGTTGCTTTTGAATATTGATTTGCCCACATATGGCTAATACATTTGATGTTACAACTCAAAAATATTACCTCTAAGCTCTTGGCCACTTGTTATTCACTATAGAAACAGGATTTTATACGTATTTAAAAGGTATTTGTGTTTGGACAATATAGAGATACATGAAATCTAGATCTATGAGAAATCAAAAATGATGTCTTAAATTATTATTTGTGCTAATGCTGATAATATAGTGTCTAGATGCATTGATTTCTTGATGTGTTAACTTTTGTTGAACAGATGCGTGCATATTGTTTTATGTTATGGTTTTCTTTGAGGACAGAGATACTGGAGCCAAGATGCTGGTGAGATTATATTGGCAGAAAGAAACCTAAATAGAATCATAGAATGATTTGGGCTGGAAGGGACCTTTAAAGGCCATCTAGTCCAACCCCCCTGCAGTGAGCAGGGACATCTTCAGCCAGATCAGGGTACTCAGAGCCCCGTCAGCCCGACCTTGAATGTTTCCAGGGATGGGGCTTCTACCACCTCTCCAGACAGCCCGTGCCAGTTTTTCACCACTCTCATTGTAAAAAATTTCTTCCTTATTTAAGTCTGGTCTAAATCTCCCCTCTTTTAGTTTAAAACCATTACCCTTTGTTCTATTGCTACAGGCTCTGATAAAAAGTCCCTCCCCATCTTTTTGGTAAGCCCCCTTTAAGTACTGGAAGGCCGCAATAAGGTCTCCCCAGAGCCTTCTCTTCTCCAGGCTGAACAACCCCAACTCTCAGCCTGTCCTCATGGGAGAGCCGTTCCATCCCTCTGGTGGTTTACATGGCCCTCCTCTGGACTGGTTCCAGAAGATCCATGTCTTTCCTGTGCTGAGGACTCCAGAGCTGGACACAACACTCCAGGTGGGATCTCACCAGAGCAGAGGGGCAGAATCACCTCCCTTGACCTGCTGGTCACACTTCTCTTGATGCGGCCCAGGATATGGTTGTCCTTCGGGGCTGTGAGCGCACATTGCTGGCTCATGTCCAGCTTTTCATCCATCAACACCCACAAGTCCTTCTTGGCAGGGCTGCTCTCAACCCCTGCATCCCCCAGGCTTGTATTGATATTGGGGGCTGCCCTGACCCAGGTGCAGGACCTTGAACTGCACCTTGTTGAACCTCCTGAGGTTCACACAGGCCCACTTCTCGGGCTTGTCCAGGTCCCTCTGGATGGCATCCTGTCCCTCAGGCGTGTCAACTGCACCACTCAGCTTGGTGTCATCTGTGAACTTACTAAGGGTACACTCGATCCCCCTGGCTATGTCATTGATGAAGATACTAAACAGATCTGGTCCCAGTACAGACCCCTGAGGGGCACCACTCATCACTGGCCTCTGTCTGGACATTGAGCTGTTGACCACTACCCTCTGGATGCAACCATCCAACCAGTTCCTCATCCATTAATTAATCCATCTGTCAAATCCTTGGCTCTCCAGTTTAGAGGGAAGGATGTTGTGGGTGACTGTCAAAGGCCTTATTGAGGTCCAGGTACATGACAGCATAATAATGAAGCAACTCCTGTGTACACTTCAAACAACAGACAAAAGCAATTCTGCAAATGGAGAAAGTGGAGTTACCTAACAGTAGAGATATATTAATATAAGTTATGAAGTCACATAAATTATGTTAGACACTAATTTTCTGAAGAGTAGATCCATATAAACTTGGCATATATTAGTATATAGTTGGTAGTGCAATATAAGGATGTTTCAGGGAAAAAAAAGACTGGATTAGACAGGAAACTGAAGAACTTCTATAAATATGAACTGTGTACCCATGATCTTGGATTACTGTATGAGTTACATCTCCAAAATGACTCCTTATGCTATTAAAGGTTTAGTTTATTCTCACCCTGAAAAATATCACTAGAAATTTTGAGGTTGAGTGTCTGCTTTAATGAAGTACAGTTAATGTCAAAAAAACCCATTTTTATTGTGTAACTTTGTAATGCTCTCTTCTAAGAGGAGTCTTTTGGAGACTATTTAAGGAATCCAGGAAGCATCCCACTGCTCACAGAATTTCTTGAAATGCAGTATAATCCTAATCCTTTACGGTAATAAACTTGCCCAGACTTTAAAGCAAAGATGACCTTTCTAAATTATAAAATGCTTAGTGCACAACTACCAAAGCATCTTGACACTCAAATCAGAATTAATTATATATAGCTTTAAAGAGGTCTAATATTCCCTTTTAGCATTTTAACAAACTATTTTGATCTTATTCTTCCTGTGGTGTACCAGAACACGTTTTCTAAACGTATTTATAGTTTCTGTATCTTAGTGTTTGTGTGAATGATATACTGTGATTTTCCAATCTTGCATTAGAATACTTTGTTATATTGTTTATTTTATAATTAATTTAAATTGCTTAAAATGACTCCTATGTAGACATAACTATATTATTCTTTAAAAAAATCAAAAATCAAGTGCTAAGAAATGCAAGATAGGACGTTATCCCTGTGGCTTAAATGCTTCTCCTTTCCACGTCACATGTAACAGTAATGTTTGTTATCCATCTTAAATCTGTGTTTAATTCCCATATCCCACCATGACTCTTTCGCCTAGACACTTTCCAAGTCTCATTTCTAGTTTTCTTGTCCTTTTCCTGCTCGCCCTGTATATATCCTTGTCTCTTTTCCACACTGTCAGCTCAGCAGTTAAAGACAGGCCATTTCCTTGTTCCAGCTTGGGTGTTTTGGCCTAAAGCTATACAGTTTTGGGAAAAACCCAGCCCAACCTGAAGCAGGAGCATGTTCAATAGAACGTAATCATTGGAAAAATCAGCTGCTTAAGGTATCTATTGAATACATGCCAAGAGCTTACAACTTTGCCAAATTTGGGCAGTTTTTCACAGACGAGAGAGATGTTACTGTGTCAAATATCAAGGTCTTCGTCTAATGCACAGATGTATCACTAGATTATTCTTTTCTTTTTATTTTTAAATGCAGACATACCTGGGGATGGCTGGCATTTTCTGTTGAAATTAATTTTAGAAAATTATCTGAGGCAATACACCAGAACCTTCCACCCAAATAGTTATTATTAGGCAAAGATAGAACAAACTGCAAATTAATTGTTAAAACATCTGGAGTTGGGCACTCCTGACTTGTAGGCTTCATTACCCACCTTTCTTTGTACAGGATTGTGGCAAAACTAGTTTTGAACGTAGAAGGCCAAATTCTATTTTCTGGACTATCTGCAGTTCCATTGATTTACATGGGATTGCAGAAAGTGTAAATCGGCATGGAATTTAGGCACCGTATTTAAAAGCCTCACTTAAGCTACTGTATCTTCATTTTTCTAAGCTTTTTGTTTTGGTGCTGTTGACTGTCTGCCATGACACTGAAGCTAAAGCATCCCATCTGTTTACCACATTTACCAGCTTTACTCAATTATTAAGCTATCACCTTGCATTTGGTGTGTAATATGTTAGATTTTAAAACATTTTTTGAGGAGAGAAAAATGGCAAAGAGCAAGAAGCAGTAGTTTGCTTAATGCATTAACTGGAAGTTAATGTTTTATATTGTCATTTTATATTGTCTGTTTCTGGGTTTTGTTGGTTTTGGGGGTGGTTTGCATTTTTTTTTGTCCTGGGATCTATTTATAACTGACTGAAGCACTTTTGCAGGTGGTGTTTTTTTGCATGCTAATCCTGCAGAGAAACATTGTGTCCAACAAAGTATGCTGGGTCAGCAAAACCAAGAAACTTGTGCTGGAAAGACAGTATCCACAGGTATTTAGTGTGTATGGAGATTTGGCGAAATGAATTATTAACTGTCATTGACAGAAATTGTCTGTTAGAAAGTTGTGCATTTTTTTTCTTTCCCTTAGAACAGATAGTCTTCCTTTCATAGGCAGCAAAAGACTCAGCAATGTAAGCGTGCATTTAATAAAATACTTCATTAAAATTTTTCATCTGTATTCTGACTATCCTTTTAAAACAAATGATCCTTTTTGTGTTATTTTCTGTCACTTGTCCAGTCATACACAAATATATAGCTACACAACTGAGATGGTCCTACAAGGATTATTTAAAAAAATTAACACTGTTCCACAGTGGTTTCTGACATTTTGATGGTTTATTTTAATGATCAGATTAGTGGGGAAAACTAGATTTCTTCTGATGATTTCTACAGTGTCTGAGTTCAGCCAGACACTTTACATAGGGAACGAACTGAAGGAGGTACAAAAAGAAGGCAGAACAGACTGGAGTAGGCCAGACTTTAATGACTTAGGAAGGAAGGGGAACCATGAATCAACAGAAGCCCTATGGAAGACTTTCTTTCCTCCAGAGGGCTCTTCCCAGCATGGCTATATTGGAGACTTTGATGCATCATTGAGGTTTTTTTTTATTGGTGGAACACTGTCTGGTCCTATGCAATTTTAAGGTTATTTAGAAGGGGTAACAGCTTATGATATTCTGCAAGTTTCTGAGTGATTTGATACTTGTGGGTACTAGCATGGTAACCATTAATCTTTTGACAGAGACTTTTAAAGTAAATGGATTGAATTGCATTGTATTTAACCTTATGCTTAATTATTTAAAAGTGTCTACCTGTTGCCCCAACTTCATGTCTATTTGCAAGACTGAGAACACAGCAGTTAAAAATGAGCTTCACATCATTCAGATATTGAATCTAATGTTTACATTAATTTCCTTTATTCTTAATGAAAATTTTAGAGAAAGTATAAAAATTGTTGCCTTCCAGTGAAGGGTCTGTAGACTTGACTTTAGAAAGAATGTTGTCTAAAACCAAGGGCTATCCTCAAAGATACCATTGCAGAGCCTCCCTTAACTGAAATTTCCCCTTTTTATAGGTACAAGACTTCATGGGTTTGCATAGGCATGAAGGCTTTTCCGCAGGTCACAACTGTGAAGTCAAAATGAGTCCTTTGAATCTGTGACAGAAATAATTTGGAAGAAGGTGTGGAATGGCCATGAAAGGTGCCTGTTAAGTTTCCAAGTAGCCTTCTGGTAGCCAGGCAGCCAGAACATATTCAAGTCTTTCAGTGTCAGGGTGACAAAGACATGAATTACTGTAGCAATCTCAGTGTGGAAATTGTTGAAACTTTTCACCAATTGTAAATAGAAGAAATAGTTTTGGTCACTGATGATGCTTGCATGCTCTGGGTGGGGTCAGTAGGACCTCTGATCTTCAGATTGACTGGTTGCTTTTTCCTGATTCAAGATGCTAAACAGTCTTCCACCAGTTCTTCAGATTAGCTTTCCCAGTCCACAGCAGAATCTTACCAACTGAAGGATCATCAGACTGCTAGCCTGCATCTAGCCTGTCTCTATATTTAGTCACTGGTTAAGCTGCTTAACTACAGCAGATGTGTTGGATGAGAGGGAAATACAGGGTTGAGTATACTTTGCTTATTAGAGCCGCTGCAATGAGTATTTCTTCACTAAACTGTCTAATGTATACTTGGGGGAGGGGGGGAGAGAAAAAAAAAAAAGTTGAACTGAAGGCTGATACCAAACATAGCTTGCTTGGAAGACGTATTTGTAAAATAAATATGCTAGTTGGAAAAAGAGCATTGGTACAAAAATACCTTCTCAAACAGTTACGTCAATGCTTACTATTGTGTTAACTGCATAAGAAGAATATTGATCTAAACAGACGTTGTTTCAAAAAACATTTTGTAGGTGATGTTCATGAAGGTCTTGGCTTCTAGAATGATACTTTCTTGTGGAATGCTGAGAAAATATGTAGAGAGACAGTCTTTAAAGAAAAGTAGTTTTGTTGCCTAATTTTGCAATAGGCAAGTCAATGTATTTGAGAAGCATATGCTTATTGTTAAACCTCATGTCATGCATTATTTCAACAAATATTTCCTCCTAACCTCAAATTAACCTTTCTTTTGTGGTGCTTTGGCTGCCATTTCTGCACTTTTGTAGAGGTGGCACATCCACAGCAAAAATTCCTGACTTTTGCTGACCTCACATCATTTGCTGCCATTGGTTGGAAAGCAGGTGTCCTATAACTTGGGATGTAAAGTAGCACAGGTAGCAGTCTGCTGAAGTGCTGGATTTCCTAAAAAGTTTATGCAAATCAACGAATGAGATTCTGAAGCAGAAAAGGAGGTACAAGCCAAATGTGAGAGAAAATGGAAACTACTTCACATTGAATATTGTGGCAAGCTGGATAACAGGTGATCTGGAAGAAGTCTTTAATATCAGTATATGGCAAGCATAATCTGAAAAAATAAGAGCAGACTCTGTCCCTTAAAAGAAAAATACACTCCTGTCATCTACTGTATTTAAGCTGTACAGTTTGACCTGTAACTGGCATTGAAGTTCAGGGCTAGTTTGGTTAATGATTAAAATACTTTAAATCATTTTATTGTACTTCTCAGAAGCCCTTGAAAGTGTTTCCTCAAAAGCAGCAAGAAGAAGATACCTTGCAGGAAAAAAAATAATCTGAGTATTATTAGCAATCTTAGCTGCAAAGATAAAGGTTTCTGTATATTTAGTGATTGTAGATTGTCAAAAGTGGAAGTTTTTAGTGAAAAATAGTACATGCTTTTTGAAGAACAAAAAGGGCTGTAGGGAAACAGACTTTTAAACTTACCATGTTTCTGCTTTTTCCATGTTGTTTGAACTCTGTAGGCCTGGAGTTATCCCTGTGTATAGGGATCTCTTTATATTTGTGTAGGTTTCACATATGTACAGTAGCCCACTCCTCACAGAATATCTAGAAATTCTGGACATCTCTACAGACATTGAGCAGAAGGAAAGTTATGGTGGTGCGCAGTGGTTTCACTTAATTGGAGGATCAAGAAGGTGCATAATAGGTTTGGGGTTTGATGCTGTAGGTGGCAATAAAAGGATCAAAGGTATATGCCCTACGCCCTACATAGCTATTAGTGTATGAACCTGCTGTAGGTCAGAGTTTTGAGAAGCACCAGACCTACTGTGTATGAACTGTACAGTTTATGTGTGACTGCTCAGTGGATCTAGCATGTCCTGAAGGTGGTGGATTTACTGCACATGTGCATACCAGGAGTATGCACGTATATCTGTCCAGGAGTTCTGGTCATGAAATATGGTAGCTCTGTAACTTACAGTGCATGTTGCAAAGTGTGTGATGTCTGAGAAGAATATCCAGGATTAAGATAAACTTAGTTTCCAGTGTTGGTAGTAACTCACCGTTACCTCTTTTAAGTCCGTAGCCATGTATAAATGTGGTTTTAATACAGGCTTTAAAATGGCAAGGAATGGAAGCTTCCCTGTGGAATTACTTTACTGCATTATTTCCAGGTCCCAGCATTCACTTTTACATGTTCTATTCAAGTGTGATTCCTCTCTCAAAATGATGTTTTCCTTACATTGTTGCCTTCCCAAATTGCCTTTCTGCTTGAGATCTTTGCAGTTGAGTTTTCAGTGGTTGAGATTGTTGGGAATTCTTTTATTTTCAGAAACCCTATCCCAGTTTTTGTGAACTGGAAGCATCAGTAGTTGAATTTGGGAGTAGGTAATGAGGCTGTTCTATGACATGGTAGTGGTACAGTTAACTGTATCAAATCCTTTTTTATGGTGTGTCTGGAAGGTCAGCGTATATCTCTTGGTCAATGCAAGTTATGTCTTATATTTTTTACCTTTTTCTTTCTATTTATTTTACTTGATTATCTTCACAGTCTTCTTTACTGAAAATATTCGCAACATTTACCAACACAAGTAGAAACAGGAAGGATTTGTGTTACAACCTTGATAAGAAAATATTTGAATGTCTTACCACAGTAGTTCTGTTGTGCATTAAAGGCAGTAAGCAATGTGTGTGATTGGGTATTTAACAATGGTGCAACTTCTCTCAAGTCCTCTTTGATTTTGTTACGCATTATTTGCATAATTGCAAATAAATTGCATATTGTTTTCTAGCAGTAATTTGTTAGGCTTCATCAGGTGGGCTGTGGTCTGTATCTGATAAAACCCACAAGCTCCAAATGTTAGAGAAACTCTGAAAGATAGCATGACTTTGAGAGATGATCACAACAGGTGCTCAGGAAAGTTCTGTATCATGGAGTTTAAATCCTGTCCCTGTTAGTTCTTCCAGCTGCATATTGCCAGCATGCTAGTGCAGCTTTTCCAGAGCGTAAGTGCAGTTTGTTCTGAAATGCCACGTACTTTCTAACCTATAATGAAACATCCATTTAAGATTAAATTAAGAGGCGTTTTTTTGCATATCTGTATTCAAGCACATTGCTTTGGGGAGTGTCTTTGTTTTGCCCATGCAACTTTTGCAATTCTCAATGTAATAATTTAGTGGTCATTTAAATACCTAAATACTTTCAATAAGTTTGTGTGTAATAGTATCCTTTGTAAGCAGTGTTAATTTCAATACAGTAATTTTTTAAAAAGATGGTGTATTATATTACATCTTTATGTTATTATTACAGATAAACACAAATCCCCTTCAGATATAATACGAAGTTTTCAGAAGAAAAGTCAGTTTCGGACCATTGCTCCAAAAATGGTACCAAAAATTTTGACATCTGGAGTGGTTTCTTGTCTTCAGTCATCTTTGCCTGAGCAAAATGCACCAATTTCAGCTGCAGGTTGTAAACCACTGGTGGTACCAACTCAAAACTATGCTGTCATGCAGGTGGCTGGTCACGAGGGGACTTTTTCTCTGTTGGCCTTGCCATATATGGCCCCTGCCCTGACACAGCAAGTCCAGCAGTCAAATGTTTCTGAAAACCTAAAGCTGCCTATCCCTAGGTACCAATCTGTAAGAAATAAGTTGCTGAGTGACAAAAAAACAGCACAAATCTCTGTATTGGGTGCATGTAACAAGACTCCTACCAAAGCATTGATCTCATCACAGACTTGTCCCATGACTACTTTAACTGAAGACTGTTCTGAAACTCATTCTAGTTCAGATTCAACTGAGCAAGCGATGCTAGCAGACTCTGACTCAGCTGAAATTACAGCTGCCACATTAGTAAAGAAAAGTGACTGTGTGGAATCTGTATCTCCTTTAGTGAACAAAACTGAAATTGCTAATGATAATGTTTCTGGACCATCTGTAGTTAAAGACTCTTTATCCAAGCCAGCAAGTGCAATTAATCCCATAAAACTAAGTCTACGCTCTGCAAAGAGAGCATCTGGAACCACAAAAGAGTCAGTCATAACGTCTGAGACACTAAAGGAAAAACCCACAAATTCTGCTGCTGTCCTGTCACCGGCAGGTTTTGGCAGTACAATACAGATGACTCCATCAGCACCAAAAGGAAAACTTCCTATTCTACCTTACTCAAGGATGAAAAATTCAGTGTTGTGTAAATCTAAGCAGAATAATAATGTTACGGATGTATCTGGTCCTTCATTAAGATCTGAAAGTGAAAAGATACCAGCTTTGGCGAAAACTTGTCATATTCCTGCTAAAGCATCTGATAAGCGGTCAGCTGTATCATTTACGCAAGTCCCCAAACAAACCATTCGAGAAAATACATTATCTCCATCCAATAAAGTGGATATCGACAGTCTTAAAAAATTGAACAGTGCAGCCTCTCTAAGAAGAGGCAGGAAAAGAAGATCCCCAGATGATTTATTGGCTTTTCAGACCAAGCGAAGGAAATGCGTCATAAGTAAGTTTAGAGAAGGAAGAGAGAAGGCAAAAGTTGATCTTCAGCCACCTGAAGACAAAAAAGCAGAGGCAGTAAAGAAATACCGTAGTATTAGACCAAAACCTGTGGTAGTTGTGCAGGCTTTTGCACCGCTGACTTCTGCAGCAATAATAGAGGCACCGTCTCCTGACCGTTTAGACCAAGACATTTTTTTAAATAGTTCATTTCCCAATAAATATTTAAGTTACAAGCACAGTGATGCAACATCAGCTCAATCAAGTGATTTAAGTAGAAATGCATGCTCAACCGTACCTAGGCCATCACATAAATGTCATGTTTGTAACCATATATTCCAGTTTAAGCACCATCTTCAGGACCACATGAACACACATACAAACAAACGGCCTTACAGTTGTCGAATTTGCCGGAAAGCCTATATTCATTCTGGAAGCCTGAGCACACATATGAAACTCCATCACAATGAAGGCAAACCTAAAAAGCTTGTGTGCTGTGAATTCTGCGCTAAAGTTTTTGGCCATGCAAAAGTGTATTTTGGCCACCTCAGAGAAGTGCACAGGGTTGTTATCAGCACAGAGCCCTCTACTAGTGATCAGCAGCTGCAAGATGCTTTAAAGAAGAGAGGCACAAATACAAAAGAGGCAGAAGAAGCAACAGAGAGGTGAGCGTTTTCACTAATTAAATACTAGTGAAAACAGGATTTCAGGTTGTCAGTGGAAATTCATGAACATCACCATTATGAAAATTTTTGCTTTTTATTCCACCCTAGTGAGATTCCTAATGGCTTAAATATTTTCGTAAGGAATCTAGTCAGACCTTCCGGTACACTTTAGCAGATTTATTGAATATAAATGATTACTGACACTTGAATATCCAAAGTAATTTTATATGTATTCTAGTAATACCCAGTATACTGCCAGTGGAGCTGTTTTGGTCAGTTGATTTCTCACAGCTCACTCTTTTTCTGTTAATCTGCACTGTCTTCTGTGTCCTACCCATTTTGGGATTTTCCCCAGAAGGTAAGTGAACCAACTGCAATAAGTGAAAAGCAATTCACATTTCAGTATTAGCTTGTAGTTTGTTTACCCTATTAAATATCATTATCCCATTTCCTTCTCTGGAGTGCTGTGAGCTAATCTGTCTTGTGCATTGATTACTGCTGGTTTTGTACTCACTTAGCCAAATAGAAAAGCTAATGTTTACCATGTTAAGATGGATAGAACATTCTTTTATCTCCATATTATGATTTTGAGGTGAAATTTCCTGACATGGTACGGAAGTTGGCTTTTTGTTTGTTCCACTGTGTATTTTCTTTCCTTGAAGTGCACTTTAAGCTCAGCGCTTTAACCTGACACCTCAGTACAACACTACAGTTCAGTTTTACACGTTTTGCTTTGCATAGCTCCACTCACTGGGGCATTGGTTAGAAATTTTTAAGGTATTGAACCTGAGAAACACCAGCTCTTCTCTTTCAGCCTTACCAGCCATCGTACAATGAATCATTCAGGTTATCTGTTTTGTTGGGTGATCTGTGTAATGTGTATAAATACACAGTATTATGTGGTCCTTTTTATAGACGTTGAGAGGAGGTTTCTGTGGAGATCTTCTTTTGATAAGCTTGACTTAAACCAGGGACTTGCTAGCTCTGCGTGTATCTGTTCCCGTTGTACTGCAGAGCTGTCCAAAATCAATGAGAGGGGCTGTCCAGTTGTAAATTAGCTATTTAAACGTTTTAAAACTATGTTACAAACTTTTAGGGGAAAAAAACCCAAACATTGATGTTTCATTGTTTCCATCATGGAGTAGGGGGGTGGGACATGTAATTTTGCCTTGAATTGACCTTAGATCACTCAATGTAAACAAGTTTGTTTCACTTAGTAGTGTGCTACCGGCAATACTCATTTTCACTTTTCTAGCACAGAGCTAGAAGTATTTGGATTGACCTCACTGAATTGGGAACTTTAAAAAGCCATTATTAACCTTTTATTAAAAGGTTAGTGTTGTTAAAAATTTGTTTCTACCAAGGCTAATTTTGGGGGCGATTCTTAAACTCGGCAGTGTCCAATAGCATTTGATTGCAGTTGTTTCCTAATCAGCCTTGTTATTTCTTTTTCTGTTCCAAATAAGTTAGATACTGTAGCAGCTGTGTGTGTTTTTAATTAAAAGAGTGTTTTTTGAATGTCATCTCTTCTTGGAACTTATAAGGACAGAAATTGCCGTCTCTGTTTTGTGCATGGCTAATACTGAAATAGTTCATATTTCCTTTTTTTAACAGGGGAAATAAATGCAATTTTGAGGACCTATTCCATAACCCAGGAGAAGTGAAATTACAGATCAAATGTGGTCGATGCCAGCTTGTTGCCCAGTCTTTTGGTGAAATGAAGTTTCACTTACTGTGCTCTCATGGAGAAGAGATCCAGGGAAGAGTAAAGGAAGGGGTTTTGCAAGGAAATAGAGGAGCTAAGGGGGATCTGATCAAACACACAACCCCCTTCTGGAGACAGCGCAATGAGAGAAGACATTTAGCAAAATGCAGTGGCCATGAGGAGTTTTATGCTTTTCCAAAACTGAAAAGGCAGATACACTTTCACCGTCAAACTAATGTTGATATGTTACCTAAAAGTGAGCTAACTCAGTCAGGAAGCGGTGAAGCAGCCAAGGAGATGCAGAATGTAGGTTTTAGTGCGCCAAGCAAAAAAATAGAAATTTGGTCTAAAGCAGGCTATAACTGCATTTTGTGCAAACAGTTATTTGGAAGAAAAGAGGATCTTTGTACTCATTGGCAGAGTCATCATAACTGTGAAGACCCTTCCACTTTATGGACAATTTTTAGTTTGTTATCAAAACAAGGAATTATTGAACTTTCTAATAATGGTGAATATTGAAGATCAGTTCTACGATGCTCTGAAAAACATCAACTAACTTACCAAATTGTTTATGTTTTTTGCTCTGTTGTTAAGCTAACTCAAGAGATGTATCAGTTCGGATGTTTGTTTGCTGGGTTTGTTGGGGGTTGGTTTTAAGTTATGGTAACCTTTATTTTGTTAAATAGAAAGTCTATTTATCCAGTATCGTTCCAGATGAGTACATGCAAGCTGATATGAAACACTGTACTTCGAGTAAATACTCTATACTAGTGGTTAACATTAAGGAAAAAGATTTTCAAGTTAAATTATGCTATACACACAGAAATCAGTTTGTATGAAGTAATCTGAGTCTCAAATGGAATGATGAACCAGACTGGAAGTGTAATTTCAGTAATTTCAGTCCCAACTGTACTTCCAGACTTTATGGTAAATATATATTTTCCTGCAGTTCTCTGGATCATTCAAATGTGCATACATGCAGCCGGCATTCAGGAGCTTTATGATCTATAATTCAAGAGCTTTTGATTATTGTTTTCTTGATTTCAGTGTCATTGCTTGCAGGTTTGTTATTGGCAGGTCTTTCAGGTGTTATATTCTGTCCTGGTAACAGCAAGGATATTTGGATTTTTAAAGTGAAAAATTTACACATATTTCTTTGCCTGTAGCTCTTTAGGTTGAAGGCGAGTTAGTTGCCACCTATGAAGATGGAACCCTCAAAGCTTGACTGCTTTATGGAAAAAAAAAAAACAACCAAGTTTCTTTTAAAAATAGTAATCTGACTTGGTTACTCCTGGGAAGTTTGACATTCTGCAATAGACTGCATGTTTCACAGTGAACTTTTAGCATATTCCTTGCACCTCCTGTGACAACAGCACTAATGCTGCCAACAGCATTAGCACTCTGCCTTTCACGCTCTTGGTATACAGCTTTTGTGCCTCTGCAGCTCACCCAGTCTGTGGCTTTAAAGGGAATTGTTCCTTCGCTTCGAAGTCTGTGGTACAGGTAGTGAGGTTTTTTCACTTGTGTTGCTAGATTTACTGTACTAGAGGAACTGCATGAAGCACCTTAACTTTCCAGTATCAGGAGCCAGTCACAGGTACCTTACCAGGATGCAAAGCTGTAGCAGCCTGTAGTGCAGGAGCAGTGCGTTTGTGTCCCCCTGCTCCAGAGCAGGCATGGTAAGTGACCGATTCAGCACATCTCCAAGGGGGCAGGTCAGCTCAGGCGGTAAAGAGATGGAGTTTCGGAGCTCAGATTTGATGGAAAGGTCATTGAAGCCATTGAATCTAGTTTGAAACTGGTATTTAAACTGCTGTTACTTAAAGCCTTATGTACCTCTGAATTATTTGGGGAGCAATAATGGAGACAGTGTAAGAAATTGCTATATCACTGTTCAGCAGAAGTCAGAGCACACCAGAGGGCAAACTGAAAAATACACCGGTACTGTCTCTACAGTAATACTATATTCATTTCTTCTTGTGGTCAAACTGTAATTGAGGGATTGCAATGATGAAAGAGTCATTCCTAAAATGTCCTGGGTTGCCTTTCAATGTTTTGCAAAAGTTGTCGTGATGAGAACATGAGAAGAGGTCTAAAAATGTTGGGTTTTCTGAGTGGGATTCCAGAAGCTGTTGCAATCTTTTGTGTATGTGTTTTGGTTTTAAACAGTAAAGGCAATTTTGATGAGCTGTTAGTTTTGAATTTAATTTTTGTCATATGGTGCTTTGCCCTGGAGTTGAACTATAAGACTGGAGCCAAGAAAAATAAAAGAAAAAGAGAAAGTGCTCATAGAACTGTACAGGTGCTTGTTAAGGTGGAAGAATCCCTGTGGATTTTCAAAGCTATCTGTTGCTGTAAGTACATATTTGTGGTTGTTTCTTTGCTTTCGTATATTACTTTTGTATGCTGGAATACTTTTAAAATACTACTTGTTCTTATTCTTGACACACCCATCTTTTAATACCTACAATACCTACAATATATTCATATTTATTTTCACTAGGTAGATGGAGGAGAATGTATGGCGTATTTGGAAAAGAATAGCTAACTTTAAAGTCAGTGTTTCATATCAAACTGAGACTGTATTCAACTCAGTAGAGTGTGTTTGCATTTAGAAGCATTTTTTACCCCAGCTTAATCCTTTAACTTTCAAAATCAAACAGCTCTGTGTTTTCCCCGAAACAGAAATGTGAGAACAATCCCTCCTTCACATAGTTATAATATATCAAAGGGAAGTTCATTCCCAGTGTAAAGCATGCATTTTAAGAGTTGGACAGAGAACATTAAAAAGGTTTGGTCATGTTCATTATTTACAGCGGACATTAAATCACCTTTCTTGCACAATCTGCCGTCCCTTGGTGTGGTGTAAAATGAGCTGAAATGAATGCAGCTCTGAGACGGAGCCCCTCGTGTTCAGAACAGCACCAACGATGGCAGAGTTGTCCTTCAAAAAGTGTTTGTTGAAAAAGGTGGTGTGTCAGAGCCCGTGATGTAGATGAGTTGTTTGGTGGTAGTCATCAGGCAAGAAGAGTCACTCCCTTTCATTTCGTGTAAAAAGAGAGGGAGGTGCAATGATGATGGGAGGAAGGAGGTTTGGGATGAGGGAGTGGGCTGCATGGTTTTTTTGATGGAAATTTTCGTGTACAGTCTTTTCATCATATTTCTGCACTTCTCTTCCTTTCCTTAGTCCAGGCCAAATGGGTAACGGGGTCTCAGCTTTCAGCAATTTAAACATGTTTTAAAGTATGGTTCTCAGCCATTTCTCGGTGTCCTCATAAATGTTTAAAATTAGAAGCCTTTTTTTCTGAGCCTGAAAGCGTTCTTATGTTTCAGGCTGTTACGATTGTGGTAGATTATGAAAGGTTGGGATTTTTGAAAATAGCTTTGCATTAAGTACAGATGTGTCCTTTGTTTAAAATGTGTTTGTTTTGCGTTCGTGTTCATTTTGATAACATTTGGAGGTATGAAGTGAGCCTTATTTACAGCAACATTCAATAACGCATTTGCTGTTCTGCGGAAGGGTTGTTATGAATACAGCTTGCTGTTTACCTTGAAGCTGGACAAGTTAACATCTGGTTTTGCACATAAGTTGTATTTTTAAATTGTTAAAATGAATGTTACTGGGTTTGTAGCTGTAGTTTTGTTCCCCTCTGATTTTTCATTAAATCTCTGTTTCAGCTTTAAAGCTGTTCCTCACATGGAAAGTTGTTCCTTCATCATCACACCATAAATAATCAAAGCTGGAGGAGTTCCATTGCTTCTCTGGCTTGCAGAGTATTGCCCTTCTCCAGCTGCCGAGCTACAGTTTCCTATGGCTAACTTGACATAGTTGCTGGCATTAAATTTTTTACTTCATTTATTTATTAGAATTTAGATCTCTGCTGTTTAGCTCCACCAGAGTTGCTGTCATACCTCATTAGATACTTATTTTATCTGCTATTCACTGAGCTCTTTAGAGAAACTGTCATAAGAAGGATGAACAGGTATTTAAGAGAGCAGATTTCAGCCCTAACTTTGTGCAGATGATGCTGACGTTTGAGAATCACCAGCTTATCTAGGCTCAGCCGTGTAGTGTATTATATTTCTACAACACATCCACCTACATGCGCATCTATTTGGGAATGAAATGTATACTTCAAATTCAGCTGTCAGTTATTATTATCAAACCTGTACAATGTAGGTTTCTGATTATTATGCATAAAGATTAAAATGCTATTAACTGTAGTAGGTTTACTTGTCAAATTCCTTATTGCTTTGAAAAATGAAAATCTCTGCGTGCTGAGTATGACACAGGATAAATTTGGTCTCATGAAGGAAATTCTGATGGCTTAAAGGTTGTCCTCATTTCAGTGTGTGCTTTTATAGCTGATCTGTCACATTGTAGGATTTTCTCCACGTTTTATTAAATTGCCATAATTTTTCTTGGTTAGGAATACTGGAGAAGACCTGAGCCTGCAAGCAAGTTTCAGGAAAAAACATGTTTACTTCCTTTCTCTGTACAGGCAGACACGTCCATGGAATCAAAATGGTCTTGGTGGCCCTACATACACATGCACAGTGTGCGGCAACATGCAAGATTTGGGCTTCAGTGTATGACTTTATGTGGCTGACCGTTCTGCAGGGCCAAAGTAGAAACTGCAAATTTGAGTGTAAAAATAACTTGGTTTTCAGACTTGAGTGAATTTCTAATACCTTATTGACAATAGTTCAAGAAACCCTAAGAAATGACGATAGCATACTTCTCTACTTGTGCTGTGTTTGACAGTTTTATTGGTGTAGTAGCACGAATAGTGTTCTAAAGTGTGATGGGTCTGGTGCTGTTGGGTACAAAGGAAGCTTTCTCCCTTCCATTTTTTTTTGCCTTTTACTGGCTTTTCCATGTAAGCATTAGAAATGAGGGATGAATCATGATTTCTTCTGCTGACAAATCCAGAAACATTATTCTGAAGTTATTTTGCAGAAACTTCCAATTTTAGTCTAGAATAACAGATGGAATCAGTGAAAAGAAAATTCTATTGGAAAGAGATACATAAGCAAACTGTCCCATATGTGGATTTCTCTGCACAATTACACTGCTGTAGATGGAATTTATAGATGATAGGTCTTCTACCGGCAGGTGTGAACAGTTTGTTCTTATCCAGTTACTTAGAGTGGCCAAGGGGAGTAAGAATAAAAAAAATGTCCATACCTTCTCTTTGACTTGAATTTTGTTAAATATTTCTGCTGTTCTGCCAGTCCAGATCATGGTCTAAGGCATGTAGGTACTCACTTTCTAGGGGACTTGCAGCATAATTCAGTGGAGGAAAGGGGAAGAAGTGTGTGAAGGAAGTGATGGTGATGAAGGTTGGCACAACTTACTGAATATAAGGTAAAGCTTCAGTACGACTAGCCTTTGATGGCCTGTGTATGTGGAAGTGTCCTGTAGCCTTCGTCTAAGCTTCTCCCTTCCACCCCCTGTGGCTACATGGCTACAGAGTCTGCTTCCACGTGAGGCACGTCAGTCTGGTGCACCGTCGGCTTCCCTGGGCACGAGCTCTACCCAATGGCAAAGCTGGCTTTGGGAATGTCCTCTTCTTTTGGTGTCTCGGTTGCACGCTTGTAGTTAGGTGAGCCACATGAGGGCTGCTGAGACCAGCTGCTGCCAGACTTGAAATGTAGTCTTTCAGTTTTCTGAGGAAAGCCTCTTTTAGCTTTAGTCCATAAAAGTGAAATCAAATGCTGCATCTGTACTTAGAAAATAGGAAAACATCTCACTCTGTTTCCTGCAGATGCAACCCTGGTAAGTAGTAGGAAAAAAAAAGTAAACTGTTGCTGTAAGAAAAAAAGCTGTTAAGTGTGATTTGGGGTCTTTATGTGCTGTTGTAAAAGACTAGAATGTCCCATCAGCTGGTTAGAGTCATAGAACAGAATCGCAGAAGTTCCATAAGTGTCTCACACAGATGTGGTGGTATAAAGCAGCAATTCAGAGACACTGTGACTGAGATCCCATTTTCCTCTTCTTTCCTCCCCCTCTCCTTTCCTTTCTTTCCTCCCCCTCTCCTTTCCTTTCTTTCCTCCCCCTCTCCTTTCCTTTCTTTCCTCCCCCTCTCCTTTCCTTTCTTTCCTCCCCCTCTCCTTTCCTTTCTTTCCTCCCCCTCTCCTTTCCTTTCTTTCCTCCCCCTCTCCTTTCCTTTCTTTCCTCCCCCTCTCCTTTCCTTTCTTTCCTCCCCCTCTCCTTTCCTTTCTTTCCTCCCCCTCTCCTTTCCTTTCTTTCCTCCCCCTCTCCTTTCCTTTCTTTCCTCCCCCTCTCCTTTCCTTTCTTTCCTCCCCCTCTCCTTTCCTTTCTTTCCTCCCCCTCTCCTTTCCTCTTTTTGCTTTTAAGATTGCTTTTTCTGTTTTTCTTTCTAGCCACCCTGCCTTTTGCTCTGTGAGCTGTTCGGGCTGAATGCAATTTATAAATGTCTGATTCAACAAAGTCAGCATTGTGTCTGGCGTCTTTGCTACTAGCCGAAAGCCTGGGATCGAGTGTTTGTGAATGCTGTTTTGCGGAATGTTTCACGAAAACATTGCTTGCGGGGGACCTCGCAGGCCAGCTGGGCCAGCCTCCCACACGAAGCAGGGCTTAGCACCAGCCCAGGAGCAGAGCAATGATGGGCTTTTTGGAAGTCATTTCAGTTGCTGTTCCCACTAGTCCATCACCAGTGGTGAAGTCACAAGCGTAAATGAGGCTTCAGTATGGTAGCTACTACTTTAAACACTGCCATAAGCTATTTTATGATATTTGTAAAGAAAACAGAAAAATTGGGACCAAAAAATCCCCCAAACTCAAATAAAGTTACAGTTTTCAGCTGGTGATCCTTCAGTAGTGAGAACTTTGGCACAAAAACCTGTCGATTTTGTTGTAGACCATGGCCAAGCCTCTTGCCAAGCTGCATGAAGCAGCTTGCACTCCTTTGCCTACTCTGTTTTCTGGGACTTCAGGCTCTGTGCCTTTCACATGCAATGAATATACTGCTTTTTTCTACAGTTGATTCAGGACGAAAAGAAAGCGTTTTATTTGCTGTATGCTGAGTAATTTTGTGCAGCATCAGGTTTTATCTGACTTTTGAACATACACCCGATCAAGGAGATCAATAAACCTTCCTGTTGCTAGAAGCAATAAATGACACAGTGGGGGAGGAAAGCAGTAAATATCCCTGCGACCATACCTTTGAAACAATGCAGTTGCTTTTCACTGGAAGTTTAATTTCTTCATGTTTTCAGTTAAAAGCTTTTATTAATTTTAACTGAAGTTAATACACTGCTATACTTTGCTATTCAAATAAATCCTTTTTGAGCTCAGAGTCCTTGGAGTTTGAATCCTGTCCAGCCATTTTCTGCTATCTGCCAATTCCTTGCTAAGTGCAAACCTGACACTCTTGCCAATAAATCCACCTTCGTGCCATTTAAAGTCATCTGCTGTCTTTTCTATGCAGCTAATCAAAGTTTGCAAGAAGACTTTTTTTTAAAGGAGACCAGCTCTAGAATTCAGGCAATTTAAATTGTGCAAATTAATTAAAAGAAATTGCAGTGAACTATAAAATAAGAGAAGTGGTACAGGTTGGTTGGAAGCTCACTTATTTTTGTTCTCTTTTATGAATAATTGGAGAGGAAGTTTTCCAGGAAAGAATTTGGGTTTTCTGCTGGTTTGAGTGCTGTCTCCTAATCCGCTTTTTAGACTCTCTGGAGTATAGCACAGCAGAGCCCAGCCATGCTTCATCAGTCGATTGCAGCCTGTTAAAGCACCATTTTATTTTTACCTTGTGAGACAGCTGGGCTGATAAATGGATGGGATACCGGCACTCGAGGAACAACAGCGATGTCTGCACAGTTAATAGTCTCATGTCTTTCAAGAGCAGCATTTCCAGTGTGTCTATGCATGCATGCATGCATGATCACACACAAAATTATAAAAGGATTAAGTGTGGAACGTTTTTAGCTTGTCTGTTAGTGTCACGCTATACAGTGTATTCCAGTTACTTTTTCTTTTGCTAAAATGCAGTAACGGTGTCATTATTAAATTGCTAACATATCTGCGGCTGATCTGAACCCTGAGATACATACGCAGTGGCCACCTGAGTTCTTCTAGGAAATTGGATTAATTATTGAATTGTTGGAATTTCTCTTAAAGAAACGTGCTACTCCTGCTGGTTAACACCACATGTAGGGTTTAAATGATATTTCTGAGAGTGATTTATTGGTCCAGCAGAAAAGTCTGGTGCTAAACCTTTCTGCTGGGATTTGCTTACATTAGGAAGCAATGCAGGTGGCAGTCTATTTCAACACTGAATGGATTTTTCCCCTTTCTTTCTGATAAATGAAGTGCTTATGTAAGGTGAGAGATTGAAAAAAATGAGAAGCCTGAGGCCCTTAGAGGATCCGTCTGAAAGCTCCAGGCGTGGGCAGAGGAAGAAGGCAGGGTAAATCTGATGCGGTGTCTGTACCTGCTCACCTCAAGCGTGATGGGAGCCTCCGGCTATGCCTCGGCCAGCTGTCCTGGGGATGCTGCTCAGCAAAAGCTCCTCATTGCGGCCGAGAGTTCGCGTTCATAAACACGTAGCATCGTGTGCGGCACGAGAGGGTATTTTGACACCAAAGGCGTTCTATCTGTCACTTGATAATAAATCGTTCCCTTACCTTCCTGGTAGGTAGAACCTTTGTTCTTTGAGCATTTGTCTCCTGTCCTCATGTTGTGCATAGTAGATAGGGTCTGGGTTTGAATTTGTGCACCACGAATTGGCTATTCCAAAGCTTTATTGTATGCGAGACCACTCCCTTTGGCTACCACTGATACCTATCTTCTTTCTCCCAAATGGTTCATTCAGTGTCATGTAATGACAAACATTTGATAGTTTTTACTGTCAAGTATTATATGTAGATCTCCTAGCAGTGTCATATTCTTAAATTATTGTAGCACTTGATTAAATTAGCCCTTTTAAAAGGGATCCAGGTTCACTAATAGTGTTTCCTGCAATGTGCATCTCTAGAGAAAACTGAGATCTGACTTTTATAGTCAGAACCAATTAGCCTCATCCTTTTCTTTGCCCCCTTCTCTCTGCAGCGTTCAGATGAATCGCATTTTTCAGGCACAGTTCAAGCAGTCTGTCAGGTCTCCGGGGCTCTCTGCCTCCCGGGCTTTGCATTGCCACTGTCAGCTGTGAAAAATAATTCCCCTTTTGTGGTTGTGTCCAAGGAAAGTAAGATGATAAATCCACAAGTTAAATTTAAGAGGGGGGAAGTGCATTATTGTTTACTTAGCATTGAGTAAGGTTTTGTTTTAGGAGATACTCGTGCTATGAGGCATGGAAAAGTGTTCTCGGGTTGAAAGCTTCCTAGCTCATGACGTTATTAGGATTCATTCTCACTTAAAAGAAAATGTAGGTGTTTGTTCGTAGTCAAAATCTTTTTGGAGTACCTAAGATGTGGCAGTGAGTTTCAAAAACACCAGGCTGAACAAATAAAAAAGGGAGAGAACTGTGAACACAGCGTAATGAAGCCTTGAGAAAAAATAAACAAAAAATCCCTATCTGAGTGTAAGTAACTTCTTTCAGATAAAATTTATGATAGAGTAGACTTGCTGTTCAACTGCTGTGATGAAACTGCAGTATAATTAAGAAGAACTTTCGAGCCAGAAGAAAATGTTAGATCTTTTAGCTCTGGAGGACTGAGAAGTTCTCCCTGAGGCAGGGGAGAGGTGCAGGTACAAAGTTAGTCACTTGGAGTCATTGCTTGGTTCTCTGTGCAGCGTTGTTAGCAGTATTCTTTTATTTGCAGTAATGCCATAGCAGTGCTTTGCTGTGGAGAATAGATGCTACAACTTTAATCACTGCTAAGTCTGCAAAGCGATTGAATCTTCAGTTTACAGTGACAGAAGTCTCCAGTTTAAAAACAAAACAAAACAAAACAAGTGCCATTATAATGAAGCCTTAAGTCTCTTGCCATTCACCTTTTCACCTCTCAAGTTTCCTGCCCCTCATTATGTCACTGTTGGTTTTAATACACATTGGAGTCAATTCAGCACAGCCATTCAGCACCCTTGCTCTGTGAAGGCAAACTCTGTCGCTATTTTAATAAACCTTTAAATATATCCAAATCCTTCTCAAGGCTTTCAGACAACATGGCAAATAGTGTTTTGCTCGCTGTCAAATGGAAGTGATTAGTTTATTTCTGAACGCCCAGCTTCTGAGAAATAAAGTAGCATGGTAAATGCAGACACCTTCCTTCTTTAACTTGGTTTTAATAGCTTGCTGTGCTAACGGCCAGAATTGTAATTGGGTGGGAGAGAGAACTGTGAGCGGCTCCATATTTCAACCAGTGGAATATTAATATTATATATTGGAAACACTTTCATAGACCGCAAAAGGCTAATGTGTCTCAGGAGTGAGATTCATTCGGAGGGGCCAAGGTCGCCATGCATCTCGGCTTGCCTGCTCCCAGGTAAGCCAAGCGGAGAGCCAGGCGTGTCGCCTCCTGTGCCTCGTGCTCCCCTGTCCCCAGCCTCTGCCTTTCCCCCGTAACAGGGGGCTGCACCTGCACGGGACCCCATTTGCTCTGCTGTTCCGCCAGGGCCGGGGCGCAGCGTGGGCCGAGGCCATGGTGCTGCCTCCAGCCCGAGGACCCTCCGGGAGGAGCCGCAGGTGCCCAGCCGGCGGTTAGAGCAGGTCCTGCAAAGATGTCATCTCTAGACGCTTTGGGTGTTTCTGTGGCAGTCAGTAGTATTGTCACTGCAAGCCTCTGCAGGACTGGCACCCGTGACATGACATCTGTGACACCCAGCCCCTTCTGGCATGCCACGGTTGCCCGATAGCCCACAGCCATGGCACTGGGCGAGTGTACGTGACCATATGTTGAAACAAGAGAATTAATTTGAATTGTGGAGCAGAGTATCTTATCTCTTCTAATTAATTAATGAGAAAATGTGTGTGTGTAACAAGAAAAATCCTGTTTCTTGTGCTGATCACAGCGATCCAAACAAGTCAAGAAATACCAGTACAAGAACCTTGCTTGGACTTCAGTGAGTGTCCTCACTGGTAGGTTGTTATCCTGTGAGTGTTAGTAATTACGGGATGAAGAGTGAAGTTCTGTCAAGAAGCCTAAATTGAGACAGAGGAAAACCAGAGTAGTTTTGCTTGCTTAGTTACAAAGAAAGAAGTTAATTACTGTATGCAATTACAATGCAAGTTGGAATAAATTGGTCTGAACTCACCCACCACATTGCAGTTTGCAGAAGGTACTGAACCAGGACAATAAAAGCTGGAGAGGGGTTGAAGAAATTCAAAAGTATTTCCAGAGCTCGATGTTTGGTAAGAACGAAAGCAAATAAAGATAACTGAAAATTTCTATTTTTTTTTTTTTTTTTTTTATCTGCTGAAATCACTGTATGGAATTAAAAGGAAAGAGTATTTGGTTCCTCATCTTGGGTTAAATTCAGTGGGGAGCTTTTCCTCCCTCCTGTTTGCTCTTTCACACATGGCCACATCCCCCAGGCACAGACTCTGCACAGGTAGGCAATGCCCAGGCTCACTGCGCTCATGCTGACTGCAGCGGGGGGTTGGCTGCTTCAGCAGAAAGCAGAAAAAAATCCCTTACTGTCATTTTCGTTACCATAGCCTGTAAAAAATCTGTCTCTGCAAAGAATAGCGGTACCTAATGCTAAGTAGAAATTACTGATTGAAGAGTGACTGGCCATGGATGGCCGCAGAGTCATTTCTTTCTCATAGACTTAAAAAGCACATTGTTTGCTTTAGATTTTTCTCCCTCACACAGAGTTTTCCTACCTGTAGCACTGGTTATTGATTGATGTTTTATAGGCGATCTGGGAAAAGTAATTAAGACGAGGGTCTGGAAGTATTTTCAGGGCTTTCAAATAGAGAAAGATTGAAATATGCTTGGAGAAATAGCCTTGAAAATGTAATAGCAGCTTGGTTTTCAGGTGTGCTGTGGCAAACTATTTTTTATTGTCTTTCTAGCTGTCTGTCTGTCTGCAGCAGTCCTTTCCAGCAAAAGCCTTTTAGTCATTCAATTTGTAAGAAACTTTAAAAAAATATTAGAAATTAACAAACAAAAACCCGGGTGTTTTTTTTACCAGATGGTAAAGCTGAGCATCAAAGTTGACTGAAGTGCACCCATGGACATGTAGTGGAATCCCTTTTCCTTTGGGAAGATGTGTGTCCAGGGAAGGGGAGAGGTACAAGCACGCCGAGCCTACCCCTGTTATTGTAGCGTTTCCCATCACTGCTGAGCCACAGCTGTCCCAGGTGCGGCGGTACCACCACCGGAGCTGCCTGCAGGCTCCATCGGTGTCCGAATAAGAAAAACGTGACTTGTTGCTGAGAACAGAATACTTCCTATCCCCTATGAAATGCTTTGCTAGTGAAATCTGATACGGGCTTCATGTTAAAATAATCGATGGAAGGTTCAGTTTGCTGCACTTTGATACTTGGACACTCGAAGCGCTTTGGTGAATGAGCAGGAGCAGGGACCACGCAGCCATCTCCTTCGCCCCTCAGCCCTGGGGCGCTGGTGGTGAAAGGGGGAAGGATTTTGGAGACAGCGGCAGGTTGGGAAGAGCAGCCCATCATTTTCAGTGCCCAGTTGCAGGGGTGGCTTAGAGACTTGACCAAGCTACAGAGACAGTACAAGGGTTCTCGTGGGTTTATTTTGTTGTTTCTCATTCTCTGCGTTAGGTGCGAGTGCCCTGAGCTGGTACTCGAGGAGAGACCGGCTCCCCCTGCAAACAGCCCCGGGAGCTGTGCCGCTGCTGGGCGGGAGGGTTACAGCAGCTCCCAGATGGCTGCAGGCAGCGGGGAAAAATGGGGCAGCTTCAGTGCCTTGTAGGAGAAAGCCTGAGCGATCGTGGGTGAGGCTCAGAGCAATAGGAATAAACTTCTCAGGTCGTAAAGTTTGATCTCCTTCCTTACTGCCTCATTGCTCTGGTAGCTCGTAATCATCTTGTGAGCTAATAGCCCTCCTCTTTCGCTGTCAAAGCCAAACAACACGTCCCCATGTGAAAGCTACGGTTCCACTTAGGTGTGTCCAGGTGCATGATGTGGAGTTGGTGCAATCACATTTAATCCATTTCTAATATGCCAACTCACAAAGTCATCTACATCTCACACATAATACTCAGGTATTCCCATCGCTCTCACAATACCA
This sequence comes from Leptosomus discolor, assembly GCF_034619465.1. NCBI lineage: Eukaryota > Metazoa > Chordata > Aves > Leptosomiformes > Leptosomidae > Leptosomus > Leptosomus discolor. The sequence continues at coordinate 50,816,800 of NC_141396.1, read as the reverse complement.
ACTAACTGCCAGATCCACTGATTTTATTAGGATTCTCCTACCTGGTTAATAAAAAACATTAAATAAAATAACTTGAACTGCTGAGCTGCAAAAATGGTGGTACCCATCTTTACCTGATGGCTTCCATCCCAGCACAGCCCACAGTTGTCTTCCTCTTGGCCAGCTTCTGCCCACAGCAAAAGTGCTTAGTTAAATACCTGGTTTCTGTGTTTTCTCTGAGGTGCAGGTAGCTTACACCCAACACCCCCCCCTGTGCAAAAGATTGCATGTCTTACTGAAGAATGTATGAGATTAGGTTGAAGGTAGACAACTTTGGGGAGTATACTCAGGCCTTCATGTCTTTATCTTTTGACTTCATAAATGTTTCCAAATCATAGTTCAATATTGAGGACAGACTAAAATGGCTATAATTGTTGAGATTGCTTGGTTTTCCCTCTCTATGATGGATTTTTGACTCACATATTCATGCTCTTTGTTTGATAGATGTTTTGCAGCAGAGACAGGCTGGTCATTCCCAGTTTCTGTGCAACAAAATATTTTTCAGGTGGGATATGGGCACTTTTGGTTTTACATTCATATTTCCATTTGATTTCATTTGCAGTGTCTAACTGGCTTTGTCCACATCCCCACACCTTCTTATCTGTAACAGTCAAATTTGCTTTGCCAATTGGTTTTGTTTTCAGTAATTCCTTCAGTGCTAACTCCTGCTACCCTCTCCGAGGTGGCAAGATAAGGCACCTTCCTTACAAAGTTTTTCTCCTTGTTTGGGATGCTGTTTTTTAGATAACATTTTTATGTTTATGGAGAGAAATGTCTTGCTTGTCCCACACTCGAGTTCTTCAGTTCGGCTGATGTTATTAACCTATTTCACTGATTTCTTAAAGCTTGACATTAGAAATTGAAAATCTGACTCAAATACATACCTCTATTGCCTTTTTTCCTTCTCTTTAAATTTAAAATAAATCAAGTCCTAAGGAAGTGGCATCAATGTTTTACCTAGATGGACATCAGCTAAGACAATTTAGCTCAATTCCATAGTGGAGTGTGTTTTTTTTTGGCATATGGAGCAATACTTAGCCAGGCTCAGCATCAGGTGGGTGCAGAGATCCCACTGTAGGCAGGGAAACCTCAGAGCAGAAGGAAAACATTAAGTGTTTTGAAAGAGTTGTGAGAGGCTCTGCGGAATTTATGGCCTTCAGGGGCCCATGAGAGGTTTACAAGGCTGGAAGGTTTCTGGGGAGCACTTTTGTGTGGGCTTTTGCAGGTGGCTCCCCAAGATCATACGTTTCTGTTTGCTGGAATTACCTCGTTGCTGGAACTGGTGCTGCTTTGACTTTCTGAGCGGCTAGTCACGTCTTTCTGGGGAAATGGGCAATTTTGCTGCAGAGCAGCAATCATGTTCTTGGGTCCTCTGCATTACCAGGAGGACAGGAGGCTCCTGGCATGTCACATCAGTATCAGGAATCAGTGAAGATCGAGGTACTGTTTTGGAAATCAATAGTTTGCAAAATGTCTGTGCAAAGCCAGAAAGAAAAAAACCCTTGTATTCAGGTCAGACTTAACGGAACAAATTTATTCCTCCAGCTGTTTTTTTTTTCAGTGAAACTTCTTGCAACAATACAGAAGATAGTGAGTGATGTGCTGCAAAAATCTAATTTTATGTATATTCTCTTTGACTTTTCATCAGAGGTCTATTATGATAATTTGTTATAATTCCTTTAAATAGCAAGAACATGATTTTAAGTGGTTTATTTAGTGTAACGTATAAAGATTGTAATAGGCCAGAAACCTCTCCAGGAACTGTGGCCATGTCAGTGCCTCCTTTCCTGAGATTACCTTTCTAGTCATTAGGAGCCCGATAAAGCTGTTGGGCACTGCTGGAAACAGCGTTCTTGCCAATGTTTTGTATGCTTTTCATTCATTGACCACAAAGGCTCCATTTCCCCATCCACGCCACCTCACTCTGTGACTGGTGGGAGGTAAGCACACAAGTTTGCAGCTCCACACTTGCTGTCCACAGGTGACTGCAGGGTTTCCTTCTTTGGGTGACCTGTGCATTGTGGGGGGAAATGCAGCCATGCAGGTACCTGGCTGGTGTTACAAATTCATGACAAATTAATTTTTCTCACGGACTGCTGGGTCTCCCCCTCGCAGGCTTTGAGGCAACACTTCCAGTGAGAGTGAAGTCTGTGGCTTCCCCACCTGGCCTGGCTCGGCAGCGGCAGGTCCTGGTGCTGTGTCCCAGCCCAGGCTGGAGAAGTTGGGAAACTCTCACTCCGGTCCTGGAGGGTGGAGATTACTCCTATTTCCCCAGGCTTGCCTCAGTGGCCAGCCCTGCCTCCCAGACACGTTGGTGTTCTGCTGCCTTTCTTGTCCATATCTAACATCTTTTGGCTTAATTCCTATCTCTTAGGGCTTTGGCTGGAAGAGAAAATGGTGGAGGGGGAGGCCTCTGCCACACGCTGATATGCTAGAGACTGTGTGGGGGTGCCCCAGTGCTTCCGTCTCAGGCCAGATCATGTCCTATTGCATGTCCCACCCACAAGCCACATGCCAGGGAGGCGAGCTCAGGCATTTACTCAGCTTCCAAAAAAATCCTTACTGGGGCTGAGTTGTGAGTATTGACAGTATTTCACTGAAGCCTTTATTTACACAACTGCTCCAAGTATCACAGAAAGATTATTGCAGAGGGGTGGATGAGTGTTGTTTAAAGTGGATGTCAGAAAGAGTACAGGTATTGATAATTCAGTTTTATGGATCACAAAACCAGGCAGCTAAAACTTCAACAAGGAGCTATTAGGTAACTTGTAGCATAACCTGCCCACCATATAAAGGTATTATCCATCCTTGAAGAGGTTGCTCTAGCTGTGTTTTAAGGGATACACCTGAATGTAGTTATTTCACTTGAGTTTTGCTCTCCTATAGGGCTAGCAGCTGGAGAGCATGCTTTCTGATCATATTTTGGACTTATTTTTAATTCATTTTCCCCACCTTAAAGTATTCATCAGCTGCTGTAACCTGTTGTCTCAGACAGCTGCTAGATCCTAGCTGATGGAGTTTATTGATTTCTGACTCTGATCCTGCAAATCTTATTTCAAATTCATCACCTGCCAGGGCTGTACTGGGAGCCTGACCTGAACTGCAGCGTATTACAGATCACAGAACTTTCTCGTGAGCTTTCTAGTGCCACCGGCTGCAAAGCCCCTCTGTGTCCTCTGCTCTGGAGCAGACCACCCTGATGCTCCAAGAGGCCCCAGAGCAAACCCTGACCCCTTCCCCTCCTGCAGCCCTAAGCCCAGCTCTGCCCGACACCTCGGTGTGCCAGCACTGGCTGTGCCACGTTGCACTGCCGAAGAGGGGAGACGAGGAGCTGTGCACAGCAGACGTCAGGCAGTGGTTTGGTGGCCCCCACTCGGCGTGTGGCAAGCCTCACCATCCCAGCCCACGTCCAGCCCCGCTCTCCTCACACACGAATTATGGTCCAGTCCTCTCCACTGCACGAAAAGCCTGAAAACCTGAACCAGATGCAAGGTTTCACCTGAGTTTACAGACAGCCTGGAAGCAATAACTCTGGGAGGTATGAACTGCTCCTTTCATCGTAACAAGATGTTAATGGGGGGAAAGCCCCGCTGCTCCAGGCAGTCCTCTATTAACGCTGCTGCAGCAACTGGGAAAGGCGGATCTGCTGGTTCAGTTTCTGCAATGCCCACCCCCGTGCATCCCCCCATGCCCATGGCTCAGGCTCTCCAATTCACACGTCCCCTCTGAGGTGGTCCCCCTCCCTGAGGCAGAGGGTGCCTGGTTGTGCCCCCTGCACAGCTCTGGATCCCCTGGGGTTCCGAGGTCTTCGGTGAGGGCTGTGGGCAGTGGTGCACAGCGCTCCTCGGAGGGATGAACAGAACATCTGTTTGCCATCACTTTGGGTTGTTTATAGCATCTTGATGCTCTCTTCTGCAACATTTTATTTTAAAGAGCCTGGTGATACTCCCATGCAGAGCGCAGCAGAAGTGCAGCTTGCTCCTGGTTCATGTATTTCAGCTAAAGTTGCCTAACAGTTTGCGAAGTTCACAGAGCACGCTCCCCTCTGATGCAACGCCAGACACAAGAGCATCGTTCCTGGTTCTCACGTTGCTGATCGCAAGCCAAGCTGCTCTGCTCTCCCCCTCGCTTTCTATGGGAAGGGATGTTTGGGCAAAACCAAACTGACCGTTCTTTGACTTGAAGTAAAAAATGACATTCTAACTTTGGAAGCCAGGCTGCAATTTCTCAACATGCAGCATGGGATCAGAGGAGCCCAGCCCGTGCCCTCCTCTGCAGTGCTCTGTACCTGTTTGCTTTTCTATCGCAGTCCGTACACGTGGTATGTGGCTCGGGCAGCATTAAGGTGAGGGGGAACAGAGAGGTAATGTGGTTTCTGCTGGGCAACCTTATCCGCTCTGATCGTGCTGGATTTTCAACCAAGTGTGACTGTGAAGGATAATTACCGTCATGTGTTACCTGAGATTACAGGGTTGCTTTCCAACTTACGACACTAGGAGAACCAAGCAGTTGTTAATATTTAATCAGACTCTTGGCTTAACAATTGGATAAATGAGGTGTGTAATTACACAATTATAGAAGACATTTCAGATAGGAACTGTGCCGTTATTAATAGTGAAGGTGAAAGCTGGTGAACATACACCGTTCAGTCCCATCAAGCATGTCATTAAAAAACATCTTCATCATGAGAGTCTAACAGCATGTCCTATGAGATGGTAAACAAAGGTTTAAGCTGCTGTTGAGATAAAAATTCCTGCTTGGCCAAGAGGTTTCAATGTAAGAAAAATACCAGACCAGATGTTTTGTTGATGTGGCAAGCTGTAATCAGGGGTAACTAGGGAACATTTAAATATGCACACAGACTATACCACGCGTTTACGGCTGTGCTCTAGGTATCATTTCTCAGCAGTCAGGTGATTATTTTCCCTAGGTTATTCATTTTAAATTTTATAGGAGACAGAGAGGTACCTTTTACCTTTTATTTCAGTGTAGTACTTACCTGCCCAGTGGAACTTTTCTTTAAAATAAATGTTTGCTGTATAGCACATGCAAGGTGTTGTGTTGGATTGCAAAGTACCAATCAGAATGAAAATGGAGATGCTGTCTGTAATAATTTCATTAGTCTGTTCTTTCAATGCTGTGCTTTATCTCAGCTACTTAAAACGTTTTATTTTTTCAAGTGATCCTGATTTGGAAAGATTGCAATAGTTGCAGTTCTTCAGTGCTCTGCTACAGTGAGCATTAACTGTATCTCTCTTGAGAGTCAATTAGAGGGATAGTGGAAAGTTAACATCAAAATCAAAGAACTTCTTGACCAGCATGATCATAGGTTAGTGAAATGAATCTGAATAATGCATAAAATTAAATCTTAGAAATGCTTTGCACAATGCAATGAGGCAGCATTAAGCTGTTAATGTGGTTTCTCAAATGAGAGGTTGTAAAAACAAGAAAGCACATTTGTTGGCAGATGCTAGGGGCAGCAGTGTTTTGATTCCCTCTTCCCAACTAGTGTTCCTGAAAAGTTTGCAGTAATCCAGATCTGGATGCACAGACATTGCTGAACTTCTCAGTGTCTAACTGTAACTAGATACCACCACCTCTGCTTTGAGATCAGCGGAATAAATGTCCCATCAGAGTTACATTAACATTTTTCTTGTAGAGATAGTTACGTTAAGAAATCATGTAATCAGAGAAATGGCTTGCATGTTCACTGCTCAGCTGAGTGCTGGTTTTGTGCCAGTGGCTGATCTGCACCATGAGCTGTCAGGTCCTTCTGGCATGTGCTTGCGCATCAGTTCCTCTTTAACAATTTGTACTTGGTGTTGAGCTCACGCTGTGAAAAGAGCAGAACCCTTCAATTATAGTGATGCAGAGCCAACAGAGATAATTAGGAAAATAAGCTCTCAGCCCCCACGAGGTTAAGATTTCCGTATATGACATGTTGGCATAGAATTGTAAAGGAGATATAAAGAAATGCACAACCAGAATAATTTCCTATGGCATGTTACCTTGGATCCAGTTTAGTGCAACCTGTTTCTTCCTCCTCTTTCTTCTCTCCTCACCTTGAGTCTGCCAATCCTGTCTTACTCAAACTGGTGCCACTGAAATAATTTTCCTTTATTCTGACTTGGTCATGCACCTTCCCAAGTCTGCAGCTCCCAGCCTCACTTTTGAGTGCTGTATAGCCATGGACTGTGGCTTCCAACCTCCTTGGCAGACCTCCGATGTGATACTCACCTCCTCGTGCTCCCCATTTCTTCCAGTACTTTCATGCCATTGGCACCAAGAACATCTTTGATACATAAAGAGATTTGCAGCTCTTTCCTTTTCAAGACATGATTCCTCTGTTTTGCTGCCACCATGGGCTACCTCCAAATTCCTGGATGAAATATGGTTCAAAAACCCGGGAAACTTGGAGCTATAATATTTGAACATTGCCCAAACAAGCTAAAATATATTGAACCTGTTGGGTTAAAACACAGCTTTCATTTTCTGCTGAGAACTCATGCTCATGTCAACTCCATCCGTGAATTGTCCAGGCTGTCCATTCTCCAAGGAAGGACCAGCTATGGCACTTGGCTGTGAAACACTTCATGTCTTTATATCTCTGCATAAACAGACTGGAGATAATGAAATAAGCAGCCCACAAGGCTTTCCGCTCCCACCTCACAGATCCCTGCTAGCCTGCCCTCTGAGGGGTGAGAGCCCAAGTGGCCACATCTCTTCTGGCCCGTTTGACACACAGTTTTTCAGCGAGCAGAAGGGAAACTGCTGTTGGCTGGTGGGTTTGTGGCGGGCTGAAGAGAGCACTGCCTGCAAGTCCTGCCTGCTGGGAGCATGGGCACAGTGATGAAAGCTTTGCAGCCTCCTCTCAATGCACTACTATTAAGAGATGTTTTAATTATCTCTAAAGCTTTTTATTGTATCACATCCCGTTAGTCAAGACATGATCTGTGCCCAGTGCTCCTCCAGCAGTTATGATAATGGCCTTTGCTGTTGGTTTTTGGGGGATAGTCCAAGACTGACAGAGGGACTTTTCTAGCTAAGGCAAGCAAGATTTATTTGTTAATTAAACTTTGTGGCACCTTGAAAACAGAAAATGCTGCGTATGTCCTTAGTATTTTTCTAATGTCAAAGTGGCTTGCATTTAAACCTTTTGAGGCCCTAATGACTTGGTCTGCGAATCCCTGGTCTACTCTATCTATAAAATTAAAAATAAACCAGGAAGATATTGAGTCCTGGCATCTAAAGAAGGCTCCTTTTCTCCCATGTGTGGGGTAGTCCTTTTTGTACCTCTTGGAGGTTTTAAGTCCAGAAGACTGCAGAGTCAGTGACCATAAAGTACTTATGGCATGAATGCATAATACACGTATTTAATTAAAATGTTAAAATATGTAGAATGTTTCAAGGGTGCTGCTTTGTAGATTTCTGCAGACTGGGCACATCAGTAATTTATGCACTGTCTGGCTTTGTGTGTTGTATTGGGCTATTTACACTTGTCCTCAGCTGAAACATGGACCATGGCAGCCTTTCCACTCTGTGCACTACCCGGCGAGACAGGACGCTTTGCAAAGGGAACACACAGTGACAAATGCCGTCTCACGAACATTTGAAGCAGTGCACACACAGATACGCATGGACAAGCAATTCTCAAAGAAAGACGAGTTGCTGTTATTGTGGCGCTTGGGAGTAAATTTAGCTTTCTGCCAAACCGATACCTCCATTTCTCTAGTTGTGATTTGCAAAGGCAACTTTCATGTGTTTCGTAAAATCAGTTTGTTTCTGTCTTTTCCTTTGAAGAAAGTCAGTGTCACCCAGACCTCACAGAGCTCTCAGCTGGATGCATATATTGACTGCCCTGTTTGTTCCCCACTGAGCTAAATGTGGTTTTTTGCATTTAACCTCCTTTGAAGGGAGAGAGAATCCAGCAACATATCATCTGTCTGTGCTAAGCCAGGGGGATCCTTCCATGGGTTTATCCCACAGCCCCCAGAGGTGGTATTCAGGGCACTTTATAATAACTTAAAGACACCAGATATTCCTCTGTGTAATAACTCCCAAAAGAAAGGAGAAGAGGTTGCAGGGTGGATAAACTTCTGGGCACATCTTACCTTTCAATGAAACTCTAAATATCAAAAGTAAATCTGCTAATGTGGGTGGCGCTAGTCAATGGAGAGTAATCAAAAGGCTTACTCAACTTGCTTTGAAGGTTTGAATAAAGAAGGGCTTCTTTTGGTGCTTCAGATTCTGGTCAATGGGCATGTTAAGTCAAACGCAGTCAATGAAGTGCAGAGAAGCAGAATGGCTGGGGAAGCCCAGGGAGAGGGAAGATGAGCAATGAGCTTGTATTTTGGCAGGGGGGTGACTGCAAGCCTGAACTCACTTCAGCATAAAGAGACAAGTGAAATAAGGCAGTGTTGGGTTCTGCAGGACCCACTTATCTTTTATCTGTAGATTTTAATTTCTATTTGTAAAAGAATAGGTGGATGTTATGAAACATTTTTCTGATACTCCAGCTGTGGAAAACAAAGCACATCTGGCACATAAAATAACAATGAAATTATCTGAAAGCTGTTCTGTTCTTAAAAGCAGCTACAAGTACGTGTTCAAATAACTTGCTGGAAAAGAATAGATCCAATTTGTCATATGATAATACATAAGCTTAGAAGGAGTGAAAAATTAAGCCAAGAGAAATATTGCACTTCAGAGAGTTCAAATAAAGAGGTTTTTTCCCACCAAACTTCTGTGGGCTTGCAAGGCATAAATTACACAAACAGCATTAAAAACAGGAATGCAAAAATCAAAGAGCAAAATTAAAAGCTCTGTTTGTGTTCCAGCCGTGCAACAAGTGTGCAGCAGATGTCCGAGGCCTGTGGTTAAGAAATCCCCTGGTCTGGATGCACAATTTCCAGCGTGTCCTGCTGGCACGCATCTGAAGGTAGGTTGTAACAAACATACTGTCAGCTACGTAAAATACACAGTCCATGAGAAGGGAAAATACTGTAAATCTGGCAATGATGCTTTCCCTTGTGTTTCTCTAACGAAGATGCTATTTCACAGCGTTTCTGAATGAGGGGCTACCAGTGGCCTGAGAGCTGTCACACTCCATCTCAGTGAAGACCCATCTCCTTTCCCAGTTCCTCGCTCGTGCTGGTGTTCAGGTTTCCAGTGAAGCACAAGGTAACTCACTGCCTCTTAAAATGGAGCAGTTCACCTTAACTGCAGCTGACATTTGGGTTCGGAGGACGTATCCTGCTTTCATGGTCCATTATACCCTATTTGGGTGAAAAGACCTGTACTGCCAAAGGCAGAAAGGAGTAATAAAAGTAAAAATAGCGTACTGAAACAGTATAGCTGAAGGAAATTGTCTAAAGACTATTGATTTGTTTCTGTGTTTTTATGTTTAAGGTGATTTCTAAAGCTGCAGTTTGATAATGTTCTTAAAATATGTCAGACTTTTTACACGTTAAGTGGTAGAAAAATACCATGCCTCCTACACTCCCAGCAGCAGGCGAAGCACATTGTGATGACTATATAAAGCCCATCATGCAATTGAGTTGTTCTTAATTTAAATATTTTTACCTACCAAACAACAATATAACATCAGTCAATACCACACACAGACTCCAGATGAATGCAAGACTGAATGCAAATTAAAGGCTTTGCTGGCAGCCTAAACAAGAGGGGTTTCATGCAGGTCTGCAGGCTTAACATTAAGGATTGGGTTCTCATTTAAACAAACTCCCCTTTACATCCCCTCTGCAGTTCCAATGGACCTTACTGTGGGAGTAAATTACACGCCCGCTTAATCTGAGGGTTTAGATTAAATGTGAAGTTTCATCCTGGGGGTGGAGGGGATGGGCTGGCTGGGGAGAGGGAGGTGGCAGAGGGAGATGCTGTGTACGAGCCCAACATGAAATCAAATTAACTAATTCTGCTCTGTGTACATTTTATTCCTCAGAATAGCTGTGATCTGAGCTGAATCTTGTGATGGGTAATGCTGATTGTCTGTACCTTCTCCCTCCTATTACTGAAAAGCTTAAGAAAAAGTATGGTCACATCCACATTTCCAATGTGTTTATTAATATGAAAAGTATAAAGTTTTTGGAGTCCAACACTGCAAGAGCAAAGCATGGGAAGGCAGGCGTAAAATGTCCTGTTTCATGTCGGTGGCAACTGCAGTTTCATTTCTGTGGCAGTGATAAATGACAGGAATTCACAATTTTCTCCCAACTCCCTTGGAAGATGTATTCTATAGAATGAAAATAGAAGCACTGAATTATTAAGAATCATCCCCTTTACATATGAAAACGATATGGTGTCATGTTAAATACACCGTATTAAGAGGTCAATTAGAAACCTATTTTGAGTTAATGGAATTAGTTTTTTTAATTTTACGTTTTAAATGCAATCTTTCAAGGTGTACTGGAGATCGAAGGAATAGAAAATAGACTAATCCAGTTAAAGGCAGTTAATGCTTGCAGAATGCCTGAGAGCAATGCTGGCGGGTGAGAGGGTGCGATGGGGCAAGGGCGGAGCAGACAGCATCCTTTTCTTCCCATCTACACTGACTCCCTTGTGACTGTGAGTGAGAAATGCTATTTATTTTAGTACATTCCCTATATCTGAGTAGACCATAAAACAAGGGGAAATATGCTTGGGCCCTGGCTCCCAGCCACAGCCCTCATTTCACTAAGTCTTATAGCACTTTCTTTAAATCCTATTTGGTGCAGTGGAAATTGAGTATATACAAAAGTCCTGAGTGCAATATTGCAGCTGGTCAAGGTACAGTTGTTACATTAGTCACTGGGCAGTTGTTCAGCTGCAGATCTGCGTTGGAATCGGCTCCAAAGGGAAATAGCTAGAAAGAGCTTCTCTACTCTTCAAAGGATTTGCTGCTCCTGTGATGCCCCTGGAATATTAATGCATGTGGAAATTGCTTCCACCCCCATGTTACAAGAGAGGAGATGTCTGCAAAAGGGAAAGCCTCTGGACCAAAGGACAAGTCAATACATGAGGAATATTTTGGCATCCAAGGACTGTTCTGCCCACACATCCCTCAGGGCCCTTCCTAGCCCTCTCCTTCCACCCTGCCCAAGCTCACGTCCGTTTTGGTCGTTGCACTGGGGACCTGGATTCAGCTGGAAAATCAACCTGAGGAAAAACCCAATAGTGTGTTTTTCTTCCAGTTGCCTTATTCTTGTCCATGTGGCATAAATCGCTGCCAAAATAGATATCTATCTATACTCTCCTTTGCCTGGTCTCTAGATAAGGTGCACACGGCACTTTCATATTAGGAACACTGTTTATGGTATAGATGAGCAGGATGGCAGTTTTTGTTGCCAATTACTGTTTAGCTAAAGAGGTGATATGTACACTGCATGAGAGGGGACACACTTATGCTGTACAGAAAAGACTGGCAATAGTTCAGCTCACGCTTACCCCTGGGCTCACACTGCCACTGAAGAGACTAGACCCCTCTCCAAACAGTACCACTGTCCTAGTGCTGTCCCCATGGCTCAATTTCTCTAGCAGAGCAGGCATAAATTCCTCTTGATTCATCTTGTCTGGTCACAGTTCAGGTTTCCAAAATGTTTTGGGCCAAAGATTTATTTTATTTTGGTGATTTGCTCCCTGCAGAGCTGATTTTTGGTACCTAACAAAGAAAAGCACCAGGTCCTAAGCAACTCCAATGCTTGTATAATGGTAATTTGAAATTTTTATTTGGCGTAAAATTAAGAATATTGCATTTCCAGTTGGTTGAACTATGTAACTGGGTAGGGCCCTTCTCTCCGTCACTGCTGGGACTAAAAGGTGGATGTCAATGTTAGCATTAGGAGGAGACTTGTCATCCAGAGCTGTGCCACAGAGCCCGCGTCGCTACCTCCTGCCACTGCTGCAGCCAGACCCCGCACGGGAGAGATGCCGGCAACCAAGCCACCCCTCCCGGCTGGGGAATACGAGCCACTCACTTTCCTGTAAGCTGGGCCACAAGACCACTCATTTCCTGGCACTTTCTGGCTCTTGATCTTATTCCACTGATTTTTCCTTTACAAACAACAGGGGAAAAGATGGGAAAGCTGTGGAAAACAGAAAGGAGAAATAGGTCACACTAGAAATTCTGAAACCTCAGCAAAGCTCTTGTTTAAAGTGATTAATTCAGTGACCTCTGACCACAAGGCAGACCTTCAATTTGCCAGCAGAGGATAAAAGAGTCAAGATCTGAATGAGTAAAGAAGGGATGAAGGGTGAGTTAATCCAGTAACTGTGAAGGAACATTGGAAATAAAAATACTCAACATATATTCTTCTTCTCTTTAGTCCTTCTATTGCATGCAGTTTATTTCTGGATATACTGGAATATCAGGTACATTTATATTCTTTTTGATCTCCACTGTTTGATCCAGATCCAGCCAGCAGAGCAGACTGGTGCTCTTAATGCTATTAAGTAGCACAGTCTGCATTTATTTATTTTTTTAGAAAAGAAACTAAAAAAGCACTTGCAAAATGGTACAGATTTAAAAGAAAATGAGGTATTCCAGCAGCTTGTAACATTTCCATCTTTATTTGCTGAAATTTCTCATTCTAAAATACATGTTTTTTGTGATGGAAAGCAACAAAGTGGTTAGTGACATTGAACACTTTTGCCCGAGTTGCCTGGAAAACTCCCATGCAGAACGTAATCTTTCATCTGTAGTTATAAGCCTGTAAGCTGCTTATACTATTTTTACTCTAAATTCATCTTTCATTTGGTTAGTCTCCAGCAATTCAGACCAAATTTACACTTGGAAGTTCCCTAGTAATTTCCAGTTAACACTATTACAAAGTGAGAAAGGAGTCTTAAAATAAATTGTCTCAGTAATGCATGTATTTTTTGCTGCTGGACTGTAAGCAGATACCTCATTTGCAGTATCTGATATCCTTTGTGTGATAGCTTTGATCGTATCATTTTCTCCCAAGTAGAAAAGAAGACTTGTGAGAAACTGATTTTGAAAATGCTGTTGTTCAACAATGCTAGTAGCGTGAAGACTTCTCCATACTTGTTTATGCCAGTAGCACCTTAAAATAAGAGAAAGACCTTGGAGTAACATAAATCTCCTGATCGGTACCTCCTATAGTCCATTACTTAGTCAAAGTTCAATCACTGCTTGAACAATTTTCTACTTTCATGTGTGGTTTAGGTTCCATTTTACAGCAGTAAAATATCAGGCTGTTACTGATTGTTTGATTTTACTGTAAGCAATAAATGAAGAAGTGAAGATAAAAATATAGGTAAAATAAAAACCTTGTCTTCACAACATCATAAATGTTTTAAGAATCAATGAATAACACAGTAGACTTCAATGTTTTCAAATAGAAAAACACTTATTAAAAGTGTGTATTAACTCTTGTTTCTTAAATGCAGGGGTTTTTTTATGGTTCTCAGAAAGGAATCCTGAGAGAACCAATGACTTTGTTTAGGTCTGCACAGCAAAACTACCGTTTGAATTGTCTTTGATTAAATCATTATCTTCTTTCTTCTGCTTTATTCCCTCCGGACACATAAGAAGACATTAGGAGCAGAGAGAAAGCTGTTGAGAGTCCAGAAACAAAAATGGGACATATTTATATTTAGCTGTCTGGTAAAAGATTAGAAAACTGAGCAATTGTTTTATAATATTAAAGGATGAGGTAAAGTTTTGGCTTTTGAAAGGTATGATGTGATAAAACCAGAACTGCCTATAATTAATATTTATTGTTATTATTTACTGAGTACGCTAAAGCGTGTACTGATTTACAGGGAAATATACAGATAAAATCCCCCAGATGGGAACTTTAAGTAACAAAATAAATCGTAACAGAACTGATGATGACAAGGAGGGTCCGTATGCCTCCCTCCCTTTCCAAGCAAGAGCCCTGCAGCTCCTTGGAGGGCAAAAGTTTCTCGCCTTGTGTTAAGCCCATTGCTGATTTAGTGTTTGCTCTGCTAGATATGGATCATCACCTAAATTTTAATGCTACTACATTACAGTTGCAGGAAATATTCTGCTTAAATCCAGAAAAAGATGCCAATATTTGGTGTAATATACAACATCCTCCAAACAGGGTTGCAGGGATTACACTGACAATAGCTGCAAGTGCAAGCAACAGAACAACATTGACACTATCAATCACAACAGAGCCTTAGTGGCAGTTAAGATTTATGATGTCAGCCTTACAATATAGAGCTGTTAATGAAAATAGAAGATTGAAACAATACTGATTTATTGGGTCAGGCACATGAAGGCTTTAATGCCATCTTCCCATTGCACGGCTACTTGGGGCTGTCCCAGTATTTCAGGACCCTCGGTAGTTACAGCTCTTACACATTGCCACTGGTAGAATTTTAAATGGAATTTTGAGAAGTTTAGGTTTTCCTCAAAAAAGGACTGTGGATATGAGGTTGCCGATCTTCAAATATTAGCTTTGTGGGCTTAAAGTTAATAGTAAAAATTACAGATAAGAGGCATAAAAGGTCCACTAATGCCTAAAACACGTGATGTTCAGGACCAAATTTAGCATAGAAAAAATGAGGGGAAAAATCATCCAACTATGCAGAAGCCTGGCAGGTTGTAGAGGCTTCTATTTTCAGAAGTAATGATACTCAGGCCTCTGAAGCCCCCTATTGCACAGCCAGAGACCTGTCCCATCTCAGCTGAGCTTAATTCAGGAAAGGATTGATTTGATACTCAGATCTCATTTGCACTCTGCCAACATTAAATTCAGCAGAGCAGTAATGGTCCTTGCCTTAAAAAAATGCTGAAAATCAGAAGAATCCCCAACAGAGGCAGATGCCTCTCCCCTGCTGCCCTTGCAGCTCACATGCCCTTACTGGAAGGCCAAGGCAGAGCAAGTGGCTGTGATCACTTTCAAATTAATAACTTTTTGGAAAAAAAAAAATCTCAAAATTCCTGAACAAATTCCTCAGCATAACCTGATACTCTGAGAAGCTGGGTTTTTATTTGAAATACCATATTCCTACAGTCAAAGTCTGGTAAACAGGGAAAACACATCCTGGTTTTGAGTGTCTAATCATAAGCAGTGATAAATAAATACTGTCTACCTATTCTCCCAGAATTCATTATATATATTAAGCAGAGTGTGTGTGCACATGTGCAAATGATTTCTCAAAATAAGACTCTTAATAAACCATGTCTACCTAACTCTGCATTCCCCCCAAGATCATTTAGACATATAATGGATACACCTCTATAGCTTAGCATATGTGCACATTGCCTATGAGTAGAGCCATCAACAGTGGAGCGCACACTTAAGACATAAAAACCAGTAAAATGGGAGTGCTGTGATCCAGCTCAGTAAAATGTCGTTAGTAGCATTAAGGTGAAGCACTTCTGAAGACTTAAAGTATTGCAAAAGCACTGGACGTCCTCCATTAGTTTCGGATTACTCCAGCTTGTGAAAGACTCACTTTCTGTTTATTCGGGGTAAGAAGGATTGTTATCCTTGGTGGTTCTTGCTCCCATCAGGTGGCTGCCCCTGAGTCTGCAAAATAGCCTGCAACGGCTCCAGTGGTGCCCACTAGCCAGAGCTCTTCCCTGTTTTTGTGGGGTAAGTGCTCTGGGCTCAGGTTTATGCAACTCAGCGGGGGGCTGTGCCTTGTGATCATGGGGACTGGTGTGCTTGTCAGCAGCATCTCCATTTCGCTGGATTTCTCCCCAGCTAGGCAGGGCAGTCCTGGTCCTGCTCCCACTGCTGGCCAAGGGGCTGGAAAGGAGCTGGCCTTTCCTCAAGTAGAGGTGACACTGTGCCTTCCTGCGTTCAAGAGTTTCACCAAGTTTTGCCTCTGCTGTTGGTTCAGGCAAGGATTTGTCCTGTCCCTGTCACCCAAACCGACTATCAGAAGGACAAAGGCTCACCACGAGTGTGTTATCATTGACCAACTTACTTGCACCCTGTCAGGGAGAGTGCTCCCTGTGACACAGAGCCCATGGTCACCAGACATATGTTGACCAGGCAAGAGTTGCTCTCAAACCTCAGGTTTCCCTGTCCCTTCAGCTTCATGCCAAGCAGCACACAGCTTCGGGCTCCTCGCTCAGCCCCGCTGCTCCCCAGTGTGCTGTGGCTCAAGCTCATGTTACAGCCCTGGCACGGAGGAGTGTTGCTGCTGGGAGCTGAGGTTCGTGGAGAAAGGGTTTAGTGCTAAGATGTAATGATTTTCAAGGATAAGCTATACAGTCCATGCCAACAGGATTAAACCATGATTCAAAACAGGAGGAACTGTGCTTGCCCTCCTCCTGCAGAGCAGCATGATGAGGAGATGCCACAGGCCCAGTGCCCAGAGAAGAAGAGGAAAGTAGGGCCACTGCAGGAGCAGACCCTTTCCGCTAGCAGTGGTTTAGCACTTGTCCTTGCCTGCTATAGTGTCACTAATGTCTGTCATTGCACGGGTGCCCCATCCCCTTCCTTAGCCTTATTGCAGGAACAGAAGTCACTGCAGGCCATAGCACCCAAATGTCCATCTTCTTCCTAAAAATCTGTCCCTGCTCCAATACTTCCAGGAAGCTCATAAGCTGCGAAGACCACTGCCTGTCATGCAGATCACTGTTCCATGGCCATCCCACAGACTGGCTATTCAAGTCCATGGGTCCCTCCTGGCCAGCACACACCTTGGTGCCCCAGCTACCCTTGGCCACTGCCAAGGACCGAGGAACCATCTGCAGGAAGGGCTGGCGGTGGTGGGAGGGTATTGCGTACCCCCCAAGCCTTGTGCTTGAAAGACTGTTTTTAAAGGAAACTCTCTGGATCAAGATGAGGACTGAAATCTTTCCTCATACCTTCCGTGGCCTTATGGGCACAGCAATCTCATGCAGCAGACTTGGTACCCTGCACGTAAAAAGAGTGATGTTCCTCATGCCCCCCACTCCCTGGTCCTCACCTCAGATCTGACTTATTTTTTCGTGACTGCTTTCCTACCTTGAGAAGAGGTGTGGTTAATGCCATAGCATTTTTCAGGTGTTTGCCATAACTGGATTCGAAATGTGATGCTAACCTTGTAAGTAGATGCAATGACTTACATTAATGACTCCTCGCAAAACTGGTGTGACGTAGAGGTGTCAGTGCTATTATCTGCATCTAACAGCTACAAAGGTCAAAGCTACAAGGGAAGCTGCAAAGGCTTGTGTAAAGGACACGAAGAAACATGTAGCTGGGATTAGACTTCAGGAATTCCTTCTTTACCAGCCTTATTATTAATTGTTGGACCAAGCCCTACTCTCCAACACGGCTTTTACATGCTTCGTAATCACACGAATTTTCCAATTGATCAGACAATAATTTGTCCTCTAAGATTCGTGCACAAGTCAAGTCAGCGTGACTTGGGGATTGAGGTGGATTGATTCTTCTTCGTCAGCAGTATTTACAAAACTGACTTCACTTTCAAGGCACACACCTAGTAAGAGCAAAGTCAAAGGGTGGTCATGGCTAGGAAAAAAGTGTTTGACATTTCGCTGCTGTAAGTTCTTCTATTTTAGTTATATTATAGCTTAGTTTGTTTTTTCAAATTCTCTTTATGTTAATATGAAAAGGAATTCAAGCTGAAATAGTTACCATCTGCTTGAAGTAGGACAGGAAAACACGGTTACAAAAGAATGTCTGAAGTATGGAGCAAAATATGGTCCTGCTAATGGTAACATTTCTGTCATTAACATTAAAGATTAAAGGCTATAATATACAGGAAAATATATTGCATGGCTTATCACATTTTTAATGAAGGGTTCAGTGTTATAGCAGGCAAACGCTGAGAAGAAAAATGTACCTCTTGGATTTTATTTGCTCTCATGGGAAACTCCCCTGTCATGATTGTAGCCCGTAGGATCACCCGAATGAACACCAGGCAGTAAGTCAGCAGTCCCCAAAAGGTTAACAGAGCTTCTTCCTAATGTTACAGCAATGATTAAAAAAATTAGCTCACATTAACCTTTCACCTTTCGGTGGATGGTTCAAATCTACTATGGGTTGGTAGTGATTGAGAATGGTTACTATAAGTTTAATGGGGTTTTGGTGGCTTATGCAGTGCAAGCGGGTGGTCTCATGCTGTTTCCCAGGGCAGGCGTGTCTGCCCGATTAAAACTCCAGAATAACTTGCCTCAATTGGTGCTAACTGGAAACTTCCCTGGCATCTTCAGCAGAGACCCCTACATGGGGACAAGGCCTGGCCATGTGAGATTAGGGCTCTGCTCTCTTCAGCTAATTTAGGGTGCAGGGGACTTTTGTCCTGTAATCACTGGCAATGAATGCACTGCAGCAACCCATTTACCCCCTGCATTTGTGTACTTCATCCACCGCCAGCCCATGACCCTCGCCCACTCCACCAAACCAAGATCCACAGTGTAAGGGTATCCATAAGGTCAGAGACTGCAAATAAGCATTTGCCGTAAGGTAACAGGCACAGTACGGCCCAAGAGCATGGAATTCTGGCCCACTGACACGGACTCAGAAATACAAGGTCCGACGCACTCCTTAAGGTTCACCATGGTGACTAAGGCAAGATCAGCACAATCCCAGGATGTCCTGGTTCCCTGCGTGCCTTCAAATCTTGTACCAATTGTAAACATTTAATCAATGACACATGCACGAACACAAGCTCTCTGCAACCCTGCTTGTTTTCTGTGGAAAATCCTTTATGTGGTCTAACAAACTACTCCCCTTCCTCTTCTGTTGTATATTGCAGCTGGAAGAAAATTATCAGGTTCTGACCGTGTGTATTTCTTGCTTCTTGGGTGAGAAAGAAAGCAATCAGCACTCAGGGTTTTTTTTCTTTCTTGGGTAAATAGTTCTTGTGAAACCAATGTAAGTAAGGTGATTTGCGGTATGGATTTTTCCCATCTAAGTTATTAGAATAAGTTCAGTCAGCACATTCAACCCTACTCTCTAGTGGTACATAAATTTAAGGCAACACTCAACTCTCCTTCAGTATTTTTGGTCTATACTCGAGTTTTTCTTGGCACAGAGAGAAGTGGCAGGTGGAAAGATCAGAGACTTTTTTCCTTCAAAGTGAGATTAGGGGTTTTTTAGGTTCCTTTGTTCTGTAAATGCCTCGGTCTAATTCACTACAATCTATCTAGGACTGAGAATGCCATTTCTTTACTAATTTATATGTTTGGTTTAAAGCTGTGCACTGATCTCAGTGGAGTTTCTCTATTTTTAGTATCCTACTAAGAATTTTTAACCAAAGGGGTTTATGGACAAGAAGGGCAGGTTTTGTTGCAATTTCTTTCTTTTCACATTACACTATCAAAGACAAATGGTTTCCTCTTTCTTCCTGCTGATAAGTTCTTATCTCAGCAAGAGAAAGTGGAACACCCAGACTAGCTCAAGGCAATGGAAACCCACCAGCATCTGTTCAGGACAACACCGATTGACTGGAGCCCTGGCTGAGCTGGGTATGTTAAGGTTAAAATCCCCCAGTGCATGTGAGGAAGTGTGCTTGGGAAGGAGAAATAGGAGAAGGAGAAATGGGATTTGCAATGGGCTGCCTTCTCCCGGAATATACTAAATAGAATTCACCTGGCAAAGAAAATTGGAGAATGCACGCAGTTTTCTTGGCAGGTGCAGAGAAGGCCTTTGACATGATTTAATGGTATTTTAAAAGGCGAGCACTAGAAACAAATGGGAGTGTGCTGGGATGAATTAGATGGATTAAGATTCAATGTGATAACCTAACAACCTCAGGAATAACTAATGACCTACCCTAACAGAAATGTCTGCTGGGTAGGGAAGAAGGCAAAGCTGTTCACTTTAATGATTTTGCTGGCACTGAAGCCTCTCATTTGGGACGTTCAGCAAGAACAGCTTATAAAAAGTGTTGGCTGAAGTCCTCAATTTGTGCAAATTGTCTTGGTTCCTTTGGCATCGGATGTGTGACCCTCTGCCCGTTGGAGCACCTGCCTCATTCTGGTAACAAGACAGAAATCAATAGAGGCCTAAATGCGAATGATATATTGATGGCTGAGATACTCTTGTTTATAGAAATGCTTTCATAAGATCAGGAACAGGACAGCCTAGAATTTAACATCCAGAGGCACTAGGGACTGCCCCAAACGTTTTACATGTGAAGAAGTGACAGCAACGGTTAAAAAATCTGAAAGGGTGTCTGTGGCATACAGGCACCGGTGTGACACCCAGCAAGACTCCCTTCCATAGTAAGAGTGACGCTTTGCTCCTGTAACATTTGAAATAAGAAATGAATGATAATGTACGCAAGAACTGCCCTTAAAATTAGTACTTTGCCTCAACTTCTTTTCAGTCTGATAATTATTCACTGCATCAGTTCAAAAGGAAAATTATCATGATCTTGGCTGAACAAACTAAAAAAATCTCCTAGCATATCAATTAACAAATTGTATAAGAGCATCACAATTAATTTGTTTAATTGAAGTCCCTATTTCTTAGCAGTGCCAGGCTGATTTAGTGCCTTGAAGGACACAGATACTCTGCAGAAATGAAGAGAACGCGCTGGTCACAGTAATGAAAATTCCCTTTCTGCAGTCACTTACGGGAGGAGAACACTGGGACAAGTGTCCATAAATCTCAGCTTGGCCACTTGACTTGCCAGCAAGTCAGAGCTACAGAGAATCCGCCCAAAAGGCAGAGGGCTGTTAACTGTGAGGTGCGTTCATCACAGCTATGAGGGGCTGTGGGTGCTCTCTGTCCAGGGACCTATGGGGAAAACATGGAGATCTTCTGTGCACTCAGACTGCATGGTGCATATTATAGCAGCAAATATGGCTTGAATCTCTCCCGCAGCTTTCCACGGGATTAAAGCAGCCCTTAGGCTCTAAGTAGCAGTTGACAACACCACTCCCAAAGGACCAAGCATATATTCCAAATTCAGGTGGGATGGAGTGAGATCAGTTCCTCTCCTTTCCTATGTTCTTATAATGTATGTGCTCTGTACCAGCACCGGTACTCCTTCTTTCTTACTGCAAAAAATGTTACTGAGCAATGAAGAGCTGCACAGCCATGAAGCCCTTGATGGTGAAACAGCACGTACATGTGCAGATGTGGGTGTGTGGCCAGCTAATTGCAAACGGTGACTGTGTATGGCACACGCAATTTAATACAGTTGGAAGTTCAGAGCCTGACCTTCACAAAGGCTACATAAAAATGCTTCCCTTGATCAACCTCAGCTCATGACTTCAGCTGTGGCACCTCTGAGGCACTGCCCTGGGTGTGGAAGATGTCTCTGTCCTGCAGTGCAGCCCTGGGTGACATTGCACTCTATCAGCTGTTATCAGCTTCTTTAATTACTAACAGGTATGTTAGAAAGCATTCAAATTGTAATCAGACTGAAATGGAGTCATAATGATATCTGATCTGGGAATTTAGTCCAAAGCTTTCCTTTTCCATGATGGTTTTCATTTCCTGTAATTTAGAGCTGGAAGCATTTATGGAATATCACATGGTTTTAGTTTACACAGGAAATCAGCTGCAGTTGCGGGAAGATACTGACTTAGGGGTTTTAGGGTTTGTTTTGTTGGGTTTTTTTTTAAGAAACGAAAATTGCTTCAGAGGAAAACATTGCAGAGTTCTACCTCTGCTGTTTGAAGCCTGCATTCTGCAAAGCGATCTATGATTATATAGGAACAAGCAGTTTATTTCTGTTACATGATAATCACTTAATGTGAATGAAGCAATAAATGCCTTTCCTTTTTAAAGCGAAGAGATAAACCAAGTGCAGGAAAAGATGTGGAGGAGGGTGAGGGGACGGGATGCTGGGCAGCTGCAGCAAGAAAAATCTCTGAAGCAGGAAGTATCAAATAGAGTGTGCATGAAAAAGCTGAGATGACCAAATCAGATTAAAATGGGAAAAGGTGCTTATGTTTCTTGAGTCACAGCCTGCCATTTTAATCACTCTCTGTGTGACTCCTGGGGAGGGGATGGGGTTCATCAGGAATAACACCGCATGACACTGCACCACCCAGAACTCATTGCAAAAGCCTTCTCCATTCCCAGGGGTGAAAAGCTGGTTCTCCTGATGGTGCCAGGCATGTTTCTCCTTTGGGTTGGGGTGCAAGTGCTGAAGTTTCAGTCCTGGGGGGGGGGGTGGGGAAGCACTTTTGAACTGCATTCCCACTGGTAACACTTCTTCTCAACAAATTACTCCTCCAAAAGTGCCAGCAGAGCAGCTCGGTGTGCTCTGGCTGGAAGGCCGGGGCAGGGCGGGCTGCCATCCCTCGGGAGGCAGCCTGAGAAATACCGGTCGGGAGATATCAAAGAGCAAGAAAGGCAGCAGGAAGGGGGGTGGAAGCCAGCAAACTGCAATAAAAATTCATCTCTTCCCAAAGGCAGCCCTGCCCACTCCATGGGTCTCTGGTGCCAGAGCAGAGGGAGATGGCAGGCTGCGAGAAGAAAGAGGTGGACCACGTAAGTCAATAGCCACTAATGAACCATGTTGGAAACACCATCAAAAGCAAAGGGCTGGATTTGCAGGACGGCAAGAGCAGAGGAGTGCTGGCTGCTTGCTTTTTGCACACAGAGGTACATTATGATTTTAAATGAATCCAGAACAGCTGAGGCATTTGTGGACTAAAAGCCAACATAACCGTGACCACCTTAATCATCCCCTTGTAAAATGAGCAGCCATATGCGTGAAATCAGCCCATACATTTTATGGAATATCTGTTGTGTGCTGGACAAGTACTTGGACCGAGGTTTATTTTCTCAGGACTTCAACTCCTGAAATATAAACCATGTAACCTTTCTCTTCATAAAACCAGAATTTAGAGAGGGGAGGGGGAGGGGGAATTCCCCTAAGCTTTGCACTGTGTGGCATTGCCTCTCACATGTCGCTGCACTTGACAAAGTGTAGTGCTATAGTGGACGCCATAAACAACGATTCCTTTACCATCCTGCATCAACCGCCCTTGTCGTGAAGGGGAAGGGCATTTAAACAAAGACGGCATGGCTTATAATATTTGTTAGCAAGATCAAAATATTTATGTGCACAGTATTTCTTCGCTATACTTCTCAAAAGACTGAGGTTAATCAAAAGGAGCCTGTTCCTTGTCTTAAACAAAATCTTGTCCCAAGATGCCTGATCCTTAATCCCCAGAAAGCAATATCATATTTCCTTACTGGTTGCTTCTCAGCTAATTGATTCAATATCAGAGGCAGCGTTACGCTGTGTTAGGATTTCTCAGGGAGGGAGAGTGCCTTCTTGACCATGCCTCTCCGGGCTCTGCCTCTGCAAGGTTTTCTGCATGTGTTCAACCATCTGTGCCAGAGTAATTCCTCAGGCCTCAGCAGGACCGTTCATGTGCATCGTTACGCATATGCATGGGTCTTTGCAGGACCATGGTCTGATTGTATTTTATGTTATACCATATCCTGTAATACATCACGTTGTCACTGGCTTAAATGTCACGAGTTCCTTCAGCTCCCAGAGCAAACTGTTGGAAGCAGGGTGGCTCATGATGGCCAGAAAGCACTCCTTGTGTTCGTGGTCTCATCTTGGGCTTTTCCACTTGTTCCGCTTTCATCTTGTCCCATTCTGGTTCTTTAGTGTTTCTGAAGAATTCAGGCTTATTTTGCTCTCTCTTCTTCTCTTTTAGGTCCATACAAAAATACCAGGGAAAATGCCATAGCCTGTCCTACCATGTCCCAATTGCTGCTTTTATAGTACCTGGCCATTATCAAGACAGCTGCAGAGGTCTGCGCTAGATGGAGGTGAGAGTGGTGTATGGGATTCAGCACTTTGGATCTGGGCACAGGAGAGAAAGGAGGAATATTTGGGCAGGAAAGTCAGTCTGTCTTCTTTCTGGTTTTTGGCACAAAACCCAGAGGACTCCCCACTTCTCCCATTTTTCTAGTTGTCTTCTTGAGTGCATAGAAATCTCTGCTTACCGCTGTAGAGGACCATAGTCTATTTTCCCACCACTGCAAAGGATGAATTGAGGTAGGCTGGGGTTTTCTGGCCACTTCCCTGGCCTGCCTGCAGAGTGGTGTAAAAGTATGTGTAGACCCAGAGCTGGAAGAAGCAGGGTCCTCTCACGCTCTGAGGGAAGGTCAGCCCCGTGAGCTTGCCCTGAGAGGGGAATAAGGCAGCAAAAGCAGGCTACACCATCCCATGAATGGCACTGGAAGGGAAACATGGCCAAAGGAGAACATCACGCTGCCTGTGTGGGAGAAGAAGATGGGATTTTGCACCAGTTACTTGGAGAAAAAGTCGTTTTTGTTAGGGAAGATATGAGAAACTGTCTACATGGGAACAAGACTCGGGGAGCAGATTGATTTAGGAGAACAGGTACTGACTTTGGAAATCAGAAAAGGAATGATTTTGCATTTGTGGGCAGTGAAGGAGGGGCAGCCAGGAGGGTGAGGAAGCCACTGACAGACCCTCCCTTCCAGAGAACAGATCTTTCTTCTTAGCGGGTCAGCAAAATAATCCTGATGCAACAAAGATTTGCTTTTGGGCAATGAGCAGAAAATTATCTGATCAAGAGAGAGGAGCCGATCCAGAAGATACCATGCAACATAACTGAGAGTATGTTGGGGCCTCCAGAGCATCCCTCATTGTGCTCATGTGCTGGATGTGGGCTTGCAGCAGCAGCTGCCTGAGGCACTGGGTGTCCCTGCCTTGCATCAGCCCGGGGCAGAGCCTGGGGGCAGAGACTCCTGCCCAGACACCAACAGCGTATGCTGGGGAACAGGCCGTGGACCTGAGATGAAGATCAATATTCTTTTGTGGTTGATCTCAATTTCAGTATTTCTTTGTCTAAGGGAGATTTCCTGGATGCTGCAAATGACAATAGACTCGTGGGAAGTTTAATCGCAACTCCTTAAAATGTGAATTAGCCCCCACTTCGCTCCCCCCCTTCCCCTCCTCCTGGGATTAACCTCAAAGCTAGAGCCAGAAGTCCAGGCAGGACCTCTGCACTCCTGCCTCTTTCTCCAAGACCTGTCGAAGTGTCTTATCTTGAAGTAGTTTCCGTGCAAACAGTGTCTGTTGGAACATGATGAATTTGTGCAGATGTATTTACCACCCTGAACTAGATTTTAAACAAATTGACATTTTAATATGCATTTATTCCTGTTGCATTAAAAAAACCTGCTGGTATTATGCCAGAATGTGATATATAATGATGTTGTTGAGCAGCAACTCTGTCATTTGGTGTTGTTGACAGTAAAATAAATTAACATAATAAACATAATTTGTTCAAAAACAGCTAAGTAAAAACAGATGGTTAAAATATTTTGGCAGGACCCGTTAGCCCAGGTTTACATGTGTGTTTAGACATTAGTTCTGTTTGCAACATATGTTACATATTTTCTTGATCCCATTCAATATGCAAATGCAGACCCTTTTCCACAGTTGTATAAACAGGTCCTTTACAGCATGAGCGACAGGGAGGGTGGGAGGAATGGGATTTTTTTTCTTGCTTTTCTGTGTCAGGACCAATTCTTGGCTACGTAAATGGGAGAGGAAAGTAGCCATAGTACTGTAAGAAACAAACAGGACGGAAGGTGGAGCATAACAACATATTTGTGTACTGACACAATGGATCTATTACTGGCTGCTGATATCTACTTGTGTAGAAGGCGCTGGTTTGTTGCTTGCTCTCCTGACCACGCCAGAACGTGCTGTCCCCATCGGGCTCTGCAGCCTCCTGCTTACCTAATTCTCACCGCACTGGCCTGAGCCCCGACAGGATTAATGGTCCCATCCCTCCCTCCCTCCTGTCTGCTAATGTGAAAAAAAAAAAAAGAAGAAAGCAAGCTGCTCTTTTAAGAGAACCTGACACTGGAATGGAGCAAGCTGGGACTAAAATCTTCTTAACTATTTCTGAGCTGTGGCTGGATTGAGACAGCATGTGAATACTATGAAAATCTTGTTAATGTTTAAAGGCTACATGTCTGTCAGTCATTTTCAAGGAATAGGGACACGGTTTAGTGGTGGACTTGGCAGTGTTTTGTTAATGGTTGGACTCAATAATCTTAAAGTTCTTTTCCAACCAAAATGATTCTCTGATTCTATAGCAGATGAAAGTAATCTTTGTGCTGCACAAGAACTAGGGGCGTCATACCTGGGCATATTTTTAATGAGCTGTATGTTTTATATAAATTGGATATACATGTGTACATATACTTTGAGCAACCTTGTCTAGTGAAAGATGTCCCTGTCCATAGCGAGTGGGGGTTGGAACTGGATGGAACTAAAGTTCCTAAAGTTGGAACTTCATGGTCCCTTCACACCCAAACCATTCTGTGATTCTGTGATTCTGCGATTCTGTGATTCTGTGTATAGAAGATGCACTTTTTAAACCACAGCTCCAGAACAGAAGGAGCATAGGCATAACATGGGCCACCGGTGCCTCTCCCCACACTGGCGGTTCTCCCCTCCTGCCCCATGTCCCTGCCTGCCCCAGCATCTCCTGGCACCCTGAAGGGCAGTGATGGGGAAGGGTCTGGGCCACCTTTCTGCCTCTGGAGAAGCAAGGGACAAGGGAGAGAGGGGATAACGCCATTACCCCACATACCGTCCATGCTGGGCCTCAAAGCAGTGACTTAATGGCATCCACATCACGAGCGGCTGGGGCCTCATCCTGCAAGGAGGGCTCTGGATGCCCAGGAAGTGCAGGCTGCTCTCCAGGGAGGTATGCAGTCCATCGTTGCAGAAATACGTGGCACGAGGGAGCGTTTTCAGAGGTTCCTCAAAATGTCACTGTCCCTTCCTTGCCTGGCTCTGTGACTTACCTAATATAAAACATTATTTGTGAAACTTCTTTTTAATTGCTGTTTAATGGCTCCTATTATATTTCAAATAGGCATCTGCAAGTTCATTTTGACATTTATTAGAAGCCATTAGATATCAATTTAATGGTGATTTTATGACAAATGTCTGACATCATTAAAAATGTGATGGTTGATAAATTATAATGTGATGTGCTTTTGAGCATCAGGGAATTAGACTGTTTCCAAATGTGACTGTTTTTGATGTTCTAAATTAAATTTTATCTCTAATTGATTTATGTTTCTGGACTCCAAAAATGAAGAGTATCAGACGTTGAAGAGTTAGTGGGGAAGCAGGTTCTGATGAGGGCAAACGTGGTCAGTCAAACCAGCGTAGGCTTTGAAGGCTTGATTTGGGTGAAGGAAGGTGGTATTTGGAATAACTTGCTTTTTAAAGGAATTGCTTGTTCTCTCCTACCAGTGTTCCAGCTATTCTGATAGCTCTGCACAGAGCATGGCACAGCCTCCATTGGGATGTCAGCCATGGCTTCTTCATTTAATTCGTCATGGGTGGCTGAAGGCAGTGGTCACAAAACTTTGCAAGGCAGGCAGGAAGAAGAGCAGGGTGTCACGTACATCTTTCATAAATCAGCTGTGGCATGGGCTGTATGCTGCCTGCTCCTCCACAGTTTGGGTGATGGGGCCCACCAGGTCCTTCCCTCCACTGTAGAGGCAATCATCATCCTCCAAGGCTGGGCTGGGAGCCTTGCTGAGCCACCTTACAGCACAGCACACAATGTGCTTGCATTTTAGTGGCTTTTACACAGGCTTAGAGTCAAAACCAGTGTCCTCAGTAAAATCGTGCATCTTCCCAACTCTAATATTCACCCACGTGGTTTTCTGAAAAGCAAGATTTTTGTTAGACAAGATGCCCCTTTTCCATAGGTTGCAAGCATGAGCTAGAAGAGGTCCATGAAGTAATTATACGGGGTCAAAAGCTCTGCTAAAGAAAGATTTTTTTCAAATCCTCCTGGGTGGTGGCTCCCCAGCACACTGGAGTCCATTTTGGCCCCATTAACTTATTTTCTTGACTATTTTTCACGTCTTTGAAGTTTTTTTTCTTTTTCCTTTGGGTAAATGTCATTTTACCATTGCATAGTTAAGGGTGCGGGGTACTTGAGACAGGTCATGCTGGAATGATAAAGGCCTGAAAAAAGAAAACTTTGCATTTCTACCACCTGTACATCTGAGGGTCTTCAGGTTTGATGAATCACAGAATCACAGAATGTTAGGGGTTGGAAGGGACCTCTGGAGATCATCTAATCCAACCCCCCAAAGCTTTGATGAAGCTGAGCTTTGTTCTTCTTGACTAAGGGCTTACCTCTGCCAGGACCATTGTATACGTACCAAGGTGGGACTTCACAGCACATTCATCATGACACACATGCCCATGATACTGTGCACAAACTGCCTGCGTACAAGAGGTCTAAGAGCACCTTTGGGAGAAGCCACTCACAAAGGCAGTGATCTGCCTTGCATTTGGGCTGACCAGGGAAGTTAGCTCACAGCACCTGGCACATGTTAAACTTGCACTTTAAAACACCTTGCCAAAGTTCCCCCCACCCCAGTAGATAAACCCCAAAGTGTTAAATGGCTTGTTCCAAGACACAGAGAAAACAGAAGCAGATCCAGGCTGAGCCCAAATTCCCTGACACCGAGCCTTGGCACTCTGCAGCTGGCTGAAGCCCAGCCCCACACTGCCAGCTTGCCAGTCTGCCCACTGCTCTCCCAGGCACAGAGCAGCTCCTGGTCCTCCGTGGGCTCCTGTGCCTCTTCCTTGCCTTGTATGGAGGTCCTCTGCACAGTGAAAATTGTTTTGGTTGTGCTTCTCTGTTCTCTGGCCTTTTTCTTCCTCACTCCCTCTGACTTTTCCGAGAGAGAGAGGTGCTGGCCAAAGCTGAATGCACCATTCCAGGAGAGGAAATACCATTATACTGGCATCATGAATGAGACGGATCCTAGTGCTGTATTTAAAGCAAAGCATGAGCCTGGGTACATCTGGGTTCTGTTCTCTGTTGTGCTCCGGGTTTTCTCTGAAGTTTGCCCTACTTACGCAGAGTCTCTGTGCCGCAGCCTCTCTCCCTGTGAAAACAGGGCTGTAATATTTTCCCTGCATCTTAAAAGTATTGGGGTTGTGAAAGACTTGGATACTTGAGTGCAGATGTAATTAAAAATGCAAGATAGGGTGGATTAATTACACCCCAGGCCTCTAGTAACAGAAGCCAAATGTCTTGTTCTGTAGTTTTATAAGGAAGAAATATGTGTTTGGACCATGCTGTGTCATCAGGCTCTGCTCCCCGGTGCTGAGGTATGGGGGCTGAAGCAGGGCTGGAGGTTGAGAAAGCCGCGGTGGGGAGAGCAGGGATAGGAGCTCCTCCCAGACCTGTGCTGGGGTTGCCACTCCTGCTTCTGTGATTTACTTAAGCACGAGGACCTGATTCGGCAAGTTGCTGAATACATCTGGAGTTGCTGAGTGAGCAGGGCACCAACTTCAGCCTGGCTTTATAATCACCCCAGGATCAAACAGCCCCATTTTGGTGTATGGGGCAAGTTTGGGGGTTTCTTTTGGTATATAGCCATGCACATCCATCGTGTTTTCTCCATGTATGTATGTGTGTGCATGACTGCAACACACACGCCCTTCTTGGCCAATGTGCCTGGTGGTAAATGATGAACCCAACCGCAGATTCAGCATGCCGGGGTTAACCTCCGATGCGCTGTCACCCGACACAGCTCCAGCCTTGTTTCTTGTTTTGAGTAAAGGGGAAAAAACCCAACCCTGTTTGATTTGTTCCTGTAATAGCAGCTGATCTGGATTGGATGTTATCCAAGTCTTTATGCGATTATACAGCCCATCCCCACAGTACGTACACAAAGCTATTAAAAAAAAAAAAAAAGATGAGGCATTTTAAAATACAGTTAGGCTTTTAAAAGACCTGCTTAAATTGTAAGAAATACTAAACTTCTGCCAGGGATTCTGGTATTTGGGCAAAAATTGAAATCCCCTTACAAGATTTGTTACATTATTGAGCAATTATAAGTATTCCTAGTTAAATAAAAAAAAAAAACAACCCAGTTTTACTGGTCTTCTTCTAGTGAGTTGTCAAACGAAAATAAAACAAAATATGCCAGTGTATGAGCAGTGAAGCAGAGTTCCTGCAAGAGGGGAAAAACCTGCATGCAGATGGATGGCTGTGGTGTGTCTCTCTCTTGTAGAAACATGACAATGTAGAGAAAAGAGAGGGTAGGGGAGCTTGCTTGTGGTGTGCATAAGAATTGGCTGAGCAGCAAAGCCCTTATTTTCTCTGGATAATTCTTTCCTAAGTGAGCAAATGCCTGCTATAGAAATGTCAAACATTTTCCGAGCAAGGTTCCAGGTAGAGACTGTTGACTTTCATATCTGAGAAATCACTTAAACTACAAACTTCATGAGCAGATGTCAGTGTTTTGAAGCTGTTTGACATTATTAAAGATGCAGGTGGCACGTTGGCACTACTGACTCAGCTCTGGGCAGTGATGGGCATTGCCCAGGGACACAGTATCTCATCACTCTTCCCAAAACTCCTGTCATGCTCAATGAGGAAAGCCAGGCTAAGATGAACTATAAATCTCAAAATACATGTTTTTTAGTAAAAATTACGTGTGAAGTCCAATTTAAAAATTATAATAATATTGGTGTTACTGGTGTGTATGTCATTATTCACGTGTAACAGGAAACACACCAGATCTTTCATGTCAGCTTAGGCCAAACCTAGTAGACTGTGAAACTCTAGAGAAGAAAGGGATTAAAAAAATTGCAGTTTTGTCTCCAACCTCCTGTTTTCTTGCTGCTCCCAGATTTCCCCAGGTGCCTTCTCATTTTCATCAGCTCCCAGCCACCAGGACCTTGTCATCTAATATGTTTTTAGAGTATATTGAGTCCAAATGCCCAGTACTCAATGACCAAAACATGCCTGGTCAAGGCTGCCTTGCAAGGTCTTGCCTCTGCACCTGGCCTGATCCTGCAATGTGCCCAGCACCCTCAGCTCCTCCCTCACTAGCACTCTGCTGCAGGTGGCACTTAGAATCACAGAATGATTTGGGTTGGAACATGGGCAGGGACACCTCCCACTAGACCAGGTTGCTCCAAGCCCCATCCAGCCTGGCCTTGAACACTGCCAGGGAGGGGCATCCACAGCTTCTCTGGGCAAACTGTGCCAGTGCCTGACCACTCCCATCATAAAAAATTTCATCCTTATGTCCAGTCTAAACCTGCCTTCTTTCTGTTTAAAACTGTTGCCCCTTGTCCTGTCACTACAGGCCCCTCCTCCACTGAAGCAGCTTTTATTTTGGCTGCCTTTCCACAAAAATGGGGAAGGGAGCATGGCAGCATGTAATGATCAATGGACTATTAATTCCCTTCCCGTGGGCCCCTGGAGCACCTACCAGCAAGGCTGCACTCCTGCTCCTCCTGACCAGCAGTGCTGTAACCAGAGTGGGGCCAGGGGAGCAGGTCTCTGCAATTCCTAGACCAGGGGTTTGAATGTTGATGCTACTCCTTATACTTAAAACAACTCATAGTGTCCCTAAAATAGGACTTGGTGGGGGGCTAACGGGTTGGTTTGGCTTGTTTGTTTGTTTGTTTTTTGTGTTGGCTTTTTTTTAAGTGTGAGTGCTTTATGTCCCAGGTACAAATGTTTGCAGGGCAACAGAGGCTGCAGTGGGACCATGCCTGTTTCTAACCGACGCCAGGTGAGACACCTGCTTGTCCTCACTGCCTGCGTAGGACACTGACGCTTGGCCCTCCAGTGCAGATGGCCCAAATGGGAGAAATGAGTGTGTGCGTGCTGGGCCAGCTTCATGCGAGGTGGCAGGTAAAAGTCTGGGACTGAGGCATTTTCCTTGGGATTTTTTTTTGTGTCAGGCCCACAGGCTGACGGAGCTGGAAGGGATTGCTAGAAGAAGAATGTGAGGAGAAAGCTCTGGAAAGCACAGTAAGGTCCCATAGGTTTAATCTGAACCCTCTCAAACCGTGTGAATTTGGCAGGTTGAGTTTCCAAGTTCATCTGGCCGAGACACCGAGAAATCAAAGAGAAAGAAATCTCCTTTTCACTTGGTTCCAGGTGGAGCAAGATAACTTGTTCTGGCAGCCTTTCAATGTCCCAGAACTGTGTAATGATGTATGCTGAAGTGCGTGCCCCTACCCTCTGGGGGAGAGTTCAGCATCTGCAATAAACTTGCATAGCCTAAACCATGCCCAGAACAAGAGGATGCTTTTCAAAAGAAGCTGGCAAGTTCTCACCATTGCCTTCAGCAGTTGCAGTTCAGCCAGCTGATTTAATAAGGGACTTCAACGTATGTTCTGCTTCCAAAAAACCTTCACTATTCAAAAGGCAACAATCGACCTATGGGATAAAAAAGAAAGTTTGCAAATATGACTGTTTCCTTCAAACTATGAGTTACGCTGCTTTCCTGCTCAGCTGGCACTGTTTTGACACATACATGTGAGTATTTAACATGCTAATCAAATGCCTTGTGCCACACAGGCACTGGCCGCTTTTAGCACTTACTTGAAAACTCCCGAAGGAGCCGGTGCCCGTGCCCACACCGCAGCAGCCCCGCTGCACGCTGCCGCCTTGCGCCCAGACCGAACCTCAGGGCCATGCGCACCGAGCCCGAGTCACGGCCGCTGCCAGATCCCCTCTGCTTCCCTGAGAAACGTCTGGTGCAGCAGAAAATGAGAACTGAAGTAGAAGCATTAACTCCTTGTTTTTCTTTGGGGAAAACCCAGGGAAAAAGTAATTCCTCAGTAATATTCTGGAAGACTGCTTCACGTATGGGATGTTTAGCAGTACTGAGAATCACCGACACTTTCACACACAATAAAATATTATGATGATTTATTACATGAGAAACCTTTCGATTATATTTAATGAGCTTCCATTAGATCAGTTTATTAGAAGAGAGACAGGCTTCATTAAAATAATTTCCAGAATTAAACTGGAAATGTTATTAGACATATTTGGGGATATAAAACCTAAGGGAAAGGCATGTATTTGTCTGAATGTGAAAAGTACAAAGATACTTTTAAACGTCAGAAAGGTGACAGACAGCAATAGTTCGGTTTTCCAAACTGAAATTTTAGCTCTGGTCAACGCTTATTTTATGGTTCTGCATCATTTTTGTGAGCAGTCTTGTTTTCCCATTAAGAAATACGTTAGATAAGGTTTGGAAGCAACTAGATAAAGAACAACTGAGTTTGTAGTAGCCGCTAACTCCGTTCTGAAGTTTGAAAATAAGGGATGGGAGGGTTTTGTCCCAGAGAAGTGGAGGGACAGCTTTGTGCTTGGCTTTCAGATCACCTTGGGCTTCTCTCAGAATGATTTACTTTTCACTTTACTCTGCATTTATTAAACCGTTTGTGTGATGCATTACAAAAGCTGGAAACACAGCAGCAAAATCCATTTTCCTCATGTACTGCCAGTCACCAGAGACACGAAAGCCTTGGCACAGCCCGCCAGCAGAGCACGGGCGAGTGTCAGACACACGTTTCTTTCCCAAGTCACACAAGAAGGGAAAACTTACTGAAATGTTTGTGTGTTTGTGTTGGACCAGACAGCCTGACAACTCTGCTTAATGACACAAGAGGAGTTTAACGTAATTTAAAGCTACTCTGACCACTAATCTCGTCATAAAGAAAGTTGTGGGCTTTTTCTACTTCCCCAGCTCCCACCGACTTCATTGTCCATTGATGTCAATAGGAACGAGCACCCCGGGTGTGCAGTGGTGAGTCTGACATTCTAATGAGCCACAGTACAGGATCTGAGCAGCACTGAATACCTCGGCCTCTATAGATCACACAGATTTAGGGGAGTGGGAAAGGAAGAGAGAGACAGAGAGAGGAAAAAAAACCCTTTTCTGCCTAGCTTTACACTCGCCGGAGTGGAGGGAGCCATCAGCAGGTGATAGGATTGCATCCAAGTCTTGATTTTTTCCTTAAAAATGCCTATAAAAGCCAGAGCCTGCGAAGGATCTGAATAAAACATGAGGGAAAAATTGTGCCTCACTTCAACTGTGAAGAAAAATTAGTGGTGGAACAGGAGTGCCCCTTCCCTGATTTGATTGTCACTGCAACCCCAGGAATTAATTACAGCTTGGTCACTGGGTACCCAGCCAACAAACACTCCCAACATGCCGTATGGCAAATTTATTTCTAGATTCGTTTAACTGCCTCCAAACACCTTTTCCTAACAAAAGTACTTGCTTCATTTAAATCGTGGGGCGCGTGGCCATTGCCTTTATTTGGAAAATAAATAAATACAGTGGATGTTTGTACTATGTTGGACGGTCATGTTGCAGTACAGCTCGGGGCACCTAAAGTTGAGCACCTGAGTTGCCTTTGTGGTCACGGGACCACAGACGACACCCAAAGGGTGACCCAGGACATCCAAGACAGGTGTTGAAAGGCAGGAGGTGTGACTTCACCTTCGGTATCAGTTCAAGTGGGAGGTGAAGGGACCTATGCTCCGCTCATGAGCCACCTCACCATTTGTAAAACGAAGCAAATCTCTCTGAAAATCTTTTTTTTTTTTTCTTTTTCTCTTTTTTCTGTTTTTTCTTGGCTGTGCTGGCCAGAGGGGCCTGCAGTGCTAGACAGCGATGTGCACGGTGGGCTGACAGCCAGTGGGATGGACCTCTCAATATAGCGGTGTATGTGTCTCCTGTCTCTCTAAAATGGTCCAGCCATGCTGGGAAAAGCTTCAGTACAAGGATCTCTTTCCCTTCATGGATGGGAAGGGGCCCAACCAAACCTTGCTCTCTATAGGAAGAAGACTGCAAGCTCGATTTTTACGCTACTGACCCCAGTATGGAAGTTCCTTTTGGAAATGTGCAAAGCCTGTCCGCCTCAGTTCCCAGCTGCCACGGGATAAGAGAAACATTTTGTCACTATCACCCTGCCTTAATTTGAATTTCATTTCCAGGAAGAATGCAGCATGTGACAAAATCACCTTGCCACTGCGGGCGTGCTCAGAGTGACACAGGTGATAGCCAGCTGCAGCTGACTATCCCTTTTTATGTGCTCTTGGCCATCCTCAACAAAACCCACACAAAGCAGGACATCGCACCTCCTTTGTTGCACAAGCAGGCAAACTTCCAGGTTATGACAAGCAATGTCCTTCACCAATGTAGGAAAAGAGTCTCGTCACCTACTTTTGTACTCAGCTTGCTTCTGGCGGGAATTTTAAGCAAGAAGATCAATAGAAGTTTTTCTTTTCTACAGAACAGCAAGCCTCACAGCAGAAGACATGAAGGTAGAGGAGCTACTTCATCTACTTCTCCCATGCTGGACTGTTTTCTTTTCATACCCAGAGCAGTTTTGTATGCGCCAAGGGGACCTCCACCCCTACTTCGGGAAACTTTACCACATTCTGTTACTTTGTACCTGTGTCCTTGCATAAAACACATTTTTTCCTGTCTGTAAATTCATCCCATTACATCTAATCTTATCCCAAATGAGCCACCCTTGGTGTTTATAGCCTTCAAATACTTGCAGAGGGTTATCATATCCTCCTCCTTTAGTCATCATTTGGAAAAGTTGTTTATGCTGAATTCTTTCAGGCTTTCCTCATCCAGCCGTTCCCTCCCACCTCTCATCTGTGGTGGTGCTCTTTGAAAGCCCTCCAGCCTCTCTGCATCACCCCGGGCCCGAGGTGCACAGTAACGATTGCAACAGCCCAGGTGCATCTCCGGCAGAGCCCTACTGCAGCCCCCGCACATCCTCCCTCTGCGCTGGGACACCTCGGTGGGCAGCCCCTAATCATACAGCCTTGTCCTGTCCCACGTTGCAGCAATGGCTGCTAACCGACGTGCCTGCTTTCCAGGTCTCTCTGTCCTATTGACTAGCAGCATTTCAGATTATTTCCCCCAAATGTATTAACTTCAGTTTTCCCAGGCACAGTCTAATTTGGCTGTTTCCTGCTCATATTTCTAACCTCTCCAGCTTCCCCCATATTACTGCTACATCCTCCCTCATTTGCATTCGACTGCTTGGGCCAAATTACAGAGAAAGCAGAGATGAGCCAGGATGTGTACCCAGGCTCTCTGCCAGCCATTTTGCAAAGAAATCACCCAGGCCACGATATCCCACCTCTTGTAAGTCACCGCGACAAACTGTGAGTTATCAAATGGCTTTTCTTTTTCCTGCCTACCCGGTTACATGGGCAGGATCAGTAGCCGTTGCCAGCTGACCCACATGGGCACAGGGGCTTAAAGGTTTCCAGCTCCTACAGTGACTCGCAAGGTGCCCCTGGGTCCTCAGGGGAGATCATCAGGTATTACTTCCAAGCAGTTATTTGAGGTTAGACACAAAAATGAACATGTCCTGATTTTCAGATGCCAAGTGCTTATAGTTTCTACTGGTGATTTTGGCCATCGTGCTACCTAAAGAATGGAGCCCTGAGCGTGACTTGACTGAGAGCAGAAAGGTTCACCACCTTTGAATTTCACCTTTGAAATGGCTTTTGTGTAGGTGAACGAATTTCAGCAATTTTGAAATTGTTTGCATGCGTGTGTGTGCATTTGTGCATGTGTGTGTGCACCGGTTTTGGAGGCAGAGACCAGGCACAGGGACATCAGCAATCCCTGAGAGCACAGGGACCGAAGTGGCGATGGCAAGGGTCACTGGAAGTCTGTGGTCTTACTTGGGAGTGGGGTGGCCTGTGCTTTAGCCAGTGAGCTGTTGCGTATTTTCCCTCTTCAGAAATACCCTGAATCGCCTCACACCTACATAAGCTGCTTTCCAGGAGGTGACCTCCTTTCCTGAATCCAACCATTTAATCAAACCGGGCTTTATTTCTGTTTTAGTTCTTTATGTAAAGTTACTCCTGGATCATGAACACTTTCAGCAGCTGTTCATGGCCTTTCATCATTGTACCTCTCACCTCCTTGAGGCTTTTTCCCACTCGATGACTGAGGCATCATGTTTGCCGATGCAAAGTGAGCATTCTTAACTTCACTGGCTTTAGCTTTTAGAAAAACAGCTCTTTTAGCAGGAAATGGCTTACATTTCACTAGACTGCAAATGATTCTGCAAACTAACATTTACTAAATCGGACTCAACCCGTGGAGCGTTCTTTCCAACACCCAGCTGCCTGATACCTGGGCAGGCAGGGCCAGCTCCATGGAGTGGCTGATGTGATGTGGTCCCCAGACCCGTAATACCCAACCCTGAAGTGCTTGGTAGGTGACACAGGAGTCACTAGCCCAAGCTCCCCCTGCATAAGCTCAGGCCCCTCCGCCCTCCCCCTGCCCCAGCAGCCTGACATCAGATGGTCAGAAAAATGACCCGGCAGGTGAAGGCTCTGCAGCCCCTCAGGCCAGACATCAACCCTACATCTCTCCATAGCTCCAATTAGTGTTAGGGGGTAAACACAAGCTCGTGCTGCCTCCTCCAGCCTAATAGCAGCCAGGTCTGCTGTGGCTTGTGCAGAGATCAGTAGTGGAGACCCCTGTACCCTGGAGTCCCTCAGGGAGGGGAGGAAGACCCCAGGCTCTTGCACAGCTCTAGGCAGGAAGGTGAGGAGTCCTGCTGCAATGGGAAGGGCTCAAGGCAGACCTCCTGCACAGAGCCCTGGGTTAGTGGGAAAACTTATGCACCTCTAGACTCCAACAGTGGGATTCCTCTCTCCTCACACTACAGTGGAGCCATACACCCCGGGCTCCTTCACAGTCAGTGGGGAGAGGGAAAAGCCTTTTGGGTACAGTTCACCTGGCTTGATATACCTGCCTCCTTTTGGTGACTCTGATCCTAGAATCCAGCAGGTGAATCAAGTAGAGCTCTGCTAACTATAGATCTGAGCGGTGGTGTTTGCTTCCCCAAAACCTCCCCTTAGCAGTTGTGTGGAGCCATGAGGAGGATTCAGGTGCAAGATGCTCTGCAAGTCTGAAGGCTGGAAAAGGACAAAAGGAAGAGTGGGCAGGCAGGTCATTGCAGTGGTCACAGCAACAAAGCCATTTAGAGTTAGAGCTGCTTCCATTCCCTCCCTTAGCTTACCGGGTCCTGCCATCTCCTCTTGTGGGCAGGAGCAAAAGCTGAGGAACTACTGGGGCTTCAGCTTTAGTAAGTGCTACAAAAAGTGAGGAAGGGAGACTTTGAATGACGTAGCTGTCCTGGCCCTCGTCTGTGCTTACCCAGCACCAGAATGGGTGAAACAGCCCGGAGGCATCCCAGTTGGTGGGCTGGGAGCCAGTGCATGTCTCCTGATGTCAGTGCAGTGCTGTGCCCAAGCTAACAAACCCAGGGCTTATTAGCTCAGGTGCAATGCCAGGCAAATATGTCAATACCACCGTCAGACCCACTGCTATGTCTGTGTGACACCGGGCTGCACCTCGCGTCACTACCAGCTCTCTGTGCCTGGGCAGCCCTGGGCTGCCACCTGGCTTGGTGCGTATGGGGCTCATAACCACTACTTGCTTCAGGCCGAATGTGCAAGACCCACCTCCCTCACCCTTCTATATATACAGTAATAAACCCCATGAAAAAGTCACAGCAAGTGAGAGAGAAGAAAGCCCAAGCATGGTTTTGGTCACCCATTTGGATCTATGCCTTGGAAATGAGCAAACTGCCAACAACCATCCAGCATGAGCAGTTTACCCGCACTCTGTTAGTTCTCATGTCCTGGACAAATGTCCTTCACTTCTCACTTGGTGTTACAGGCTGCCTAGGTATTAAAATGCGTCTTACAGGTTGGAATTGTTGTGGTCCCCAAATGCTTTCAAGAGACATAATGTAAGCAAGTGACATACACACTGTCACTGGTGCAACAGGGCAAGAAGGCTGCTGTTGGTTAGTCCATTTAGCCCTTCCTAACAGTCTTCCCATTGCAAGATAAAAGAACACTTGAGTATTCAACACAAAGTGCTTAAAAATAATAGTTTTGTGTGTGTGAGGGGTGGGGGAGGTGGTTTCTCTGCAAACTGCTGCACTATGATCTGGCTGAATATTTCAGCAGTGGAATAAAAGCCCCTCTCCAACTTTTCTGTCCCTGAGCACCCAAATAAGGGTGCATGTATTCAGGACAAGCACTGCTCTAAACCCAAGCCCCAAATGCCAGCAGGTGCTTCTCCCTTTCTTTTCATCATCTGAGCGTAGCTGATGTCTCCTGCCAATTCCAAGGGCAAGTAAACACAATGGTGACGGGGGGGAGGGGGCAAAGCAGCTGGAGGGCGGCAGGGAGGGGGCCCAGAGGGGGCGAGGGGGCCCTGCTTGGCAAGGTGAGCAGTGCCCACCGGGGTGGTGGGCAGCCCTGCCAGCTCTCTTTGTGCGGCTCGGGGAGGAAAGGGGGGGAAGGAAAAGACGGCAGCAAGTGAGCGAATTCAAAGTGAAGCGGCTGGGGCCAGCGAGCCGTGGCTGATCCATGCCAGCTGGGAGCCACTGCTCCTCTAGTCAATGTGCCAATTATTTTGCTGGAGTAGGGAAGAAAGAGCCACTAGACATGTGTGTGCGTTCAGGGCCCAAGGGGCTGGAAGAGGCCGGTGTGGACCTACCTTACCCATACTCACTGACACGCAGCCATCACAAGTTCCCTAGCGCCTGGTGTTCGGGGTGTGCTCTGTGCACAACTGCAGCCTGGCCAGCCCAAACTGCTGGGTCCTGAGGGAGAGGGAAAGGGCGGCCACGCTCCCCAGGCTTATCCCAGAGCAAGTAATGCCACAAAACCAAGCATGTGCCTGCCAGGGTGTCATTCCCTGAGCTGCTGCAGGGGACAGGATCTCAGCACCAGCTTGTTTAGACTGCCTACCAGATAATCATCTGGCAGGGAAAATATTCAGCCCCAAAACTGCCCCTGCTGAAGCACGGAGGGCAGTCCACTCCATTCTCCTCTGTCCCCTGGGCCACGGTCCCCGAGGAGCCACTCCTGTTCTCATGGCCAAAAGATGGTTTTGCCCTTTTCATGTGCTTCTGGATGGAGGAGCATGGTTCACGTCAACCACAGCGAGCGTCCGCCAACTGGGATTAGCACCGCCTGCGTGGGAAGAGCGTCGGGTCAGCACAGTTCTACCGCCCCCGGTGGGACGGCGGGGAGGGAATACGGCTGCTGATGCCTTTTGATGAGGGGCTTGTGCAGCGAGGCAAAGCCCTTTCGTAGTGGAGCACCAGGGGCACATGGCGGCCAGTGTCTGGCCGTGGGACTCCTGTGTAACCCCGCCAGCCTGGGGGTGCGAGCCAGGCACCGCAGCCCAGCGCCAGCGGCGACGGGCCGGCTCGGGAGGACGACCCTCGGGCAGGCAGCGGCCGGCAGCCCCGCGATCGTTTTCTGGGCACTCCCGCAAGCACCCGACTTCTCGTACAACGATGCCGAGCCTGCCCGCGGCGCGTCCCTGCCACGAGCCCCCCCCGCAGGGCACAGATGAACGCCCCTGATCACAAAACACCCAT
The DNA here is from genome assembly GCF_034619465.1 of Leptosomus discolor. Taxonomy (NCBI): domain Eukaryota; kingdom Metazoa; phylum Chordata; class Aves; order Leptosomiformes; family Leptosomidae; genus Leptosomus; species Leptosomus discolor. The sequence continues at coordinate 50,776,576 of NC_141396.1, read as the reverse complement.
CCGAAGCCGTACAGCGAAACGTTACGGCCTTCGCTGGGGCACACAGTAACCAGGACTGCCCGCCCCCGCCGCCTCGCACCGAGCAGCGCACAGGCCCGCAGCGAGGCCACCCTCCGCGGCCCCGCGGGCAGGCCCAGCCCGCAGGCCCAGCCTCGGCCCCGCCAGGCCGGCGGCCGCGCTCTCCGGACAGCCCGGGCCCCGCGGGCAGCGCAGCGGCGGTGCCACCTGCCGGCGGCGCGGCTCCATGGCGGCGGCCCGAGCGGCTGCGCTGCCGCCCGGGGCCGGCGGGGCGGCAGCGGGCTCAGCCTCGCGGCCACGCGGGCGGGGGTTTATCCCCGGGGCGCGGCGGGAGGGAGGCGGCCGAGGCGTGGGCTGGGGCGGTGCCGAGCGGCGCCTCCCGCTGCAGGGCTGGGCGCTGGGGAGAGGCCCCCGAAGGCTCCCCGGGGCGCCCGGCCGGCGGGCGGCGTGAGGCGCGGTGCCGGCAGGCCTGCAGCCCCGGTGCCGGGGCCGTCCTTGGGGACACTGTGGCCCGGGGCGCCGGGCTGCGGCACCCGGCACCGAGAGGGCGGACCTCAAAGGGGCGTGAGGGCAGGAGCGGTGACAGACAGGCAGCCGCGCTGCCCTGCCCTGCCCCGCGTCCCGCAGGCGCTTCCTCCTGCGGCTTGACGCCCGCCCGGCCGTCAGCGGCAGCCGTGTGGGGAGACGCAGGCTGGCACCGAGCGAGCGGCGGCTCTGCCCTGCGAACGCCGACCCCCCGAGGCGCCCGACCTGCCCCTGTCCCCTGCCTCCCCTTTGCACCCCGGGATTTTTAAACGCCTGTCGCGATGGAGGGCGCCTGGTGAAGTCCCCCGAGGCAATACAGCACCTGCGTCCAGCTCGGGTTTGGCTGGAGGAAGGACGTGAAGCCTCCACGGGGTGATGTCCTCACGGCGAGTGGGGCCGGGAGGCAGCCCGGCGTGGCAGGCCGCCGCGGCCGGCAGAGCTGGTGGCGGGGCTGGAGCACAGCGGCGTGCCGGTGCCGCCTACGTTAGTCCGGCGGAGCAGAAGGCACAGCGCTCACCAGCGTGTTTCGGGGAGCGCGGTAGCCAGTCATCTCCCCGGTCATCTGCCCTCGCAAGATCCTGTGGCTGTGGCTCACAGGACGTGGTGTGAACATGGAGCAAGGACAAGCTCCTATTAAATTCGAACAAGGCTGGCAGCCTTCAGACACATCTTAATATAAAATGAAAAGACATTTTAATCACTTTCTGCTGGCATTTTCCCAATGTTTTTTCCTCATCCCTTCCCTTCCAAGAAGGCTCAGTCATTATCCTATCTACCTGGAGCGCCTTCTCATTAGCAAACATCCTCTGCCTGCCTTCACTGGGCTCTGCCTGCCTCCCCACGCACGGCTCAGTCCCTTCTTTGGAAAATGCTGCTTTAAGGCGTTCTAACTTTTCTTCATGGGTTTGGCTAAGAAAGGGGAAGGTTTGGTGTATGTCCTTCAGGAAGAAATAAACCCATAAGAGATCCCTCATGGGACAGCAAGGAGGCTGCATGCGCAAGTGTGTTTCCAGAAGCTCCACTTTCACACTCGGTTGTGGCTGATAAGGGCTGTCATTTCTAGGGATGTAACCTGGAAGCGAATTTGGTGCTTAATTAAGTCTGTTTTGCTGGAAATTTTGATACTAAAGTAAACCGGAGGCTTCTGGATAAGGTGAAAACTTCAAACTATTTCTGGTAGTTTTCCTTTTGGGAAGCGTGCTACGTTCCGTAGTGTTTATTCCACTGGTGTGGTGTGGTATGGTGCAGGACGGTTCTGCTTCTGGTCTGCAGCCAAATGTGGAAAATGTTTTCTGAAATAATCATCTTTCCCAGATCACTAATAAACCACTTGGAAAGAATTGAGGAGGGGGGATGATATACCCCCCCTAACTGTGCAGTAAGGCACCAGCAATCGTATTCCTGAAACACAAAAGTTAGAATTGTTAAAAAAACCCCACGTATTTAAACTGTAAGCCTTCAGTGAAATGAAGGTAGCAGTCAAGAGTTGGAAAAAGAAAAATCATTAGAACTAGCTGAGATTTTACTTGGAAACTACTTACATAAATGACTTAAGTTCAAAAAAAGCTATAGCTGTGAAACAATAAAATATTGCCTGGGTCCCCATAAATAAACCAAGCCAAATCAATTACTTTTCTGTCTATAAGTCATGAGCAATTTGTAAAGCATAGAGTGAACGAACAGAGGCACTTATAATAAAGTGTTACCGCTTCAACAACATTATTATATACAGCATCCAATTTCTGGAGTGCTAGGAAGCAGGTGCCTTTCTTCGCAGCAAGTCACCATTACCAAGAGTAGTGATAGTATCGAGACTTCCATGTGTTTATTGGCTGCCATAAAGACAATTAATAGCCCTACATGTAAACAGTTACCAGTTTGTACAGCATATTTCTAAATTAAAGGGATTAAATATCAGAGTGCTGCTATCACAGCACAACTGGCTCAGCAATGGCCACTGGAAAATGAACGTGCTGGTTAGCACAGCCTGGAACCCACGGGCTGCAGAGGGGGAGGCTGAGCAAACACCACCCTTTAGAGGAGCGTAAAATCAAAGCTGAACAGGTATTGGCTAGTAATATGGAGAACGGGGACACTACAGGTTGCTTTCTTCTGCCTCCCCTCGCTCTTCCAGCAGTGCACGTGCTCTAGACTTTTCTCTGGCTCTGTAACTTGGTGAGTAGTTCCCTGGACAGGTCCCTGCAGAGGAAAGAGCAGAAGTTTGGGGTGGTTTAGGTAATGTTTGCCCTCAAGGCCCCTTCCAGCTTGGTTGGATTGGTAGAGCCACGAGTGTAGAAATGCATGACTGCAAGGGTTTGCCAGCACAGGGCCTGGACTGTGTGTGTGCAGACACACATGTAGCAGAGCCAGGGACCTCAGGTGCTCCTTTGGTAGCTTTTACCGTGAATCTCTACAACTGACTCTACCTTCTAAAAAGACAAAGGAAAGTCTTTTTCAAATACCTCAGTTCCTTACTGTGATGAGAAAGCAGAAACGAAAGCTGTTTCTTTTGTGTAGTGTATCTTTTAGCACAGAACAGAAGAAATTTGTCCAGAGTCTGGTCTTTGCTATGAAAATATCTTCCTGTGCTAGTCTAAGGGACTACACTGAGCAGGGGTGATTTACAAAGCTTTATACAAGTAGCACTTTATGGTCTTGCCAAGAGAGCGACTGGTGCTTTCTGCTTTGTCAGTGCATCAGGACTGCGTGTGGACCTCAAGTCACGGGGCTGCCCTTACTTATGACTGTGCCTGTAGAAACAGGATGGGGCCATCTTTGCCACTTGGGCTGCACATCCTTACAGAGAGCCCCAGATTTGGCATGAAAGAGCGAAGATGCAGTCCCTGCTGCTGATCCCGTGTGCCTGCTGCCTTGGCACCTGGGCACATTGCACCGATTCCCTGAGGAATAAAGGGCAGGGAGCACCCAAAGGCAAAGTAGCCCAGCTGCAGGGGAGATGATGGTGTGCACACAGAGTACGGCCCTCCCTCTTTTTCGCTATTCCTCTGAAATACTCTGCGCTTCAGGAGAAGCACAAGCCAGAGATAAAGATTTACTTTGCTTCAGCTCCAGAGTGTGCAGCGTTACGGGCTGGTTGGGGTTGCTGCTTCAGTAGCTCCCCAGCCCTAGGAGTAGTCCCCACATGACTGGCTCCCAGTCCATGCTGCTCTCAGCCACTCCAGAGCACAGAGGAACAAGGAGGAGGGCTGTACTCCCCACGAGATAGGGCTGCCAGCTGCATGGCTGGCAAAATACTGCCGCTTGGCTGCCTGCATACTCCCCCCACCTACCCCCAGGTCTCACAAAAACAAACTGAAAAATCCCCCACAAAACATTCCTGATACAGAGCAGGTCCTGGGGCTGCCAAACGGGGAGTTTAAGACCAGCTGCAAGTCACAGAGTGGGATGCCTTGCAGCCGGCACTGTTGCTGAACGGAGAGACACCGTTGAAGAGACAAGAGGTATCACCCTGTGGGCAGGTACGTGTGGGCGCAGCGGATTCCCTCACAGGCAGGGCAGTGGCTGACCAGCACGGTCCCTGGGATTGCCCTCGTGCCTGCTGGCAGGAAGAGCTGCTGCTTCAGCCTTTCTTTCTGGGGTTGGCCATTGGTACTGCTTGGGTATTTGGGCCATGCCTCTGTCTGTGAAGAGGTTTTGTGCTTGTTCACCTCCAAGTTCAGAAGTCAGCATCCAGAAAAACGCTGCTAGCAAGAAGTGACTACAGCACACAGGCTAAGGCTTAACATGAAGGGAAACATATTATTAAAATATTTTAGCTGTGGTTTATTATAATTATAGGACCAGGATAGTTGGATTAGGTAGAGAAAAACTTAACACTGTGACAACACCACCCTGCAGTCACAGGTTTTAATAAAATTTAGCTACAGAGCCATCGTGAATGAGGAAACTGCACTGACTCTCCAGCCTGTTCTTCAGGCAGTTTTAGCTACTAACTCATACCAGCATAGCAGCAGAAAGAGGAGTTACTCACAATTAGCTGTTCTTCCAGGTGCTCGTCTTACTGCACTGATCAAATCGCAGGAAAACAACATAGAATCAGCATTAACCTTACAGGGCGTATAAACACGAGAACACGGGAGAACCACCCTGGCATCCCAAGCACTGCACCCCAACCTCCTTCATCCCCATCAAAGATCAATTCACACCTTCGGTCTCAGGAGGGCAGTTAAAAGTGATATTCTACCCATGGCAGCACTTTGGGCTTGTGTGATCAAGACCATGCTGTTGCCCTGTGAGAAGCAAAGGGGACCATGTGTCCCCAGAGCCAGTACTGACTGGCTGAGCACGATCCTCGCCCTGTGCCCAAAAGGGGTTTCCCTGTAGCATCAGCTGTCAGCTCCCAGCATCGTACAGAGAGAGTGCATTAGGTGAACATGGGCCTCACCCGTTTGAGCGGTCACTGGGGTGTACAGGCTGTTTACTCCTACTTCTGGGCAGCAATGACCTGTTACTGCAAATCTTCTTTATTTCTGCACAAGGGGACGTGGAAAGCAGGCGCTTTGGAGACTATTAGTACGTGAGCCATTTCTCCTCATCTGCTACTTGATCCAAAAGGGAAATTTAGACTGAGAGTAAGCGGCAGAGACCAGTCAAATTGTTCTTCCTGCCACTCCAGTCAAGTGGGGTTAATGTTGCCCTGTGGGGAGCATGTCTCAGCCAGCCAAAGCGTCTATCCCAGAGGGCTCTGCAGCATTCGGACTCCACTGCACCAGCCTGCTACTGCCCTGCTCCCATGAAAGCACCACAGGCTTTCAGAGAAGCTCAGAATCAGCTCTCACCAGTTGTGCACATGGGTCTGCAACTCCTGCTCAGCTAAATAGCAGTTTAGGAGACTCGTGGGATGGTGGTGGACAGAAAGCTCTCCCAAACTGTTAAAAGATTAGTTTTGTCTTTTCTCCCCCTACCTACCTTCTATTTTCCCTCTTCTTTTGCCTGAAGCATACAGGCTGCAGATTTTTCAGACGTGATGTTTTATTTGCTGTTTTGACATACTGATGTATTCAGGTTTCCAGCCTGTTTCACTGCTAACAAATCCTTATGTGTACAGGAATGCTTGTGTAATCAAAGAGCAGTATTTTTTAGAGTCAGGATTGAGCAGTTTAAAACCATAGGAGATAAGAATTATGGCTTAAGGCCTGGAAGCTGCGAGATCGACAGAAAATGCAGAATGCCGTGTTCCAGGTACTGCCTTTTTCACATGCAGAGTCCCTGTACCAGGTACTTTGCCTTTGAATTCACCCTGGACGTTAAGTGTGTTCTCGGGGGTCTATTTGAAACAAGCAAACACCACTAGATAACCCATGCAAACAAACCACCCCCTCCCCATACCCAGACAAAACCTGTTTCAGCTGTATTTCCCATGCAGGGCTGTAAAAACAGTTCAAGAACATTTTAATGTCCCTTTCCAATTTCCAACCATAAATGGCATCCCCACAGGGGAGAGGGAAGGTAGCAGAAAACTAAAGCATAACCCACAGCTTGCTCTGAGGCCTTACACTCACTTGCTTTCTATTCTCAGCTCCACATTTCAAGAAAGCATTTGGATAAATAACCAGTATATTAAAGACAATAAAATATAATTTCTGCAAAACTGTGAAGCTTTCCTAGGCAATGCACTGAAATAGGAAGTTGGGTTCTGTGTCCTTGTTCCTGGAACTGGCACACAAGATACCAAATTGTGTAAAAATTACGGGAACTCAGAGCTGACAACACTGGATTATGCTTCACTGCCTGCCGGTGCCTGTGCCGGCTTGTCTTCTTGTTTAGCTGAGAATCTAAAGGCTTTAAGAGTGGGTGGATGTTGCCCTTCAGCAGCACTTGGAGGGCTGATGATGTTTTCAAAAAACAAAAGCAAATGATACTACCCTGTCAGAGGGAAAAACCAAGGTCAATCATGCTATGCAAATCAGCTCTCTGTCGGAGAGAAAAATCAAAACAAAGGAACCTGCTACCCCCACGGTACAGACTGAACATGAATAAACAAAACTTAATTCCTGCTTGATTTTATCACCAGAGAAGGAGGAAAATATATGGGTGCAAAAATACTTCGATGAATACAGCAGTGACTTTGGAAACTTCTTGGTGCTCGAGAAGTAAACTTGTCACTATAAAGCCCTGCATTTTCAAACTAATAGTGTATCCCATGCAGAAGAGAGAGCTCTGAAGAGGACCTCTGAGGAGCTATGTAAGAAGTGTCCTGGCTCTGTTGCTACCCTTTTCTTGGGTTATTTCATTTCAGTTCTTGACAGAAACCAGTAATGAAAGGAAATACACCAGTGCTGAAAATTAATCTGTAATATCTCAGGTCAGGTGAACATTACTTGCCTATTTCTAGCCTTTTTATTTACCTTAAAGGTTAGCTTACAACTTACTGACCAATCTGTCAAAACAAGATTAATTTTAACTATGGAGCAATATTTACTGCAGATCTTGATGAAATCTACACCTCACACATGCAAATATCCTCCTTCATTTCCCTGGGCCTAGGAGGATGACAACAGCAGCAACAGGCAGCGCTGCAGGCAATGGCTTTTCACTGAGGAGGCAGGAGGAGCTCTGAAGGGCTGCAGGGCAGAAGGAAACTTAGGCTGGCAGGAACAAAAATGTGAAATCCACTAGGCTACCAGAGAGGAACCACCCAAGTTGTTAATAGAAATGCCAAATGCCTGAAAAACATTTCAAATAGCAAATTTTTACTCTATTCAATGTCCTAATCAGCTGAATGAAAATGATTTTGACTCCAGTGCTTACTGAAAGAATAGACACGATGCCATACTCATTTTCAGTTCAAGTTTTACTCCCAGTTGCACAAAAGTTGAAAAGATTTTTTTGAAGTTTGAAAACCAGCATAATAATTTTGGTTTCACGTATAAAACAAGGAAACTCAAAGGATACAGGAGTTGTGACTGTTCCAACATTCAGCATCAGTGTTGCACAACCTAATTTTATCTCATACATTGATTATTTTCTACATTATCTGCTTCTCAAATTATAACTCTGTACAACACCTGAAGATATCTAAGGTTAAGATATTTTGATAAAATACCATATTTTGGAAGGTTCAAATGACTTAGTACAGATTACAGTAACAAATAAAGACAAGTCAGAGCATTGCTAAGAGTTTATTCAGAAGCTTTTACTTTCAGTTCTTATATCACAAAAGACATGTTTAATGTTTACAACAAGTATTAGAAACTGAGATGGTTTTATTTCTACTATTATAAAAGTAACATAGGAGACCATTCTGAGCCATCTTCAAAATGCAGACCAATCTTTTTTTTTTGTATAGAAACTGTACACAAAAACCAAGGCACTATACATTTTTGGATAATAAAGTATAAAGGTTGATTCGCATAGTTTCTCAAGAAATCCATGCTATAAATACAAACGCTTTGTTCAGTTTAGCACCTGAAGCAGCACTGAGAACAATTCATTAACTATTGCAAAGAGAAACTTTTCAGAATGTGTAGGAGATACATATTGGTGGTATAGCTAATTCAGTACAAGCAACTGCCATCCAGCTACTTTTCTGTAGTTTTGACATGAAAGTCTTGAAAGTGAATATATATTGTATTGTTAAATACATACTTGTTCTATGTGTTTATATAAATATAAATTCTTTATAATCCACAAACTAACAAAATAACACTTTACAAAGAGAACTTCTTCAAAAACAAAATGGCAAGTATTGTATATAGCCAAAGGACACCTGCAGCAGTAGCTCGAGAAACTACTGTTTTAAGTGCATAGGAGAGCAGAACTGAAACCTTACCTTTAAGAGTCAAAATTGAATTCCATTTCCAAAGAGTTCTCTTGGCCTTTTATAATATTACACACCTCCAGATAGGTAGTCACTAATAACTTCAGATTATTTCTATTTATTCTGTAAATGTGGGGTACAATTCTTCTAAAGGGTATAGAAAGTGACATCAGACATCCCTTTAGTGCTCACTCCAATAAACACAACTTAGAAAAGTCCTTTTGCCTTCTTCAGATTAACCTGCTTCCAAGATGGCAGTGCATTGTACTCTTCTCTTGTCATCTCTAACGCAACCTGCATTTAAAATGAGAGGATATGCCATTAGTAAAAACACTTACAAGTAGCAAAACTGCCAGATGACTTCGCAGCATGCTTAGACATACATGCAGAGAGCAACAGTGCACTTATTCTCTCCTTACCTCAAAGTCCTCATCTGAAAGATAAATTTCCAGCTTCAGTGGATCAACTCCCTCAGGCAGAGGCCTAGCTAAAAGATCTGCTAACGGATACACTGTTTTACAGAGCTTGGCCAGCACGTCCTCTACAAGGATTATCTGATTAGAAACGTCAGCATCCTGCAGGGAGAAAAAGAGAACAGAGAACGGGATCACAATGCTGTGACCACCAACCGCTGCCATTGCAGTCTGCAGATGGCGTGGGATCAGCCCGCACTGCCTGGCCCACGGAGCACAACGCTACACATCCAGGTCCGCACGCAGGCCAACAGCCCTGCCCTACAACAATTTCACAGCTAAAACAAGGTCCGCACTAGCAGAAGGACATCCCGTACTCTCAGTTTAAGGCTGAACTCCGCGTTCAGTCACGAAGCCAGCATTTTCCACTAAGGATGGTTGCAGAAGATTTATAAAACAAAATGTCATTTGCCTTGAGATGCCCCTTCACTGAAGGCTTTTAAAGCAGTCACAAGTAATTCAGCTGTGACTCTGCTTCCCAGGTGGGGAAAGTCAATGTTGGAGCTCCTGGAGCCAGCTGATCCTCTCTGGGGCACTCTCTTCAAGCCTGGAGGACAGCCCAGAACTGCATGTTGCTGCCTGCTTCACATGATTGAAACAATTGTTCTGCTGAACTTTAGCATATCTTTTCCTAAAAGATGATTCAGGTAAAACTTTCCTCCTGTTTCTAACAAAAAAGAATATGAGAAGTTACATGAAAAAAACAACCAGGAATGCCTCTGATATCCATGGTCCCAGTCACAATTCAGCTCTATTATTTTTCTCCTGTGCAGACTCCTGAACTGTAGCTTGTAAGTTCATCCTCTGGATTTTGGGGGTTGACAGCACAAACAAGCAATGTTACTGACAACACAAGACACAATAACTAGCAATAGGAAACAGTCTGTGCAATGAAAAGATTTACCATTTCTGTGATCTCTGCGATGTCTTCCCTGTGTTCCCAACTTGGGAACATATTAGTGAAGGTCAGAGGCTCTAGACCAGCATGAATTAGATAGGATTTTGGGGGCTTCTTTACATTTTTTCCTAAGAACAGTCAAATTACAAAGAACAGTCAAAATACAAAGAAAAGAGAAACATCACAAATGGTACTGTATTTTGCAATGTCACCCACTATCCAAAGTTACCTTGTAAGCATGTTTAATCAATTCTTCCTGAAAAGCTGAAGTAGTTTAAGGCAGTTGGAATAAATTTCACCAGGCTTTTTTTAATGTAATATGGCACCTTTTAACATTTTTTTCAGTATTCTTAAATCTACCTTTTACTGTATTGACCACAAAGATCAAACCAGGTATACTGACAATCCCCCCCAGTTACTCCCTCCCCCAATGTATTCTTGTTTTACAAAAATAGAGTCAGAATAGAGTAAGCAGAGTGTGATGGTCTGAAATTAGCCAAATTCAGGTAGGTGAAACCTTCTCGTATGCTCAGCAGAAGTGTCCTGCCAGCAGCAAATAAAGATTAAGCTTGGAGGCTGAGGTGAGAACATTTAAATTGTTCTTAACTTGGGATACTGAAGTCTAACACAATCATTCTGTTATTATGAATAGAAAGGAATGGGATCTGAAAATTAACAGAGGTATTGCAATAGCTGGATGGCAATTACTGATGATTTTTAAAGACTGTCCTGCTTCTTCAAAACATGTATGTGTGCACACTGTATAGGGCATGGACATAACCCTGCCTAGCAGTAATGCCGTATTAGATTAACTGCTTAAAGTCATTATGCCCAGTACTGGTGAAAAAAGGCCCTACTGGTTGAATGAGCTCATTCCCCAAGGACTCAAAAGCACTGATAAACTCCAAATATTATTGGAAAGAGATAGACAGGCAGTCAGGGACTGGGAGGAGCTATCATTCAAAACAATGTTATACCTTTATCTTACTTGGATTCAAACAACCCTGTCTATCAAATCTTCCTTTCAGATAGGCAGTGGAAAAGCTGAAGATGTTGCAAAGTCCAGCATCAGGTGAAACTAACAGAGCAACATGACACCACCTCACCTCTGAGGGGGGTAGCTTCCCTAAAAACTGCTTCTTGAAAAATTCTGTTATTCCCTACATTCACTCTGATAGCATCTTTAATGCACTAAGATTTCGTCCAGAGCGTATAAATCCATTACAAAAGACCCCATTTTTGACTGCAGTCTCTGCCAGCACTTGATGTGTGTGGGCTGTCAGGCAGGAGGGTCTAAAAGCACACAGCCCCCTCCTCCCGATTGCAGAGGAGCACCCAGGGAACTGATGCAACGCCTGTGCTGAATGCAGACGGAGAGCCTGGCTGGACAGCAGTGTTCCGTTAGGTTTGCGAAACCTGGACATTACAGGTTTGGCTTTACATCAGGTGTTAGGAGCAAACTGATTAGAGAGACTATCTTCACACAAAACACTGAATACTAGAGATAAAAGCCCTGTGGAGTAGTCTAACAAAGGTATTAGAGTGCGAGTGCTTTAACTATACAATTTAGACTGGAAATTTATCATTCGCATATTTGATTTTAAGTCTTCTCTTCCACATATTTTCACGGTGGTTTATTTGTTCATTCTACCACGAATGATTGAACAAGAACTTAAAAACTTTGCATTTAAAAAATGGTTGAATCTGCTCTAGTTGCGCTGCTCCACTCTCAGTAATTCAGCCAAGAAATAAAAGGAGAGTGGCATTTGCTAATGTTCCAGAATAGGTAAGATGAATTTGTATGTGGAGACCATTTTCATTGCATGAACTCTGCCCTCAGCACAAGCTGATCTCCTTGCTAGGAATCATTGAAGGGCAAACCAGATTCTTCCCTCTCCTCGCGGTCTGCAGCTCAGCTCTCCAGACTGCTGATTTAGCAGATAAAACCACAGAAAAACTTCCAAGACATTTTGACAAGTTAAATAAGATTTATGCACAAGGAGAACTGCTAGGCATATTCAAGGGATATCCAGAGTTGCTAATCAATCTCTTTCATACCATCATGTAGTTACACACTGCAAGCCATAAAAAGAAAAAAAAAAGGAGGGGTGGGGGTGGGGAGAGACATAGATGAGGAAAGAAATGGAAAGAGAAAAAATAAGACAAAAGTGTTTTAATGCTTCTGATCACTAAACTATATACTGGTAGTCAAAATAATTGCAGAGCATTGGTATCTCTTGAAATTCAATTTCTCCATCTTGTTAAGTTACAACACATAAGAGCTAGTCAGCCCTGACAGCTTGATGCAATGAAATTTTGAAGTGGTTGACAGAATCCCAGATCATGAAAGTGACAGACCACTAGAACAGCATAGCTTAAACAAACTACATAAAAAGTAAAAAACTGCTAAAGAAGTTCACATCAGCTTTAGCATAGAAATAGTACAAGAATAACTGGTCTTTAACAAACTTGCTCTGTACCTCTCCAACCACACAGCCCAAAGTTCTTGAGAACTACCCCATGAAAAAGAGGATAAAAGCCACAGCTGCTGCAAAGTCATGGCCAGTGGTAAAGAAGTGAGCACTCAGCAAAAAAACTTGTCCTATGATACATAAGCTAAACTTCAGACCCCTGAGGACTCACTGAAGAGCTTTCCACTGTGTATCAAACTCGGATGCAGCAAATTCAATCCACTGCAGAAGGTATTAAACCCTCTTCGTATCATCGAACTCGATGAAGTTCAAGAAATCTGGAAAAGTATCCAAACCTTGGCATGTGTATCTGATTCCATCTCTGGTGGGGCCAGAAAACATGATTTTCATTACCAGGAGATTACAGCGCTGCATCAGGAACACCGAGACCGGGATCTTACTTCCATCTCTCTCACTAGCCTGCTAAGCAACTCTGGGCTCACTGCATGGGGCTCTGTTCCTCTGTGCTGACTTTCACTTCTGCTGTGAAGCACATTGTATGAAAAGGTTTCAAAGAAATGCATCTTATCACTCCTTCTGACTTGAGAAAACTGGGGGTGGGGGTGGTGGAGAACAAGTAACTGGCCTCTTTAGGAATTCAGCAGTCGCTGCCAAAGACTTCCAATTACTGCCCTCTCCTTAGCACCCCATCCGGAACAAATGCTGCTGTTTAGCAGGACAGTGCCAGGGACACCAGAGGACGAACAATGCAGAGCAGTAACAGAGGCCAATAAAGGTCATGTTCCAGTGTCTCCACTACTGGTTTTCAGCTGTTGCTTGCCAGGTGTTACCACCTCCTCTCAGTGATACGAGACAACAGAGTAGAAACACACCACTTGCTCCTACTCCTATTTGACCTGCAGATTGGAGAGACTGGCTTATCCTCATAAGGGTAGAATCCAACAGGGGTATTGCTTTCCATCTTCAACTATACAAATGTCTATGGGAGAAGATGACAGCTACCATCAGCTGTGTCACAAGCTGTAAAGTTTATTTGCTACAGAAGAAATCAGTGGCATGGTGAGGTCTCAAGGTCTACAAGCGATACCGCTTTCCTTGCAAGAGGACATAGTTTGCACCAGTTAAGCCCTAGTGACGTATTCACAGTGGGAAACTGCTCTCAACTGACAGAACATGGCTGTTGCTTATGCCCTCTTTCCTGGATGGTAACCCCACACCTTCCTTTATTCATCCTCCATCAGAAGATGCAAGGTCTGTTCCCAGCCTCCCATAACCTTAGATGAAGTGAGAGGAAAGCATTATGGTGTCTCAAGGAAACTCTACTAGTGCAGAAAATAATCTGGTCACTGTACCCTTACATGATCATCAATTGCAGCTTGAATCACTGCACACTGAGTGGCCGTAACTCTTGTAGAAATGAGCACAGAGCCTCAGCTCTGTGTTCCAGCATTTCCAATGGGCACCTGTTTCCACGTGAGACTTACTCTTGATCTTCAAAGTCTTTCCACCTTGCCCACTCAAAATCCAGTTACATCAGCAAACTATCTTCATTCAGTATTTTGATACACAGAAGCTTATGAAAACTAAGAGAAGCTAGACAGAAAGCATTCAGGTTTAAGAGACTGCATTCTCAGAATTCACTTTTAGGGATCTGATGTCTGACCTATTCTTCCACAGTGGGGGCACAGAAGAGAAATAAAGCCTTTCCTCTGAGAATTGAGTCAGCACAGTATCTTGTCAATTTGGGAACAATGCCGTTACTAGACAAATGGTTTGCTAGGAAGAGTGGAGAATGTATTTTCAAATACACGGATGTTTATTAATAATGCTGGAGGAGCACCTGAGTACCTTTCAGTGTGGGAAAGTAAGGCATGGAAAGCTATGACACACTCAGAGCAGCCAGGAACAGCAATCTGTTACCTTTGCAGTACTGGAGCACTGTCTCCATGGCGCATTTCCTGTCTGTAGCCCACCTGATTCGAGCTGATCCAGCAATTTTATTTTCCACAGGCCACCAGCCTTGCCACAGGTACACTTCATGGTGATTGTCAACAAGGAACAGTGCTATGCAGCCAAAAAATAACAAATCCATCATCAGCCACGTATTAGTTCCCGGAATTCCCTAAAGAACCCCAGTCCTACATGCTTGTCAGCATCAGGACAGGATCATTTCAAAGGTTACCAATCCCTTTTGTTATTCATCCAGCTGAACCTCAGCTGAACTCAGATTCTCTGATATAAACAATGTATTTTTATAGCAAGCTTTTGGGATACATGTACGTTTGATTAGTTCTCATCATCTTTACCATGGAAGAATTACTGTTATTGCTTAATGCTGTATAAGCATCACATGCCTACATTTTCCTGCAATAAATCAAGTTAAAAGTGATTACAGTTACTGAATCACTACACAATGCAGGATACAGTGATCTGTTTCCTTGTAACTTAAGTATTTTAAAGCATATACCTGGCTGTGGGGCAGTGTAAAGATCCTCTTGCAAGAATGGCATGGAATTGATGACAGCAGGGTCTCTTGAAGGGTAAACATACTCAGTGGCTGAGAATTCTCCCGATGAACTACTGAGGCTGAACAGGCGGGGGGTGAAATTAAACTTTCCAGGATCTTTAAAGAACAAAAATTAAGATTTCCACTAGAACATGCCAGAGATGAATGTAAAACATAAAAATAAAAAAAAAAATCAGCTTTGAGAGTGATTGTAAATTCTCTGGTTTTTCAAAAATCAAGAAAGACGACCAGATGTCTTGGGGGACTAGCAACAGCTGTGAAGAACTTGAGCTAAAAGGCTGGCTGCCACCACTCTAAATCTGATCTGGCTAGTTACTATCAGCCATTTCATAACTGGTTGTTTTGCAGCTCAAGTGAAGCAAGCCCATCTCAGAGTTTACTTTTTAGCTGACAAATTTTCCACTTGGTAAATCAATCCCCCTGCTACCTTTGTTGGCAGTTTCAGAGCAAAGACTGCACAAGAATGTGTGCAGAACCGCCTCCCAAATCCCTTCAGAAGAGAAGCAAAATGTGTTGGTAACAGTGTTAACTGCTGCTCTGTGCTGCATGAATACAGAGGGGCTGAAGAAGGGGGAAGAGGACAAAATGAAACACTTGGTTTTCCAGCACTTTCATTCTAGAACAGTATAACTTAACTCAGTAGATTTTTGACAGCATCTCTCTGAAGGGATCATCTCAACTACCAAGAAGTTCTTCAAAAGCTTTACATTAAATCTCACAGTACCGTTGATCAGTAAAGTGAGTAATGTGAGTAAATCAGTAAAGTCAGTAAATGTGAGTGCCAAATCCAGAATGCAGGTCTACCTTGCAACATGCAATCATAGGCCTTTCGATCTCTCCTTCCTAATGCGTCCCAGAATCCCAAGGGCTCTGACCCTTCATCACATTCATGTATCGTCACCTTGCTGCTGCTGTGCAGCCCTGCCTCCAGCGGACATCTACAAAACACAAAGACAGAGAGTGAACCCAGCTTTCCTGCCCTGGACACAGCTAACACAAACCTGCTGGCCACTCACATTATTAGAACCCAAAAGCACCCTATAGGCTTGTTGCACACTTCATGTCAACACAGGCTTTTTGAAAATGATGACAAAAATTATCAATAAACAAGATACGGAATTTCAGCAACCATGCTCATACCATTTCTGATCACATACCCAGAGTGGCGGAGATGCTTGCGAGAGCTCTCAGTAGGGTTTCTCACTGCCTGTTTTTGTAACTACTGCTGTCCTCGCATGCTTGCCCAAATTAATTTCCTCTCCTTATTCACAAGGCTTGACTGTGTTTTCCCCACTCCACCGAATCGTCTACCCATCATTCCTCCTCCTTACCGAGCATGCACATGCTGCAGTTGTACTCAGAGGACAGCTTTATTGATTTCAACTTTTCTTTTGAGGCAGAGTACTTTAAGTAAATCAGTAGTCTGTATAAACATCTCCAAAATATAGGTCAGACACTCACTGTTCTTTTATTTTATTGGCTGCTGTTCTTCCTACATCCTTGGTGTGAGATTGTGCTTTGCAGCCATGCCACAGGTAGATAAGAGCTTTATTTATATTGAGGACAATCATGGATGTCCGGGAACGCAGGCTGCTGCAGTGACATGCTACTTCAAGTAAGTTTCCTTCATTGGGAACTTCTCCTCGCACGCAATATAGCCTCCAGTCACCTGGAGCAGACAGGAACAGTGCAGCAGTATTATACAGTCACACGGGATTGAAAATTCAAGACTTCTGCTCTGGAACAGCTGTTCTCATACTGGATGAATTTCACATATCACATGCCTATATCGTCACAGAATAAACTAGCTAAGCATCAGGTTTGGCTAATGCTACTTGAGCAACCCCGTTGCAGAAAAGACACCTTCTGAAACCCTGCTACAAGAGTACAAGTATTAAGAGCTGAAGAGCTTAACAGAGCAGAAGAGTCAAGTTTCAGCTCTGCTTCATACAGGAAGAAAAAAGGGAAACAAATACAGTACTCTTTCTATTCAGCTCCTCTCCCCCTATGCACCATAGGCACAGGAGGTCACATTCAGATGCAAACTGGAACATGTCCAAGCTATACTTGCACTGAAATTCTCCTACCCCAACTGCAGCATTCAAGGAATATGTTGCAAAAAGTAATGAATGGGTAACAAAAGCTTAGAGTCCTCCTTGGAGCAGAAGAGCTGTTCATAAAAATCCTCTTTTGCCCAGACTATGTAGAAAAGAACACACTTTAAAGCAAATGCCACTTTGCTTAATTAAGAAACAACTAGAACAATTTATATGTGTACCAATACAATAAAGTCAGCTTGCTCTAGGGTGACAAAATCCATTCTATGCTCAAAGAAGAAACAAACTACCTTGAAACAAAGCATTGCGAAGCTGCCCCATGGGTTTCATGGCCTTCATTTCCCTTTTCTACAGAGTATGGCAGTTGAGACCTTCACAATAGGTAAAAAAGGATTTTGGGGCAGAAGCTCTTAACTAACAGTAATTTACTTTGTGTGTTTTCTTCTTCCTCTTCCCTTCTTCCAGCATGCACAATCATCCCTCCTTGGAAGCACTGCAGGAAGCATGGCGGTTCTTTCCCTTGAAGCACTTGTACCTGGAAATTGAAAGCACCACTCTTCATTAAAAAACGAAGGAAGTATACAGACTCAGGAAAACTAGTCTCTATGGATTATTAAAAATTACATAGTTACGGCCACACACGAAGATGGCCTTCCTTCTACTTTACAACTGCCGACTATTGTTTCAATTACCGTATACATCGGCATGCAATGGGTTTCATATGTGACCTGCATATTAAAAGAAACCTCTAGCTGGAATCCAACAATCAAGAGTTTCAGAGGATAAGCAATACCAAATAAACTTTAATTTAGATTAGTTTAAACTAACCATTATTTGAACTCTTTACAGGACTGGGCCATCTTGGCTGATTTTCTTTGAAACTATTATGGAGATAACATAGGAACTGAAGTAGATTCAAAATTTGTGGTAAAACTGGTTTATATGACAACCTGCATGTTCTTTGCTCATTAAACATTGCATTGTGATTATGAAACCGATATAGCCAACTGCTAAATCAGCTATGTTGGCACAGAATCCCACACCCTGGATCAAGTGTATTTATGTATCTCCTCTATGAACTCCTGTCTTACTGGTCATGTCTAAACTGCCACTAAAAAACTAATTACAGCATTATCAAGTTACAGAAACTAACTTTAAACCTCCCGTCTTGTATGCTGGTAACAGTCAAGCCACAGCAGAGCCCAACTCTGCCTAAAGACCAAGCAAGCTAGCCTCTCCTCTGTTTGAGGTTCAAACTAGTTGAATCTGCAGTTGCTAGAATCTCTGCAAAACAAGGCAACCTAGTATGTAATTACAAAGTAAACAAATTGAAAATTTCCAACGTATTTTCATGCCTTGGCCTTGCAGAAAGTGCTTCTCCTGTTAGCACTAGGAAGAAGTTGTGTTATCTGAACATGCACTTAAAGTGAAGGCACAAATTTGTTTAACTGTGCTTCACCTATTCCTGCAGGAAGAGGGGAAAAGACATTCTTCAGCCCTTCTCAGAAACACCATCTTTAGAAGCGGGATTTGGGAATGACAATCCATAAAGGAGCTTATGTGTCTCTGGAAGTTGGAATAAAGCCAAAAGTAATTTTGAGGTCTGGCTAGTTGTACTGGCAAGAACACCTTTACTGGAAGAGAGGAGGCAAAAAAGACAGTCCACACCTTCCGTTAGTGGCTGTTTAGGCAGGCAAGTCTTACCAGGACTGCCACCTAGGTCTGCAGGAAGCTTACCTGTGCTCCTCTCTCTTCATCAAGTTCCACTGTCATCAGTGCCGATGTCCCTTTCTCACTCACTGTGGAGTGCCTTCCTTGCCAAAAGAAATACACACATTTCTCTTTTCCAACAGCCCTTACTTGTTGCTCTCCTTTTTGCCTGCTTCCAACTGCAAAACAGAAAGCACATGCTGAAGAAAGTACTTTGGCTCTAAGTTTAAACAGCACGTGGTTTAATCTCATCTGCCAGCTCAGCACTATCCTGTCCAGAACAGGAAAGATAAAATGTCCAGTTGGAGGAACATTAGGTCTCCAAGCCAGTACGTCCCCATGCAAAGTTGGCATTGTCTCATCAGGTGGATGTAAGCCCACAGGCAGAGATGCCTGTGTTGGCCAGAAAATGACATGTAGAAAGAACTGGTACTATCTGGAGAAATAGAACTGACATCACTTGAGCCAATTTGCATGTGAAATGGTATGTCCAGTCATGTTACCAGAAGACTGCATTATGGCTCATTTTCCACATTACACACTGTTCTTTGGCAGCAGGAGAGTAGCTGGCTGCTGAGTGATACTGGAAACAGCAACAGTTGAGAAAGCTACAGGCATAAAAGAAAAGTCTTTCTGGGTAAAGTGATATTAGAAAGGAAAACTACAGAACAAAAGAACACCAAAGCAGTATTTTGCAATCATAAAAAAGTGAGGCTTAGGTAAGCTTTATTTATTTAAATTAACTCAGTATTTCATGTTGATCTGGAAAGTGGGTTAGCAGGAACTTTATTTTTTTTTTTAAAAAAAATAATCAGTATTTAGATGTTATTTTAAGCAAATAATGTTTACAGCAAGTGAAGTTCAACAATTCAACTAGTTATGGAATATTTTACTCTTTCCAATGAATACTGAATAAACAGATATAATTAAATCAAAGATTTAATAAACCCCAAGAGATTTAACCCAGATTATTAAAGGAATATTAAGACTTCGTCCTTGATTAGAGCAGTGCTGAGCAGCATCCAACTGAAATACTTAGGAGAAATCATCCTAGTTTTTTCAAGTTGAGAATACTCAATCCACTAGTCACTTCTAAAATTTATTGTTTTCATTCTTATGTGTACATTCAGCCCACAAAAGTACAGCCTCCTACATAAAAATTTATTCTGTTTTGGAATGATGGAATATATTTTCATCCATGTGGATTAGGAGTCTGTTTACAGTTCAGTATTACTGTTACCCACCTCTCTCAAGACTTACAAGCTTTTGTATTTTTCTTGGATTTACCAGTATCTGAACTCAATGATCCTGAATAAGACCTACCTACATTTTTTGGCTAAAAGTCTGAAACTGTATAGCTGTTAAGACTGCTTTCAACCAATTTTAATATTTTCCTATTTGGAACAATCATTTTTAGACTATTTCTATTTTACTTACCACAAAAGCCACCTATTCTTAGTTTAGTGCTAGAAGGTAGAGTTCCAATAAGCATACCAAAGCTGACGGATTCTCAACATTTTACCTGCTCTCAGGCTCTTTGTCAGAATGCTGCTAAAGTTTTCCACTTGAGACTGAAACCCATAGCAAAGGGTTTCTAAAAACAGCAAAAAGGACAGCAAGGGCAATGCATTGGCAAGGGTTTTTCCTGTCATTGTTACTGTTCTCCATTACCCAGCAAAGGCTTTCCTTGATGCTAAGCCTACCTCTCTTGCAAGACATTCAGACCACTGTCATTAGTCCAGCTGCCTAGTTACTTTGATGTTAAGCTGTGGGCACAATTCTGGCTTATTGAGCTGTCCTGTGAACACGTACAACACCACTGTTGGGTAAAAGGAGAGATGGACAGTATTACATTTGATGTCTGAAAAATAACTACAGCTTTTTTTTTTAATGCTTTTTTTAAAAACAAAATAAAATAGTAAGCTCTACTCTTAATGGCCTAGGAAGGCTAAAGTAGCACTTCTAACCTTTAAAACAGTTTCACATCTGAGGAAATCTAGGTCTGGATCTCACCACCAACAGCGGCAGGTTTAGCTGCACTTCTCCATGTTTCAGCAGGATGAAATGGAATTGTTCACTAACCTGTGGTGCTCACCATGTACTTCCACTTCACCACATACGTGTCTCCTTCATGGAACTGCCCTATGCTTTGCTTAGGCAGTCTACTATAATCGAATTCCAGGATGTGCCAGACATCCACAGATGCAGTGATAATTTCAAACTGCCTCCCATCTTCTCCTTCGACAAGTCCATAGCCCCGGCCAATATTCATTCCATCCAAGACTGTGCCTACAGTTGTTTGGGGCACAGCTACCATTAGCATGACATCATATGGTTTAGAGTCAGATCTGGATTCTTCCTGTCAAAAAACACAGAAGAGATTTCTTTGAGCATAGCTTTTTTCTTCTTGCCACACAGTTCCACCCAAACAGTTTGACTCCTGCATATTTCAGTACTCTGACATCTTGTCATCATTTGCTGCATTGTCAAAGCCACCTTGGTAGTGTTCATTGAGCTGATACTAATATAAAGCAACTCGGTGGGTTCACTGTAGGTGGTGATGTTCTGACCCCTAGGTCAAAGCCTGCCAGATAAAGAAAGTGCTCTGGTTCCTTGAGAACAAACTTCCCTGGCTTCCATCCCAGCTAAGTCATGTAGTTTGAAATACCTAGCATGCTTATTATATGCACCTTCTGGTGAAGGGATTCACTAGAATTCTTCTCATTGAGTTTCTTCAGCTCTGTCCAATCAAGAAATTTTTCTTTGAACAGTATGGTCTCGTTATGTTCTGTGAGTCTGCCAAACACAGCCCAGTCTGGGCGTCCTTGCCCCTTTCTGTACAAGAGAACAAATGAAAAAAAATATAATTAAATACTGAAATAAGGGCAAGAAAAATAAATTTCTGCAATGAGACCAAACTCCAGTTTTGATACCTGGGTATGAGGGGATTGCATTCTCCTGGGTCCAGAGGATTTATGTCACAATTGGAGTAGTCAAAGGTGCCATTCCACAAGTGTTTTGCCAGCTGGAATGCCACTTTTCTTTGTGCTAAAGTAACTTCCTTTCCATGCCATACATATACTTCACTGCCAAAATCAAACACTAGCACCTAAAAACAAAACCAAAAAAACAACTTACCATTAGGTTAGGTGATACTCTGATCCTCCAGTTTCCTCGTACTGCAAGCTAGCAGCGTGCTGAACACAAACTCCTCCAAATATCTGAGCTTCTGCAGTGACACTAACAACTAGCACTGCACTGCAAGTAAAGCCAGGGCAGTGGTCTGCACTGTGATGTTTAATTGTTGAGGATGACTGGAAGCAAGTATGGGGAATACTATGAGGTGTACCTTTAGGTGGTAGCTAGGTCACTAGCAGATTAGAGGTCTTGCTACCAGAAACCTGATTCTTTTGCATGATCAATTGCTGTCCGTTAGAGCAGCTTTCGTTTAGACCTACGCTTTGTCCTGCAGCCGGGGAAGGCTGACAGAACTTACGGTGTGGGTAACTGGCTCAGCAAACAGGCAGCAGCTTGAATACTTTCAAGAAAATGCATTGTGTCTTTATTTTGGAAATCTGCTCTCATTTCTACTTAGATGGGTGAAATGGTTGTTTGAAAAGGAAAAGTCTGCTAAGGATAGAAATAAAAATGCTTGAATGAGAAAACAGGTTTTTATTTTGTTTTGTTTTTCCAAAGTGCTACCTGTTTTGCACTTTCATGACTTTGGAGTGAGCCACTGTTGACAAAAAGATTTACACTTTCCAAAATAATATTTCACTTTAAAGATAACATGATCTTATTTCTTGAGACCTGCACCACACTCTAGCCAGCAATGTGTTTAGAAGCTTTTCAGAAACACAGAGGACCCAAGTTTCAGTAAGCCTTTCCATGAGCATTTGCAGTTACTGAAAGTTGTTACCAGCTGTACGTTCCTGCACTTACCACAGGAGCAGTAAGTGTCACGATACCTCTTTTGGTTGCAGCAGGGTACATTTTGGCACCTTTCCCCAGTAGTCATCCTCAGGAATGAGTTTATCTTCTACAAGGCGGTAAATGCAATTTGTTTCTATTATTGCAGCTTCATACATTTCATCTTCTTCAGGACTTCCAGCAGCTTAAGGAAAAGATTGGCAAAAATAATAAAAAATTTGAACAACCAACTATCTTTACTAAAGAGAACCAACTCAACTAATTTACTGTGATAAAACATCAAACACTGTAACTGTAAGAATGCTTACACTGGTAATTTGTCTGTCCACCAAGGAGTTTCCAGAAGTCTTTGGCTGCATGGGTGTGGGTATTTATTCCTTCTTCTATAGTCTGTATATAAGAAGCTCTACAGCCAAGTTCCCTCTTTGTCTGAATTAAAGTTGCAAGTTCTGAAGCCTAAGAGATTAACAGTTATCTGAACAGGATTGCTTAAGTCTTGTGCATATTATTAATACTTGTGCATATCTTGTTCAGGGAGAAGGCAAAAGTAGACAGGATATAATAGAGCAAATAGCAGGAGAAATGGTTATTATTTGTTGCACTAAATAAACAGACACTAAAGAAAATGTTACAGAAATATATTCATTCTTTCATTTGCCTTCAAACAAGACTCGATCTTAATGAACATGGGAATAAAAGGGACATCCTGCAATTCAGACTATTTTTTGTTTGAGTACAAATCTGTTTCCTGAGGATATCCTCTTTTCTCTTGCAGCTTCACAGCCTACACACTCCTATGTCAGCTTTCATTCAGTGTACAGGCTAAAACATATTTACAGGAATCACGCGTATCTACCTGTCACTGACTATCAGTTACACATCACTTTTTGAGACAACTGGTACCAAGGCTCAATTACATCAGAGACATGTACTATGACAGTTCTAAAAATAAATAGTAAAAAAACCAACTAGTACTAACCTTTGCTTTTTCTATGACATTTGCAAACTCTCCTACCCATAAGAAACAGAAATGTGGAGTTAACAACAGGAAACAGTCTCCACTGTTCAGTGACGAGGCCCTTGGTTCAACTAATCTTGTTTGAACATGTCTTCTTCCTAAAGAAAAAACAAAGCTAATTATATTCCTTTGACTACTGCTATCAGATGCCTAGATCTAATTTGTTTTGAATGAAATACAAACAATCCCAGCACATTTAGCAAAAATATATGGAAACAGACTATTCCAGAAGAACTAAAAGACTACTACTGTGGAAAAAGGCTTTACTCACAAGAAGCAAACAAACAAACAAAAACGTTGCCTCCTATCAACTAATATTTCTATTATTTCCTGTTCTTGCTTTAACAACTTTGTGTCCTTCTGGGAAGAAACTAATTAAGTAAATGCCAAATTCCAGAATCCTTTACATTTACTTAAGTGAAGCTATGGCACAGCTTCTGTAGGCAGTAAAAAAGTTTGAAGAATTTTACTTTGCCAAAAAAGGAGCAGTTATTTTGCAGAATCAGCTACATCACTATGCACTGTAAGGGGAAGTGGAGCAAGAACAATGTCATGTCACTTTCAAGTTATACTGAGCACTGGAAGAATGGGGCAGTTCAAAAATTTCCACAGGAGATGACTAGAATTCCTGAAATGTTCTGTTTTCTCCTTGGAAAACACACACCAGTGGCCACAATGCAAACCTATTTGTAAAGTTTTGTATTTGTCACGCAGTTCTCACTTACTCTTTTAGGTTTTGGACATAAATCTCCAGCTGGAGATCTAGAAAAAGCTAAGCACCCAACTGTGGTAGTAACTCCCATATGTTACAATCGGCCTATTATGTATGGAAAGTAAAAGCAGTCCCAGCATACCTTTAATTTGCAGCAGCATTAGCTTCTTGTATGGCACAGCACTGTTGTTAGAGTTTTGCTCTGTTAGATTAACGCTCCGCAGGCTAACGTTGCTGAAGTTCTCTTTGCTTGCCAAGCCAGCAAGTGCTACTTCTGAGAAATTTGAGTTTGTAGACACTTGTACATAAAAAGAAGTTGGAGAAAAAACACACAAAACCCAAAAAAGGACATAATTATAAAAAATTGGTTGTTACATTAAAAAAATTATTTGCCCCCATTATTTCCATTTCTTCTCCTTCTCAATACCAACAGCAGACCCAGGTTGAACTCATATTACTGCTGGCCCAAGAGCTTTGTGGGTTTCGTAGTACCTAAGTTTCTAGATATCATCCAAGAGGTCAATTGTCAGTGTCAGAATTATGTTATTTGGCAGAAATACCAGCTTTGCTAGGAAACATGTATTACCCAATGTTTTGTGAAATACTGTGTAGATCTTCAGTGCCTTATAATTGATTAATGATAAAAGACAGCAGAGCAGCCAAGGCTAATTAACTGAAATTTCCTTCAAATTTGTCTCAGTCAGTGTGATGCAACAGCCATTTACATTTCGAAGTCTTAGTCATGTCTTACTGTAAACTAAAAGCCTAAATTCTTGTCTACTTTTGCTTATTTCTCAAGGAAAGAAAAAACACTTTATGAAGTTATAAGTCAGGGAAATCCTTCTTGTCAAATGGCAACAAAGTATTACATATGTAATCAGTGTTTCCATCAATACAGGCAATATTTAAAGATGAGCTCTCTTTATTAAAACATAATAAGGAAAACTTGTACCCAAAATCGTAAAAGTGGCTTGACAAACCTTTGAATAAATTTTACAACATCTTTTGCTGTCCATCTGGTTGTCAGAGGAAAGCAGTGTAACTAGTAAAACACAAAGCCCTGCCACAGAGCACTGATCCTTTATGTAAATTAATCTTTCAGAGTCAGGAAGGATAATTCCAGTTTCTGAGAGAAAACCAGGACCCAAAATTGAGGCCAGTGTACCTGAACAAAAGTTTATCTCTTCTTGCCAGCTCTCCCCTCCAGCATAACGTAACACTAGATCTGCTTTCCTTGATCTCTTGTCCTCACCCTGCAGGTGCAGCGGCACTCTCTCTGCCCAAGGTGACTGTGCTAAAAATACATAATTAAACCTACGCACAGGAGGGGGCTGTAGCTAGCTTTCCTTGAGGAAGTCTCACACACATGCCCTTCTCTCCAGACCTTCCAGGCAGTCTACATTCAACCTCACACCTCAATCAATTTATGGCTTCTCAGAGAATATGTTCCATTCCTTCAGTTGAGGTTTTTGTGTTGGGATTTTTTTTTTGTTTTGTTTTTAATTAAAATAGCAAGACAGTGTCTTGTACAAATCATCCTGTTAGCTTACTTTTTTCTACTTTCATTCGCTTTGACTCCATGAAGGCAACATTCAGTCTTTGTTCAGTATATTCATGAAGAATATCTTCTCTTGCTGCCAGCATTTTCAGGGGGTTTCTTGAGGACTGGACTCTGCGTGTAGGCCTAACTGCACGTTTGTGCTCTGCTACAGAAGATATTAACCTGAAAAGCAAGCAGTGTTTATAATCATCAGTTAATTTTCCTAGTCAGAATCATCTCATGACAAGAAATCTGCTTTGATATTGGGTGTGACATTTGTTAGGAAATCAGGATCAGTTCCTTGAATCAGGCAGAAGAGTGAGTTCAGAAATGTGGAGAAGAATTAGACATGCCCAGTACTAAGCTATCTACAAGATGACTTAAAGCCGAACATTTTGACCGCTGTCCCTATGTCTGCATTCAAAACAATGGGAAAAAAAAACCAACTAATAGTTCTTACTTTGGTGCATAAGGATCAAAGATGGCATCAAAGTCCTCATCAAGGTCCAAAGGCACTGAGGAGGAAGGGAAATCCACATGGCGATAAAATTTGGAAAACGTTTCATCATCATCCAGCTTCATTACCTCTTTCACAGATTTTCCTGTAACTGTCAGCACGGTCTCTTGCATCCCAGCAACTGTGGGAAAAAAACCCCAACACTTCACCCAATAAATAACCATACTAGAATTTCTAAGTCCAGAAAAGGTAAACATGGCTTGTTTGGTAGTTGTTGGGGTGGGGTTTTGGTGGTGTTGGTGGGTTTGTTTTGTTTTGTTTTGTTTTAATTGATGGAATTTGAGGGAGACATGGTAGAAAAGTCTGTTGGAAAAGAATAGTAAAAATGGATTGTAACTGCTACTCATGTGCAATCATCTTTATTACAAAATGGTTGGGAAATATGGCTGAATAAGAACGTTAGGCACTATCAAAAATGAGTTGTTTTGGTAGGATGATATAAGCATTTTATGGTCTTGTATATTCCATCTTGCCTCCAACCACGTAATAAATACCTTCCTTTGGAAAGATCTACTAGACCTACGAGTGGAAAAGCCACTCCTTCACACTAGTGAGTATGGCACAATCATTATCGTATGCTAGTGCCTCCTCTGTTGAAATTTGACACTTTACAAATTACAAAAGGATTTTGTCTTACTAATGGAGGACAGGCATATGAGATGGAAACACCAGAGAACTCTAGACAGCTTCAGAGGTAGCCAACAAGCTGTACAAGGAAGCGGTATGAGCTGCTACAGAGAGTCAGTTTTCAAAAAAGTAGGAAGGTGAATGAATTGTGCTTGGGAGCAGCATAGTGTCCTATCTTGAATTTAATAAGATGAAACTACATTTAAAGCTGTTTCACTTTATATGGCAATATGGCTCAGACTGGCTGTGCGGTTTTAAGAAATTTTGCTCTCAAGAAGAATGTGTACATCGAGTATAGAGAAAGAAGAAAGCTATTTTAGGCACTTGTGACTTACTCTTTTGTACATTTGTAATACAATAGCATAAGGCTTTTTTGTTAAAATTTAGCCAAGATTGAATCACAAAAATAAACTGTGTGATCAGTAAGTGCAGCCTGAACAAAGACTGTTCAGGTTCTGTTACCACGTATTTTAACTAAGAGGTACTTCAAGTGATTTACTGAAGTCAGAGAGTGGGTACGTTGCCACCTTTGGTAACTCTACCAACCTTTGTTATTCAGCCTTCCCAAGAACGACTCCAACTTGTCAAGCTTCATATCTGATTCCAATTGCATATCAGGCCTGGCTTCAATTTCTAAGCAAACCAGAAAGTAAAACTTGTTAATGGACAGGAAGTAAAAATGCCTGAACGTATTTCAGCCATTCTTATTCCTTACCTTCCAAGGGCTTTGTAACTGGAGTGGTAGACTTCTGCCGGTTACTGAAAGGGGATGCTACTGGTGTTAGCGCACTTGGAGAAGCCAGGCCTGCATAAGAACAGAGAACATAGGAAGTGCAGTCCAGGGTCAGCCCGTGTTTCCAACAATGGTGACAGGGGAAGCTATTTAGGGAAAACAGACAAGCCTGGTCTCTTCCTACAGTCCCTCATACTTCCCCAGCCTCCACAACTGTTGTATGGATGGCAAAGCGTACTGCCCTGTCTGCTCCTTAAATCAACAGCAGCCTCAGAAACTGTCCCATTCACAAGAACAAAGCTTTGTTTTCAAGTATCTGTAAGCAAGCTAACACAAGACACACGCTTTCTCCTGACTACAGTAATTTTGCTTGTTTTCAAGGTAGCAGCAGTTCACTTGGTCTATGTTTTCAACTCCAGTTCTACCACAAGCCTGTTCTTAACAAAAAGATATGCTTAGCAGGGAAACTACCAAGATCTTGCTTGGCACCTTCACCACCACCACCTCCTCAGCCCCCCTTATTTAATGAAAATCCATCTCTATTGGTACACATAGCGGGATGCATCTAACCCGTGGATGCTGTCCCTGGATTAAGCAGTAATTCTTGGGCCCTGTTGCATTTTCAAGAACATGTGGAAATGGAAGTAGAAATGGAAGTCAGAGTCCCCATCATATCAAGCACTACTCCCTCCTTTTGTGATACTCTCCTCCCTCCTTTTCAGTAACTATCATAAAGCAATTCATTTTGGACCCAGTGGATAAAATAAGATGTTTTTGTTTAGTTCTTTTCACGTGAATCTATGTTGCTCCAGTAAGAGATATGGCACTCTATAGATTTCGTGGGTTTTATAGGTAGAAAAAGCATACTGAAGTAAAGAATTGCATTTATTACTTCTTGTTGCCTAGACTTTCAGTAACTGGGGAAACTGACATTTAAACTTTCCTCTAATATCTATTTTCCACTTAGCCATAGCTTACTAATTACCAAGCCACATAAGTTTAAGCCTCTAGTTATTTTGATCAGATTAAACTGATCTCCAACAGATATTGGGAGATTACATACTAACTATGTTTCCACTATCTTTAATGGAACTCCTAGCAAGTCGTAACTGTCGAACACCAAGATAGATTTAGAACAGAATTGAGTAGCTTTTCCACAAATAATTTTTCTTCCCTATTACCTCAGAGACTCAAAATTCCAGCAGGTTTTAAATCAACTGGTAAAGCCTTCATCAAGACGTATTTAAGAGGACACAGCTCTTAAGCAGCTCTCCCAGGACTTAATCCACAAGACCACATTGAGAACTGCTTCAGATGTTAGTAAAGGATCACCTTCCAATTATGACTGAAAAATTCTCAGCCATAAGAAACAATTAAAATACAGCATCTGAACACATGTATATAACAAGGATTTAATTTTGCATTGCTTTCTCATCATACCTTAAATTAAAAACCCATCATGATAATTTATTCTTTTAGGCGACAGAAATAGCACACATCTGAATAAAATTCCACTTGGGCTACTTTTATTGAAGCTGCTGTCACTGGATTACCTTGCTTCTCCAAAAGAATGATTGCAGCACCTAAAGAGATCCTTTCAAGGTATTTTTCTTTTCCCATTAAGAAGAGCAAACGTTATTACCTTCTACTCCTTTCCAAAGACCAATCTATTTGGCAAAAAAAAAAGCAGTCTGTAGACAACGGAACACTTTTTCTTGGCGACCGTCCAAAATAGGTTAGTCTTGAAAAACTGACCACTGGCATTTCTAGTGGCAAAACAATGTAAGCAGCAGCTAAGATATGCTACTAATAGATGTAATTCCTAATACCATGTACCTGTTTATCTTCCAACAGAATGTGGCTTAGATTGCAAATGGAGTTACTCCCTGTTGCAATACTGTCCTCACTCCACAATGATTTTTTTTGGTGGTTGTCACTGACCTCAAGGTTCATTGTTGCTGTATTTAATAACCAGGTTCTTGTAACAAAACAAAATTTAATATTCATTAACCAGAACAGATCAGTTTAGATGTCTTCTTCCCAAAGCTACCATTTTCCCAGGCGCACTGCATGAATAGCTATATTTCTACCATGTACAGCCTTCAGAGACTCCTGTCCACTTCAGAAGAGTGATTGCACCTGGAAACAGTGACTGAATTCAAAAGATCTCCAAAACATCAACATTGCTCCCTTGTCATTTCTACTCCCTGCTTCTATGCAGAAATCTGTTCAGTGATTTCTTCAGCCAAACTCAACACTCCAAGTTGAGGACCAAAACAGCATCCATAAAAACAACATGTGTTTGCTAAATATTCCCAGTGATCCTCAGAGCAGGGCAAGTGCCAGCAATAGCAACAACTAGATTTCACAACTCTTCTCTAGACAGTGCACCTGGGTTTTCAAAGGAAGAATAAATAAGAAAGAATAATCCAACTGTGCCCTCTGGCTTGTATTAGAAAGAAAACCGAAACATATGACTCTTCAAGTGATTGACTACCACCCGTCAGACAGAGCCCAGTAATAACTGGATGGTAGTGCAACAGCACAGAACAAAATGGATCAATACCAACGAACGCAAGAAGCTAGAGTGAACAGCCTCATGACAATCATGTCCTCCTCTTGCTAAACATGGATACTGTTTCTGCACAGCTTTTGCTTGACTTTATTTTGACTAGACAGATAAGCAGCGGCTTGTTTATATTAGGATCATTTCATCACTGACCTTTTTTTACCATTCGGCCAGCTACAGTGAACTGTGTGGAGTCATTGGCTGCTCCTTTACCCTTGGACTTCCAGGCTTCTTCTCGAGCTGTAATTAGGTGTTTCCTTTCTTCAATGGTCATCTGACTCTCTTGGTTATCTGCCATTCTCTGCTTTTTTTGGGGGAAAAGAGAAAGAGATGTTTACAAGAAAATATATAAACTGACCAGGATCTATGCTCTTTGACCTTTTCTTGAAACTACTAGCCAAGGCAAATGGTATCCCTGTAAGCAAAGCAAACCATTTACTCTGCATATGATTTTCCAGACCTTGTTCTGTTGAAGCATGACTTCCTGCACTACTGAGATCACTAAACTGACTTTCAGCAGATGTTTTCAAGTGTGCAAATCTGGAGGTGGCCCAGGGAATAACAAAGAAGAAATTTAACTTCAGCTGGTGATTTCTGAATCGGTCTCTCACAGTAACTCAATTCTCCAGGCAGGATTAGCAGCCTTATCTCTCCAGAGGCTGCTCACTTTAGTTCCTATGTCAGCTTGCTCTACTGAATATTTTTCCAATGACTGTGATCATCTCTTCCCCCCTGCTCTTTTTTTTTTTTTTTTAGGTCAGCTTTTCTTGCTTGCTTTAGAGGGTGGCAGCCAACAGCTTGAGTGATTAGAAGCAGCTAGGAGCACTAAGTATCTTAGTGCCCTCCTAACACAAAGGATTGATGACAGTACATTAAACAGGAAAGAAACCGAATTTACATACTCTGCTGTAGCTAGGTCGGGCCAAAGAAATATTGCCTCAATGCACTTATCTTAAAAAAGTAGCAACATTTCAGGGATTATACTGCATAGAAATCAAGTATAAAAGTACTTTTAGTGCATGGGACTGTCAACTCTAGAATTACTTCCAAGTTGTGTACCATTTGGCATTTTTCTTTACAACCTAGCTGCTAGAATTGAAAAACCACATTAAAATCTAAAGCTTTATCACAGATCTAGCTCATTACAACCACAGAGGGGAAATGAAAAAGGACCCAAAAGCTTGTGAACACAAAGTAAACACTCTTCTCCATTTCAAGGTACAAGGAAGAGATATGAACCCAGATATTCTTATCTATTTGTTTTCTTAAAAATCAATCAGACTAAATAAATCAGTCACTTTATATAACTTGTGACTGCAAAGGACACACCAAAATAGAGATTTAGTAGTTTTCAGCATTTACCAGTAACAGTATCCATCAGCCAGAAGAGTAAAGCCAAGCCAAGAAGTGGCTTGTACAAGGATTAGGATATGAGAGCCCTGCACACCTTCCTCTGGTTCCATGTACCTCTGCAGCCTTCTGCAGTAATGCTTGTGCTCTCTTTATTAGGAAAGATGGGTGGGCAGCCAGACACTATGACTGAAAGTCATGATAATCAAGATAAAAACCTCTGATTGTTCCCTAGAAGTCCAAAACGTTCGACAGAAATAACAAGATGCAAGTCTATTCAATATTGCTTGCTCTTCAGTAAAAGCATCTGAATGCTTAAAATAAAAACACTGGAAGTAATCTCTGTTCGCTTCCCCCAGTCTCTACCCATTTCAATGTCCGAAGCACAGCCACCTCTGGTATGAACAGCTGGTAGAAAAAAAACCTCACAGTAACATACTAAAGGAGCCCTTGGCAGGAAATTAATATGTACCTAATGAAACCACAAGAAAAATTTCAAACACAAAACAAGTACTCTTAACTTAGTGAAGATGCTGGCTTTGATTACAATAGAAGCGAGGGAGGGGCAGGAAGAAGTAGAGTCATATGGATTCTTTCTTTCTCTTAAGTGACATGGGGCTTAATTTTGTATTCTGTCTCCAGCAAATACCTGAAGCTCCAGAGTCTACAGAGCTGCTGGAAATTCTGAGGACACAGACCTAGAATGTGTATATGTTAATCACTGCACATGTAAATTGTAAGAAAGAACCTGAGTAATTCTGGAGCCTTGTCAATGGAAAAAAAGAGAGTAAGTAGCTGTCCAACAATAGAAACAAACATTCTATGTATTTTTTTTTTTTAATGAAGATTTGAAGCTGCTCCGTTGGGCAAGACATCCTTAGAGTTCCTAAAAAAAAAATTAAATCAGGCTGAATGTGTATGTTACAAAACTCAGAGCGATTCCATATTAGATCTCTTCCTAATGCATGAAGACTTCCTCTATTAATAAACAAATTAACTAAAAAAAAATTTATAAGCTTAATAGACACCAAGCAACCTCTAACCTATTTAATTTGCTCTAACAGTCCTGGTGAAAAACAAAAGTGTATGTGATGCTTAAAAGAAAGAATCATTTTCTATAGCTGGAAAATTAACATGAGCCAACACAACTGTCAAATTTCAGAACAAATACACCTGGTAATTGGGAGTAGTTTAGAAAGCCTTCACAATTGCCAAATGACAGCATTTATGGAGCAATGAGTTGGTCAAAGCACATTCTGATCGGGACAAAATACGACAAGAAAGGTAAAACGCGACAAGCTTTTAAGTGCAAATTTTATTTCCAAGTTAAAAAAAAAAAAAGATGCGAAAGAAGAATAAGTCTCAGATTTGTAATAGTGACAGTTTGCTAAGGGGAGCTAAAGATCCCAATAAAAGCCAAAACAATAATTATTTTAGTGTGTCAGGAATAAATAAAAGCTTAGAAAGACAACAGCTTCAATGCTTTTTTCCATTAAAAAAAAAAGATGTTAACATTCAATGAAATATTCTACTTTGTCAAGAAAAATACATCCATGTGTTCACGGTAACTCTTGTTACAGAGAAATGATAAATTCCTAAAATGAAGTGAAATAGAAAAAGGATCAGATGGACTGGCATCCAACAACATGAAATAACTGGAATAGGAGGTGCCCCAAACACAAGCAGTGATTTTTTGGGGGAAAAAAAAAAAAAAAAAAAAAAGGCATTTGAAAATGAGTAAATGTGTAGGGCTGATAAAAGCTCAGATGGGGACACTATTTAGAAGCAGTAGAACTAAAGCATGTAGGTACAGGTCACACAAGATGTGTGTTGTTCCATACGCTCATGGGAAGACTGTTGTAAGACAATCAATAAAGAATCAAAGCACAGGCACATAATTAATGCCATTCCATGTGGCATTATGGAAAACAGGTTTAATCAAAATGGTGAGTTTGATGAGATCAAGTATGATTAAATATGTTAACAGAGTTACCTCTGATTTCTTTAATATATTAGACAATCACAGATGACACTCTGGAAGTTTTTTTGAGCAATATAAAAATCAGTGCAGTTTACAGGCTGCAAACTAGTTAACGGACTGAAAAATTATTTCTAAACAGAAAAGAGCCATGCAGTGATCTGATTCATTCAACTGTGAGCAAAATGTTTTCTTGCACATGGAAAAAAGACATAGTTCTGCTGAGAAGACCCTCAGGATGACACCAACATAGTCATGAAGACAAAGAAGAAATAACACACAGATGGGTAAAAAAAAGATTATCAGAAAATTCTGGTAAACAAGGCTTTTAAGAAAAATCTTATTTGATAAGGGAAATCAGCAAAACCCAGACAATTAGGAAGACAGAAAAAGATGAGAAAAATTCTCATGGAACAGTTGTTCCAAACAGATAATCTGTACTGCAATAGCTCATCCATTTCCATCCTCTACACTTCTATCCAGGATGCTGACAGTTTTGAACAGTTACAGGAAAGGGCTAAAATATTTTTTCAAGATTTGAAAAAAAAAAAATCTACTTCGGATTAAATCAGAAGAGTATTTATTTTTACTGAAGAGAAGGTTAAGTTTTACCCAGTGAGAGTAATTACACATGAAAAATTACTTAATATTGCAGTGAATTTTCTGTATGTTGACAGTTTAGAATAAAGACTGCATATTTTTCCAAAAGGTCTGTTTTAAGTCTGAGGAGGAGTTACAGACTCAATGCAAGAACAGTTAGAAACAGAAATTACTTTTCTCCCACTGCCTGGCTAGGCTGGATGATGATATTGGTCTTTTCTAGCACTGTAACACATTTCCTGGGGGTATGCCACTGCTTTTGCAGCGTCAGTTCATGCTAAGAAAGGGTTCACATCTAGGCGATGCTCCATTTTGTACCTTACAATTTTCCAGTCCAAGCAGTATCCCCTTTAGGTCACAAGAACACAACTGATAGGAGTCCGTTAGCATGCTGTTTGTTGTTTGGGGTTTTGCTTTGTTTTGGGTTTTTTTGATGCAAGAAATAAGAGAATTAATGGTTTTCTACATTGAAGATCAAGGCTGCCCCTACCTGGGGGAGTCCAAACCAGGAATGAACATAGAAAATGTATTTTTCAAATGGAGGATCCATTTAAAACCAACGTTATAAATTATATAAAAGAAGAATCTAAAAAGTATCTATTTGCTTTTTAATACAAGAACGTCTCTAGTTTAGGCTCCTAAGACAAAGCACAAGAAGAATCCAACAGTTTTACAAGTATGGAAAACTTCTGCATTGTTTTCCTCTGCAACTTTATGTAGGTCTTGTTATAAGGAGAATGCAAATGCACGTCTTTCTGTTCAGAAGTGGTTTAAGCAAAATAGAACATACTGAACTTGTGTTTGGTGTAAACAACCAAACTATTAATTGTGCCAGAAAACAAACCAACCAATCTGCATGCACTATGCGAGAAGGGAGCGGCTTTCTCAGAGGGCAGGATGTCGCTCACCATGGTCAATGGAAAGATGAACACTTTTTGGGTGTGATAGATGGGATGAACAGCCCATTGAAGGACCTCCTCTCACTACTGAAGGGATATTATGTTATTAAGTTAGACTCTATATTTAGTTCCTAGATACACAGAGACGGTGAACTCTGTCACAACAAAATGAATAGGTTATCTGAAGTAAGTAGTAATAAAGTTGTATTAAATCCGCAGCTCCCAGAGAAGAGGTAACACTAACACATTTCAGTTACTAGCCCCAAACTTAATTTTTAATTAAAAAAAAAAAATTCAGAGTAAAAGATCATCCTCAAAAACAGCTATGAAAGTGAATGTGGAAACGGTAGTCAAAATTTTTATTGTAGTTCCAGTAGCCTCTGCCATAATCATCATCCGATGTTCTAGCAGTGAGTATCTGCCCCTTGGATTCACTGCCATTACGCATGCTGGTCAGAACACTCCCCACATGCAACATACACTGTATTTTGTGTGCGAATGAAGAACTCAGCGGATTCCTCATAGTACTACAACCACAGATCTGAGCTGGGAGGCAAGGGACAAGAAGGTGTAATAAAGCAGAAGTAGATTTGCATAGATCTATTGGGACCTTCCAGTGAACTCTCCTTGTTTCCTCATGTTTTTCTTCACCTTGTTTCTTTACCCACTCCTGCCTTTGCTTTTTTTACCTCTGATCATATGAAACAGGTACTGTTTGCTCAGATCAAGATCCAGTATTCTATTTCTGCTCAAAGACAACTTTGTTACCTAGCTCTAGTTGAAGAAAGTTTCTATTTCTCATTATCTATTAATTCGTAAGTAAATTCTTCAAGTTGTTTATGATGGAATTGCAGACATACGGACATGATTTTGAGGAACACTTCACAAGAAGCTTCTCTAACATTTACTGGAACAGCAGCAGAACTCTATTCCCAAGCAAACACAAAGTTAACTCTGTTACTGCAAGTTGCTTTGGGAACGTGCATCTTAGATCTGAATGTCAATTTTCTGTCTTACTCCAATAATTAAATAGGAAGTTTATACAGCACTTCACCTTCCACCTCCAAGGATGACGCTCATCAGAAATCAGACAGCTTGATTCTTTCAAACTAGTACTACAGACCTTAAAGGAAGAAAGAGAGAGAAAAGCAGGAAGATGGGACAGTCAGAGAATAGAAGCAGGATGCGCCAAGGCAAAAATCCCTTAGACAGGGACTAGAGAAAAGCACTATAAGAAAGTCATCTCTGAACTAAAGCAGCTTGTTTTTTACAGTTGATAAATTAGATGATTTTATGTCTTACATTGTATATGCACATCACTTACAGATAAGACGGGGTACACAGCATTTTATGCTAAAATAAATACTGTGCAGTTACATATTGCTCCTTTTATATACCCTTTTTAACAACTTGCAAGTTCTTAGCGTTATAATGAATGCAATAATATCTTCTTCTTTTACTTTCTCACCTATATACCCTAACAGATACAGAATTTTTAGAAAAGCAACCTATAAGAGAAACACTAGCAGAATGTATATTGAAGAAGAGTACACAGCATAGTGGCATAATACTATGTTTCTTTAAAGCAGCATTTACTAAGCTGGTGAATCAGTTAAGAGGATTATCAATTTCCTATGTAAAAAAAAAAAAAAATCCTGTCAAAATGTGCTTACTTTAAATTGTTGAGCATTTAAATTGTGCAGACTTTTGCTCACCTGATTAATAGGTAGAAAAGGATGAAATTTATGGAGAACGGGTATAACGGGAGAGTAAGTAGAAGCATATACAGGTTCCTATGACAAGGACAGAAGCAAAGCAAAGGAATTAGAAAAGAACTGGACTATCAGAAATGGAGACAGGGTGGGAAAATAACTCCTCTTCCACAAATTTCTTAAAATGAAGTAAACCTGAATTTTTTCATCTTCTAGAAATGCTTTCCCTATTGGAAAGCCAGGGATCAACAATGTTGTCATAACACAACAGCATGTTTACCAAAGCCATTCCATGCAGGAATTAAACAAGTTAGTAAGAATATCACTACAACTCAACACAGAACAAAATGTCACAGCCAGAAGATACACTTCTCATATGCCGGTAATTTTTATGTCTCTGTTTTCATGCACCATTAAATTGATGAACCACGTCAACCACAATGTGAATAATTCTGCTGCAAGTTTAATCAGACCCTGCTAAATAACAAGCCATCTATTTTCTGGACGAAAGGAAAGAATGACTACTAAAAGTGGGATGCTCAAAAGCCATCTGGAGGGAATTACTAAGCCTACCGCACTCAGCGAAGGTGAGTTCACCATTCTAAACAAAGCCTACAAATAACCCCTGCCTCAGAGCTGGGCTTACCCAAAGCTGATTAGACATGGCTTTATCATCTATAATTCTTTTTCCTTTCTATAGGTTAAAGCAAATGTGGAACATCACACAGAATATGGGTAAATGCAGCTCATTAAAGTGGCTCAAAACGAAGCCTAATCATTAGAGTTTCAGCTTTGATTAGAACTGGATATGAGCACTTGGTGGATGCCACACAGGAAATGGATAAAACTATTACTCCAGCAAGAGACTACTATTTTGCTTAAAGGTCATTTTTTAAGGACTTACCCCCTTTAAGATTTTTATACTCTTCATCTCTGAGTAATTTTGAATTGACTGTTCAGCTCTAGCCTTTAACAACAGTGCTGAGCTGTAATTTGAACTTGCTATAAGAATTTAAGTGCATTTCAAATGCCATTCACTGCTTTAATGCGACTGCAATACAGCTGGTAATCACATTAATCAGGGAGTATGTTAAAAATGGCTGACTATAAAATAGGAATTTTAATTCCAGTAAATCTTGCTATTTTGATACTAAGGACAATTAGTTAATTTTTCTACCCATGAAAAAACCCAACAAACTGGAATTCTTCCACCATCTGGCCTAAGATGATGGATACAAATATAGTAAATCCAAAATGTTTTTCCCAAATAAAAGAGGGTATTTTTTTTCCAGTAAGATATTCCTCAGTGTACAGTTGTTCCCCTGATGTTAGAGCTATTCCTTGACCTGTCCAAGTACATTTTAACATACATACAAATAATTTAAGAAGTCTCACAGCCTCCAACAAATTTTCCTCCTATGTGCAGTGATCATCAAAACAGATGCTGGACCTCCAAGTAAATCTCAACTTCCCCCCTCATCTGTATCTCCTGGAGTTAGTTCCTTAGTCTTTTTTTTCCCCTATTTGAGGCTGCTCTGTCAGCTTTTCCATGAATTTTATGATTTTTCTACAGTTTAGCCTATATATAAATGACTATAACACATTTGGAGAAATATCTCACTATGCAGACAACTGCACAGAAGCATTTTGACTAGAAGTGATCAAATAGCACTATTTAATGTAACTTTTATTAAGAGTATGAATCTTTCAACTTTTCTTGTTTATAAGAAATACAAATGTACTCTAATAACTTCTATTTTATACAGCTATGCTTCAATAATCAAATCTCTAGAACAAGTTAGTCTCTTTTAAGAGACACACACATGAAAGAAAACCTAAAAAGCTATCTGACACATTAACAGAAGTGACATACTGCAACTACAAACTTCAGGCATTATTTTGAACCAGCAGTGTGTGACAGAAGTTCACAGACCCTTGGTATTGATGCATGACTGCCATGTGTGGAAACTGTATTCTAACTAGCTCAAAAGACAGTCATCAATACAACTCCTGCATTTTTATTGCAATCCAGCAACAGAAAACCCTAAGATTCTTAAGTACATCGTAGTCTCAAAGCTCTTCTACAAATAGACTTCAGTGGCACACTGCTTCATGGTCCTCAAAGGATAATAGTCATCACATTGATTAATTATCAATAATAGTATACCCAGATTTAAGGGCAGCCAACATGGTGTGTTGTAAGCAGTGTCATCAACTTAGTGAAGCTTGGCATTATTTACCATGTATCACATAACAAATCAGCATCACAAATACCAATACAGTTCAAGGAGTTGTGTATCTAGTAAGACTAGCCTTTTGTCTTACACATCCAAGATTTCACCCCTTGGCAGACATGCAAATCCTTTGATTTAGGCTCTGAATAGCCAAGAGCTAACATGAACCAACAGAGTGGGTGACCCAGTGTCACAGAAACACCCACTGCTAGCATTGTCACTTCAAAGCTTGTACTCTTCAAGCACTTCATGCTCACTTACTTTAAAAGCCTAACTTGTGCTATGCTGAGTGAAGCTGCTGCACATGGTAACACAGCAGGGAGGATATGGGTGCTGGGGAGCAAGAAGAGAGAACAAAGATTTTCTCTCTGCCCTAATCTTGGCAGCTGCTTAAAGCTTTTCCTCAACCCCATTGTCTTTAGCTGGAGTACATTTGTTATCTGATCTCAACAGTTGTCATTTTGGAGACCAGCCTGTTAAAAATGTGACCGCAATTTTGCTTTCCTCGCTGAAACTATTTTGGCTTTAGGACATCTTTCAAACTAGCAACTGGATTTTTGAGCAAGTCCACAGGGCAAAACCAAACTGCAGAAATTAGCTTTCTTGTTTTTCTGTCCAGTTAACACACCACCCTTGATGAGTCACATGTTCAGGCACAGATTTACCCTCAATAATGACAGACTATGTAACAACTTCAATACACTGGAGCCTTTTTGTTATTGTCTACCTATACTATTTAATTGAAGCAGCATTTTCAAAACTAAGTAATA
The DNA here is from genome assembly GCF_034619465.1 of Leptosomus discolor. Taxonomy (NCBI): domain Eukaryota; kingdom Metazoa; phylum Chordata; class Aves; order Leptosomiformes; family Leptosomidae; genus Leptosomus; species Leptosomus discolor. The sequence goes on along the minus strand of NC_141396.1, from coordinate 50,736,967 downwards.
GGACCCAAAGATTACTGTCCCCACTAGTAAAATTTATAACACAAATTTTATCTTCACTTGTCCTCTGTGAAAGTACTTCTTCAAAAATTAAAGGCTTTTGAAACAGCCTATTTTATCTGGCACTGTTATTCAAAATACTAGACTCAAAGGGAAGCAACTCTACATTAGTCCTGTAGTTTGAACCAGCAGTCCATTTTGAAGCAAATCTCCCAATGACCCTCACTTTTCTGTGCTTCGGTTCACATTGCAGAATGCACAGACTTTTGGATGAAACTAAGCCCTGAAGTGCACTCCTGGATTCCCACGTAATACCAGGGCTGCTAACAGCAGCCAGGCCACAGGAGCAGACTAAATTTAGCCTGAAGCAAAACTTCACTGAAGCAAAATGAGCAAGTATGGCATGGATAGCAGGTCCTCATCAGTAACTGTTCTGCTTTACAGATCCACTCCTGCTGGGCAACATAACTTACTCATGTATAGACATAGCCAGAGCATGCTAACAACGTGGACTTCCCTTTACCCATCTCCCACTCTATTCACCAACACAGACCTTGTCCAGATGGTTTTGGCTATCCACAAACACCAAAGATCATGCAAGATAACCAAAAGCCAAATTGCTCATGGATGCTCTGGTACTGCATTTCCTCAGTGCTTCTAGGATCCAAAATTACTGCTCAAAAAAAAAAAAATGTGCACAGAGACAGCTTTAGGAATCTGAAATTTTCACAAGCTCACTCACACTAAAGAAAACACCTGAACTTAAAGTCTGAAGACAATTTTATTGGGGAGAAAAAGGCTTCAATCATTATACCTGTACATTCCAGAAACCTTACAAACCCACTTACTGGTTCATAATCTGCTGATATAAAGACACTGTAACCAATATTATATGTCCCAAGACAGTGAAGAGATTCTCGTTTAAAGAGCTCTCATGCTGGGAGAATTGCTTTTTAAACAAGCCTGACAACAAAAGGAATAGCAGGAGCTAGCAGCTAATATTAGGCATGCCTGTCTAGTTGGATGCATCTTCAAGAAGCTGAAGCATTTCAAGCAAGACGTTTTTTCCAAACAAGGATAGAGTTACCTTCTTCAACAGCTGCTCAACTTCTTGCATCTGTGCACTGCGATCAGTGACAGACACTTTTGCATATTCCTGCTTTTTGCTGAGCCTGCTCTTCCAATCTTCTTCACCACTCTTCTTCAGCAATGCCAACCTAGAAGAAAAACCATGCCAACAGGTAACTTTAAACACTGTACTTCCTGTTGTCCTCAAAAGCTACCCTTACTGTTTCAGTAATACTGCATTCAAGATAATTTGAAATTAAGTTTTCTAACATTAACGATAGTTATTTACATTTCATACACATATGCAAAGCTCACAAACAAACACCAAGCCTTTACTGAACATGTTGAATGGGAATCGCCTGTCAAAACACAGACATCTAGATCTGAGACAGGCACCCCAGTTACTTCATATAGTCAGTAGAAATTGACAATACAGTCAAGGGAAACCAAGGTGCAACACAGATCATCCTAAAGTAGGCACATAAATAGGTCAGATTAATCACCGCTTTTTTCGCTTCCTTCTGTCAATAAGGTGCAGAGAGTGACTAGCTCGGTTATGGATCCTTATGCTGCAGACATCCAAAGTTAATAAGATCAATCCCACCTTTGGTCTTTATTGTGCTCATTTTAAAAAGATTTTAAAAATTATTTTCTTTAAGACCCAAGAAAAAGAGAAGTCTGTTCAGCAGGTACCCACCAATCAGGTCTCAGGCACATCAAATGACAACTCTGCAGTTACTGCTTTCACTACAACTCCAGTGACTGAGGTTACTATCAGACTCCAAAGATCACTCAGCATCTTCTTGCTTAGCTCAGGCATTGCTGTGACACAAATCAGTAGTACCAACGCACTAGTAACTTGGTGCTAACTACACTACAGCTGTGAAATCTATCCGCAAGATTCAACTTATTTAAAGGATGTCTTATATACAAAATGTGGATTACCATTAATCTCAGGTAAGTAGGATCTTTTAGAATTGCTATCTCCTAATCTTGAGCAAAATTCTGAATATAGCACAAAGGGACACTGACTGGCTCTGGTGGGGACTGCATGTAGACTGATTTTGCTAGAATTAGAACCTTGAGGTGATTAGCTCTGGGGATAGGGGAAGTCAGTTAGGAATAGAAGGTCTACACAGACATGATCTTCAGCTTGCCTTCTTCAGAAATTAATACTTGTATGAACTTTCTACCTTTCAGAAATCATTCTGAGTAATCCATAAAATGTATATTTGCAGTACTTGTGCAAACAGTTGCATTGGTCCACTAAATAATTTTTATTTTAGTTGAATTGATTTTTACTACATAGCTTCCTTTAATCTAGGGCATTTCAGTAAGGACTATACAAACCCCTTAACCCTAGCAATATTTGATCAGGTTCAGTGGATAAACTTATTTTGACCACAAGATATGGAGATTCCTGTTTAGAGATGCAATTACTGTTACCCTTACACAGTAAGTCTTGTCTTGAAACTCTGAGGAGAAGGAAAGGGTAGGACTGAAAAACCCTAGCTAGAAGCCAAGTTTCAGGCAGCTGCTTCCTGCAAAAATCCCGGGGATGCAGTTTCAGTAGCGCTGTGCTACTGACCTATTCAAAGATGACCAATTGGTCCTAAGGCAGTCATTTGAGAAAAACTGAGAAGGCAGAAAACAGTAAATCCACAGAATACAATGGCAGTAAGAATGTTAGTATTCAAGAAAGCAATTATTTCCTCTCTTCCTGCCCAGGCAGGCAGTACTGGCAGGCTTCACATTGCCTGATTGCTTCATACCTCACAGCACAGGATGAGTAGGGGTGAGAAGGACTCACAACAAGGAGTTGAGGCCATGGTCATTGTTTCCAGTACACAAGATTTCACTGCCCAGAACTAATCTTCTGGAGTGCATCCATGCATGTGTGAAACTGTGGAGGAGACCAAGATGGGACTGAATTGCCACCATGCAGATGAATTCTCTTCAATAGTTATGTTGTCTCAGGTCAGCTTTCTCAGAAATGATCTGCGATAACTGAAGCTGGAAGGCATTTTGGTCAGCTTTGGCCTAAGATGGGTTTGTTTTTAAAAATTTCTACAGCTGCTCAGCATAGCAGGTGGAAAATAATTTTTTTTTTTTTAACTGACATTACTGCATGGTATTTGCCCTACACCTTTGCCCCAAACAGCCTGGTTGATCAGGAAGAGAAAATCTATAATTCTGAGAATGCTTCTGTCTCTCTGGAGACTTTGTTTTCTCATCTGTCATAAGGATGGATTCATACTAGCCCTCCACTCTTCACTTGTATCTAATGAAACAACTCATTCCTAGAGTGAGAGTACATTTCTGTTCCGTTTCACATGTCTGTTTTGAGCAATGAAATCACCACTTCAAGAAACATGTATGTCCATTATGCCATGGAAAACTTCACTTCTGTGTAAAACCTACAGCCATGCATTTGTTTCGAACGATGGTAATAGCAATAAAGTCAGACTTCCTTGACTCAGCAACAATTAGAGGGCACCCTTTGTATGAATAAAGATGCAAGAACTACTTGGTTCACACAAGCAAGCCCACCAGCTCAGTAGCTTAACTCAAAGTAGACAGAAGTTGATTCTTTGGAAAGTCTTCAAAAAGAAGGCAATTACTGGGTCTAACCCTTGGATTTGTTTAAGGCCTGCTGCCTACTAGTTTCATTGCATACCTCTAGTTTTTCACTTTTGATAAATAAAGAATAACCATTCATTATTAACTTTCACAGTTCCAGTCATACTGCTTTTGCCTCCAAAGTTCCTGTTCCAATCTGAAAAAAAATCAGTTTACTCTTTTCTTGAAAGGAAAAAGCTTTTTATATATCTGCCCATCTTTAACAACTTGTTCATGTCCTTCTTTCACCCGCTACTGAGATAGAATACCTGCCATCAAGATAGAAATGATTGTCATCCCAGACGTGTTAGGATGGGTTCAAAGCAAAAGCTTCCACAGCTGAAGGCAAAATGTTGGATTAATACTGAAGATTTGAACAATGGTTTTGCCTAAATGAGGAGTGTTGTATGAAAGATCTTGGCAAAAGTCCTGGCAAAAAATGTCAAAAATTACACATCTTTCTTCTGTGGCAATATTTTAGTATCTTAGCTGCTAGCGTTATCCTTGAGACCAATTAAACTGGTCACAGGCTTGGCTTTCACACTTTTCGCACTTGACTAGATCTGTCCAGCTAAATCATAAATCCTGGTGGCCGATATGACATAAGAAACCACAAAAAGGAAGCCGACTGTTAAAAAGTGCATAAATTCACTATAGTGGGGACTAGTCTGCATAAGAAAGTCTTGCTCTGGCATCCATACAACAAAAAAAGGTTGAAAACTAAGTTTAGGTTGGGTTCTTCCCGAGAAGGTATGAATGATGGTAAGAGGTCCACCAGAAATTAGTTATCTGTAGATTTTTTTAAATGGTGGTCGTGGCATGTGGCTGACTTCCAAAGCTGAGCTGAGCTGACAGAGTGGCCTTCTAGCAACTTTGGTCTCCATAAATGCACGAAGACAGGCAGCTACATGCAAATGATGCTCCATTCAAAATCCTCCAAGACATTCCTCTTCCTGAAGGCAAGACAATTAAAAAAAGGTTTCCACCACTCATATGTAACACATCAGTGGATCTACCCTGACAGCCAAAACTACTCAAAGATATGAGCCTTTGCTCCCTCTCACCTCCAAGCTGTGTGTTTGCAGAAGAAGAGAGGGTAGGTGTCTTTTCTTCCTTGAAAAATCATGATTTTCATTCTTCCATATAATATAGGTAATTCTGAAAATGCCAGGCATGCACTCATGCCACAGGGATAATATTAGTTCAGCGAAGTAAGTCTTTGTGGAAAATCACTTTCATTCAGACCAGCATGTATGCATCCTGCCCAAATATCATTACATCTGTGGAAAAGCTGTTCTTCATAAGGTGAAAGAATGTCTGACACAGCCAGAAAAATCCATTAGATGGGAAGATGAAGTTAGTGAATGTAAAAGGAAAAAAAAATACCCAAAGTGTAATAGTTAATCTTTAGCAGAAACGTTCTTTGAGGTTTATGAATACCTGGCATCAGCTACAGCCAAGCAAAAGAGAATGAGTGGTTGTGGTTTTTTAATTCCGGGCCAAGTAGTAGACTACCATTGTGTTTTGGATGGCTAAAACATTTTGATACCAGCTCTGCCATTTACAGACATTTGTGGAATCAGAATATACAAATTCCTGACAAGACAGCAGGTATTTTCTTTTGTCAGCTTTGGGACTGACTAGACAGTCTGGGAGGCCTAGCAAAAGTGATTCCAGATTGTGAGTGTGACTGACAGTCTTTAACATCAGTTCCTCAAGAGACCAACTCAACTGCAGCATTAAATTTAGGACTGAAACAGCTGCTAATACTTGGATTTTCCCTTACCTCCAACCTTTTTTTCGAGATCAGGGAAGGCAGATCGTTTACCACCTATAAACCAGAGATTACGGGTCTTAAACTTTATCTGCCCAGACAGTTGACACATTTACAGAAGGGGGAGGAGGAGGGGGGTGGGGAATAAAGGTTGCTTTAAACAAAACAACAACAGTAAACTGAAAAAGGTAAGCACATCCTTCAGAAGGGGGACTAAGGCTGCACAGCCGTTGTTGCTGCCCCTGCACCTCCTCTTTACGTTAAGAGGATAACAGGGAGTGGGGATGCTCCATAAATGAGGATGACTCACGTACCTCCTAGAAATACCTGAATTTAAGAAGCATGCTTCGGAGTCACGTTTAAAAAGAACCAAAAATGGTTAGGAGTTCCTAATACCACACTCACCCCACCAAAGGAGGGAATACTTTTACACAGTGAAAGTTTAATCAAGCAGCTATTTTTATTTATTGGTTCTGCTTTCACTGCAGAAAAACTGAAGTAAAAATAGGCCTATTTGTCAACCTGAAGCAAATAATTGTAATTTTACTCACTGGACTTCTACCAGATCCTTTTACAGTTTGGGGCTAAGTTTATACTCTCAAAGTTTTAACTAAATTAGAATGACTTTTAAGTAGTACAGCAGGCATTGGAGCTCCAGCCATGAACTCCTACTCTCCATGAAAATGCAGAACACTTAACATTTTGTTTCAGATCAGAATGATCTTGAGTTGAAAAAAATACTTCTAATACTCCCACAAACCTGACCAACTTACTACCCTTTCAAAATCCCTACAGTAAGTTCTCAGAAGTCAAAACTTTCATTTTCTGAACTACTTATTGAGTATTCAGGAGGCTCTTTGAAAATCAGAGTATCACATTCTCTGAACAGTAATTCTTATTCACCATCATGCTTTATAAGCATGTCAGACAGATTAGCTGCATGTTTCTGCTGTTAGTATCTGACATCTAATAAAGCCTAATAATCACTGCTTAGCTTTTCCAGAAACAGGTTTAAAGCTGATTTTTATACCATCAGTCTAATAACTGTATTTATAGAGATAATTTTTAAAAAAGTGAAATTTAAGTACCTTTCCTTAATTGACATCGTTTTGCTGGAATTATCAAGGACATCTTCAGTTGCTTGTGCTTTGTTCTCTCCAATGGAAAACATCTCACAGGAATTCTTACAAAATTTGCCTTCCAATTGTTCAGAGAGCTCCTGCAGTCTACAGGATACCGCAGCTGCAGTTTGTGAAACTGTCCTCATTGCTGATGCGCTGTTGAGTTCAGAAGTGGGCTCGGCGTGGTCTGTCCATTCAAAAGAGAAGTGCTGAATTAGACTTAGTGCTATTCTCAAAGATATTTTATATCATCAACACTGAAGCAGAAAGTCTGGATTTTTTTACATTCAAATCACATGCTACCCTAACAGAAAAAATTTCTGGCTGAGCTAGAGTACAAAGATTGATTGTGCAATATTATGTGCTGCATAGATTGGCCATTTGTGACTGAGGTTCACATGAAGCCACAGAATATCATGTTCAATACATAATTCTGAACTTCATATGGATGAGGCACAAACCACTGCTCCCGTCATCACACCAACAGGAAAACAAACGGACAGATAAAAGTGAGAGGGGAACAAAGAGTAGGGGAAGAGAAGCAGACAAAATTTAAATAAATTAACTTACTGGTAAAGCAGTTTAATGCATAAGTAGCATTTTAGGAGGACACTTAGTAGCTTAATAAAGGTATTATTTTCTAAGAAGGTGTTAGGGGCTTTTCTGGTTTTGTTTACTCAAGCAGCAATCAAACCACGGGAAAAACTGCCTTGATGAAAGATAAATGCACCATTACAGTTATCCTAAAGGAAATCTTTTTCTTTTTGAAATTTTACAAGCACAACACCCCTCTGATACATGGCTGCTCCCGTTTTATCCCAGTCTCTGGCTTGCCTGCAGTCACTGAAAGGTAATTGGATACAACGGACACTGCTTTTGAGGAATACATGCAGAATCTTCCTCTCTATGCCTATTCAGAGACCATTAAATTCAAAGTAAATTAACTTCACAAGATGAAGACAAAAATGCTTCTAGCACTGGACCCCATCATAATAAAGCAGAAAACTAATACAACTTCCTTCTAAATAGAACAGAAGGCTTTATGCAATGACCAAATTGACATTATTTCCAAAGCACTTTATTTAAAGATGGGTGAGTTTACTTGTTAAGTTTTAATTATGCTGTGCATATAGAAATGCAACTGCTCTGAGAATTACTTGGTTTATATTTTGTCACCCCACTGAAGAGAAAAATATTAGTTTTACAAAATTAGTTGTCTGAAAATTATCCACTACTAGCTATATAGATACGTACGTAGTTAATACATAACCATATATGCATGAGAAGGCAACAATTAAGAGCAGACACTTCACCCAGAGCAGCAAGTTCAGTTTCTTCAGCATTTTGGAGGGGCAGGGGCAAGGGCAAAAGAGGAAAGGATAAATTTTAGCTTCAGCATATAATACCAGTTCTTTCAAAGTAAGAGAATCTCAGTAAGAATTAGCCATCTTTAAAGGCTGAAGAATTGAAAGAATAACAAAGAGAAAATTGTATTTGTAAAACTTGAGCTTTCACAGGTATTTCTCTACTTTTAAGCAGTATTAAAATATGAAAATATAACCAGCCTTGATAATGCTTGAAATGAAGATGTTTAAAACTAGAGAAACACCATCGTTTGCTGAACGAGACTAGACCAATAGCAAGTATATACTGCACCTCTTTGCAAAGTCTTGCTTTTCATAACACTTTCCAAATCCATCTTTTCTTCAAAGGACTGGCCTTCTTTGACTGCCCATTTACCTTTCATGCCAGTATCAATTTCCTTCTGTTCAAGAGGCTGAAAAAGTGCTTGTGAACTAAACAGTTCCGTGCTGCCCTTCCTCAGGAAGCTGTATGTTGTCTCTTTATGGTAGTCTCCTGTTTTTTCAGGAACAGGATGTGTGGTTTCTTCCTCAAAGGAGCTGTACTTTGTAATTTCATTAGCTTCATGTGCTAGAAACCTCTTTCTCTCTTCTTCATGCTTCTTTGATGCTCTTTTGCTTTCTGGCTCTTCCATTGAGGGCTGCCACTGTTCTGACTTCTGTGTGCGTTTTCCTGAAGAGTCCGAGTTTTCTGCTGAAGAGTGGAACCTCAGATCAGCTCTAGCGGCAGCACTCATGCTTCCATCACTAGCTGGCTTTGTGTGCAGGTCTCCAGCATACAATGGAGAAAGGGTAGATGCCATTGTTGAAACTGATGTTGCAAGTGCAGTTGACAGGGGAGTAATTTTTCCACTTTCATTTTGTACCTATGAACAAAAAAAGAAAAAAAAAAGAAAAAAAAAGACAAGACTTAAAAGCTCTGAAATCATCAATTCCTGAAAACAGCCTAATCACATCAGTTCTTTGGAGGCATGCTTCCATATGAATATAGTGCTTTATAAATATAGACTAGAATCAGATAAGGAGAGCAAAACTGCCCCACAATTTGCCTACAGATGAATTATTCTACCCAGGGAAGAAACAACTGCATGTGAACAGCAACATCTTTAGTAATAAAGGGTGCATGTGTAGCATGCAACATGACGTTGTGTCAGGGCTCCATGAAAAGGCTCATACTGGCATGGTACTGTGCAGCACTGGGGAAAGAAATTAGTTCAGGTTCCAGACGCCGGATGACATGCCATGTGCCCAGGCTAATCAACTCTGTATCTCAGCAGGACTAATTAGCTTTGGCACAGCTCTGCTCTGATACGGTTATGCAGCTTCCAGCTCCGGAGCTAGCTCAGTGCCAGAGAGAGACTCTGCTCTGTGCTGTCCTACATAGGGTGGACATTCCTGACACTTCTGCCACATTAATCACCTTTACACAGGACTGTTAGTCTATATAAACATTATTCAAATATAAACATTGGCTGTCATGTACCTCTCTCAGCAAAGTATTTGAATCTAAGAAGCATATTTAAAAAAAACTCTCCAAATTTGCTTTGTCAGCCTCCAGAGTGGAACAATTACCTTTTCTACTCTTCTAACATATTAGTTTTATAAAGTTTTCCTAGACATAGTCAAGATGCAACACTTTTCTGCAATGCAGAGCTTGGCTTTGTCTTCTCCAAAGGTGACAAAAGCTATGAAAGAGACTGACAAACATGCCTTCATACACATCAGGAGAGGTTTTTGTTTTGTTTTTGTTTTCTTAAACTGCAGGGCTAGTGAACAGCATGCAAAACGAATAGACAAAAATCACACCAGCAGAGGGAAATCAACTGAAAACTAAAAATACACATGCAAATTCCATAAAGCATGGACAACACAGTCATTCATTAAACAAATCGTAAAGCAGAGCAAAGACTACCACGCTAGTTCAAAAATTCTGAAGAAAGTAAGAAAATAGTTACCAGTTTACTCTTTTTCCATTGCATCTATCAGAATTAGAAATTTAGAGGATATCAGCAAATGGATTTCAGTTTTAATTACAAGATATTTACATGTGCAATTATGTATTTTGGTAATGTAACCTCTAGTTACCTATTTTGATACCTTTCTTTTGGTTCTTCCTAGAAGAACTGTAACTGCATCTCAAAACATCCCAACTCTCCAAATGAACAGTTCACTATAGAAAGTCTTTTTGAAAATACACTCCTATTGAACTTGGTCCAGAGTCCACTCTGGTTTCTTTTGCTAGGTTCAGAAAGAGATGATAAAACATCCTTCCTCTGTATTTCCTTGCTTAAAGAGCAAGTTTGTTCTGTAAGTCTGACAACCTAATGTGACTGTCACTTCTTTCTCACCTGCTTCAGCCCATTTCTGGCCCTCAAACAACTTAGTGATACAATCATTAAAAGAGGCCAGGCTGCCACAACCTGGTTGGCATGTGGAAAACAAATGGAAAGAGGACTATGCAAGGTCTGGAAATCTTGCTGAAACAGATTTGCCAAATATTTACTACTACTTCATGCATAAGTAAAGTAGAAATTAAGTACAATTATAATTTGCCTTCTAACTATTCTATTATTATAAAGCATAATCATGAATGAAGTGTATCGAAAGAGAAGGGTATGAACTTTCTAACACTCAGATTGATCCAAATCCCTAGAAATACAACAGGCATAGGAGTTGTGCTTCATTGTTAAAAGTGATTTCTTTTAATGCTGTAATACAAAGGGACTGATGTTTCTGCTCTTGTGAACATCAGCTCTGAAGGACTGCTGCTTGGCCATCTGACGCTCAAACTTCACTAAAAAGGCATTCCTTTGCAGTTCCAATTGTATGAAGAATCCCAGAACAGGAAGCAAAATTCCACTGCACATATTAAATCATTTCATTTTGACCATAACTTCCTGAATTTCTAAAGTATTCTGCTTTTAGGGAAAAAATTAAAAATAAAAATCAATGCCCCCTCCCAGAGGAAAATGACAGAATATGTCCAGACTAATAATGGAAATAAATAGTACTTTCAGGAAAGAGTCTGAAAGTCACACATGACAAAGCTCCAAAATTCCCTGAAAATACATCTAACATGATATGTGTCACAGTTTTTACCCCTTTGCTCAGGAATTTACTTTTAGGAGACAAATAATATTCTACCAGAAAAGACAGACACTGTGAAAAGTACAGCATGTGCTAATCACAAAGATGATATAGTCTTGAATTACTTAAAAAACATACCAATGAAGTTGAACATTTTAGAGGATGTTGTTCCTCAATGTCAGAAGACTGCTTCCTGACAAGCTTTTTCCTGTGAATATGTCACAACCCCAGCGCATAGCTCAGAGCAAAGAAAAGGCCAGCTGTTACGGCATCTTCCACTAAAGCTGTTTTCTCCAACAAAAAGAAACAAATGAAGAAGAGCTAAGATTGCACTTACCTGCTCAACTTCTCCCAGAGTGACTGGCTGAGTCTGGTAACGAGCATTCATTCTCCTGTGCCTAATATCTCCTCGAGTCCTTGTGGAGATGGCCCTGGATACTGGTTGAGATAATTTGTTAAACAAAGCCATCTTTTCTGCCAAACTTAAGGTGGAAGAATCGGGTTCATCCGACTGATCTTGCCCCATCGCCTCTTTGGCTGCTCTTATCTCCTCTTTAGCTAAAATTTTTTGGTGTGCTGATGCCTGCAAGCTGAAGAAACAGAACTGGAAATGAGTTTTCGAGAAGCCACTATGAAGTTTTAAAATCTCAACCTGATAGAAGCAGAAGAACTGCACATGAAGCACAATAGCCAATGTAATATAGCAGCCTAAGTGGTTATGCAGTGGTTCAACATTGGCATGATGAATTCTAATTCAACAGCTGAAGATTTAAAAAAAAGTTAATTTTTCATTCATAAATTCATTTGATTAGGACACAACAATTTTGTAAAAGGGGAACTTAAGATTGAAGAGACATTTTTCAGACCAATCTCTTTATACAGAATAGAGAGCTATGGAGAGACATTTAAATGCCTGCTGTAGAACAAACACGGGTCCTACAGTGCAATTTACATAAAATTCAATTTTATTAGAAATAACTTGTGGAGCATATACAATAAAAACATTTAAAAGATGGATTTAAACTCCAAGTTAATGCTGCTTTTAGGTTAGCATAAATTGTAATGCCTTTCATAATTTTAAGTGGAACAGAATTCAGACTCTCTTTTGTTTTGAGTTATCTGGTGTAGCTCAACAACAAAAAATAGTTTTGAAACATACTCCATTAATTTTGAAGATTTTTGACCAATGCTGAAGGCACATTCATTTGTAAAAGCTGTAAATGCATTTGTCTCTACAATAATATATTTTATTCACCTCTGCGAGAATATATTTTGTTCACCTTCAGCCACATTTATGGAATTAGTAGTATTCTCTCTTTTTTTTTTTTTTTTTCTGTCGTGGTCTCTGCTAGAATTCTCTCATTCAGAACAGGCAAACGGTATTCTGCAACTTTACCTATAGGTGGTGCAATTTCTTATCTTTCCTTTAATTTGGTAAGTTAAAATATATGTAGAGACAGACAAAGAGGGTATGTACTGCTTGTGGAATCAAGCAGCCAGCTTCGATATTTTCATCTCAAGATGACTGTACAAAAAAAAGTACAAGAGCAAAGAGGGTTCTGCTAGGTTCTCTCACATGCAAATTCACTTCTTTCACCAAGAAGAATAATACGCTTCTAGAACAGGTAAGTGTGGTTAGAAAGGTCCTGAAAACAGATGCTTGACAAATAAAAAAAAGCTGCGTTGTTTTATCATGCAAACACAAATGAAGTTGACAAATGTTTTAAATATTCTTGAAACGAGTATTGACTTGACACATTGAAAAGGCATTCAAGGCTTTAAAGATGCATCTGCTATTGAGGAATCTTGTGCTCCACGTAACATGCATGTTTATCCCCCCCAGTACCTGATAGGTTGTACAGTGCTCTTAACTACAGTGGGACTAGGTACTCTTGTCACTACTGTGTGGGTATTCACAGAACGTGAAGCAGGGGTAGATTCACTTTAAAAGAATTGCCAAGGAGGGAAAATTCACAAGGAGAGAGAAGAAAAAAGCATTAAGAAAAGCAATACATTAAGTGTTAACCACAGAAAAGACCAAAACCAAACCAAACCAAAACAGAAAAAAACAAACAGCAATGATTTTTAATCACAGAGTTATCTGCTGTGACCTTTGCAAAGTAACTTCAAATATTTTGAAAGAACTAAAAACCTAGAGGAGCAAACAGGTTATCTCTTGAAGTTGCTCATTACCCGTAACATAAGCTATCTTTTAGTAGATCACTAGGTGAACGTCCATTCACCTTTGCTTAGTTTTCCAAAAAATGACTTTCCTTTTTTCAGGAAAATGTCATGATGTATGACCACAGTGCAAGAAATGAGTTTCCAAAAATTACATTCAAGATTTCAGAGCGTAAAAGGTTTTCCCCAATACAAATACATTCCATGAGAAAATGTGCAGATTTTCCTCAGTGCAAAGTATCTTCTTCCTTTGAGTTATAAACCAATGCTATGATTAATCCCATTTACATAATCTACAGGTTCATAAACTTTCTGCCAAATTACAGTTCATACAAGTTATGCTTTACTAGTCCCTCTGCTTCTAAAAAGGAATTTCAGTATAGTTTCCCATGTGGTTCTCAAGGAAATTGGCCCTTAACAATAAACGTTTTCCTTGCTACAAAGTTGTAAACGCCATATATGGGACTTAATCCTAGAATTAAGCAAAAGTTAGAGGCAACATTTGTACAAGACTTACGTAGCTGCGATGACCACTTCCTCACTGGTAATTGGTTGTGTGTGCGATCTATCCTGCAAACGCCGCAGTCTTCTCTCTACTGCTGAACTTCTTGTAGGTGGTTTAGGAATATTTTTCATTTCAAATGATTTTTCCATTTCCTAAGAGGACATATGTCATAATTAGAACCATGGAAGAAAAGTTCTAAACCAGTACTTTCTTTTTAGCTTTGTTGCATGCAAAGTAGTAAATTTCCCAAATGTCCATCTCTGAATTAGAAGCAGGATGTACTTGCACAGTAGACATCACAGAATTAAAACTAACTACACATCTCTAAATGACATTCTTAAAAAAGGCTGTAGACAAACAAGACTACTGCGTACGTAGGTAAGATGAAGTAAAAAAAAAATAAAAAATTTGGAGCTTGGACTTGGTTAACCGCATTACAGCTCATTCAAGCGTACTTTGGGTTCTTCAGCATCTTGTATATGAAGTGTTTAACTCAGCCTTCTATTAAGAAGATGCAATACTTACTCTAAAAAGCAGCCTCTTTGCAGCTACGCTTAGTTTGGCTCGGTCATCCAATTTTTCTTCGTCTACACAAAGAGAAAAAAAAAAAAAGGAGGCCGAACGTAATGAATCCAGCTCATATTAAATGCAAGGCTTTTTTTTGACTAAATGATTTCTGAACTCCTCAAAAATTATGTTTTACTAAGACAAGAAGCACCACCAGTAAATAAGATGACTGTTACTCTCTTTAAAAAAAAAAAAGACTTATCCTGAACTAAATTGTGTAATTGTATTTACAAGTATTACACCAGAGGAAAATTCTTAACAGGATTTGAGAACAAAAGACTTATCTTGAGGACATTTCACACGTTTTCAAGTTAGCCAGACAAACTTTTATGAATTATCAAACTTAGTGTATTAGTCTATGATAACACATGAACTACGAAAATAATTAGACTGAAAAACTGTCTTAAGGGTCAGTATTCATCCTGCTGTATAGAACTCTACCTTCTACAAGTTGACCATACAAGATGGTCTCTCCTGGGAGTTGGTCTTTCTGACTACCACCTTGTGTCCCCATTTTTCAGAGGCTCAACTGGTATCCTTAGGAGCTGAAATCAGCATCCTCCAGATCCAAGAGCCATCATCTCAAAGCTGCAGAGAGTATCACCTTTCAAATAGCATATGGCATTAAATCTAAATTTAGCTACTCATGAGATTACCTACTTAATTTGTGCCAGACTCGCTGAGAGTGACAAGAGGGAAAGAGAAGCAAGATGGCAGACTGAATTATGTAATTTAATAACCTGCATCTTGCAACTTCCTTAGCTAGAAAACATGTTATCAATATGAGTTTCACAAGATACTAAAGGCTTTTTTAGTTATTAGTCCTAGACCACTGATTAAAATGTGTATTTTTTTTCCACCAAGTAGTTTATTTATTGTCTAAATTAGAAAAAACCCCAACAATCCCATGTTTAAAAGTCTCAAGCCATTCCCCCCCTTGCCTCCCATACAAAGTCTGATATCCACATCAATGGTTCGTTATCAACGAATTCGAAATCAAGTCTGTAGTAGACATGGCCCAAAGAAAAGTGGTACTTCAAACATATTATAGGCAATGATAGTTACTTTCATGTGGACTTGTTTGCATTATCAAACAGTTCTTCAGTTAAAACAAAACAGATTTGCTCCCATTTCTTCGTTAGAAAATAGCATAGTAACATACCTTCAGCAGCTGGTATTTCTGCACTCAAAATTGACCTAGTGAAAAATTATCAAACAGAAAGAAGTTAGTTGGAAACAAGACATCAAAAATTAAATTCAAACTCCATCTGAAGTAGCAGGACATCAAAAGTCTTAAGAGTGGGAAAACTTTCTCTATTTTTCAAGTTTCAACAGTTTCCACTTTGACATCCTTTAATAAAGCAAAAAGGCAAGCAATTACAGCCAAACTTGAATACAGTAAAGGAAAATTATTTCCAGTTCATCTTGCAGAAGATAAAAGTTTAAGATCTGCTGCCAGCTCTTTTAACATAAAATATGTAGCTTTGGTGTTTACAAAAAAAGAAAATGATAAAGCAGAGTAGATGGAAAGGAAACTCTTTATATAAAATCAGAAGCATTTATCATTAGAGAGAACCAGACAGCTACAATACTTTATGATTAATTGCTGTTCACCATTTTGTGTGTGTGTGTGGGGGATTTGCAAAGAGTTGGTTTTGTTGGCAGTGTTTTGGTTTTTATAAGGAGCTATACCAAATACTTGATTGTTTTTAAAGAGAAACAACAACCTTGCAAAATGTTTATGCTAATAAATGAACAACTTCTCTTCACAAGCTTGTTGGTGTCTACCTGCACCAGAATGCTATGCAGAGCTACATACATGCCTACCTATCTGTCTCCTTTCGTTCTGCTGACGTTATAGGTTGAGTTTTAAATCTCTCAGAAGTCTTTCTATTTTCACCAGGAGAAAAATAGCGCCTCGGCCTTCGTGGCCCTCTTTCATGGTCACCATTGGCAGACAAAGCGCTACCTGCCGTTGACATCTCAAACCGAGATTCACTTTTAAATCACATGATAGAAAGCGCATAGAAAAGAAAACAGAAGAGAGAAGTAAAGCATAGATGTAAGCATCTCAACAATTCACTAGAGATCACTCTGCATGCTCCTCTGGTAACATGCGCAGACATACACATTCCAGCTACCCCACATCACAACTTGCACTAGCAAGCAGAAG
Organism: Leptosomus discolor; assembly: GCF_034619465.1. NCBI lineage: Eukaryota > Metazoa > Chordata > Aves > Leptosomiformes > Leptosomidae > Leptosomus > Leptosomus discolor. The sequence continues at coordinate 50,720,514 of NC_141396.1, read as the reverse complement.
CACAAAAGCGGGATTCAAACCATCTCAGCCTCCAGTACACACTGGTGAGAGCTAAGCTGTGTGCTTTAAGTGCCGAACACAACTGCTGTTGAGTGTGTGTAATTTTTGCCAAGGACGTGCAAGTTTCACACGAAAATACATCTGAAATGTCACCTACAGTTCAGTTTTCTTGTTGGCATTAGCAGTCTCCAGAAAGACATTACGGAGCTGGGCAACAGAGACTTTTGTGTCAACCATGCCAATCTCACCGTTTGGTGCATTTGCTTCCATGCTCTCCTTACTTTTAAAAGCTTCTAGCTTAGGAGCCACAGTATAGTCAGACATTGAGCGAGTCAGGACTTTATGCTTTGCTGTCGACACTTTCCGAACAGGAGCTTTTGCCTTGGCAGGCTGCGATACAGACCCACTCTGTATGTACATAACAGCTTCACTCCTTTCTATGTTCTCAGGGGTCTTGAACTGCTGCTCAGGAGCCTGCCTCTTACTGCACTCCAGTTCTCTCTGAACTTCTGTGTTAACTTTCAGCTTGCTTGAGAAAGAGGAACTCCCCACAGGGCTATCCAATTCTCCTCCTCCAAAGAGGCCTTCACGGTTCTTCCCTTGCTTGCGAATCTCAGATGGCAAAATTGGTCTTCTGCCTTTGGAAGCCTGTTCACCCTCCAAGGAATCTTCTTCATCAGGCTTCGCTCCATAACCAAGTGCCTCTTTCTTTTCACTCTCTGATGCAGTGGCTGCTGACGATTTTGTTGAGAGGCTAACATTGTCTGGTAGGAGGCTGCCAACAGAGATGTTTGCTGGTTCTTCTGTTCTCATCAGCTGAGCTGTGTGAGCAATGCCAGCAGGCTGAATATAGCCATGTATCGGTTGGCGGACTGAACTGACGGGCTGATTTATAACCCTATCAAAGGCAGACGTTTCTGTCTGAAGAGGCATGTAGTGGGCTGGCACTGGATGGGATTTTCTCTGAGATACTGTGTCTGTGACAAGTTCAGGGCTTCCACGAGCACTTTCCTCTTTCACCAGTTTCTCTCTAACTTTTACTCTTTAAGAAAGAAAAAGGATTAAAGCTGTGAACGGCAATACCCAATCGGGGAAGGAACACAGACTACCTACTGTGGGTACAGGCAGCAACATTGTATTAAAATAAAAAGCAACAATACATAAAAGAAAGCAATCTTATGATGCAACCCCTTCCTCCCTCCCATATCTTAGCAGTAACATTGCTCAAAAACATTCACGTGACTCACAGGCCCCCAAACATGCATGACTCCTGAGAAGGTAACTGTGCAAGCTCTGAAAATGTACAGCATGTTCCCACGAGGTCACAACTGCTTTTGCCAAACAGCACATACCCACAGTCTCAAACAAACAAGATGATCATAACTGCTTTTTATACTATCAAGTGTTCGGTTTAGCCTGAAATTGCAAATTCCATTGGCAATCACGTATGTAGTCAAGATTTTTGAAGATGTCTAAACACTGGGCAGCTTACATCATATCAAGATGCTGCTGCATTCGTGAAAGGGATGAAAAAACACATTGTTCTCTCCACCTAGCCCTTCAGATGTTTTGCAAGAGACTTTTTAACTTGTGCTTTTGTGTATCATATAAGACATCTCAGCTGTTATATGTAGTGTAACCTGTTTTGGTAAGTGAGGAAAAAATGTCGAAAGTGCAAGCCTTAAAGCCCAAACTGAACTATGGCAGGGCTGTTGCTCTTCAGAGGGCTTGCAGCGGTAGAAAAGCATTAAAAAAAACCCCACCCAAAACAAAACAGGCACTTTGTTTTGAAATGTTTCATTACATTCTAACATGCAAAACTCACAGGAATGTTCCCAAAAGTTACTTTACTTCAGTGTGTTTTCTAGAAAAACCTCTAGACTTGTGTAACATCCATGCAAAACAGAGTTGTATTCTACCTTTAGACACTTAGTGCAACTGCACTAACGGAAGGCAAGCACGTGCAGCCGGAGGCAGCCTCTGCTCTATGACTACAGCTGAAGGTAAGCTCTCCAGCCGTTTTACAGCCACACCGAGTGTTCGGACGGCTTACAGGGCAAGCGCTCGTAAATATTGCATACACAGCATTAAAAGTGATAGCCTTGTACTTCCTCCCCTCCCAAATGGGTATAAACAATTATTTTCATTCTGAGGAAGGAAAGAAACTCAAGTACAATAGGAGACTAGCTCTTTATTTGAAAGTAAGCAATCCAGCTCAAAGTATGTGCAATTCCAGGCTTGCTACCAACAGAGTTTTTGGAGTTTACACTATTAAAAGAGCAAGATTTAGGAAAAAAGACAAATTAATATCTGAGAGAATAATTCAGGATATCCAAAGTTATCTGAAACATCAACATTTCTACTATTTTGGTGTTTCTTATCTCTGAGGATTGGTGCACTTACCAGGGAAGCTTCTCAAAGTTACTTAACCACAGAAAGTGTGTTCAGTCTGAAAAGTGATTCTTTAAACTACACATACCAAGCATTCTCCAGAACATCCACACTGATGTTAGTACCGGGTTATAAGAACTACTTTAATCAGGAACATGGAAATTAATCTTCCTGCAGTGCTTCTTATGGTAGGCTAACTGTATGTGTTACCAAACTGGGAGAAAGCAGCTGCTTGTAGCTCTGAACAAGATTTTGCTTTACTTTTCAATATAAATTTTTTTACTTCTCTTGTCCCATCCCCTTTGGGATATTATATTATTACAGGGAATGCTAAGAATGCTAAGATGGATTGGTGTGTGGTATAAAAATCTGCTGGTTTGCAGAGTACAAAGTGGGATAAAATAAGAAGTTATAAAAATTAGTGGAAGCCAGAATGATAGCAGCTGTGGAAAAAGCTAGAGGCATTTGTACTTCTTCATCAAAAGACCAATTGGTTATAAGTTACAATAAAAGCAGATGCTTCAGAAAAGTTTCAACAGCTGTTTATCCGCAAGAAATGACACTTTCTAACTTGCTGCTGTTAAAGGAAAATTAAAGGCAAGTGTTAAATGAAGACAGAGTGAAGGGAAAGGGAGGTTTGTAGTCTGATTGTTAGCCACACAGCTACATTTTAGGATACCTGGAGGGCCAGCTGATAAGTGAAGGTGTGTCCCCTTCCGAATCTTTCTGAAGAAACCATTCAGGTTTTGCTTTCCCTGCACTACTACAGAAAACAAAACTTCAGGTAATTTTTGAGATCTCAACGCATGCTCCCATTGCTTCTCCCAATTTTCCCTCCCCACCACTTTTTTTGTTTCCCAACTACTCAATTACAGAGGATTGTTCACAAAATAAAAGCACAGCACATTAATCAAATTGAAAGGTGATAAACTGTGAAACAAACCGTCATAATAATTCCACAAATGTCTAAAAAGTGTTCTGAATGTTAAATATTCTGCAAAAGTAACTTTACCAGGTGTACATCATCCACAATTTGAGAAGTAAAAGCAACTACACAATCTTACTTTTGCCATTTGCCATTTCAGGGTTTATGTAAGGACACCTGGAAAAGTTGCTAAAACCATTCCTTTGATTTGTGGTAAAGGCTGCTAGGTCCAAAACAAAGTAGGAATATGAATTTAATGAAGTTAGAAATTCAGATGGCTAAATCATACTTCCTAAGAAACTCTCAGGAGCGTCTGGAACACCTCTCTCCTCTTGAAACCCTGTATCACAAAAGCTTCAGAAATGCAAACCCAGTTAGCTCAAGTAAAATGCGTCACTGGGAGACAGGGGAAAGGAAAAGCTTAAAAACCAAAGTAGCCCCCAATTTGATCTTGTCTTAACTTTATTCTGTTTCCATTTTGGAGTTGAAAGCATAAAATGCCCACCTTCATCTACAGTCCCTCAGCAACAGTAGATCACATCAAATACTTTTAACCTTGCAAGAACACTGTCCAGCCACACTAACATGTACAAATTCCCTGGAGGTGACAAGCGCCCAGGCTGCTTTCGATTACCTATAGCTACATCTGAAAGAACTCTTCCCACTGCAGTTCAGGCATTTGGGATGAAACTCCCAAATTAAGCTCCAGGTCATCTACTTCAATTTTTCTTAGTTAGTCTTTTAATAATAATAGCTGAAGAAGGTCAAATCAACGGCTGCTTTTAAGATAACAGTGCATATACTGTAAATAAGTTTAAATTTGAGAACTCACCTACAGTTGTCATCTAATCCAAAACAAGCTTAGAACAAAGTCACGCACCGACTGTTAAAACACCTTTTGTTTTTCCAAATGTTTTTGAATTCCTAAAGGAACTGACCAAATAGGAGGTAAAAACCTTCCACAGGAGCTGACCCAGCAGCTGGAATTGCTTTGGAGCAAGCAAACTTCCTTCTCGTCTCTTATGTGTACTTTGGCACATTTTTATAGTGGGCATGGCCCAAGCAGCAATTATTTGTACTTGATCATTCATCCTTTGAAGAGAGCAGCGAGAAGAACGCAAGACACGTTTTGAACTTAGAGTTAATCAGCCACTTCAGCAGCCAAATGCAGACAATGTAAAATGATATCTTCTCAGTACTTTGTTGTCTTCTCAGTGATGGATAATAGGATTAATTATTAAATCTTCTTGGGACTGAAGGTACAAAGCTTTCATATGTATTTCAAAGCAAGCTGCAGTTATTTTCCAATTTGAACTCAGCAAATTTAAATTTCACAAAACCAATTTTGCAACCTATATACGTGGAACTGACTTCAAAATGGCAGCCACCTGGAAAGCTGGCATTAGTCCTTATTTCGCTTGTGCAAACGGCCTTATAGCAGACTACCACACTGCATGGAAGTAGGCAATGACTTCTTTACCACTCAGAAACAGGGACAAGAGTTTGAGAGATTATTCTTAAATCTCTGAATATCACACCAGCGAGCACACACTGGCACTGGAAGTTGTCAGGGGTATTAAAATGAAGAATGGGCTCTTGGCAACTTGGCCTTTAAAATAACACCTACTGCCTACACGCGTATCCAAACAAAAGACAAGTTTAAACTCTTGGCTGCTGTAAGAGCTACACCATATCTAGGTGGGTGCAGGTGATTTCCTTCAAAAGATAAGACAGACAGTAACTGGGAAACTTGTTTTACACAAATAATGACTCCAGGCCTCGTCCAGAAAGGATTTGAAATTAGTGATAATGCAGTCAGCAAGCTGTATTAAGTTATTCATAGAATTATAGAATAGTTTGTCGTCTGCGAATTTGCTGAGGGTGCACTCAATCCCACTGTCTATGTCATTGATGAAGATATTAAACAGATCTGGTGCTAGTACAGACCCCTGAGGGGCACCACTCATCACTGACCTCAATCTGCACATCGAGCTGTCAAACGCTACCCTCTGGATGTGACCATCCAACCAATTCCTCATCCACCGAACAGGCCACCTATCGAATCCATCTCTCTCCAATTTAGAGAGAAGTATGTTGGAGGGACCGTGTCAAAGTCCTTACAGTAGTCCAGATAGATGACATCCATAGATCTTCCCTTGTCCACAGATGTAGTCACTCCATCATAGAAGGCCACTAGGTTGGTCAGGCAGGACTTGCCCTTAGTGAAGCCATGCTGGCTGTCCCGAATCACCTCCCTGTCCTCCATGTGCCTTAGCAGAGCTTCTAGGAGGATCTGTTCCATGATCTCCCCAGGCACAGAGGTTAGGCTGACATGTCAGTAGTTCCCAGGGTCCTTCTTCCTGCTGTTTTTAAAAATGGGTGCAATGTTTCCCTTTATCCAGACACCAGGAACTTCACCTGACTGCCATGACTTTTCAAATATCATGGAGAGTGGCTTGGCAACTGCATCACCCAATTCCCTTAGGACTCTGGGATGCATCTGGTCAGGTCCCATAGACTTATGTATGTTCAGGTTCCTCAGGTGGTCACAAACCTGACTTCTTACAGTGAGACGGACTTTGCTCCCCCAGTCCCCATCTTGTGGCCCATCCACTTGAGAGGTGTGGGAGGAGAGGCTACCAGTGAAGACTGAGGCAAAATATTTGTTGAGTATCTCAGTATTCTCCTTGTTCATTGTTACCAGCTTGCCAGTCTTGCTCATTGGGAGGTTACGCTTTCTTTGACCTTCCTTTTCCGGCTAACACACCTGTAGAAGCCCTTATTATTATTCTTTGCATCTGTTACCAAGTTCAGCTCCAGCTGTCCTTGGCCTTCCTGACCCCATCCCTACACAACTGGGTAGGGTCCCTATCCTCTTCCCAGGATGCCTGTCCCTGCTTCCACTGCCTGTGTGTTTCCTTCTGCCCTTTAGTTTGCCCAGCAGGTCTTGACTCATCCATGCCAGTCTCTTGCCTTCCTTTCCTGATTTCTTACACCTGGGGACTGAGAGCTCTGGCACTCTACGGAAAGCAGCATCAAAGATCTGCCGGCTCTATTCCTGCTGCTTTTACCCCAGTCTCATTTGTTAGAATGGCACTACTGCAGAGCAGAGAAGTAAAAATGACCATACCACAAACGGGATGGAGTTCAGACTCTGAGACTGTCCTAACATCAGAACTCACATGAAAATGGATCTTAATTTCATTATCTGGAAACAGAGAACAACTAAGTCTCAAAAAAAGGAAGACCTTGCAGAAGGGGCCTGTCTCCAGTGATTGCCAAACACAGCTGATCCCTTGGTGTTTCACACAGCATTAGATCTTGTAGAGACATAACTTTTAACAAATGAAAAAGTATGCCCCCATTAAAAACACTATTTCCTTCATTATTCCTCTTCTGCCCAACTTTAACAGCATCTTTTATTATTTAAAAAAAAAAAAAAAAAAAAAAAGGTAATGCCAGAAGTGGAAAGCTTTAAAAAGAAACAGCTGTAATTTGTGAATGATTTGATAATGCCTCCAGCCTGCTCAGCCTGAACTTGTAACTGGTTTATAGAGCTGCATTAGAAAAAACTCACTTGTTAGCTAAAAATGAAAGAGCTTTATAAGGAGATCTGATTTCTCCACATTAAAGGCTGATCTGTGAATGAGCAGATTCAGGTGTGTCTCTAGTGCCAGCACGCCATTTCACCAGGGCAACTGCCATCCCATCAATGCTGTGTTGCATTGCAGCTTCTGACTTGGAAGAGACAATAACCTAGAAGGCATTTCATTATTCCATGTTTCATTGGTTTCCCCTCACAGAAACAGGGACTAGGATTGCTTTATGAAGAAAATAACAATCCTTTTTACACTGCAGCAAACACATTCTTGGCTATAAAGTTTGATGGGTCTTCCTAAGGCTGGAAACTTCGTCCCTTCCTTCACCCCATAAAACAAAGAAAACAACCTCCCAAAGGTCTGTTGCCTCAATATCCCTTCCTATCAGTAATTGGATTAGTCAAGAGGTTTGTCTCAAATTGACCATTTGAAGATAAGGGATAATATTTTGTAGTATTTGAGTTGAGACTGCTTCAGAGACAAGTTTTTTTGAGCCTGGAATAACCTAGTCAGATCAAGGAGTCAACTCCTAGTCAGCTCCTTGTATCAAAACAAGGACTTTCAGTACAGCTCTTATTTCAGTTGTACAGATGACCCTGCGATAACTATTTGTAAGCTTAAAACATAAACTAAATAAGATTGTACTTCCTAAATATGTTGACTTATTTCCCCTCTGGTGGCTTTTTTGAAATGACAATATTCCTTTAAAATTTTGGCTTCATTGGGAGAGTCCAATGATAGCTTATACAGCCACGTAACTGTGCAAAGAAGGGGAGCAGAGTTAGAAGTCACCTGAATAATGAAAAGCTACAAAAAAAATATTAAGAGACTATACTGGTGTGTCCTACGCAATAAAGTGAAACAAAAAAGAAGGCTAAGTACATTTGAGCAGTTTACAGGCACTGTAAACAGATGACTTAATCCACCAGGCGGTTAACCTTTGACATGGAAGATCGCTTCCTCACTCAAACTTCAATGTATGTTTATGAGAGTTAATAAGAAAGGCCACAACAAATAAGAATCAAGTTTTGTGATTTTGATGTGAAGGATAAAAGAGTCTAGTCAAGGTAGCTTGTTTCTGAACATACTGCAAAAAATGCCAAAAAGTATAAATGGTTCAGCTTATGCCAGTTCATTTCAGTTTCTTAGAAACAGCCAGCACTGCTCAGCATGATACAGATGTGTTCACAATTAAGTTCTCATGACTATTTACATCAATTTTAGCAGCAACATTTTAACTTAAGTTTTTACAGTTACTATTTTCCACCTATTGTAGAAATTAAAGAATCACACTTAGAGAAAATCATACTTTAAAAAAATTCTTAGTCAAGCGTTGTTTTCAGTCACCATAACACTTTGACAGTCTGTTTTTGCACTAGAGTGGGAAACTAGAATGTGAAATTAGTGAAACCCATTTTTTTTTTCTCTTCCTACAAGAATCTGGTTACCCTATTACTAAATTTGTCAGATCTGAAGTAATTCAGCACACCATGAGGGAGGCTACATTTTCCAAATTCAGCATGGAATTTTAACTCTCCCCTCTGCCCCTTCACACACATACTCTGATATTATCTGAATGAATGACTAGCACAGTCCGAAAATCTTACGCTTTCACAGCAGGAAAACCAATCAACTATTATTTCAACTGACCAAGACACTTTTCAGCTTGTAACTCTGAGAACTGTTTTACTTTGGCATAAGCTGTCACGAAGCTATTCAAATCTTCATTGAGAAACAGCTTGCCGTTACCTGGAAACCCCACCCAAACAATTACAGGATATAGAGGAAAAAAGTTAAAAGTTTGTTCTAACAGGTTATGAAAAAAAAAGAGCTGATTTAGAACCATAACTGCTTCAACTTCTAGTTTAAATCCACTCCCCTCAAAAGTGCCTAATTTTAGCATAAATTCTATAAATATGAAGTGAAACCAAGAACATACCCAATCATAGAAACAGACATCCACTTTCTTCTATCAGAAATGCTGTGATTTAATAAACGCAACCAATCCAGCCTGAGACATCCAAAGCCACTAAATACATTCTTCAACATAATAAATACATTCTCATAAATACTGTAGACATTGCTGCAAAAGGTGATTAAGGAATCTACTGTATAAACAAACAAATAAAAATCATTCCTACCTTTGCCTGATGTTACTGTGCAAGGGCTGGTCATTCTGCAAATGGATTGGTGAGGCTGCCCGCTTTGGTGAAGAAAGGGACTCTCTGGGGGTATGCTTTGGTGATATTGGCACTTCGTTACAGGAGGAAGATTCTCGTCCAGAAATTGAAAGGGAGACAGAACTATCCAAGGTTGCTGAAGGGTCAGAAGCCTGTCTAATGGCACCGTCATCATCTGTTTTTCTATCACTCTTTTCATTTGAGAGGTCTTCTTTATCCAAAACACCATCTTTTTCATGGCTGGAGAACTCTTTTGATTCTGAAATCACTCTCTTTGCCTCCTTCATCTCAGTCCTGGACAAATACAGGGAGCCACAGTCCTTGTTTTCATCATCTTGTCTTTCACTTTTCACTACCTTTCTTTCCATGCTGTCGGGATCTTTTCTGGCCCGTGTGTATCTGGATGAGTAGTCAGAATCCAAATCAGAATCAAGAGATAATCCGTACTTTTCTGCCAGCTGGCGCCGCCTCTCTGCCTTGTACCTAGCTATTCTTTCCGCCTTTGACTCTAGTTCCTGGACATCCATGTTTCCTGCACTATACAATGGCTCTGTATTACCTCCTGTGATTTCTGCTCGGTATCTGGATGATCTGGGTTGTTTTTCTACAGAAGAATCTGAAGTTTCCTCCTCTTCATTTGATCTTCCTGTCACAAGTACAACGTATATGAGCAAGTCCATCCCAAAACTTTGAGTATCCTACTCACCATTCACACTGAGTGAACTAAAAGCTCCCCATTTTTTTACAAATCAAAGTGTACTAGTGACTGCATAGACACATTACATTTTTGCACTTATGTCTCCAAAAGAACATACAAATGATGAAGAAATTAGTTATAATTCTTTAAGAGTCTCCTATCAAATTATTGTTGTTTTAAACCAAGATGGATAATCAACCTTTTTTCAAATAAGACAACTGGGGAATTAAAAGGCAAGTTAAAAAAAAAAAAACAAACCCTGGCCACAGCTCTTCTGTAAAACACCTCCCTATGTACTGCACAAATAATAGGGTAGTTAAACATGAAGTAATTCAGCAATCCAATACTGATTGATATATACTACTTACCTAAGTGGGGACTGTATGGATCAGTTGCACGCATATATCTTGGTGTATCTTCCTCTAGCAAACGGTGTGTGACTGATACTGGACAGTTTTGTAGAAGCATAGGTTGTGTATCATTTTCAATTCCCTCTAAGCGTCTAGCTATTCTCTCTTTTCTGAAAAAGATGTGAAAAATGTGAAATCAGGCATCTCTGAAGATTTGAGGGGAGAGTTTCTAAGAGGAGGTAACAAAACAAGCTCTGTGTTTTGTTTGTTTTGTGTTACAGTCCAAAGACTTTTTTTTTTACCTTTTCATTTCCAAAAAATCTTGGTTGTTTGGTTCAAACAGTTTTCTTAATTCTGAAACTGAGACAACAAAAGATTATACAGTTTATAAGCTACTAAGTTTCAGAAACTTACAGAAACTTGCTCAAATGCTTTAGAATAAGAAGGAACAGTCAAATAAAGTTAAGAGGTTTGAAATGGCTTTTGTTGGGGAACAAGCATTTTCCTCTTGTTTTCGTAGTTTGTTAAGCTTGTGTTGTCAAAAAGTGCATTAAGCACATAGTTTTAAACACCAAGGAGTCCTCCCCTCCAGGTACTTCCAGGCTAAGCTAGAATCTGCTATGCCATCCCAGCAGTTTTCAAGATCTAGTATAAACTGGGAAGTTATATTTTCATTAGCTGAGGTCAAGCTTACACACTGTAGTAACCCATTTCAAAACAGGTAGTACGGAATTACTGCTCACCCTGTCTACACAAAGGTTGGGGACTGACTATGATTAAAGAGAAACAGTGCACCCTATTCCTTACTTTCCTCCACACCCTTATATTAAGTAAATCCCAAGGATCCCAGTGACTCATAGTTGGAGTGAAATTTACCATGTACTCTCACGATATTCCTGCATGGTTAATCACTTTCTACTTTGCTAATTTTCCCTTGCAGTTTTAATTAGACATATTTTCCTTCTCTCCCCCTAAACTGTTTGGTGGTGTTATGTGCTAGTAGACAGCTGTCACAGTTCACAAAATAGTAGTGAACCAAGAGGAGGCATGATCGCTGAAGTAATCCCTATATATATACACACATATGTGCAGTTACCAGTGATGTTTGCAAAACACACTGGAGCGGAGAGTGCTACATAAACAAGTGCGGTGTGAGTTCAGGAAGAGAAACCATCCAGGCTGTCAAAGGATACAGTGGATGAGTGTGTGTGTATGTGCCTAACAACCACCGCCCCCCCATCCCCATGTCATTGCCTTGGCACAGATGTGGTGCTAAAAGTTGCATGCGCCTGTTCTGATGCAACACACCTCTGGGGTTCTGATCCTCTCGACCCAGGGACCAAAAGTTAAAGCAAGCTAAACTCTACAGCACGCTAAATCAACCCTAGATTGCCAACAGAAACACCTGATGAGTCAGGAGTGTCTAGTAGATACTGTTCCACACCACTGCAAAAGTAAATCAACTTTTGTCCCTACCAGACTTCATTGCTCTAGGTACTCAGAAGATGAACATTACTTAAACACCACTCTTTGAAAGGTCAGATGCACCTTCTCTCCCTTTCCTCTACTGCAAGAGCTTACATGCATAGCTAAGTCAGGGTTTCAGCTTAGCTGACACACATTGCTGTAGTCAATAGCAGTACTCATACCTCAGAGACACATACTATTGACATTGGCTGTTGTACCAACCTCACGTGCTGAAAAGCCTCTAGTACTCCAGGTAAAATGTCTTGGATCAGCAAGAATGATCATGACTACTCAGAAGGAAATTAATGAGGTATGAATATAGAATCTGAGGCTACAGAAGAGTGCCTACCGAGAATGTGCGATTAACAGGGGAAAGAAATACACTGGGCCACTCTCCAAAACAACTCCTTTAGTGTACATTTTTACAGAAAGCAGACTCAAGCTATCCGCTTCAATTTCTCAAGCCAGGTTAGCTCAGACTATGATCATGCCATGAAAAAAAAAAAAAAAATCTAATACGTACACATTCAATGCAACTAGCAGTGCAGATGCAGCTACGTAACCATGCTAACCCAAGGGACACCTCTTCCATGCCTAGTTTCAGCATCTGCAGCAAAGCAGATTGAAGCCTATGCTGTTGACCAGGTTGACAGTGGAACCCAGCCTCTGAAAGTCAGCAAGCTCCAGGCACAGATCTCTGGAGACAGACAGAAACTAGACTCGGGCAATGCAAAATCTGCATCCTGAACTAACACCAAAGCAAAGACGAGCCCTTACGTTGCGTGCTCATAGACTTTTCTCTCAGTGCACGAGCAGTTCCTGCTGCTGCCTGCCTACTGAAGCAGTGCTAGCAGTGGAACTGTATTAAACAGGGAACTTATGCACATGAAATCAGTCTTCATCTCACATTCACACCAAAGGAAATGATTTCTCATAAATACTTTGCTCTTACTTCTGCCAAATCTACTTCTGTTTAAGTTTGTTCCACTGGCTATTAGTTTTTCTGTTCCATATGTTGGCTATACATACATAAAATGGTCAAAACAAAACCTGTAATTGTTCTGCCACTTCAGACAGGTCAAAGGCCTCCACAGCTCACAGTTAACAAAACCATATTCCATCCAAATCCTGATAATTTTTCTTCCCTAGTCACCAATTTACATAGTCCCTAAAACCTTCATTAGAGAACAGGTCTTTTACACAGCTTTAGTAAAGCTCTAAAGTACAGCTTCATATACTAAAGTAATCTTTTTTTTTTTTCCACCCCCAAAAAGGAAACTCGACTATAAGTTGTCCATATACAAGAAAAGTGGAACATCCAAAGAACTCCCAGCAGCATTAGCTCAACACCCTCTTGCTGTGTGTTAGCTGAAGTTCCAGAGATTCTACTACCGCTTTGCAGTCCTAAAAAGAACACCGGCCTCATGAAGCATCTCTCCAACACCTTCCCAAACAAGATGGGACAAAAATAGCATGGGACTACTCTATGCTGCCTTACACTTTTTCCACACTTGAGATTCCAGACAGTAATATCAGCTAGGTTGGCCAACATCTGCAAAGCTTTTTGTGAAAGCAGTTTCAGCAATATTCTTCTCCTGGGGAAGTGGGGAAAAGGAGCACAAAAAGGCAAAAAAAGAAGATAAAATGCAGGAAGCCTTCTACTCTAGTGATTTCTTTTTGCTGAATAAAGTATTTGACTTCAAAACGTGACAGCCAGCTGGAGAAATTTCACTCCCAAGGACACTGGTTGGCCCTTGCAAGCATAGGTGATCAGGTTTCTCTTTCTTAGTCTGCAATTTGAATGTTGGAGCCAATTCCCCATCCGTTCATGGGATGTTTTTCCACACAACCATCATGAACTACATCATCTCAAAGACACTCATGACAGTTTTAAAGAATAACACTTCTACCTAAAAGGTAGCACAAAGATCTCATTCAGCACACAAGAAAAGACTAAGAAGCTTAAAATAATTAATTTCTCAGTAAAAGCTCCTTATCTCAGTCGCTTCATGCCAACACACTTTGTATAAGCACTGCTGGTCAGTATAGTTAAGGGCAACAGGAAGAACAGCCACACTTCAGTAACGGCCCTGAACTTCAGGCTTTATTTTAGAATGTTGAGCAGGATGGTACAGAAGGATACCCTCTAAGGCAGACTGTCAAGAGGCATCTTAATTTCGGTAACTGTAGACCTCCTGAGCAGAATTTACCTTATAATACCAGTATTTATCAAAAGCAGTATTGTTCCATGTCTCATTCCAGAATAAAAACCAAAACGTACATTTGAAGTCCACTTTACAAAAATGTTTTAAAAATTTCTTCAATTAAGGTAAGAAATTTCTTACAGAATTCAGAAATCTTTCAGAAACATTTGTTACAGAATATAAATATGGTTTTGCTGAAAGCCCTCTTTGATAACAGCAGAGGGGATACATGCGGATGAAGTTGCAGGCATGTGACAGCAGTTTTATTTTTAAAATAGAGAAGCTGTAAAAACTCAATCAAGCCTTTCAAAAGTCCCTAGTAGAGAGTGAACACATACATTTGTGAAGCCTGAATAGACATGGATCAAAAGTTTGCGTGCCAGAAACTTAATTTCTCAGAGATGGCAAATAACCATTTCAATGTAGGTATATCTGCTTTCATCTTGAGGAAAATCTAACACAATAATGAAGCCTACCAGCCTTGTTCCTACCTCCTCCTCTCCTCACCTGGAAAGATGATGGTGTACAAATCAGGTTGGAGAAGCATTTACCTTCTGTTTATGCTAGCGGAGGCATACTAACATGTTCAATGCTTAACTGCAGGCAGCAAAGTGTGAGACTTCAGCTAGACTCTTTGAACCTCAGTTCAGACTGCATCAGTGGAAAATTAAATATATTCCTCCGATTTTCCAACATATGCAAATCTGGATCAAAGTTAGGCCCTAGATGGGACAAATAACCTCAATTTTCAGAAAGTGTTTGGCCTCAAGTAGTCCCCTCAGAATGTAACCATCAGCTCCCACTGCTGATGCCTTTATTCTTAGGAAACAGAGACATCTTGGGATAGAATTTAGTTCTTTGAAGCAATTTACAGAGAAGGTTTCTCAAGCGAAGGCTCCCACGATTAACTTGTTGGCCAGAATGATTCTAAGACTAAGTATGTGGAATAATGAGGGACTATGTATTCTTAGTCACTAGTGCCCTCCAGAAGTCTGTATTGTGTAAACTCTATTCCATCATTGTGTCAATGAAGTCTCTTTCTGAACACCTGTAATGATTATATTATAAAAGCAAGCACATGACTTAAATATCATTTAAATATTATGCTGGAAGAAAAGCTCCTTTCTAAAGCAACTCTGCAACAAATGACATTGAAAGAGCAAACCCGTTGCTTTACGCTGGGATTAGTGCATCTAGCCTTGTAGTTTGTCTGAAAAGGGTAAATACTGTCAGAACACACACACAATTTTAATGGAAGTTCTGAGATCCAGAACAACCCTGAGTGAAGGGAACAACCTCTTTGTGCCAGTTACATGTAGTTCTTCAGTCAAACTTTACTGGTCAAGAATTATTTCCAAGTGGATTGCGATTTCCTCTAATTAATTCAAGAGAATTAATTCTCACCTCTACCTCAACTGTGTCAAAAGATAAAGATGGAACTGCTGTTTTCTTCATAAGTTACTTGGACTAAGACAGAAGTTTTTTTTTTAAAAAAATAGTCCCAAAACGCATGTGTAGTGCAGGTCCTTCAGCATGCAAGATTGAAATTCAGTGAGTAGTCAGTTGGTCATGCAAGCACAGCGATTCTACCAACCACTGAAGGGTACCAGGAAAAGCTATGACTACAAGCCAAGTTAATACCTTTGAATTCTGTATTAATCTAGTGGTACAAAGAAACCCCTTGAATTTCAACTACTTCTTAACTTACTGAAAACTAGGTAAACAAAGCTGAACTTTATGAAGCTGGCATGTAACAAGGCCTTATAAAAGAGCAGTGTGGTTTATCCCCTATGCATACTTCACAGGGAAAAAAAAAGTCACTTACAAAACATCTGTGCCTAAGAGACTTTAACTGTGCCTTGCACTTGCATAGGCTAAACTTCACATGCTGTTAAATTACCACTTGGGTTCATAATGTGTCTCCCTTACCTACCTTTTGGAAGTACTGCTAAGAGATTAGCATCAATATCCTTTGTGCTGTTTGCAAGTTCTTCTTTATCTTCAAATGAGAACTCCTTCTGAAAACTGAAAGCAACATCTGGTTTACAGAACTGTGGATGTTTCTGCCACAAATCAAATAAAGCCAAGATGTAACAAATTTACTGCAAGATAGTCTAACAGAGATAGCAAAGAAAATATTTTCCATAAGAACGAAATAAGAAACAACCCCAAGAAGCTCACAAAGCCAAACCTAACATAATTTGAAACTTGTTTGGAACTGACTGTGACACATTTTTGCATTAAATATTTGACCCAAGACTGCCTTCAAAATGCTATACTAGCAATTACATTTGAAATAATATATAGCAAATGATTCCCCATAAATATTAAAACATATTTCGGCAAATGCAGTACTGTATGTACACTCCACCTAGAAGCTTTCTGCACGACTGCCCTATTGTTGTTACTGCACCGATCTCTCCATTTTGTATGGCTTATAATACACTAATAGGAGCAGTGGATCATTTAGTTTTATATCTTGTCTTTTCAAACCAGCAAAAAAGCCCATTTAGATGAAACAAAATGTTTCTTTAAATATGTTCATTAAATATACAAATTTTAACTGTAAAATGCAGGTGTCATAAGGGTCTAAAGTAGTACTAATTGTCTACAGAGTGTTTTTTGGAGGAATCCTCCATGTGGGTAAAAACAAAGTGAGATTTTTCTCTCCAGTTATTAAAAACTGAGAGGCAACTGCTGTATTCTGTCATTATGACTTCTAAACTATTCCAATCAGGCATAAGAAAACTTATACTACTCTTAAAACCTTTAGTAAACTGTGTAGACAGGTGTAATGGCTACAAATCCCCACAGTGATCCTAGGCTCTTCATTTTGCCATGGTAGTGTTGTGCCATACGATTCACTGTCATTATGATACGATAAATTGCCTAGCCTTACTATTGGAAAATGCTTCCTTAGGACAGTTTTTAAATGGCTTTTTAAAGAATGGAATATCCTTACATCAAGGGTATTTGGTTAGCAAAGAAACAATAGTAAAAAAACCCCAAACAACTGTACTCACTATTCCAGAATAGTATTTCTCATGAAAAGAGTTTCAACATATAATGACTAATAACATTTTACATGAAGTCCAAGAAGTATTTGCTTTGTTATCGTTTATAAAGAATGTTCCTTTTTAAGACATTGAAGAGAGAATAAAACCCTTGAAACAACAATAAACAAACTGGGCTGTATCACATTCAGGCACTATGCCACCTGCTGCAAATTGTCTCCAACAACTGCACTTACAGATATTATGCCAGGTACTGCCAAGAAAAGCAATGTTAGCCACTACAGAAAATAGCAAATAGAAGATGAAGAGTTGCAATAAGCTTTCCATTACAGAAAAGTGTATATCCTTACAGGGTGAAAACGCTTTAATGGAACTAAATAATAAAACAAAATAAAATAAAAAAATAGCACAGAGCAGCCACAAGCAAATGGGCGTGTGTGTCATCTGACACTGGGCATAGACTTAGACAGTTAATCGTATGTTCCTATATGCCTAACGCCACTTTGCCAGCACTCATGATTCTTATTAGCCTCACAATATGTTATTTTCTTACAGACACAGCTTCTGGGGAACCCCCAGGTGGAGAGATTCACAGTTTCCATTTGAAAGCAGTTTCTACTCCTTTTGGCTGAAGATGAGTTCGAAAAATGTGAAGAATATTGCCCTAAGGCTATAGATCAAACCCAAATTTATTTTGTCAAATCAATTTGATTACTTAAGACTTGTCTCAAAAGTGCTGAGGGACCCAGCTCATGACTTGAATACCTAGGCTTTATTTAGCAGCATCTTCAATTGCTTCCATAATGCTTGTGACAGTATAGCACCTTAAGTTACTGTAAACATGGGACTCAGTACAGAAAAGCATTCACTCATACAGCAAAATCCTTGTTTAAATTAACTGTGCACTAACATCCACAACTATGCCTCAGTCCAACACGAATTTCCAAGGTAAAATCATAGAGAATCAGGACTGGCACTAGCCTGCTGGTTCTAAAAAGAATTGCAATATTGGATTGCTTGTGGATCCCCCACAAACTTTTAAATACTATAAACTAGTTAGGTTCACTCCTGCCCCTTCCTCCAAACTCCAGGGAGTTCCAGGGTCTCTGAAGCCAGAGACCCTCTAATTCAAAGTCCAAATGTCTTTCACTGGTTTCCATCCATTTGTTCTTGTGCCAGTGTTGTTGGTCATCTTACTTACTTTTCTTAAGAGAAGTTTTCCACATCTACTCAGCTTCCTCAAGACAGGCTCTCAGTTTCATTGATTATCTGTAAAAATGTTCTCTACCTATTCTAGTTTTAATTCATCTTTTTTTGTATGAGGTGACCAGAATTGCAGAGTCTTGATTCCAGACCTGAGTCTTAGCAATGTTTTATAAAAAAAGGAATTTTAACAGAGAAAGCCTTATTATATGACTAGCCAGACGAATGCCAGGATCTACAACACATTTGCTTTTTTATATCTACACTATATTGGTTGCTCAATCCCGCATGAGAAACTAATATGCAAGGCTTTGCTTTCATCAGTTGCAAGTGACAGAAAAATATATCAGCCCCCAATGCACAACTGTGCACTTAGTATTATTACATTACATCCTTTTTCTATTACTCCTCAAGGTCATCCAGTTCTTCCTGTATGTGAGCTCCCTCCTCCTTTGTACTGAGCGTGGCTTCCAACCTTTGCTCACTGGCAGATTTCATTAAAATTCTTTTAATAACCACAAACTTCTTAAGCTTAACCCTCACTGGGCTACACAGTATCACAGGTTATCCACTTTGTCAACGTCCCTTTACAGTTTCTCATGCTCTTATTTTCCACTTCCCTCTGGACAGACTGCCAACTTTTATTTACTTGTTTATTTTTAAAGGTTTAACTATTTTCATATACTGACTATTTTATCCACAACAGAGTTTGTCCTCTTCAGAGGCATTTTTGCTCTCTCTCACAAAGCTGCAGGTGGCATTAATTGTTTTAAATATTTGCACATCAGAAACACAAAATGTTTCAAACCGATATATCAATCACATTGCTTTCACTTGCACAGAGAATTCAGAGATAGAGCACTGCTCTGAAGATGATACAGTCAAGCCAAACAACTGGGTATTTATAGATACATATATAAAATCAGTTCTAAAAATGAAAGCAGGCATATTTAGGACATGTCACAATATTCAATAAGAACTTTCATTAGGATTCTAAATTGAGTCGGAATGATGTTAAAGCAATTCCAAATAGTAAAAATCAAAAAAAATTTAAAATTACAGGACACTATTCATAAAGGTTTTAAAAAAAATACTCTCATAAGTAAATCCTCACCAAGACTTCCTTTTTTTTGTCAAAGGGATCTATCTAGATGTCTCCCTGCTTCATTTGTTTCTCTGCTAAAGGAGCAGTTGGAGCACCAATTTAGTTGCTTAAGCAGAGGCAGACAGTCAGACTTGGATTGCCAAGCGTATTGCACTTTCAAACTCATCCACAAGTCTGTTCTAGAAGCATCACAACTACATCTATTTACCTTTGCTTTTCTTAATTTCTCAAGTCATGCTATAAATTTAGATGCAGATTCTGAGCAGCAGCACCAGGAGTTTCTGCACTTAACAGCTAGGCTATGCGCATTTACTATTAAAAGAATTTAAGGCACACGTGGGTTTCTGTAAATAGAAAAAAAAGTTTGCAAGAATTCTTTCTTCTTAAAGTCCTTGTTAAATCTGGATAGTGAAAGAGGAACAACTTCTCCTTTGCTTGCCTGAAATACAGCCTGTGATCATGGTTCATGAAATGCAATCAACAGCATGAGGTCCCACAAGTTTGTTTCGCACAGGATTTGTGTGTGGTTTGGCCTCAGGTTCCCAACAAACTCATTACCCTCTCCAATGTTCAGGAATTCATATGATTCCTATTAAAACACAGGCAAGAACATTTCACAACCTCAATAGTTTTTCTTTAAAAACAATGTATAATGTGGCATTAGTAGAGTATTTGACAGCCTCAGTAGTTACACTGCTCTTGCAGCTTCCAAAGTCAGTGTGGGCTGCTTCTATACATCAGGGATTCCAGGCTGAAAACTTCATCTGCTGCTGCAGCAGCAGCATACAGTTTCTAAATAGCTGTCCCACTAACCTAGTTATATGCCCAAAACCAAGCAGAAGTTTGATCCAAATGCCACTGGTAACGCTGCCCTGCCATCTGGATTAAAGCTACGGGATATACTGCGATTTTGTGATTGAAACACATGCACGAAAATCCACTTGTACACCTGCCAGCTAGGTGCTTGGCGTTAATTTTTCTTCTCTTTCTCTACCTCCAGGGGAGTTTCCTTCCCTGGACTCTTATGTAAAAGGTCCATCCTACAGTCACATCCTTCTCTACTCCTCTCATTTCTACCTTCGCCTACCTGCCTTCCATAACACAATGCATCTTTGTACACCTATTCCCTCCGTCTTTCTACAGTACCTAAAATAACACGGCAGGGAATCAGGCACGCTCCAGAAGGTCTGCACTGATTGAAAAGATGCTAGCAAACACAAGCCTGGGTGCCTAAGGCTGGTGGATTCCTGTGCAGCTGAGCCAACAAAACAGCTGGCTGCTGGGGCAAGGATCAATTCCCAACTCCCTGACCTCCTCTCTCCGCCGTGATGTCCAGCAAGCACAAAGGTGGACATCAAAAGCAGTCGGAGTGAGGATGGGAAGAGAGAGGGAATGTGACCTGCCACCTTGCTTAACTGTGAACTGTATCCCCTTACCCAGCCTTGTGGAACCGAGGACTGCAGGCACAAGGCAGCATGGCCCCACAAAGAAGTGGCAACATCACCTCTCCATTCATCTCTGCGGTGTCCCCCTCCCATGTGCTGACAAAGCTCTCTGCATGGCTGTATAATTAATTCCTCCACTTCAGCCACCTTCTTTTTCAGACAGATCAGTTTGCCAAGCTGGTTCACTATATGTCTGTACTGTGCCCGTGCCATGCAAGGAAAAAACGGGCATTGCAGTGGCAGGAGGCTCAGCGCAGAGTGACTTTTCCCTTAGCAATGCCAGCTATATTTTCACATTACGTAGGAGACAGCTGGTGTTTTCAATACCTGTTCAGAGCATCTGCTTTATGCCAAAGCTTGGTCCTGTGAGAGGACCAATAATAATTTTCTCTGACAAAAGAAGAAACATAGATTCAAGCAATGACTGCAAGTTACAGTGATGCAACCAGTCATCTTCACTGGGCAAGAAAAACTTGACCTTACCTTAACGCTCTCTTCCTTTGGAGCAATCGTGAAGGTTTAAATCTGACTGAGTTTTCTTTTTCAAAATCTGTGAAATGAAAAAACCACAGCATAGTGAAGATGCTTTAATAAATGGGGAACTTTTAGGAAACTAGGTTATATTCTCCAATCAAGTCCTTTTCCACTGGAAAGGACTGCATACAAGGGCCTTCCTTCTAGTCAAAGGAGCATAAGCTGGCATGTCCCAGATGGTGATAAACCAAAGCCTTGCAAAAATGAGTACAGACAGTAAACATACGAAAAGTGTCAATACTTTATGGAACTGCCATGATCTAATCCCAGTATTCGTGGTGTAGCACTGCACCATGAGGCTATCGTTTAAACTCCCTGACTCAGTTTCCCAGCTTATAAAATGGGCAGTAGACATGTTTATGAGGCACTCTGCAAACGAGAAATGCTGCAAGCAGCAAAAGCCTTTTTGGCTGCAGCCTAGCAATACTATAAAAACTGCACATTCACTGCAGAAGTCAGAGATGCCCAGCTGAGGATCTGTTGCAACAACAGTATTACACCATCCATGACAGAAATATTTCTGAAGGTTGTCTACTGTTTGGAAGCTCCCATTTTTTTCTGAATAGCCTTAGATCATGCCTACTTTCACAGAGGAACACGTTTACACTGAGAGCAAAACTGTGTCAGACACAGTCTTATATTCAAAAAGTATTTATCATGAAGCCACTAGGCTCCAAAACCTTTGTGGACCATAACAAGCAATAGGCAATCTCCTCCCTCTTCCCCCGGATTTAACTTTTTCATTTCTGCAGTCAAGAGCATCATTAGAGGTCTAAACGATGACCAGTAGCAGGGGGGACCAGTGCTCCAAGTACCAGTTCCCTTTATTCAACAATGAGGATGCTATTAAGAGACCTTAGAGAACTGCTAGCCAGGAAGCAGGGGAGCACCTGTCCTGTGACTGCTGTTGAAAAACACGTGAAGCTACTAATAATTTACTCCCAATAGGAAAACTGCCTTCTGTCCCCATCTGTATTAAGTCAACTACCCCAAGAACCTAAATTAATAAACAACTGGTCACTGATGCAGTGTTCACATTATTTTTCAAAGACAGACCTGAATATTATGCGACTTGGACTTCAGAACAATTCAAAAGAAGCAATATCCCTTTTACTCTACTGAGATTTAACTATTTCAAAGAAGAGCTAACTGGCAAAAAAAATTTTTTTGCTTATACAATGCATTTTAAAATCTATGTAGGATGTTTCTTATTTTTGCAGAAAGGATTTAATGAAACTTATTGCAGCTGACAATGTGGGTCTTCATTTAGACAATGTATCTTTTGTCTATTGCCCTTCAAAACTTTTAACTCTCCTCTCTTCCACTTCTTTCTGCCAGCTCCCCAGGTAAACAGATTTTTTTTTTTAAAAAAAAAAAGTAAAACATAAAAGACCATTTTAATAGCTTGATAAAGAGGCTTAAAATGTGCAAAAAGGCATTTTTTAGGCATCTGCTACAAGTCACTGCAGATTTCAAGCAGCTTTGCTAATAGCATTCTTCAACTTTAATAGGCAACTTTTTCCTGTTTCTGTTAACATTCATTTTCTCTAAGTAAAGGGAGAATAAAGCACACAGATTACACAGAAACATCTTGTTAGACCAAAACAGAGCATTATAAGAAAAACAGTATGAATGGTATATAAATTATTACATTTTACACTACAACATTAAAATTGCACTCCATGCCATAAGTATCCCCTAAAAAGGCTAGATTTACATTACTGTGAGAAGAGTATGCAGTAACTTAAAAAGCCCAGCTCAGTATCAGCTTAGCTAATCAGAACCAGGCATATCTTAAAATTTATAGCTGTTCTAACAGGATATAACCCATCCTATAGTTTTTGGCACTAAAACAGCTGTCCACCATGAAAACCACAAGTAGACTACAGAGAAATTCTCCCTACACTAGCCAAAACTGGAGAGGGGATATGAGAAGGGAAGAAAGTAGCTTTCATTGCTTTGCTGGGAGAAGGGCTGCTAAGAGGCAGCACACAAAGTGGTCTGATTCTTGCTACCCATTAAACACTTTCAGTAACATTCATACATACCACATCTATAATGCCTCAAAACCATCTTAAATCTTTGCTGTATTTCACAGGGGCAAGCTCCTCTCTTTTCAACCATCCCCTCCTCCCTGCCCCCAGTACAGAAAACCCAACCAGACAATTATATTCTCTTACACAGTTTTGATATTTTATGTATTTCCTCCTGTTCAAATTAAATCCCACATTGGAGGATTAAAGTCCAATGAAACTTATTTACTACAACATGGAAGTCTTAAAATTAAATACAAACACAGGAAAAAAAGTAAACCAACTCTGCTTCAAAAGAAAATAAATATGCCCACATAAGAAACATGAGCTTAACACAGTCTTAATTCAATGGTTAATTTAAAGAAAAAAAAAACAAAAACAAAACCAAACCACCCTCACAGTACCTGATACACAGAAGAAAAATCTCTGCAACAGCATTTTGTTTCTTCTTTCACTAAAGAATTCTAAACATACTCATAACCACATTAAAATAATTTTAAATATTTGTATTTAAAATTAAGAGTTTATTTCCTGAACTATAAATTAAACTTGCTCACAAGTTTAACCATTTGTTCAGTCCAGTCCCCCTCCCTCTTAGGTACAAACTACCAGATAAAACCACTATCCATAATTCAATACATAGGAAATTAAAAATGCTGAATTTTAAAAAAAAAAAAGTACATGCAACCTTCCAGTGTTACTTAGTATATTTAAAGGCCCTAAGTCGGTGGCAAGCTAAACTAATTAAAAGATCCATCTAATCCGATCCTTCAGAAGTGTCCTTTAGGAAATAATGAAATTGCCTCTGTGACTTAACTGCATACTGATTGCTAAAGTAGCTAATGTAGCTGCAGAAGAGCCAGTCAAACAATATTTACACATGCATACCTATATATAAGAGAGATTAAACATACACAAATGAACTGCATTTTCTTCCATCTACTTAGAAGTCTTACCTTGCTCCTCAGAGTATTTAACATTTCCCAAATAGCTGGATATCCAAGGATTTCTGAACATGGTTGCACAAACAAAGGGTTCGGCAAAGAGAAACTACAATAGCAGCTAATTCTCAACCAGCCACAGCCCTAGGCCTGTCTTAGCAATATCGTGTAGAGATTTTTCATAGCACAGGACTGGAGCTGTCAGGCTATCGCGTCCCAGGGAGTACAGTAAATGCATAGCAATAGGCTGCAAGCTGGAGCAGCTCAAGCCAGTAATCAGATTACAAACAGAAATTAGGCACATGAATGCTAAAACAGATTGGGCAATGGTGATTGGGAGATTTATAATATTACCACTTCAAAGACCCAGCCAAATCACACGTTATATTCCTGCAAAATGAATGCAGAACCCTTAAATCCTCATACTTAAAAAAAATTTAAAAAAAAGATAAAAGAAAAAACCCTCCGAGAAGAGGAATAATTCCTTCGTATCTTTAATCAGGATAAACTACAGTGCTTACTTAAGAAAAACAGTATCCAGGCTGCCAAAAAAGTGGACTCTGCTAATCATATCATTATGCTAAACATTTTGCCTAACTATTAGTTGGAACATTTAAAACAGACAAGATTTATGGATAACATATGAGCAAAATTACTGGTGGGGGTGGGGATTTAAGAACAGACACTACAGCTCCAAATATTTTAATTTGAGACAGAAGGTGTAAAATTGCACAAAAGTACTGTCTAGCTACCATATTTTTTATTAAATAGATTTGATGGATTTTGGATTGAAGTGTCAGAACCCTTTGTATTTCATTTTGAAAGTCTGGAAGTATTTGTTTGAAATGGTGCAATAACCCTGGCTCAGTTTTCCACACAGAACTACCTGATTGTCTAACACAGACACACAAAGAAGCATTAACTATGTGATTGAAACAGGTCCATGTACTTAACCCCATCCAACCAAAGGCAGTAACCGCGTACTAGCTTCCCTCCAACAGACATCCTCCCTTCAAAAAGATTTCAACTAGTATCAGTAGAAAACTCATCACAAGGGCGGGGTTGTCAGGACCATGAAAAGCCTAGAAACACAAGACTAAAGCTCTTGACTTTTCTTACCTGTTTGTGTGATATCTGGTACAACAGGACCCTGATCCATGCTGGGAACCTCTAGGTACAGGCAAAATAATAAGCAATGATGCCATGAAAGACACTGCTTAACCACAAGTGAAAAATACAACCTATCAAAAACCTATTTCTGTTGGCTCAGCACAAAGTTGTATTTAGCCTGTCTAGGTCATCAAAATGCTGGTTTTCACGCTAACAAGTTCTTGCGATGGATAGAAGAATATGCACTCCGTCTTGTCTAATGGCCCTACAATTTGTAATTATTTATTTATTTTAAACATGAATAATCACTTTAACCAAAGCACCTTTTATTAGCTGATCTTTCAGCAGTCCAGAGCTCCCTGGAAAGCGAGTCACCAAACACAAGGAAGAAGGCATTGTTGCCTCTGGTTCGCCAAGTAACACCCTATGTTCAGAAAATATTTGTTGGTACATACCACATTTTTTCCTTTGCCTGTAACCTTACTGGTTCTTACATTTAATTCTAAACACTTCACAGCACTACCCGTAGAACACAAAGCGAACACTGCTGTGCTCTCTCGACCAGCTGTGAAGGCCTACATGTATTCACTCAAGCCTAGTACATACAAAAGCAGTAACAAAAAATGTAATCTGTCGACACTGGTTCAAACCTGCCATTAACCTGAAAACCTGCTTTACAGCCTAGACATAAATGCAGGTGTGCTTAAAACACAAAAACAAGACAGTGGAGAAATAACAAAGAAGTCGCTGCTAACAGGTAATGGGGACATTCTGGACCAGTATCTGCATAGGTGTATCAATAAAGACACCCAGTTCTGAAAAGGTCCCTTCTTTCTGAACCCTGCTTGTGTGAAGACTGTTTCCATGATATTGTGAATAGAGGCGTTATTAGCTAGAGCATTTTTAAGCACCTCTAACTCATCTGGTACACAGTAAGGGAACTGTTTCTCATAAAATGTAGATAAATAACATACGTTTGATAAATCTCGTGGCTGCAGTCTCCAGCAAGGTTGAAGGAGAAGTTAGACTTGACAGTTGAGCTGATGCAATAGTTCATGGCTGCCAAGACAAGACAGTCCTACCCACTTCTCTCTGCAGGACCTCTGCTAGGTCCTGCTCCCCTGGTGACCCAGTCAGATGATTAAACTGGTGGTAAATATTTCCTTTTATTTTTGCTAGGTATGCTTTTCAGGAGGTGTCAGAACAAAGAGAAAAGGCACAGGATCTTATGATCAGGAAAGGGATCAACCCTTCTGGCTAACAAAGGAGGTGAGCTCAGCTCGATTGTCACCCCCACGTCTGGCAATGTCCCGTATGACAGAGAGGAGGGGTGTGTTTGTATTTGTGGAGGGACGGGTCAGGCTCGTACATTCCTCTGCTATGCATCATCTCCAACATTTTGACCTCAGCATCCTCCTGGTGAACAGGGTGCAGAAGGTAAAGCACACGGAGCTGCAGAAAAACTCTAAAGTGCCTTTTCACAAATGTGTATATTTTAAAGGAGATCTTGCTTGTGCTGTTCAAATGCTACTCACAGAACACAGTAAGAAGCCAGTTTCTCCTAGAGCATAGGCTACCACCTTTAAAGGAATACTCATGATAGGCTTTGGTGCAAGTAGGACTCCTTTCCCCACTATTTATGGCTGGCAGGTCAAGAATTCAGGGGCCATCTCATGGGACCATAGAGAATTATTATAGAGGAAAGTAAAATACCCAATAAAAGCAACATCTGTATCAAGGTCTTCACAAAAAAAACCTACCCACAATCTAGAGTTTGGCTTCAAGCTCTCTTCATGTTAGGTTGGAAGGAGATCACCAGTCATTGCTCTGTGCATGGTATCTATGAATTCACATTAATGTCACTGCTGTTAATACTGAAACTGTGCTACTGTGCAGAATTTGTGACCCCACAGTTTGTTCAGCATCACTTCAAGATGAAGGATGTTAAACTCTTAAAGCCATGAGATGCTGGAGCCTTAGGGTATTACACCAATGCTATGCACTTCACATAGATAGTTAGGAAGATACACCTGTAGGTAACTAACAACTTCCCTCCCTCCTTTCCACCAAAAATGGATCACCTATTGCAAGACAGGTCTTCATGCTGTCCTTTAACGAGCTTTAGCAGTGGAGAAGATACCTTGGTAAAAATAGTAACTCAGCAGGGTCAAGCAACATTATAAAGAAAAGAAGTCTCAGATTTAGCTTTTTGCTGCTTATTTGGAAACAGCAGGTTTAAGAGCAAGTCTTTCCCAGAAGAAAAGAAATCCATCTCCAAATACTTGATGAGGGATGGAGGAAGAGTATTTTGTCCTTCAAAGAGATCGAGTCTCCAGGATCTAGAAGTATGCTCAGCCAAAATGCGTTATCAAGGTTGTGTTACAAATCGGTAGTAATGTTCTTGTCCTCCTCTGCCATCATTAATTCTTGAGCATTAGCAGCCTCCAACATAAGCAAACAAAGAGAGAACAACAGTTCAGACGTTAGAAAGGGAGGCAGCCCAGCTGGAAGCTAAGTTTGCAGTCATCTGGGCAGAGCTAGAGGTTAAGCATGCATACATTTCAAATCTGAGACTGCTCATGAAAGACCAGCTGGCAGCTAAATGTTGTTCTGAAGCTTCCCACAGGAAGGGAAGGAAAATATCTTCCTTTGTCTGGCAAAACTAATCACTGTAATCAAAGCTGGAGTTTAAACGGCTTGCAAAACTGTTCCCAACTTACAGGGCTGCCAGCCCCAAAACACTGAAGAGTTATGAATCGGGTCTCACCAAGATCAAGTCTTTTTTCTTTCCGAATTTTGACTGCTTATGAATTTATATTTAGAAGAGTTCCTCTGTGATAAGGAGAACTAGATACTTTGTTGTGACTTGCAGTTATCATAAAAACAAAAATCAAAGAAGCCCATGAAAGCTGATTGAAGAAAGCCTAAAAATAATAATAATAAAAAAAATCCACAACAAAAAACCACCAACCCCCCCCCCCCCAAAAAAAAACAAGAATGCAGAGGAAAGAAAACCCACAGCGACTGCAAGAAACTTTCAGCAAATATGCTAGTTAGGTAAACAGAAGTCTGAGCAGCATGGAAAACTGAGATGATCTGTATAAGATGATGAAATCATTTTTTCATCCACACTTCATGAGTAGAGATATAAAGGAGCTCACGAATTGTATTCCACTGCTTTTCTTGACAAGGAGAGCACCCTTGGAATAGCAAGTCAAAGTGAGCTGTGCCAAGATATGAGATGCTGTGGATAATCGCAGGAATGAAGGTCAGAAGAGAGGGCTAAACCAGACCACTCTCTTCCATCACTCCATCTGACCTCCCCTCCCCAGCTACTCACCCACCTCAAGCCACTCTGTCAGTTTTTGGCATGTAGGCATGTTTCTAAGGTAAGTGGCAAGGCACTAGAAAAGCCTCCTTTTTCTTATTTTCCCTTCCTCCCAGTCTCCAACAATTTCTGCCACGGTGTTCAGGAGATTATTTAGCTCAAAGATAAAGGACAGGTCAAAAATCTAACAGAAGAGTACTTTGGTAGTATAAGCACTTAAGAGCAAGTTACCATCTCAAGTCATGTTCAGTCATCCTAGATTGATGGGTTGGCAACGCCAGTTAGTTTCGGATTTGCCATCCAAACCCCATGTACGTGGGCAAGTGATATTCATTTCCTAAATGGAGGGCACTTATAAGGACTTTTAAACTAGGATAAAGTTTCTTGACATGGTATCATCCCTCCAGTGGAACGCAAATGTAATCCTTTTCACTTTGCTTTTTTTCCCTACTCCCACCATGCAACAGTTTTCAAATAACAATCCTGGCAAGAAGATTCCTGTTTGGCTATGATTATGTTTTGGACAAGTCTTCAGATAAACTTCAGCATTCTGTTGCATGTGTGGTGTACTTTAAAACAGGTCATATGCAAAGAGATCAAAAAAGCTGATTAGTAAGTATTATAAAAGGGACTAAGTTTTTTAATACAAGATGACAGACGTGTTAAAAGAATATAGATGGCCTTTTCGTACTGGCTATTTACTCATGTGCTGGGTAAAGGAAGAACAACAGGTATTTTTCCACACACACCAAAAAAACCTTCCAGTCTCTGGATTACTATTTCAGATTTGAAGAAATCTTGCTCAAGTCATTAATTTTAGCAACGAATTGCTCCTAAAAGGATTTTTTGGTACCTCTCAACCTTGCAACACATTTTTAGAATAAGGATCATGAAGGTAATGTCCCCTGACATTCCTACATCTCGTATCACCGTTCACAAAACCGTATGGCAAGAGTGTAGCATAACTAAAAGATCTTCGAGGTTTTCCTCTTTAGGTGTAGGATCAGTCTAGACTGCCTCCTTAAAGGAAGTTCAAAGGCCACGCACCCCTCTCACATGTGGTAATCGGATATACCAGTGAGGCACATTATCCAAAGTGAGTCAGACCTATTTGTCTGTGGGCCTGAAACAGTAACAGAAGATGCCAGGCGTGCACAGGGCTGGCCTGGTTAGGCACAGACTGAGCAAATGGATGGAAATGAGGATAAGGCAGGAACTCTTCTCCCACCAGTACATACAATTTAAATGATTAAACAGTCCAAAGACTTTGAGGAGACATGGGGTTTTACCTAGCAAAACAATATCTGAGAGCATTTCACACTGTATAGCAGCTGCAATTCAGACTGTGAAGGCACAGGGTTAGCCACAGCTCTGTGGACACCCTTCACTGAAGTTGTGACACAAGCAGCAGCTTCTTTTACTACTACTTCGCTGTTGCAAAAACCAAGGGCTTAAACTGCTGTTGGGAGAGATTGCCTGCAGAACTCCTGTCCTCCAAACAAGTGGCCAGGGTTTCTAGGATGGGTTTCCTCATCTTTTGACACGTCTAGTCTCTTCAGTCTCCAGAAAACTTTCCGCCCGAGTGCAATACAACCAGCACAAGGCTGTCTCTTCACCTGGAGCAGCAAATGGCCCCATGCAGTTAAGTGACACAGAAAGCCCAGACACGCTACTGAGTTTTCTCCTGGCTGCTCTTCAACACCTCTGCGCTGCTACGTCCGCATGCCGACATGTAAAAGCCCAATAAGGGAGCAGAGAGAGGCATGCATACCACAAGGAAGAATTTATAACAAAGTTCTTTGGCTCTTTGTGATAGTCATCTAAGGAAAACATCAATTTTGTTTACCACTATGATGTGACATTTCACAGGCCACATCATATCCCTGCATACCGACCTTGAAATATAACTGTCATTTTCAAGCCTCAGGCAGACAGCAACCTTGCAGACAACAAATCCATGACCCCAGCTTCCGTCCTGTTTATAGCATGTTGCAACGCTTTCTCAGAAAATTAAATATTTAGTAAAAGAAATAAAGTAAAAGCATGTGCTTTATTCAAGAGTTGATGGTCAAGGTAGGACAGCTCAACTACACGTACTGTCACTGAAAATAATGTCACTATAAAAAAGCACGTGTACCAGGCTTAATTTGCATCCAGCATGGCTAAGCAAAAATTCATGAGGAAAGAAAATCTGGTTAGCACAGTGATGCTGCAGATCTGGAGCCTGTTCTCTAGAGAGCAGGTTTAAATTCATAGAAGCCATGACCTTTTCTCTGTATTGCCCTCATACACTCCTAAGGCCCCTGCAAAAATCACAAATATGCCCAGCACTCAGGCTACCAGTCACTAATAGCAAGTTAATCACAAGTCAGATCCGAAGAGCTTTCCCAGAGCTGCCCAGGAAAGCTCACACAGCATCTGCCTGTACCGTACTATGGGGATTTTTACTAAAGGAAAAATACACACTTTTTTTTTTTTTTTTTTTTTTAAAAAAAAAGCCTTCTTCCATGTGAAAGTCAGTTTTTATGAGGTGGGTATGAAGCAACTTAGTCAAGTCCTTGTCTGCACACAGGCAGCGGGTGCCAATATTCCCCTTCTCACGGGAGTAGGATCACTGCTTTAGCCAATAACAGTCAGTCTTCCAATAAAGGGCATAAAACTGCACAAGAAGAGAGAAGAAACAAGTCCTGAAGCCATACCAAAAGAAAAAAATAATTCCTCTTATTCAGGTGTGTCTCTGAAAGCAGGCAGCACAAGGAATGATAACACACTTCCCAGCAAAGGCCACCACAAAGCATTCCAGTATACAGAGTAACAGCATGAACCGGTGTCCTAAGGTTATAATCAAGCACATGAAAAATACGTCAGGGAAGAGAACTACAGTCATAAACGTTTACACAAAAGGATTTTATTTTTTAAAGCCATCTTTAGCATAATTCTTGATATTTGTCAAGCAGAGTTCAGTCTCTGACAGCGGGACTCAGACAGCAGCAGCTCCCTGGCAGCACGCTGTCAGCGCCGCAGTACTGGGTCGTATCTCTCGGGGTCTGGGCTGGATCTGTTCTGGGCTGCGCGCTCTCCGTCACCATCCAGCATGTTCTGTCCCCAGACACCACCGCCGCAGCTTGCCTAATAAGGCCACACGCGACTTGACTGGCTGGCTTATAGGTCACCCAGTGTTTACCTTGCAAGCCGGCAGCGCAGCGGCGGCTGGAGCCTACCTACCCCTTTGGCAGGCGGAGGGGGCTCGGCCATCCCTCCTCGACAGCTGTGCCACCGCGCTGCCATCCCTGCACTTGCAGAGCCCCAGGAATCTCGGCAGATTGGCACAAGTCAGGAGCTCTTGCTGCTCCTCCATGAGAGGTTAAGCTCAGCCAACAGCTCACGGCTGAGGGAGACATACTTCAGTTTTACCACAGGCAGCATGAAACTGCAGCAAGTTCAGGCACAGTTTTCTCCACAGCACATTTTAGGACCACTAGACTGAAAAAATAATCAGGTTTCTCACTGCATGAATCGCTTTTAAGTAGGCCAGCAGCGTGGGTATAAACAGCCACCTTCACAGCTCCAAGACAGCAGACAGGTACTCGTCAAACACCACAATGTAGTGAACTAGATGAAAGCAAGGTACAGATACTCATTTGAACACTACTACTTAATTATTTAACATTCTTCATCAGTTACGGTGAGATCCACTGCAATTCAGACAGGCGGCTTCAAAAGCAATGATTTGCTCTCCCCAAAATAGCTATCTGGCAAAAACCCCCTGCTTCCGCTGCTCGCTGCCTCTCTTGTGATTCAGACTAGTTTTTCCTTTATACCTCTCCCAAGGTACTTTCAAGATGCTAGATTTGGCCACCATCCTATCCTCTTTCCCAAGGAAAGCCACAATCCCGCTCTGAGCAGCATGGGTCACCTCAGGTCCTGCAGCACTGTGAGAGCCCCCTTCAAGCAGCTTTTTCCCTGCAGGTCAGCACAGACAGTGTATTTCTGTCCTTCATTTCCCCCATGTCTGGCACTGAACAGTAAGATACCAGGACAGTTCAGATGCTATTTGTACCCTGGTATCTCTAAAATTGGCGTCCAATTTTCTAAGCACTTTGCTGCCTTGAATGAAGTATCCCCAGCAAGTGCAGGCAGAGGGCTCACAGAAACTGTCCCCAGCCAGCAGGCATGGGCACAGAGAGCACAGGTCTATGGCAGGGCACTGGAGAGCAAACTGAGGATCCTGCCCATTGCCCTGGAAACTTGTAGTTCTTGCATTTTGTAAAACTCCGTATCACAGTTCCTCAGTACTATGAAAATGACACCACCCCATGAGGCCTACATACTTACCTTGTACTACCAGATGTAACAATACATTTACCAAATGATTCTCGCAGCTAGAAAAATCTCTAACACACAGGGAGTAAAATGAAACATGATTATCACCCCACTGAAAGAAACCAAGCTACCAGGTATGTTCCTGCAACGAACCTGTGTTTCACGCTATTATAATTAAAAGTGATAGCCCATATAGCCAAATCACTCTTTAAATAGCACATGTTAAAAAACACAGCTGGGAATCATGCTGACAGTTTGTAAGCTTAGGCACATCATCACATCTGAAGCTTTGCCCAGATGCACACACAAATCTTGGCTCAGAACTGCCAATTTTCTGCTAAAAGTCTGTTCTCACCCAATATATGCTTCACTAATACAAAGAAATGGGGCACACAGATTCAAAAAGGGCCAGTCAGATTCAATTATACACAGGTAGTCCTAAAACAAGCTATCTCACTTTGTGTCAAATTTGCTTAGATCAGCAGCACGAATGCTGTAGGAAACTAAACAACACGCTAGGAATGAGATGGACTGGTGCGTGTACATTAAACAGAGTTTTAGGAAGAAGTCAGGATAGTCCTGAACTATGGAAGTTCACACATCCTGGCTGGGATGGGAGAAAACCTATCGGGCTTGCACTACTTGCTAGAGGAAATGGGTTCACTCATTCATTTCTAGTCTCTCAGAATACACACCAACAAACTCAAAGTAGCAGGGGGAACATTGTCTCTCCTCTTAGTTAAAAAGGAGAATCTCAATAAACTCAGGCACATCCAGAAAAACACTGAGATGCCCTCACTGCTTATTTGACACGAGTTAATTCAGGACCATTTCTGTAACTGCACACTAGCAAATGCTTTCAAATGCTTTTACGCTTTTGCAGTTTTAATTTTAAATGGGAGGTAAAGTAACAGCTGACTTTTCTCCATTCTAACACTCCCATTTTCTATGTTTGCTCACTGACATCAAGAATTCCAAAAGACAGGCTTCAGGAAGGAATTTTTGGGACAGTTTAGAAATACTGCAGTATCTCCTCCACCGTGCTAAAGACAGAAAAAAAATGAAAAAAGAATTAACATTTTTTTATTTATATTCCGAATACCTTAAATGCAAAAGGACATCTAAGTGGTAGAGAAGCCACCCTCACAAAGAAGCGTGGCTTTTTCATTGCTCTGGACAAAGCACAGTTACTGTACTCAGTTGTACCCGATTGGTGCAGAGCTAGAGAATAAAGTTCTCACTGAATTCTTCAACAGGGTATAAAAGTAATTTCAGCAAAATCTAGGCATATCAAAGGTGATGCTGAAAGAACAGAGTAATGGCTCACATAAGACCTCAGCTTTAAATCAAGGCTCAAGAATTTCTTCTGCACACACTCCTCCAAACAGGCCACTTCCTCCAGCGAACTTACTCGAGTCAACTGCCACCCCAGCCCTCAGTCACACGAGAGGAAACACACCTACCACGTAATCAACAATTACGTGCTGCAGGCACAACTCACTGAGGAGACAGATGGGGTTTCAATGAGGTAATGGGGAGGTGTTCTTCCGCTGGTGTACAGATGGTCAGTTCAAGCTCAAACGCAAAACATCATGACTTCGTTCAAATGAAATGTAGTGAGCAGAGAAATCAGCCTACAAATGAAAGAGCAAGGGCAGCTGCTTGGGGAGCTGAGAGGTTTGTTCTAGTCCAGCCTCCCTGAGCCACCTCAGGGATGTACAGAGGACAGTCCCCAAGGCTGGTGCAACCTTGATGCCTGTGTGATGGCTGGGAAGGAGTGCTCTGCCACACCACAGCTTTCACAGCCACATGGGAAGAGCTCAGCTTCTTGAGATCTTCCTGAGACTAGAACTGCCATTCCCAGATCTACTACTTTTAGCCTCCTAGCTCTCATCCTTGCCAACCCCTCTTTCTGATTTTATTTCTCCTGCCTTCTGCATACCTCCACATTCCTCCTGTAACCCATTCCCATGGGTAATCCCACCGCACCTGTATTCTTCAGTGTTTCCAAGTCTACTTCCACTTCTCCCCTGGCTCCTCTCCAGGTTCCACTGCAGACTTTCCCATTAGAGACCCAGTCCCACCCCAATGGCTCTCTTTACACACTCCACTCCACCCCTTCCCCAAACCAGGCCACCTTCTTGAGCAGGGTTTTGTTTTCCTTCTCCAGGAGGCTTCAGTAAAGGGCTGTCCAATCTAGCAGACCTGATACTTACTTGCCCCTTTACCAGGCAAGATCTGCACATGGAAACTAAGGATGTGCATTCGTGAGAGCTGAACCAAAGCTTAACTTCAGCAGCACACTGTGGAGCAGGCCAACAACCAGAGGGTGATAATGTAAGCATGCTGATAGTCTTGGACACTTTTCTTTTGCAGGTAAATTCCCTTCATCAGTCAACTTGCTTGTCCCATGAATAGCATCAAAGGAATGCGGTGCTGTTTGAAGAGAGGCACTGACTGTGTGTAATGGGGGAAAAAAAAAAAAAAAAAAAAAAAAGAGATCCCTTAAAAGAGAGAAAAGACAGGCAGCTTGAAAAAATTAGAGCTGGAAAGAACGAAGAACTCCCTAGATGTCTTGATGGTCACTGGTTATTACAGCAATACACTAACAACCAGTTACAGAAAGGGTGCTGGACTAAGTCCTTGCAAGGCAGCTCTTACAACCCAGGTTTTGAAAATATACCTGCAGTAGCATTTGTCTAAAAGTGAGGCAAACCCATCACTGAGGAATAGTGCATTATCATCGAAACCACAGACATACACAGTACAATGCTTCTTAGCCAGCAGGACACAGTGGGACACAGCCCTGTGCCAAGTGATGCGACAAAATCCTCAGTCACTAGGGGCCTGTCACATGTGAACACAGTCTAGTGCCGAGCTAAATGCTGAGCTAGCTCAGATGAGGCAGCAACAACATATTCAGTCACTGCAGGAGGACAGAGCTCAGGATGGCCTGCAAGACCCAGCAGAGAAACAGGGCAAGTTCTGCAGCAAGGCTTCTCTTCGCCACCCATACCACGCTGTCTCCAAATCAAGGACCTCGCAGTACTCAGGAGCAATGAGATGCCACAAGCCTTGGTGAACTTTGGGGTGCATGGACCCCAAGAAGCTTCATTGTTAAAATGCCTCATCATCCTCACAGGCCCCACAGCTACAGCTAGGGCTGGACTCACAGTTTGTGATCCAAGCAATAAACGGCAGTTATACATGAGCTTCAGCACCTTAACAGAGCACGTACGAGACAGGTACACAAGAAATTCACTAAAATGCACATAGTTTATTGTCAGCACAGTGCCCTCCTCACAAAGGCTACAGAAAGGTATACTTATGGCATGAAAATAGTCCTTCTTCCTACAGCAGGGAGCCTCCAGAAGCTGTTTAGGAACTTTATTTCAGCATACCAGCAATACTATCACATTTACAATTAAGTTGTATACCAACACTCCACACAAAGATTTTGAAGTTCAAGCCTTTCTACACCTGGCCTGATTTTTATAAGTGCTAATGGAAAAACTGAATAAAATAAAGCAGCAGAAGAGCTAGCTTCTCTAAATAAATAACAATTTGTGTTGCACTTCAGCATACACATATCTTGCTTTGACTTAAAAATATCAAGTTCTTAAATAGTCAAGTAAACAGAAAAAAGCTCAGTCAAGGCTACAATTCAAGACATTTAGACTATTTTGTAAGCATATTGCTTGCCAATGGCTTTAAGTCAAACTACAGCAGTATTTTAAACTCCCATGGAAAGTATGCCTGCATTAAAGCTCAGTACAAGAAACTTAAACATCCTGACAGCATGTGGCCATGCATGAGATCACTGTGAAAAGCTGCAGCAGTTTCTTCAGCTCTTTATTTTCTTTTCCTGGGAAGTTTGAAACCATAATCGGCAGCTTATACCCAAAGTCTAGTTGTCAAGACAGCACAGACTGGAGTAAGTCCAGGAGTTGCATTAGCTCACAAGATGCAGTAAAATAACAAAATCCTATCCAAGGAGATCTGAGCACTAGAATGCTATTTAATGAAGGCTGAACAAAACTAGAGGACTGCTCCGAGAGAGGACACTATACAGGGATTTCACTTGGAAAGCATAATTTCATTTTTATAGTCAAATTCTCACTTTCTTCCCTCAAGGGCATATGTGTGTATGTATGTGAAAGCATTCTATTAAACAGTTTGGCGTATGTAAGTTCTTAACTAGTTGCTTTTCTGGGAGCTTTTTTTGGCCAAGAATTATCTTTATTTCTTACAAGTCACGATGAGGAAGAGTGTGAGAGCATCCAGTTTCTCATATTCCAAGGGTCTGAGGGTGTGTAAAAACCATCTTTATAGAAACTGTATTTTACAGGGTTTGCAGGAAAAAAGTTTGGTTGGTTGGAGAGGGAGGGGGTTGAGGTTTTTTTCCATCTATTGACTATAAGAAAATTTTCTGTTAGTATAAACACACAGCTCTTGATTGAAGGAGTCTTAGTCACCTATCATATCTTTTTGTCCTGTAATAAATAGGGAAGCAAAGAAAAGCAGACAGTTTGGTAAGCAACCTTGAAAAATTACTTCCTAACATAGTCTCCTCCTTTCTCTTCTTTACCTTTCTAAGGGACGCCAAGTTGAATCAGCAGCAGGAATACCAGAAATCTACATCAGTGTAGACCACTGCATTGTTTTATTTAAAAAGTCAAGCAGTTGTTTCTCTGTGTTAGTGATAAACTGTTAGTTGTGGTGGTTTTTTTCTAATGGGTGAAGTATGCCACTGAGGGTGTACCACGTTCACTGCTTTGTGGCAAATATCTCAATAGGAACATCCAGTAACACACATTGTTAAATACTGCAAAAAATTTATTCCCCAGCCCCTCCCCCTCAAAAAAAAAAAAAAAAAAAAATCAAACTTACATTTTATTTCTATTTCCTTGTCTAAAGGCTTAACTGCTCCTGTTTGTAGATATTTTTTTTCCCCCTTAATATCTTAGATTGTGAAGAAAATAAACAAGTGTGGGCTCCTTACAGGATACATCACTTTTCAATTTAGAGGCTGCAACAGGACTCTGACTTCTTTCCAGTTACCCTAAGAGATGGGTTTGGAAAATAAGATGGTGAGAAGAACTCACAACAGATTTTGGGTCCCATTATGTTAGAATAATAGATAGTTACAACTATCTCCATCTATTGGAATGGCTATAAATACCTTTTTTCCCCCCCCTCCCCATTTTTAATCTCACAAACGTTATGCCAGTTTGTTTATTCTCTCTCTTTCCAAGCACTGGTAGTATTAACGCATCAGGATGGCATCCTATAAATATTCTTACTTCAACTTCATAGAGCATGCTGGCTACCTCTGCCATAAATAAAAGCTACTTAAAAAATGCACAGCCAATATACAAACAAAGCCCATATCTATTAGACCTAAGCCACCTCTCTCCATTAAGCTCTAGTTAGATTACAGGTTTTCTGTAACATGTTCCACATAAAAATTATTTGAATGCCTAGTGCTGCTACTCCTTTTTGGTCAAATATTATAACAATATATTAGTTTTAGCTTCTAAGATTAGTTTCCCTGTGAACCTGCTACACAGAGGCCATACCCAAGCCATCTAATGCCTAAAGACCAGACTTAGGGTGACTTGGTGTCCAGCTCAGGTTTTCAGGAAAACTCCCAAGACCCATACGACAGGTTACTAAAGCAGTAGTACTACTACTAAAGCAGTAGTGGTACAGGACATTCACAACTAGTTACAGCTAATTTCTTGAAAAATTTGAAAAAACCTTGGCTCCAATGCTAGCCATGTGACCCAAGATTTACATGACTGAAGCACCATGTGAAAGGGATATTTTAACATACCTTCATCTTTGAAAGTTTCTATAAAACTGCAATCAAGGAAGCTGAGACACAGATATGCCACATTGTACATCACCAAGGATCACAGAAGATGCTGCAGTCTCTCCACCAATATATCCTACTTGCTGTTAAACTGCTCCCAATACATGATAACTTTTAACAAATTGTTGGTTCAGCAGGTTCGAGGAAGCTGTCTTCTGGCAGAGAAAGACAAATGCTAGCACAGCTACACCCCTTTCCTGGCAGGTAATTTATCTAAATT
The DNA here is from genome assembly GCF_034619465.1 of Leptosomus discolor. NCBI lineage: Eukaryota > Metazoa > Chordata > Aves > Leptosomiformes > Leptosomidae > Leptosomus > Leptosomus discolor. The sequence goes on along the minus strand of NC_141396.1, from coordinate 50,681,570 downwards.
AGATTAAGCCTTTCTGACCTCCTCCACCTACCCAGAGCTTGGGTTAAATGCAAGGGTTACCTATCCAGCCCCTGTGGTACTAACAGGACACAGCTGAGTAAACAGCTTTGCCCTCTTAAATACAGCAGTGGGACTCAGAAAAAAAGAACAGGCTGGTTCCCGGGACTCCATACACCACTCAAACAGCATCAACTGTTTTGAGCATTATAATGGATATTGTAAGTCAATTTTGCATGATAAAGCGAGATACCATTACTTTAAAAGCAACTGTTAATAAATACAGAGGTTAATTTAGAGGTCATTTGTACAGACAGTCCATTAAAAAGAACTAAGAAGTCAGACATGCAAGTTAGAAGACTTCTACTTTAACATGTTTAATCTGATATTCCTTTAACAATAATATTAGTCATTTTAGAATACAGCACTACAGAAAAATAGTGAAAAGCTTTAGAAAAAGAGCACCAGTTTTCCTCTGCTCTCCACAGTGTGCAGTCCAATATACATTGACAGTGTATCATCAGATATGTATTGTATTCACGTTGATAAAACATCCTATTTCAAACCTTAAAACCAGCACATTGCCAACTCTGTCAGCAGCACAAATAAAGCGTCTGTTGTTCTGCAAAGCCTTGAAATTGTTATTTTAATATTTCAACTCTGAAATTGGTTTCTGCTTGAGAAACATAATAGATTAAAAAACAACAACTAGCATTTAGGGCTTCTTGTTAGAATAATTTGATCTGATTTTGAAAGTAAATACTTTGTGCTTTTAAAAAAAAACCCAAACAACACTAGAGGTTTGTTTGTTTGTTTTTTTCTTTCTGCCACCACCTTCACAACTAGGAACTGACTACTATGTAACTTCTTAAGTTAGTAATGTAGGCTAAGGATAGAAACCAGTTGACAAAGAATGCCTGAAACTAGATTTGCCTGAGAAAGTTCCTTTAGATAAACCCAACCCTACTTGTCTACAAATGACTGATCTTGCAATCTTGATTCTCAAAAAAACCTACAAAAATAAACCCTTCCAAAGAGAAGATAAAGAACTAACATTTCCTAATTCCCCTAGATACTGAGAACAGCCATGGACTCATCAGGTACTGGTTTTATAGCCTCCCCTGCTTAACAGGTTGTAAACTCCTTATTTCTTTCTCCAGTAAAGCACTTACATGCTCAACCCTCCCCCCTCCACTGAAGGAGTATCATACCAGCAAGCTTTTCTTTTAACAGTTCAATGCATGTCTGATTAAACTGAGTAGTTTTTTTCTAACTTTTGTTTCACCTTGAAATCTGCTGCTTCTATTTCAGACCCGATGAAGTGCTGGTGTGCCTGCAAGCTTGTCTCATTTTTTCCCCCCATACCAGCTGGTCTAATAAATTACCTCTTCCTAACAACCTCGTGTTAGCTATGTCCTTAGGTCATACACAGCAAAACACCATTATGTCACTTCAAACTTGTATTAAAGCCTGATAAAGTGTACTTCTAGCTTAAGAAATAATAAAAACCACAAAGTCACTGAAAGTACTACTTTAAATTATAAAGGCAGCCGTTCAACTTCTCCGCTTATCACATAGATGAGAGTTTATATGCAAGGAAAAGCTTACACTAAATACCTTGCAGGAACACGAGAATTTTCTGTTTAAATTACTCTAAATGTAAAAAAAATAAAATAAAAAATTGATTGGACATTTTAATAAGTTTGAGGTGACCCCAGGGCTGATGGTTCGGTTACTGAACTGTCTGCTACAGGGCGTGAGTGTAGAACAACCAGTTTGCATGACTTAAATCTAAAAGCAACTTTTTCATTTAATTTGAGAAAGGGAAGGGGGGGGGGGTATGGGGAAGAAACAGTTTGTTGCAGATAAATCACCTCTTTTCAATCCATGGGTAAAAGGTCCTTTCTTTTAAGGTCCAACAGTTGGAGGCTTAACTCCCCTTTCATACATGCCTTTATTTGGAAACAATACAGGGGCAGGCAGGGCAGGGCTTTTTCATAAATGCTGCCTGGCCACATGCAAACTACCAACAACTTGGCAAAATGAGTGGCAGCCCTGCACAATCAATACAGCCATATGCTCCTTTAACTGTCCCTGTACAAAAAAAAAACAAATGAGGAGTTTATATTTGAAAAAGTAAACAAACAAAAAAGCCACGTTTGTAATTGCTTACTAATCATTAAAGGAAAGAGAATTCTAGTCTCTGCTTTTAGGCAGAGACCAGAGCACCATATAAATCCTGTAATGCTTGAAGCTCACACACCCATACTCTTTAGGGCACTTACTGCCTTTATCACAGTGCTATCTTCAGGATTGCAGCCTATTTGCTCTTGAGAGTAAGGACTGACTCCAGATAAGAGGGCAGTCATATGAAAAGCACAGGCAGCACTGGTTATGAATGAGAGGGGAGCAGGGAGCTAACTGAAGTGCTAAAAAATGACTGGACATAAAGCTTCAAATTGGGCACCAATATTCCAAAACAAGGAATAAGATGCAGCTCATATGTTGGTGTTAGTACTTGTCTGTTCACTGCAATACCTGCAAGATGGCTCCTTGAGATCACATCCCCCTTCTTCCCACAGACAGTGAGAAGAGACTATTTTTACACAGCCACTGACCAGCCTATTTTGACAAAAATAAACAGAACTAAAACTTGAGGCCAGCCGTCTTCCTGATACTCCTATCTCCCAGGAGTCTCAGGAACATTAGTGGCAGAGGAGACCAAGTGAGAAGAGGAGACCCAGGAATTTGAAGTTGCAACCTGACCTCAACTGCAACATCAGCATTTGTTTGCATCTCCTTTGTCCACACTACTTTCTCTCACACCAAGAAATGCTCCCAGCTAGGAAAGTTACCATAGATTCAGCAATTTTTCTTTTTTCTCTTTTGGAAAAAAAGACTCGATCAAGTTCCATTCAGATTTTCTTCCCCATCTTCTTCCTCTCAGATATTGCTAAGGTCAGATACAGGAACCATCAAAAAGACATTAAAGCAAAACAGAAGGAGGCGATATCTATCTAAATGTACTTTCATCTTCCTCAGAAAAAAACAAAACAAAACAAAACCCACCTTTGTTCCAGAAGTTCACATTCTGCACAATCTTTACCTTGGATTACTGTATATGCTCCTCCTGGAGCATTGGCTCAGTGCAGTTGAGCCAAGGAGAAAATGTCCCACTTCATTGCAGATGCCTAGCACAGGTGCTAGGGTGGACCATCACCACCAAGCCAGTTTCTCACTTCCAACCTTTCTAGACCACAGTGTTCATGGAAACACCTGGCTTTGATGACAGAAACCATTTGCATCTATCCTTTGATGGATGGTTGATTTGATTGTAGCAGTACTTAGGCCTGTGGATACTGCTCATCTTGGGAGGGTACCCAAAGAATCTCTTGAATCTGAATCTTGAATGTGGTCTTCATCTGCATGAAGATGCAGATTCCTCACCTAGAAAGTCTGCAAAATTTAGACAAGAAAACCAACTACAGTAGCAACATAACAACGAGGCAACTATGGGAGAATGAAGGGGAAATAACTACTAAACCACTTAATTTGCTAAGGAAAAGCCTGGACTTCAAACAAACGTGGCTTTTCTTCCCAGATGGCAGACTTGTGATGAAGGTTTGGCATCTGTTCAGTTCCTCCTGCATGGAGGCAATCAACACAGTTTTGCCTGCCTGCAAGTTAGATTCAAAAGGTCTCATCTAGAACAGTCTTCAGCTTTGTTTTCCATCATGAAATACATCTCGCAAACATTGGGTTGTTTTTTTTCCTGCCTGATCTCATGTAGACAGGCCACACAGCTAAAGCATGTTTGGTAAGCTTAAAGCAGGGAGGGGTGGGTGGGGGAAAGACTGTTTCTGTGGTATAGGTCCCTTTGTAGTAAAAAGACTGAGCAGTAAATGTGGAAGAATTCATTCTTTCTTAATCACCCAACTGCAAGATTAGTTAAGTGATAAATATGATTTCCTCTCAGAGGACTCCAACGCTTCTGTCAAAAAAGGAGCCTGCATTTCACACCCAAAAGCAGACACTGTCTCTTTAGTCACCCTACAACAAGGCCTGCTGAAAGCTGAGGTTAGTAAGTGATTTTCCCTCTCTCAAAATGGCAGCACATCTCACTACATAGCAGTGGTTTCTTGTTGCACTCCCCCAGCTGATGAGAACTCTTGGGAGCATTATTTTTGATAAAGTTATCTTAAATTTTGAAACACTTTTTGCATTTTTATGGTCATATAGCATCACTGTCAGACTTACTGACTGTTGAAGAGTTGCCTCTTAAGAAAGATTTCAATTTCAAAACAAGTTGGAACTATTTTCTAAATCCTCCCAAACCTTCAGAATCCTATTCAGCATGTTTTGAGATTCACAGATGTTTTCAGGCTTTTTGTTGGGATTTAAGAACTGCTTCATCTATTTTTATAGCATTTACTGTTCCTTGCTCTGGAAAAATAAAGGAGGTGATGAGCTGTTCAAGTTCCTTGACCAAAACAAATTACTAGTTTGGTTTAGATTTTAACTTTACATCTAAAAAAAATTCCAAGTATTATTTTATTCCTCTTCCTCCTATAGGTTATGCTGTTAAAAGGGTCCTGTGTTACAGATCTTGATTCAAGACATACAGTAATACGTTCTTCCTTTTCACCCTTTCTATTTAAGAAGAGAAGTATGTATTATTTGAAGTGGAACAGTAACATTAATTTTTGGTAAGGTCCTAAAATTTAGGACTTTAACTACGCTGATTCCAGGGTAGCTAGAATCCTGTTCAGCATTTTTGCCCATTGTACCACTACAAAGACACGCATGAGAGATTTGCTTCGGCATTTCTTCTAAAGCTTCAGTCAATACTGTGGAAAAAATGCAACAAGAAAAATAAGAGTACACTGATCACCACCAAAAGTTAGAGATTTTTCAATTTGTTTCCGCCAAGTGGGACTGGAACTGTGACCTCTGTAGCCCTCCAACTCCTCACAATTCTGAAAGCATTATAAAATACTGCTATCCTATGAAAGAGAAATCAGATATTTTTCATAACTCTTTTGAGAGGAACATTCTCTTTAAAACAAAGCAACAATCCTTAAAACTGATAGCTACTTTCAGTAAGTAAAGTTACTGTAGCATCAATATCCCCCACAGTAAGTCTAGTGAATACTACAGATTTCATTTAACAACTGGCAATTTTCAAGAGAGCCACCACATGCTTCCCAGCCCAGCAGGGCACTTTATGGCAAGCAAGCCAGCCAGAAACTGGGAGCAATTCAGTAATGAAAATAAGCACAAAAGAAGTGATCAGCAACTCAACTACCAGAAGCTGATTTATTTCCACAGTAGCTGGATGTAAACACTACTACTTCTCTACACTGGTCGACTTTCAGTTCAGGGAGCATATTAAGAGATTCAGAACCTATGTCCAACGCTGTGGCTCCCTCTGATTGTTGTACTGTGTAAAAAACTACTGTGAGAGCATGTTCAGCCTGGTTAGCCAAGAATTTTACCATCTCTATAATTAACTCCGGAGTCTGACATCATCACGCCCTCAAGGTTCTCTTAAAATTTTAATAGCCTGGTTTATGAATATTAATTTGCCAGCATTACACTTTCAGGGATTTATGAAAACCCAATGGCATGTCAGTTCCCAAAAAACGTTCCATTATTCCTGCTGCTTCCGTAGCGTATTTATTACAAGCCAATTTTATGCTGTCAGAAAGTGTATCAAGCCTGCAGTTGGTCCAACTATCTAGGTAGTTTCATAGAGATTAACAGACACAGCAGACATCCAAGTGCTACTCCTATGGATGCCTATTAACCCCTCTGCTGGACGTGATGCTTCTTCACAGGCCTCATGGGTTCTAGGCTATAAACCCTGTTTCTCCCTTATCGCCTCCTGTTTGTCTCCTCCTACATGCCACTGCAATTACAAGCCAAGCAGCAACAACCAGCCGGTCAAAGGCTGCTCCTCTGCAAGAGAACAGTTGCCCAAACCAAGAGGGGTTTTTGAGATGGGCACAGACAACTATTTCACACAGTCAGCTTACTTCAGCAAGTGCTACAGGTCAGATGAAACTAGCACACTGCAACAGCTAAATAAAGTTTGTGACACATTATTCCATTACCAAGAGGCATAAACAGTTCTTCTGTACCAAAAGGTATAATTTGTTTGACAGTTTATTTTTTTCAGGACTGTGACAGCGCTGCAGTTTTAAACCACTGGCTTGGACATTACTGTATTTTACAGACGTGTGACCCAACCATCTCCAGACATAAAGCATCTCCAGTTCTAAACGGAGAGCCCAATAAAAGTTCATAGTGCAGGTAGATCCAATTGGGCAGCAAATATTCAGAGTGCAGTTTGTAAGGCATGTGAAATTTAAGGCTATGTTAAATGTATTAAGCCAGGTGTACTTTTAGTCAATTATTTAGAAGCTTCCTCCTAATATTCATGCAAACTGGAAACCAAACCAGAAAGCCAAATGGTATTTGTCATTTCTCTTACCAATTCTTTGGCTGTGCTTCTCCTTTGTCAGCAGAGAGGCAGCTCAAGAAAGCACAGAACTACTTTTGTCAATTCCTAAGAAAATGAATTTAAATCTTTCTTTCTGAAGGCATCTTCAAACCTTACCTTAGAACAATTGATGTTATTCTAAGATTTTCTCCTCACCACCACTGCTTCAGAACAAACATGGTAAGAGGTCTGATCTGTCATAAACAAGCATTCAAAGTTTCTGCTTTCTGTTTCTGCTCCGTATTTACAAAGCAGTGAAAAGCTTTCAATTTGGAACAGTTATTTCCAACAGTACCATTAGGCAAATGCAATATCTAAAGGTGTCTTCAAATGGAACCTGTAGACTCCTCAAGGTTAGCAGGAGAAAAGGGGGAGAAAAATGCAGATAAAGAATAACTTAAGTAATAAAAAGGGTATAATTCTTGAAGGAAAAGGGAGGGGAAATTAGAGACCAGGAATTCAGACAGTGAAGAAGAAAGGTCAGAAGTCCTGAAGGATGTAATCATGATCCTGTTTTAAAAAGGGAAAGGCTAAAATTGTGACTGATACAATAGCCTATTGGCCACTTCAGAAAGTCCAAAGTGCTATAAATAAAATGGCTTTATAGAACATCATCACCTGCAATTTTTCACTTGATGCTTCCTCTAGCTCCCAGGCCACAGTTTTGGCCAGAGACTGGTGTTTCAGAATACAATTGTAAATTCTCACCAAAACCTGATGAAAAGCTTTGCATTACAGGCAGTCCTGGACACTCAACAGGGTACAGCAACCACAGCATCACTGTGGTTGAATTACTATATTTCTGGTTTGCTTCTGTAGAGAAACCAGGCTATTTGGCCTTGTTTTTTCTTGCTCAGCTTTCTTTGATAAGGGAATAATTTATGCTATGTCTTCAGAACACAAAGACCTATTGTCAAAGTCACAAGCTGCCTGTTTGCCCTAACAAGGAGAGATCCTTTGTGGTGGAGGGGGAAGGGGGACCTTTCACTTGTACGAGATCTCCTTTAGAAGCAGAATGGGGATTTTCTTATTATTATTTAAAAAAACGACAGAGGGTTAAAATAATTTACTTCCTGAGCTAAAAGCTGGATTTTTGCTTTTCTAAGAGCTCCAAAAAGAGGGAGAAAAAAACCCCAAACCAAGTCTGCCCTGCAAAAGTCTACACAGCCTGCCCCCCCCCCCCCCAGCATTTAATTTATTTATTTTTAGCGGCTTGCAAGCTAAATCTCTAGCCTGCAACAAAACCAGGTTTGGGTAGCTGTCAACCCTTAAAGCTAAACAGCTACAACACTTGGCAGGTGGTTGCAGGAAGGACTTTTAGCTTCAAGGAAAAACATGATAAGCTGGGTAAAGCTGAATACTCAAATTTTTTTGGCACCCAACACTCTTGTAGGATATACAGCCACGCTGGCCAGGGTCAGGGTCCTGAATTATGTAAATATTTCCAAACGTTTAGAGTTTGTCTGCCTTGCTAGACCACCCACAGGGAGTACAGCTTGATGGCCATGGGAACAGTACCACCAACTACATTGTTTTTTACTGTACTCTACTGAATATGCTTAACCTCCAGTGAACTGACAAAATCACTCCTCGATGTCAGGAAGATTCACACACATTTGCCCAGCAGGAGCTGCAGTAAAGCATCCCTTTGCAGCTGAGATGCATCCTGCTGCCTGCATTGGCTTTCATGGTTAGGTTTCAGCCTACCAGTCTTGGAACATGCAACAGCCACTCTTAAGTTTTGCTCCCCTGCTAACAGGGGGAACAAAAATACAGGTTCATGGAAACAATGCAAACACTAGAAAACTACTTGGTAATTCAACTAATTGTCACATGCTGCAGGAGAGAAGGAATATACTAGTGATAAACAATTGAGAGTTGATTTCAACTCAAACCATTTCTTACATTCTGCAGTTGAGCAGCAGGCTGCATTTCACAGCCACTAAATCAAAATATGAATAAAGAGTAAAATATCCTGAGGTATGGAACAAGACATTGTCAGGGTACACGACATGTAAGTGAAGTCATGTTGAGAACTAGTCATTTACACCTCCTAGGGTGTAATCCCATGATACAATACTCAGATTAAATCTTAGACTATTATCCCAGCATATCAACCCTGCCTGTTCCCAGCAGAGAGGTGACCTGAAGATCCTGTTTAAACTAGCCCATTTATCCAATCAAGACAGTAAAAACAAAAGCATAAGAGTGCTCCTCTTCTCTCAGTACTTCCCTCTGTTCTCCTTGAAACCAGCTGTAGGTTTCAGTCTCAAAGCCAGGTCCCTAATCCTCAATCTCTCTTCACTCCTGCTTTCACTCCTCTCTGTCTCTCCAAAGTCTTGCACAGGGACCAAGTTTCCTGCTGTAGAAGGCTGCTTGAAACCAGGAAGACAAGGCAGGGTGACTAAGCCTAACAGTTCTTGCTTTATCTTAAGTGTTTGCCAAGAGGAATGTGTGTTGAGGCACTTTTTTTCCCTGACAATTACTTTCACAGAGTTGTGTTGTCATGACATTTCGTTGTCTGCATTCAGTCTCAGGCAATTGCAAGTCACTCTCAAAAGTCTACTCAACTACTAGCCTTAGGTTTAATTCAGAAATACCCATTTAATGTTTCACTTCAAACTGGATACTTGTGTGCTGGCTGCAATCAAGCTGTAAAGTCCCTGTGATACCAAATATAAGTCTTCTGTAGCTACACTTCAAAACTATGCCCTAGCTTTACTTACATCTATTTTTACCTAAGTCCAAGCATCTCAGCACAGGCAGTATATAAGCATTTGTAATTCAAGACAAAATTTTACATACATCTCAAACAAAAGGTGCAGAAATAACTAACCTCAAGTAGAAGACTGTTCAGACTTAAGTCCCCATGACACTCTCTCAGAAGCATGGCACAGAAGCAAGTAGATGACTGGGCGATTTTAACATTGGGCTAGAAGTAACAGCAGTAGGCTTGGTCCAAGAATCAATATGGTGTCTCAAAATACAAGAGTTCTCTTTGGCATAAGAATATTAGCGCAACACTCGCACACACATTGTCCTACCTACCTTATCATGGTTTGTTTAAGCCTCTAAACCAAGCAAACTGATGCTATTGTGAGCACAGTACGACAGACCTCGAGTTACAAACATTTAAATGCTGACATTCCACCTGATGTGGTGAAAGCAATGCAAAGCACTGAGACAGCTCATAGTGCCCCCAGTTTTTTGTCCCTTCTGCTATCTAACCAGAGCCAACATAGTGTTGCCTACTCACTTGTCCTTCATTCTCACTCCCACACCAAGCAGCTCTTTTCAAATGCCCACTCCTCCTACCTCCACTAAATCAGCACCTGGACTGGTATAGCCATAGTTAGCGGGACTGGGGAACTCAGAGGGCTAGAGAGGAAGGGGAAAGAAGTCAGACAGAGCAGTTCCCCAATCTGTGTGGCCATGTAGCCAACTAACGCATATGGAGAGAGAGGTTCAGGAGCAAAGTGGGAATGGGAAGGCGAGAGGGATTCCTAAACCGGTATTTTAAAGTGAGGTTACCACTTCCACTATTCTCATCTGCCAATCCAAACCATCAGCTGCCTAAAGTAGTCAGAAGAACTTGGTATCCCTAGCCTTAAACATTTGCAGCAACCAGTAGGGGTGTTTGAATGTCTAACTTAGATGGACAACAACCATCATTCCTGACAGTAGTAGGAAAGAATGTGACTGGCCTCATCAAATGGTGTCTGAATTGCCTAGGTGTTTCCAAAAGAAATAGGGAGACCTGAATTTGAAACTCACCAGCCTGAAACCTGAACCCACTTCAAGACGGCCCTAAGCACCAGCCTACAGATAAGTGAACAGCAAGACTGCTCTTGACCTCCATTGTTTAAAGCAAGGCAGCTATGAAGAACAGTCTTCTTGATGGTATTATGTTTTTCTGCAATTAGTAGTTTCTGTAAGTCCTCCTAGTTAATACATCTGACACATCAGTAGCTCAGAGAGCAAAATATTGGACTTATGTTGATACTATGTATTCTCCTTTGACTCAACCATTATGAATCCTTACAGCTAGCAAATAAACATAATCCAAATAGCCAGAAATGTGATTAACACTGGAAAACCTAAGCCTTTACGGCTCTGAGTAAGTGCCAGGGTGGATATTTTTCCTGTGCCCACCTAAACAGAACCCTTACACATAAAGAGTTGTGACTTCATCTAATGACTAATCAGCAAAGGCTTCCAGCCTCTGGTCAGAAGAGAAATGCCAACCATGCGCATGTATGGGAGCTTTTTTAACTTCACAACTCTAAGCTATCAGAATTCCTCTGAGCTGAACACTTACCTCTATTATGTGGCACAATGTTACCTGTGAGCATATGATCATCAAATCTCTTCTTTTGAGCGCTGAGAGACTGCAAGACAACCAATTCTTTGCTACTCTTTCAAAGAGCCCAACTAACCAAGTTTTCTACATCTTAAATATTCCATTTCTACCTCTGTGAGATCTCCAGCTAGACAGGTCACTCTTCAAATACACACGGCAATCAGTAGCTAGATGAAGACTGGTGTAGATTCTTACATGCCAACTAGTTCAGTTACTCCTTCTTGCTCTGATAAGCCAAAAGACCTTTATCCTTTCTAGAAATTTCAACAAGGAAAAAAAAAAAAAAAAAAATCAAAGTTGTCCACACACTAAATACAAACAATTTTTGCAAACAGAATACATTTCTTCCAGAAGTGTTCTGATTGACTAGTGTTTCGGGTACAAAAGAACTACAACCAGTTGAAGCACAGTTCTAAAGGATTGCTATACCAGCAGAACTGACCACAAAAAAAAACCTTCTAATGGTTTTCTTCATTCTCAGTGCAGTTGGTTAAGGTTGACTGAAAGTGCAAGTTCTTGATTTTTTTGCAGAGGTACAGGAACATTTTTGTGTTAATTGCGCAGTTCAGTTTTAAAGGGCTGAGGGGAAAGACTTGCCACACCCCAAATACTAACAAAGTAATTGTTAAAACTTCCATAACTCCAACATCTGCATGTATAAACTGACAAATGCATTTTGACAATATCAAAATTGCATCTGCCACAATTACATTTGTGGCATACCTTTAGGTATCTGTGTACTGATAATCAGAATATTTTAGTTTGTAGAGCTCTACAACCAAAACGTATTCTGTGCTATTTTATAAGGGACAGGCTTTTTCTACTAATGTTTTCCCACTTATAATTTAGTAAGAAATGGAAGTAAGAAAACATGAGAAACCCCAGCCTCAGAATTTGGTATTTAAACATGTAACAGTAATGCAACTTTTAAAGACTTGAGTTCATTTCATAGTTATAAAATTAAATTTCCCATTCTGAAATGGAAAAACAACCTCCAGCAATGAACATAAAGATTCCTTGATTGCAAAGATGACCTGCACTATCTGACCAGAATGAAAGGATGGATGGGGGTTGAGCTATGTTTTCAAAGTCAGCTTGTACAATTCACAGAGGTTTCACTGAGTGCAACTCAGGGTTTTTAAATTAGGATTAGGGTTTTTAAGGCATGCAAAGAGCTTAATTTGCCTCAACTTCAAGAGTTTATCATGTTGCTTAGAAATGGCAAGATTAAATCCTTGAGTCTATTTCTTTCAAATGAGTTATATGCTCTGGGTGCTTTGACTACAATAAGAAGCACATCACTCAAGGTTAGCTTTACTCACTGCAAAAAATAGATACTTGTCTTCACAATGCCTAGGAAGAAGTAGTGAAATCCAATGCTGCTGAAGCCACAACTGCCTCAGTTGTTCAGGTCCAGTTACTGCCTGTGTTAACAAATCAGGCAAGATTTTTTTGTTGGAAACTAAAGGCAAGCAGGTGTTATGATGACCGATAGCAAAGGCAAGTGAACCCAGGTCTCAGCTCCCAGGGGTTAGCATTTGGGTTAGCATTACCAACCCATAGTCACCACTGGAGTGCCAACAGCTGCCCGAAGCATTGCTTCCAATAGGATCCCACTTTGTTTACAGGGCCAGTTGGCACTTAATGGAAAATGACATTGAAATACCATCCATTTTTCACTCTAATATAAACAGTTGGGGCAATTATTTTCTAAAAGTTAAAGAGTTATTCTAGATGTCCCCGAGGCTCAACAGGGCTTCTTGTCAGAAAGGGCAAGATTGGAAAAGTCGCATGTAAGCACATATGACTTGCATATTCCCTACATTACTTGGTGCAACCGTTTTGAAACATTAATCCACACTCCTCCCTTCTTCTGAAGCGAGCTAACAGGAGACAGTGCTAGCTTTGTCTTATTTTAGAGAACAGACAGTAATTTTGTCTAAATCTAAGGCTGATATGATGGAAGAAGAATGAAATCCTGCAGATCTTTGCTGACTGCCAAGAGTTTTACAGGTATAAGCCATGAGAAGCACATTTGGCAGTCATTAACTCCGTGGAAGTACTATTAACTTCTCACAGTACTTTGGCATGCAATCTCTCGGCTAACACCTGAATCCAGTTCCTTTGTAACAGACCACTAGTAACAGCATGGCAGCTTTCGGCATCAAACAGCTCAGCTCTGTTGGGAAATTAGGTGTGATGGACATTAAGTTGTTTTAGAAATATACCTGGCCTTAGTTATCGTGACACATGATGCTTCATTTCCAAGTTCATTATAACGCTTTTTTTGTATACCTGAAGAGAGACAACCTCAGAAATCTGAATTATATTAATCTGGGTCTTTGAAGTCTTAGTTTACAGATTTATTTATTTTATATATATCTGAAAACTGGCATCATTAGAGCAAAGAGAGACCATCCCATCAGCTAAATCCAAATAAATCAGCAAAGACTTAATGCATAATTGCTCTACCCTGTCTACTAAAAGACTCCCTTCAACACACCACCATGTGAGTAAGTGACATCAGAAGCATTTTTATCACCAGTTACCCAATGCATTCTTATCTGCTTAAGGCAGATTCCAACTAGGACATGTTTTGCTCATTAAAAATCACGACCTTCCAACGTGCCTGTTAACTCTAACCTGTCTAGTTGGGAAAGTGGCAAAACTAGTGCATTAATTAGCTGGCAGCATTTTGCCCCCTGCTTCCTTTGAGAGCTCACTATTCCCCTCCATTATGCCAAATGGAGGCTTCTCCATGGAGAAACAGAAGCCTATGCATTTGGCAAAAAAAACCACACTGTGAACTGCAATGTGAATACTCTCAACCACCCTGCTACTGCTAAGTATTCCAGAGCTTTTGCCTCTTTAAAACTGCAGTGAAATTACCACGCACAACAGCCAACAAATCTGAACTCTGACAATGGTAATTGAAACTAAATAAGCTTGTGCAATTTTCACCTATGTTCCTTATATGAAAGGCTTCATAGACAACAGCTGGTCTTGTGAACATGTTCCAAGCAAGGAAAATGACAATATTGCATTTTAAAAAAAAAACAAACCCACAAACCACATATTCTACACATTCTTAATCATGTTTTGCAAAAACAAATGTACTGAGACTACGAAAACCTTTCCTACCACTTTATCAACGTAAAACTAAACAAGAGAGAAACCCTTGGCTCGTCATGTGTTACAATGCGTGCAGGGTAATGCACATACCCTTTCCACACAGAAAACTGGCAAAAGACTCCTCTGACCTGTCTGGAAATGCCTTGGTCACAAATGGCTGAACTCCACCATCTCCAAGTCTACCTTGGCTCCCTGTGAAGAAGAAATGTGTACTGCCATTTCACTTTCTCACCTAGATAGTTTTGGGGAGCTCTGTGTATGGATATAGTGTCATCCCTCTTCTGTGTATAAAAAGTAAAAATGGCATAGCTAGATTAAAACTACTTGCCTGTCCCCACTACCTTTATCCCATATACACTACCAAATATAAGGAAGGAATTTAGCAAAGAAATGTCAAGTACAAAGCTATAGTTCTTCTGAATAAAGCTCCTAGAAATCTGAAATCTTCCTTCCCACTAGAAATTTTTGCCAAGAAGATAATTTAGCAATGCAATCAAGACAAAACATCATTAGAAGAGGTGGAATTAACACTTAAATTGACTAACTAATCCCCCAGAGATAGCAGGGAGGAAAGTTTACTTGTTCCAACAAGTTTAAGCGTCTGCTGCACAAAGAGGAGCTGATATTGTTACTTCTCATCAATCAAAATGTTTGCTGCATTACACCCTTAGTGTAGAGCCTGAAACTCAAGTTAAAGGCTCTAACAGTGCGTTCCTGCTCTTATGCAGACTCTGGGTACCTAACTTCCATTTCTGATGTCTCTGTGGTCTGTTTTAAGGCTTTTCAAGCATTGACATCTCCTAACAGGTTTATAGTAGTGCAGCACAGGCATGTGAAAATGGTGGAGCAATTTATGTTGACTTGCTTTATAGAATGCAATTGGCAAAGAAAAAAAAAAAAAATCAGATCATATAAAAATGGATGCCTATTAAAAATAGTAATTTGAGTGGAAGTAGTGTAAAAACTTTTTAAAAACAGGTATCAAACTGAAGTACGCATCTGTTAATTGAGACAAAAATTATCAGGCTATCTGAAGGAGGATATTGATCGGGCAGCTTCTTCCTAACCCTCACTGCCTCTGCAGGTAGAAGTGTTCAATCTCCTATAAAATATGCAGATAGAGGTGAGTATTTAAATGTTTATCTAACAAGGTCTATGTGAGAAAGATTAAACATATGGGGGTTTTTATTCCAATAAAATATTACTATCCCTATACTGATAAAGCAGGTTTTAAACAGGAACTCTACAGATATGTTCTGTCTTCTATTACTCTCTAGGCTAAAATACAGGTTTATGTAATTCAGAATACAAATTCGAGATCCATTTGGCAGAGAAATACTGACTTGTAATCAAAAGAAAATGGAAGATGGCTTTAAATTGCTAGTTCCTGAAAGGGAAACTGATAACCAGAAAATTTATTTCCTTAGCAAGGACACTATTCTTGTGGTTCTGGAGATTAAAATACACCACCTGGAACATCCTTGAAGCAAGGAACCTCTCCTCTTCCCAGCCCCCTGCCCCTCATGCTCCCCGCCTTTAACAGCTGATACTGCTGCAGAAGAAGAAAGTAAAACAGTGCCTGTAACTTTCACCTGTGCTGTCCTAGTAGTGTTTAAAAATAAGAGAATAGGAAGCTGGAGGAAGCTCTCTACAGAACACTCAAAGTCTCAAAATACAACAGAGCTATCCAATGCAACAGTATTCACATGTGTTTATAGAACTTCTTAAACACAAGAGAAAATTACTACTGAAAAATTTTGTTTTTATAGAAGTGTTCTTATAGCTGCTTGTAGTACTGTGCCTAAGGTTAATGCATTAAAATGGAAAACAAGAAGAGAGACACCTCACACAAACCAACCGATGACAGGACTTTCCATTCATAGCAGAATTAACTCATCCTCTAAGGAAAACCACAAGAATAAAAACACAAAATGCCTTAAGGAAGGCTGAATGACTGGCATGCACAGGCTGAAATAAACCCACTCACATTTCAACCTGACAAAGCTGCAAATATTCTCAAACAACTGGTTCAAGCAACTGCATACAAGCTCTCCGAATGAGGTGCTACTTACTTCAGAATCCTGTAAAAAATCCACTTGTCTGGCTTTACATGAGGGAGGAAAGAAAGAAGGTACAGATGCAGCAGGAGGGGTCAAAGTCTTCTCAAAATAGTTACTGATAACACTTGAAGCTCTCTTTAGCCAGGAATTTCATAATTCTCGTTCTAGAGCAGTTTCTCACTTCAGCTAAGATTCCTTTCCAAAGGACCTAACACTCACTCGCTAAGAAAACAGAAAATTGACTTCACAAAAGTTACCAAATATCAACATGCAAGGCTGGCAAGTACATGTGCAGTTAAGATGATTCAGATAAGTCAGATAAATTTAGAACAGTGCTTTCCTAAAAGCATGCGTTCACCAAATGCAGTAAATATGCAGAAGCTATATCCAAGTGCTGATTCCAAACACTAGAGCAAAAAATTTATTAGTGAAAATCTCCTTTTAAGAGTTCGCTGCCATCTGAAGTCCTCAACAATGTTATTCCTTGATCTGCCTTTAGTATTTCCATCCATCACTGGATTTATCCACATAAAAAGCTATAGGATCTCCAACCTCGGAGGACTAAACCAAATGCAGTGTGGCAACTTCACATAGGACCAACCTTTTATGGTTGGAACAGTAGAGCTTTGATACAGCTAATCTACCATAAATAGCTCTTGAAACTCAGAAGGATCAAATCAGCTGTTGCAACAGTCCCAGCCTGTAGCTGCTTCAAATCCAATTATACTGTCAACTGTCTTGCAGCTCTCCTTTTTACTCCCCCCATCCAAAACTTTTTATAGTCTTGCTCCTGCGAGAAATTAAAAGCTGCAAAGACAAATGCAGCAGCACAAAATGCATTTAATAAAAACTGAAACAAGTGGACAAATATTCTTCAAATTATTTTAAGGAACAGAACAGCTTAAGAATTTGATGAGCATTAAAAAAAAAAAAAAAAAAAAATCAGCCCTGACTTGTAATGCAAACATATAATTTGAAACAAGCAAACAGTCACCAGAACAGCAAGCTCAGCTTTAAAAGGTGGGCAAAACCAAGCAGATAAACTATCTGTGTCCCAGATTAAGGCATAAGGCACTGAATTTCTTGCATATTTTTCCTATCACTTAAATACTCTTGCAAAGTACTAGAACTCACTGTTATAAATCCTTGGATTACAATGTTTCGTTTCAGGGAGTTAGAACCATTTTCCCACAAAGAAGATGAGAACTATAATTTAAGAATTCTTAAGGAACTAGGAGCTTCCAAATTGTATGTTTACTAAACATACAAGTCAACATAACTCTGAAAATTACCACTAGGACTACTAGAGCACAGTAATTCCTGAGAACTACAGCAGTGACAGTGTTCCAGAAAAAGATACAGCTTTGGATCCAGTGAAACACGGGTGAGCAGCGTTATCCTTATAGTTCACCTCACAGTGCAAAGAAACCACACAACGCAAGTATGTAAGTATACACAAATAAAAGATCTTTTTTAAACCATGTATTATTAATGCCTCCACAGTCCTTCCAAAACAAAGAAAGAAATTACTCCAATGCAGTACAGGAACTCTGGTACTTCAAAGCGGAAGAAGTGTCTTGTGGGCAAAGCCTGGATCTGTATCTCCCACAAAATAAATCCTGAACACTGCCAGAGCATCCTCCTATAATACCGGGCACGACATCTACCATCTAGGCATCAGTCCTTCTTGTACAAGCAGGGAGAGAAGGGGATTGCTAATTCCTGGTATTCAAACTGCTTTAAGAAGGACCTGAAATGTGGCTTTTGTAGAAACAACTCTAATGAATGGGTCAAAATACAAAAATCATCAACCTCCATGTCACAGAAATACACCATTCTACTCCTTTCTGAGCTTGCAATAAATTTTATCATCTCTGTTAAAGGGCCTGGGTTTTAACTGATTTGCAAAGCATGTAACATACGTTGAACACAAAAAGAGTCACTGGTTTCAATCTTGCCCATACAGATGACAACAAAGCAACTGCAATTAAGTGTGGGTGGGTTAAATGAAGTGGTTTGCTATCTCCTCTAAATTGTGCATGAAGAACCCAGCTGGGTCACCTTCTGGAAGTCTCAGAGAAGTCAAAGAGCTGGAAGAAGGCAGAAAGTTCTCCCTTTAGGCCCTTGAAAATGCCTAACTAAATCAATTCAGATGCACAGGGGACAGTGAACTTTTCATTACCATGGAATAAACTGAGCATGTGACAAGGAGATAAAACAGACCAGCAAGATCTGCCTGAATAAGTTTATCACTTTGAACACAGCTTGTAGAACTTGTCACATTGTGCACTGCACTGAAAAATAGTAGCTGAACCAACTGCTGACAAAAGTTCAACAGAGCTCTTAAAAATGCAGCAGGCATGCTTGCAAATGGTAAGAGAAAGAGCAGCCGTGACCAGGCTGCCAGAGCAGAACCACTGGTGCTTCATGCCCTATCCATAACCATTTAAAATCCGAGGTCTTTTTATTACTATGGAATTTGAAGGATGCGAGTTATGACATGGAAACACACCCCCTCTCAAGAAGCACGACTGGGACTGCTTGTTTCTTTTATAGAAACCACTCTACATCTTACTGTTTGGATTCATTCTCCCTATCACCCAGGGAATTACATTTAAGATTTCACTTTTGCACTGAATTTGGGAAAAAAAAACCAAACAAAACGCTGTGTGTGCCTTTTTCACATAGACTTCCTTGGCTATAAAGCAGAACTGACTACCACAAATGCCGCAGTTTCTCCTTTTTCCTCCCCAGCAAAAAAATTCTGTAAACATAGTAGGGGAAGCCACAGACAATGTACTAGTTCACCACTAACTCTTTACAGCAAGTGTAAGATCTAGCCTGTATCTTGCAGAGATTAGCACCTCTATTATCAAAGACAGTGAGACATCATGCACTTTTCAGACCACAGTTTCTTTCCCAATTAAGATAGAAGTTTTACAACAATTTACTTTTTCACAATTTACTAGAAATCAGCATACACACTTTTGATACCAAGGTCTTGCATTGCAAGAGAGGATATGTGCTTCGGTGAGTAACAGTCAAGAAATAACACCAGTGTAACACACAGCAAAGCGCACACAGCTTGGGAAGTCTAAAGTAAGTGTGCATTTATTTAACAATTCAGCTTCCCAGTTTAGAGATACCTTTTCAGCTGCGGAGGGGAGGGGAAGGAGAGACTTCCCAGAAAAAGAAAAAAAAAAAGACAGACAAATTTAATAAAAAATG